>NC_090927.1:111688473-112295973 GCF_040938575.1 Ambystoma mexicanum | reverse complement strand
TCCAAATTCAGGCCGCTCTCCCTCACCATATTTCCTTACCGACTGAGGGCTGTCCAGGAATTTGACTTCTCGTTCTGCTAGGCTGCAGAACTTGTCTAGTTCTGACCCTAGTGATGCTAGTATTTCAGAGGAGTGATCCTGGGCATATTGAGTTTCTAGGTTAGCTAGGGTTGATTCGCTACCAGCGATATCCGCGCGGATCCTTTAAGGATGCCGTTCCCTTTGGAGATGGCGATACCCCTAGTGTATTCTTTGAAGGATTCCCAGAGGGTGGCTGGTGATGACACAGAGTTCGTGTTAATCTCAAAGAATTCTTCAATGGAAGATTCGAGTTCGGAGGCGAAGACCTGATCAAGGAGGGCATGGGGCCTCATTCTCCACTGTCTCATTTTATCATAGTCTTGACCCCAATTCAATGAGATAATCACTGGTGAGTGGTCGGACAAAGTTCTAGGGAGCTCGCCAGATGGGACAGGCACCTGACCAATATGTCTGATATGAGCCATCTGTCTATCCTAGAATGTGAGTCGTGAACTGAGGAATAGTAGTGCGGGAGTCAGGTTACATAAGCCGCCAGGCGTCCACCACCGCTAGTCAGGGGAGCGTTGTCAGAATAGTGTGGGCTGCCCTGGAGAGCTGGCGAGTTCTAGAGCCCGATCTGTCCAGGTTGATGTCTAGTATCGTATTAAAATCGCCACCCCATATGATTGGAACCTGGGGGTAACTTTCCAGGACAGAGGCCAGGTGCAGGTAAAAGTCGGGGTCATCGATATTCGGGCCATATATATTCAAGATGGCTACCTCTTGGTTTTGCAGTCTGCCGATGATTAGTACATACCTCCCTAGCGGGTCTATTTGTGAGTGGCAACATGAGAACGTAAGATTTCTGTGTATCAGGGTACGGGCACCTCGACTTTGGGTGGAGTAATTAGTGTAATACCTCTGGGGTCCCCACTGTTTAGCAAATCTTTTGCATTGTTCAGAGCAGGCATAGGTCTCTTGTAGGCATAATATTTTAACAATGTGGCGTTCAGAATAAAGTTGTATCTGCCGCATCTTTTTCTGGTTACCCAGACACCTCACATTCAGCTCATGAAGGTTAAGCTGCTATCCGCCATTCGTGTGGGGGTGTTGATTAAGTTTTTGTCTACGGGTTAGCAGTAGCCAATGCCAAACCAGCTTGGGCGGTTGTGTCACCCTATCTGTGTGCCTGTGATGTAATACTGTGGTATGTGTGGCATCTCTGGTGGTTGTCAAGACTTTTTTAACATAACACTACATCCCTCCACCCACATCCCTCCCCCAAACAGAGGAATGGTACCCCAACAAAGCCATGACAACAGCAAACTTCTCGGTATCAGCGCCTGGGGGCCTGTTAGCTGGTCTGGCGATGACGCACCGGACTGGGGAGAGTTCAAGGAGATTTTCAGTACAGTAGGATTAACCAGTGTGATTAGTATAGGCCGCATGAGCGGAGGATCAGTGGTTGAAAACAAAGGGAGGAACAACAAACTGTTAATGCGTTCCTGTGGGGCATAGTGATAACCCAGCATAACCATAACCATAATCAGGTCCCCGACATCTACCTCTGGGGGCCTGTGAGTCGGCCTGGCATTACTACTTCGGACTGGGGAGATGTAAGGATATCAGTTATTTCTAAACACAATGAGTCTGTGTGGCTAACGAGGACCACATAATAGAGGATCAATTGAACAAAGAAGAAACAAAACTGACAACTAATGTATTCTTACGAGGCATAGCCGCCACCATGAGCAAGGCAGTATATGGGCCTATTAGTGGTAGAGGCTCAATTTGTAACAACAAAGCAACGTACAGTCCACCGCGGTGATGGGGGATCAGCCAGAGAAATGTTCATCAATGAATTTTAAAGCCTCCTCCGGAATCGTGAAGAAGAATGTTTGGTTAGAATATACGCTTCTTAACTTTGCAGGAAATAGCATGGAGTATTTAACCCCTAAGTCTCGGAGTCTCTTTTTCACAGCCATAAAGGTTTTGCGTTCCTGCTGCACAGCAACGGAGAAATCCGGGTAAAGATGGATCCTCGCCGACCCAAGAAGTAACTCTCCCTTAACCCTAGCTGCCCTTAGGTGGGCATTGTGGTCCCGGAAATTTAAGATTCTGGCTATAATGGGACGTGGAGGTGCGCCCGGTCTGGGCTTTGCGGTTAGGGAACAGTGGGCCCTTTCAACTGCAAACTGCGGGGAGAGTTTTGGTGTATCCAGGAGTGTTAGAAGAATGCGTTCCACGTAGTCCTCCACGGGTTCCTTGATATTGTGTTCGGGTATTCTGACAATGCGCAGGTTATTTTGTCTCGAGCGAGATTCGAGATCGTCATTTTTCCTTTCAACTGCCGATACCCGACTGGAGAGTGTGGAAACCGCAGCGCGGAGGGAGCCCAGGTCATCCTCAGCAGCCCCCACCCTTGTTTCAATCTCGGCCACACGGCCGTCTGTCTTTTCGATATGAGCTTTTATAGAGGAGATGGTGCCATTCATATCATCAAGTTTAGTATGCAATGTGGTGAATCCCTCACGAATATACTCCAGCATCTTCTGCGAGTCATCTGGGGCTGGAGGGGACGAGGTGGCGGGTGCCTCCTCTAGGGTCTCGGCCGCTGGCCTGGACGGTGTTTTAGCAAACATATTCAGCAAACTCTGCTTTTTCCCCAGCACCAGCTCCTTTAGTCATGGTGAAGACAAGGGAAGGGTTCCAGGAACAAGGATGAGTGTGAGAGATCAGAGGTATTGGAGTTCCTTGGTAACGATTGTTGGAATAGGGGTATCTGGGCAGCTGGTTGTACGGTCCTTCTTTTTGCTGAGCCTATATAGATGCCCCTGGTTAAGCTATGATCTCAGCCTTCTTTTGAGCATGTAGGTATGTTGCCTCTCAGTTCTGACCCTCTAAGGATTCAGTGCAGGCGGCCGCGTCTCAAGTGGAGTCGAACTGTGTCCGTAGTAATAGTAGCGGCGGGGAACCCCTTAGGTGATGCCTGGTGAGAGCCCGTTTACTGGCGGTGTCGGCTCCAGGTGGCCTGCCGTGTGCAGGGTAGGTTCTGGTGATCAGCGCTGGCCTATTCCAACGGCCGGGGCCACGTGGAGTGATCAAAGAGTCTCAGCGCTGTTTGGGGTTTATAAAGTTGACCCAGCAAAGTTTATATACCAGCTCAGTCTGACCACGGACACGTCTCTGACTCCTATGTTTACAGTAATATTAATTATTTGCTGGGTTGGTAGCAGCAGGGGGCCATTCAGGGGGGGCTCAGTTCAAAGTAATCCGCCAATGGCAGTGTCCAGGTGCCAGCAACTTGTTGCCCTAGAGGTGCACAAAGGAGGTGCACATAGGCCAGTTCCGCGGCCCGGGCCCAGTACGCTACTACAAAGCCCCGAACACCTGGATAGGGATGGGCTGCGTGTGATGGAGGGCCCCGCGTGGCGCAACTCGAGGAGGGATGCCACAAGTTTTGATGCAAATCAGGGGGGGACTCCCCAGAGTTCAGGCATATTCCAGTGTTCGGGCCCCGGGGTCGCGCCCCGCAGGGCACCCTGGCCGATGGTATCTCCCGGCGGTACGGGCCCTATTTTGGCGGCCACCACCAGCCGCCCCCTGTGACCGGGGGAGGGGGATCGAGGGAAACCCCACGGCCGCCAGAGCCAGCACCGCAGTAGTGTAGGAGCGGCCTGCTCCCACCCCCAAGGGGCTCCTACCGTGTCGTATTGTTAAACGGGATATCATATTGTGCCTCCTTTATTGTATATATTGGCCTAAGCCCAGTCGCTCTGCGAAGAAATCCGCGTTGCAAAGTTCCGATCTTAGGTCGACTTAGCCGCCATTTTAGGTCCATCCTCCATTTTGATTTCCACTCTGAAGTAATTCTGTGTTCTAAAATGGTGGATAGTGTTTCCCGCTTGTAACTTAGCCGTCCTGACCTTTGTACATAAGTTAATGCATAAACTGTCCGTTGGCCGAATGTTTGGGTCGAGTAAAGAGACCTTGTCTCATGTCTGACTTGTAGACAGAGGATTACCTGCGCCAACAAGTCCGATCCACGGACATACATCAACTATAATGCTGTCCAAATACTGAACGTGGACACTTGCCGAACTACATTTTATAGGACATTTGTTAAAGCTTAATTTTAAATCCGAAGATACACTGTTGCCATTGTGACTTGTTGATATGTAAATTGAAAATAATCCACATGCATATAGTTGGACAAACTAGAAGTGAACTCTGCACGAGCCCTAGACCGAGGATCATTAACCCGTAGAGGGGCTGGACAGTATGATCAGAAATGTATAAAATGCGTAACTGTTTAGACGTCCAGTACCTCTCACTTCTCACACCGAAAGGGCTGGTATTAGCTGTGATGTGCTGAAGGCCAGATAGCTATCTGATACTTTGTTTCTTTGTAAACTGTACAGTTATAGAATAAAGATCTGTGAATCTTTATAAGCCTGTGTTTGGTGTATTTCCTTTTGGGGTACTCAGCCTCGATATTTCCTTTTGCTTTTACAGTATGCTGCTCGAAGTGTGGATCCAAGGAGGAGGGCAGCAGGAGGGGGGCGGACGAGCAGCGCACCGGCTCGGGACCAGTGGCGACGGCGTTGTCCACCCGCGATGCCTCTGTCCACAGAGCGGGGGTACCAGGTGTGTCAGGATCCAGCCCCAGGTTGGCGGGGCAGCCCGCAGCGGTCTTCGGGCCGAGGTGTCCTGGAGGTTTGGGCACAACACCAGGGCACAGCACAGGGGAACGTAGAGCACTCCTGGTGGGATTTTGGCCACTTGGCACGTTCTTTGGGCCGGGATGCCCCCCCCCACGAAGGCCAGCAGCGCCGCGGTGTGTGGCAATTAGGTGAGCCGCGACCGCCGGCGCCGCGGTATGGGGCGAGCCAGGTGTATACAGCCCTGGTTCCTGCGGCGGCTGTTGCTATGCTCCCAGAGGATCCTCTGTTCTGTGAGTCGGTGGAGATGTGGTATGTAAGTTCCCACAGAGGCCCCAGCAAGGAGGTATAGATTTGCTGGATCGATGAGGTTATATTAAAGTATATGTGTTCTCCCAGTCCGGAGCTCGGCACTCAGGCTGCAATCTTGCTGACAGCCACTTCCTGTACCAGTTCATCCCCTTCAATATGGAGGCATCACTTTTAATGGCATCCCTGGTTACAGGCCAGTCTTTTGGGCGTCGCTGGGTGTGGCTGACTATAAAAAGCCCCACCCAAGCCAAGATCCTCGCTTCGTGTCGTTCTGCTGATGCAGCGTGACGCTCCCGGCATCGCTCCTGCAAAGAGAAAAGGAACAGCTGTTAAAGACAACACGAGCACGGACCCTCCGATCCCCAGCAGCCCTTACCTGTTTTCTGATCCTCTCAGCGAGGACTTCCAGGAACCTCCGCCTTCACACATCCCGCTCCAACGGTCAGCTGCAGCTTCCAGTATTCTCCCCGACTCCACGTGTCATCGCTCCGCTCATCAGCTGCTTCATCCACATGCTGCGTCCATTGTCGGGTGAGCGGCTTCTTCACAGCGGATCATCAGCTTCTTGGCATCGCCTCCTGTGAAAGAAAAAACAAGGACAAGGTTAGTGTTTAACAAGGATACTGCGTGCAGCATAACGGCGCTCCATAAAGACACTGAAAGACAATAAAGCACCTTAGGACATTGAAGAACAATAAAGCGCCTTAGGACATTGAAGAATAATAAAGCGCCTTAACAATAAGGACGTTGAAGCACAATAAAGCGCCTTAACGAAAAACTATAAAACGTGCACTAAGGACAATAAGGGACCGCTAAAGCACCTAAACGCGCAGCATCGTTCCTGTGGCGCTAGAACATTACTGAAGGGCCAAGCATCATGGAACTAGAGCACACTCACAAGAAGAATTCTCAGGTGTGCATACTCACCTAATAGAATGCTCATACAAGAACATTCACGCCACAGCGGGTATGGGCGGAACTCCAACAGTCAGTGACGCAACTGGCTGCATCCAAATGCACCCCTGTTGAGACCTAACAGGATGGAGAGCTTCCTATTTTACTAAAGCAGGTGAGAGAGAACCCCTGAGGTTGGGATACCAGAGCTCCTGGACCAGTGAAACATGCTCAAATCTACACAAAACTAGATTTAAGAGGATCATACCATCTTGTAAGAGTAAAAGAGGGAGACAAGTGGAAAACGTCCTTCCGCGCGAAGTACGGCCTCTTTGAATACCAGGTCATGCGCTTCAGGCTATTCAATGCCCCAGCGGCGTTCCAATTCTTTATGAATGATGTACTCCATGAACAACTGGACGTTTGCGCTCTTGTTTACATTGGCGACATTCTTATCTACTCAAATTCCATCGAAGAACATGTAGGCCATGTCCGGGCAGTCTTGGAGAAGCTTCGACAACACCAATTGTATGCCAAGTTGGAAAAATGTTTTTTCCATGTTACCGAGGTTGAGTTTCTCGATTTTATGCTCACACCACAAGCCGTACATATGGATACACGAAAGGTGGATGCAATCCTCCAATGGCCCTCACCAACATCCACGAAAGGAGTGGAAAGCATGCTCGGATTCGCCAACTTTTACGCTCGGTTTATACCTGGGTTTTCAAAAATTGTACATCCAATTACCTCCTTGTTAAAAGAAAATCAAAAGTTCCATTGGTCGACAGAAGCTGAAACTAGCATTCACTACAGCACCAGTCCTTCGACACCCACAATCAGACCTACCTTAAATAGTTGAGACAGATGCTTCAAAAAAAGCCATGGGAGCAGTATTGTCACAACGAGACCCTGAAACAGGACAACTACACCCCGTTGCATTCTGGTCTCGCAAGATTAAAGCAGCATTCAAGGCCTGGAGACATTACCTTCTTGAGGCGAGACATGCGGTCACTGTCATCACAGACCACCGTAACTTGCAATACTTAAAAACCGCCAAAGCACAATCCTTGCGTCAACTTTGTTGGGCTCTCTTTTTTGCGGGATACGATTTTATTATCACTTATAGACCCGGAGAACGCAATGGGAAAGCAGACGATCTATCACGCATGAGTGAAGAAAAAGAGGCTTTTACAGCATCCGACCCCATGGCCATAATTCCTGAGGAAAGGATTCAAACCAGAATAGCTGCCACCTCATGTTGATGACCAAAGAACCAGTTTGCAATCCCCGATGGATCAATCAACACAACAGGAATGGCTGTTAAAAGGTGACCAGTACACCATTGAAGACAATCTACCGTATTTCCAAGGACGATTATATGTCCAAGACCAAAAACTGCAAAAGCAAATCATCACAAATTACCACGATTCATTACTGGAAGGACACCCAGGAATAGCCAAAACTCAGGCTAAGGTAAAACAAAACTACTGGTGGCCAACCTGGCGAAAAGATATTGCCCAATTTATTGAAACCTGCGGTGGCTGTGCACAACACAAGTCTCAGAAACAGAACCCCGCTGGCCTACTACATCCACTAACAGTACCGCCAGCACCTTGGCATACCCTGTCAATGGACTTCATCACAGATCTTCCACCCTGCAATGGATACAACACCATATTAGTCGTTGTGGATTATTCTCCAAAATGGCCCATTTCATCTCTCTGAAGGGACTCCCAACTGTGTCAACTCTCGCTTCTGTGTTCCTAGAGCAAATTGTTCGATTGCATGGATTTCCATCAATA
Source organism: Ambystoma mexicanum (assembly GCF_040938575.1). Taxonomy (NCBI): domain Eukaryota; kingdom Metazoa; phylum Chordata; class Amphibia; order Caudata; family Ambystomatidae; genus Ambystoma; species Ambystoma mexicanum. Next base: position 112,288,283 of record NC_090927.1, on the reverse strand, counting down.
TTAGTATCTGCTCGCGGAACTCAATTTGTTTCTGCCTTTTGGAGAAAGTGTTGTATGATTGCCAAAATCGATCTCCGGTTGTCCACAAGCCATCACCCTCAAACTGATGGGCAAACTGAACAAACCAACCAAACTTTAGAGCAATATCTCAGGTGTATGTTGCAACAGTCCGAGGATTTTTGGAAAATATACTCTGGATAGCTGAGTATGCATACAACAACTCAGTTCACACAAGCACAGGGTAAACTCCATTCTACACTGTGCACGGAAGACATCCGAGGACATCAGTATTTGATCCACTCGATACCCTGGCCATTAAAAACTTTCATAAAACCATCACTCAGGTTCTTAAGGAGGCAACAAAGCATCTGACCAAGGCTAAGGAAAGACAAAAACTGTTTGCTGATCGACATCGGAAGGAAGTTCCCGCCTACCAGATTGGAGGAAAGGTGTGGTTAGCATCCAAATATATTCCCCTGAAGGGGCCAAGAGCTTTCTGCCCAATATACCTGGGCCCCTATACTATTAAGTCCATAATCAATCCTGTCGCCATGAAATTGGAGTTACCATCTCACATGAAAATTCACCCCGTATTTCATGTCTCTCTCCTCAAACCCATGAAATCCAATACACGGCTTAGTTCTCCGCCAGAGCCCGAAGTAATAGATGGAGAACCAGATATGAAGTCAAATCCATCCACTCCAATGTGGTTCGATCAAAATTGTATTACCTAATTGACTGGAAAGGTTACGGACCTCAAGACCGAACTTGGGAACACAGTGAACACGTCCATGCTCCGCGTTTTATCAGACAGTTCCATCGCAATAATCCCACCAAACCAGGACCGGGAGGAGAACCACCCTTGAGAGGGGCATTGAGGGGGAGTGCTGTCATGGTCATGAAGTCAGTCAGGGGCACAGGCATGCAGGGGTTGCATGCACCGGAGCGCTGGGCGGACACTGTCCTGGCACCTTTGGTGCAAGGCTCATGAACAAAAGTAAACAAGAACATCCATTTAACACCAAAAAGCTTTTATTATGGACATAGCACTTCAGATGCATTAACCTTGAACGTTCCATCCATTAAGCAGGATGCATTAACCTTGAACATTCCATCCATTAAGCAGCCCGAAGTGTATTCTTGGGTATGGCTGCTAATGGATTGCCTTTGCACATGCTCGCTCTCTAGAAGCGGCAGGGTGTGGCTGGTAAGCCAGCCCTAATGGACGTGCCCACGATCTCAGCTCTATAAGCTGCCCTGATCCTCAAGACAGACGCTTTGCGTTAACCTGCACTTGCACCTGCACCCATTCGACGCGCGCCTGTCAGAAGTAGCAGGACGGAGAGCTTATCTTCCATAATTCACAGGTGAGCTTTATGGGCCGGCGTATGCTCGCAGAAACCGTACTTTGGGGTGAATGGTTCGAGAGGTACAACAATCACAGATTGGCACACTCACACACTGTTATCTCCAAGCAGGAGCAGTATCACCACGTACCACCGCTCACAGCTTTTCTACTGAGGGAGAGGCCTGAAGGGGGTGATTCAAGTTCAGGGAGGGCTGCAACCATGCCCCAACGCCTCCGCAGAGACCGGGTGAGCGTAACACCAACTCCTCAACTAACTCTCTTCCACCCACTTGCCACTCTCTTCAAACTGTATATTGTAATATAACTGTAATGCAATTCATATATCATAATTGTCAATAAGTGTATATGGCAACTGTATACTTCTATAACCAAGTATGCTCATTCTCTATAACAAGTGCCACGATGCCTCTGGGCTGTTGCGCGCTATACAAATACGAATAAATAAATAAATAGAATGTACTCCATCTAACATTCTAACCTATATGCTGCGCTTGCTAGATGCGGGGTTAGTGTTTAACTCCCTAAAAGTCCACCTGGCGGCCTTGTCAGACTACACCACTTCACATAATAAAGTTTCATGGTGGAAGGTACCGGTCATCAAGGCAATTTCTAACCCGCCGCCAGGCTGGGACCTTAATGTAGTACTCACTAAGCTCACGGGACCCCCTTTCGAGCTTATGCACAAGTCTAGTCTCAAACACCTGACTTATAAAACTGCCATCTTAGTTGCCATCACTTCCATAAGAAGGGTTAGTGAAATCCAAGCATTGTCAGAGCAGGATCCTTTCTTTGTTGTACACAAAGACAAGCTGGTTTTACGTACTCAGTCTAGGTTCTCACCTAAATTCATCTCCAAAAGTCATGTAAAACAGTCAATCGAGCTACCCGCTTTCTTCCAGGAACCCAATAGCTCAACTGAGGTAAAACTCCACACACTAGATGTGAGGAGAGAGGTCCTCTACTAAGTAGACAAGACCAGACTGCTAAGAAAAACAGATCAACTGTTTGTCTCCATAGCGCCAGGCTGAGAAGGAGATCGCATCTCTAAAAATGCCATCTCTAGGGGGATAGTCAGATGTATCCAACTGTGCTATTCCCTGTCCGATAAAACACTGGCCCTCATTACGACCCTGGCGGAAAGTGACTGACCGGAGCGCCACAGCGTAAATAGCGTTTCCGCCATTGCACGAAGGAGCAAAGTGCGGCCCATTCCGACCCATCGGGCACGAGCACCACGCCACGGCGGAAGTGCAAAGTCCGCGATGGCGGAAATGACCCAAAAACGGCCCACACCGCCGCCGTACGGCGCCCTAGGTGCTATACCGCCACCCCTCTTAGCGGTCACCGCAGTGTGCGCCTACCGGAAAGTACGGTGACCGGAAATATACGGAAACGGAAGTAAAAACATGGGCCCGGAACGGGAAACATCCCGCCGTACACCTATAAAACCACTAAAACCACACAACCACTAAAATCACTACCCTGAAACACACCCCAACCCGTCACCCACCCTAGCGAAACCAAGAAAAATGGGAAAAGTAGCGAAGAAAGCATGCGACCGCAAGCGGCAGGTCCACTTCTCCCGTGAGGAACTCACCGTGCTAACAGAGACCCTCCAGGAGAATGCTGCCGTCGTCTTCTCCACGCAAATGACCAGAACGGCACTTGCAAACAAGAAGACCATATGGGCTCTGGTGGCACAGCGGGTAAGTGCGGTGGGGACCGCACCCCGCACCCCACAGCAATGCCGCAAGCGATGGGACGACCTGCGGATACGCGTCCGCAGCATACTCTCTGCCAACCGCAACATTGCCACAGCCACCGGGGGAGGTCCTGAATCACCCATCAAGTTGACCCCCTGGGAAGAAATCTGTGCCTGCACCATCGGAATGGAGAGCATAGAGGGAGTCGGAGGGATGGAGAAAGGAGTGCAGACATCCGAAGATTCAGGTAGGTGGGCCAGATAAAACAATGCCAAATCCACACAGTCCATCCATGTGAAGTACCATGCGTCCACATAGTGCAACAGAAACACATGTCCAGGAGAACGTCCACACACATCGGCCTGATAGCGCACGTTAAAAGCCACAATAAATACATAAATAATTAAAAACCCCTAATACACGCACTACACGTGCAGCAGGCACACCCTAACTGCAGGCTGCCAAACAACTGCACCCTCACTCCACACACAAATTAAAGCACCTCCAAGGCCCCGACCCAAATCACCCTCAGGTACCACCCCAAAGCATGTGATACAATGCCATTCCAATTCCCACAGACCCATCAATAACCCTCGCCCTCCTTTACTCCACCACAGGGTCCGATCCAAACGACGAGCTACAGGACACCCCTACCAGCACACCTGCAAAGAGGGCCAAGACCAACGGCCAGAGACCCTCCACCTCAGCTGCACGCATCAAGACACGGCAGCAGCACAAATCAGGTGGCAGCACAGAGGAGGGAACATCAACAGGCACCCCAGCAGCCAGCATGCCCACAACACCACCACCACAGGTCCCCCCAATGGATGCCACAGAAGGCACTGCCTCTGGTGGCAGCAGCACCATAGGTGACACCCCATTGATGGCAGCATGCTCGGACACAGAAAACGGGGATGCCGAAGTCAGATCCATCCATGACCTGTCCCAATCCCCCTGTCTGTCCCATCCCGTACAACATGAGGATACCACGCAGGGGCACCCACAAGACGACGACTGGCCATCCCCCACAAGCCCTGTGGCAAGGCAACATGAGGACAACAGCCCCTCTGTGACACCCCCGCAAATGGCCATGGCCCAGCAGAGGCAACAGTCCCTCGACCAGTTAATCGTACAACAGCAGCAACTGGCCACACTCCTCAAGGACCATGCCGATGAATGTGGGGGCACTAAGGCAGACATAGAAACATCAACTGAGACACTTAGGGCAGAAATGGAGAGAGGTACAGAGACGCTAAGGGCACAAATGGAGAGTAGAGTAGCACCGAGAGCCTGAGAGTCCAAATGGAGAGTAGCACCGAGAGCCTGAGAGTCCAAATGGAGAGTAGCACCGAGAGCCTGAGAGTCCAAATGGAGAGAAGCACCGAGAGCCTGAGGGGGGAACTGCATGCGACGTCCAAAGACGTATGTGCCGAACTTGCCGCAGTGCGCCGTGTGCTCACTGAGCTCTCGCAAACCCTTAGGGACATGCATGGACGTGAGCAGGCAGACACATCATCCGTTGCAAGTTCCGTCCAGGGCAGCCCCCAACGTAGATCTGGAAGGAACCTGCGCTCCACAGGCAGGGGTGCCCCTGATACCCGCAGAGGGGGCTTGCAATAGCGACAGCCCACTGACAATGAGCATCTTTGGACACTGGTGTTCGGGGGGGAGGTAGGAGGGTGGAGGGGGTGTGTTGGGCTCACTTGGGTGGCGAGTCGATAGGGTGTTCAACATGACATCACATATGCCATAAAAAGTGCACGATCAACCAATGAGATGTGTGGACATTGATCTTTGTGTACTAGGCCATCATAGGCGTACAGTCCATATTGTGCATGTCCCAGACACACGCAGTGCCACGAGTCCCGTGTCCATGTATCAGCCACCAGGCGTGAGTGCTAGAAGCATACATCAATGAGATGCTGACGAATGTCACGGGCCTCCGGTGCCTCGCAGACTCCATGAGGTGCTGCCACATCCCCACCCTCATCATGACCATCATCAGGTGCTTGCAGTTCTGCGTCAGGGGGCATGGGCACATTTCTACGTACGCACATGTTGTGGAGCATGACACATGCCATCACCATCTTTGCAACCTTCTCATGGCGGTACAGGAGTGCCCCGCCAGACCTGCTGAGGCAGCGGAAACGAGCCTTCAGTAGGCCGAATGCCTGTTCTATGACTACACGGGTACGTGAGTGGGCATGGTTGTAGTCCTCCTCATGCTGGTCCCGTGGGTTCCGGACTGGTGTGAGGAGCCATCTCTTCAGTGGATATCCAGCATCACCTGTATGTGGACGAGAAACGTATGATGTGGAATGCCATTGATACGTACGCACACCCCCCCCCCTTCCTGCCAGGTCATTGCCAATTCACATACCCCACATAATCATGCATGTAATGAGACTCACCGAGTAGCCAGGATCTGTTCCCTGCGTGTCGCTCCATGTAGCGTGGTATTGTAGAGTTCCTCAAGACCATAGAATCATGGGTTGATCCAGGGAATCGGGCACAACAATGTGTAATGATCCTGTTGGAGTCACACACCATTTGTACATTCAGGGAATGAAATTGTTTTCGGTTGCGGTACTGGGCCTCCATGGCATGTGGGACGACCAATTCAACATGGGTGCAGTCGATGGCACCAATGCAACCCGGTATGCCGGCAAGTGCATGGAATCCCACTTTTGTGTTGGTAATTTCCTGCTCCGAGCGTGGTAGAGAGATGTAGTCGTCTGCGTGCTGCAGGAGGGCATCGAGCACTTGCAATAGTGTCCGTGAGAACAGTGGCTGAGAAATGCCATGCAACTGTCCGACTGTGTGCTGCTAGGTGCCTGTGGCCAGGAAGTGGAGTACAGACACCACCTTCAGTAGGGGTGGGATGGCGGTTGGGCTATCTATCATGCTGACAAGGTCAGCCTGTGTCATGTCCACAATGGCGGCTATGGTGTCCCGGTCCAGACGGTAGAGGGTGTGGATCTGCTCATCAGTGAGGTTGAACGGATGTGCTCGGAGGCGTGGGATTGCGGGCTGCCTGCGTGGTGGTAGTGGCTGTGCTGGTGGGCCTTGCTGGCCCTGCCTTGGCCTCCTCCTCCTCCTGCGTCTCCTCCGTGCGGCTGGTTGTAGTTGGTGTTCGTCTTCTTCTTGGAGTTGGAGCACTTGCAGTGCTATCAGGTCCCCCAGGGCCAACATCGCGAGTCCTGCCGGTAGCATTTCGGTGTGGTTGTGGGAGGAGACTGGCTGTGCAATTTATGTGTTTTCAGGCTGTATGGCCTCCACCTGTGGTGATTAATTCCACCTGTGCAAACTGCTCTCCCCTTTGGCCGAGCACGTCCCGCGCACAACGCTGCAATTCGGGGAATGGTATCTTGCTATTGCAATCATGTATTTGTACCCGATGGCCGTGTAAGATTGGTTGATATGTTCATTCTGCTGTGGTCCCATTGTTTCACATACTATCTGTGCAGTCGCGAACAGACTTGTGAAGGGTCAGTGGAACGTAGTACTCGAGTAACGGTGGGCCCTCATGCATCACTGTACCGAGTTGCAACGACGGGCGGGGCGTCCCATTTGTGGGTGAAGGCAGTTGCCATTTTCACACACAGCCGCACTCGATGGAATAATTAGTGATTTCAAACGGCCACAGATGCCTTTTCGACGTGATGTTGCAAATGAGGAATTCGAAGGGCGGCGCTTTCGGTTTCCAGCTAGCGGCGAGGAGATGCCCACAGGTCTGACTGCAAATATAACGTTCTATTGTTCAATGTCCTTGAGACAGGGCCCATGGCGAGGAAGCAATGATTGATATGAATAGTTTGGGATGCGCAATAGCTACGTGGGCGATGAGGCCGGCCGTTCACAAATACATGTTACTTCACAACACTGGAATTACGGGCTGGGGCACTGTGGATTTTGCAGGCTGCATAACGCACAGACTCAATGGATGTTTCTAATGTTATGTGAGTAATTATTCAGCCGTTTTGATCCCGGGATGAGGGAATGATGAATGGATGCATGGGCAGGTGATTTGATACAGAGTTTGCCATGTACAGGGCTTCTTGGGATCTATCCGCCTCCCCTACGCTATGTGATGCAGGGCTGCCATAGTGGGACCATCGTCTATCTGGCCTTGTTGAGCCCTCCCTGTCTCGACGCGCCCTCAGACACTTGTGTCCATGCACGTTAACATTCCCATCTGATGGATTCTGTTTTGACAGACGCATGCACAGGTACACTCGTTTGTGATGGTGTTTGCAACTCGATATAGATGGTTATGAGTCGCAAGTGGTTTTGGGGTGGTGATGATCCTTTGGAGTGGGCTAGCATGCATATGGCTGTGGATTTCGTGTGATCATTGAAGTGAGTTGTTCGAATGTAGTTCTGATGGCCATTCTGTTCTTTTTCTTTTCTTTTGGTTGACAGGTATCTCCTCCCCTTTTGCCACTGCCATCTGTATGCCACTCCTGCAGATGGATTTTACTCCCGACACCTGCTGCTTCGTGTTAATCAGTGGAGCAGCATTACGATCTTATGGGACGATCGCCAATGGCCCACATGCCCTTACGCAGTACTGGTGGCTCGGAGCAACATTTCGGCCTTTCAGCTGGACTAGTGCCTCCCCATTGGGACGGCCCTGCGGTTCTGTGCGCTTCCATGTTGCCTTTTCGTACGTGAATGTGGCTCTGTGTACCATGGGGGAACAGGGCGACACACAAGTAGTGGCTGGTCATTTCTTGCGGATGCAGCCCACAATGGTGATTAGTGTTTTGGAGTTCATGGCCTGATGGCTGTATGGGCTTGGTGACTTTGATGTGCATAAAATTTCTATTCTGATTTGGCCCGTGTAGCGTTTTTCTTTGCAAGTGATGTGGCATATGCCTATTTGGGGGGCGATGTATTGTGAGGAGATCTGCATTGGGTTCCAGCTTCGGGGTTTAGTTGCGTGGTACTGTACTGGGCGCGTTTGCCTACTAAGCCCGTGAGGTCAGGGATGGGGGCTGCCTATATGACAGTTTGAATGTTGTCATGCTCAGGGGCGGGGGATTGGGTTTTGTGTAACAGATGCCGGTCAGCCAGGTGGACTGGTGGAATGATGTGATTCTCGGAATATTGCTGGTCACAGGTGCCTGTGTTTGCGTGCGTTTCTTGGTGGGGGACTGTGGTCATGTCCATTGGGATGGCTTCTGTATTTGTGCCATCTGTGCCCTGCAGCTCCCATTGGCCCCTCTTGTGTTTCTTTTGTTCGTTGCCATGCATGGGTGACTTGTACATTTCAATGGTTGCATTGTGACTTCATTGCACCTACGGGGAGTTGTACTTTGTGGGCAGGGAGCGGTGTACAGGCACTCAGTGGGGCCGTTTACGGTTGATTCGCGATGCCGTACTTCTCACCATGGCGGAATGGTACATTACGCCATGCCTGATGGCGTTAGGTACATGTCCGCTAGGGTCGGAATTGGCGTACCCTTGCGCCATAGTGGTGTTTGCGGTTTCGCATGGCGCGCGCGCGCGTGCTTGGTGCAGTTAGCGTTGGCGTTCACTACGGTGTCGCTAATGGCTTCGTACTTTGCGGTGACGGGTCATAGTCGCACCGAGCGCTATTCGATGGCGGTATTGCATTTCCGCCATCGTTTTCCGATTTCCGCAAGGGTCGTAATGAGGGCCACTGTCTTTTACGCCAAGAGCCCACTCCACAAGAGGTACTGGAGCCACTCGGGCTTTCATTGCTAATGTCCCTTTAGACAGCATTTGCAAGGCAGCTACATGGAGCTCTATACATACTTTCACTCCGCATTGCTGCATTGACACCCATTCCAAGACAGATACACAAGTGGGACAAGCAGTTCTAAGACATTTATTCGCTCGTGAACCTTCTCACATCCCACCTCCTTCTACCACTGCTCGCTAATCTATGCACAGCATGTCATCTAAGCAGATTCCACAAGCCTCAGAAGGGATACATTACTCAACGTAATCGCATTTCTGATGCTTGTATCTGCTTAAATTCACATGCGACCCACCCTTCCACCCCTCAGAGAGAAGGCGCATGGAATGTATGCGCTTGTCTGATACGTATCTTGGATACAACTGTACTCGCGCTACACCTCTTGCTACCTCATGTCAGAAAAATACAATCTGAGGGACCTACACGTGTGAGGGATCATGGGTACAGTGGACGTCGCACTAGGGATAGTATTACTGGCACGCCCTGTCGACGTCCCTTTTCGAGTGTCGAAAACAACAACTGTAATACTCTGCAGCTTCCACTAGATGTCGGTCTATGCACAGCATGTGAATCTAAGCAGATACAAGCATCAGAAATACGATTACGGTGAGTAATGTATCCCATATAATTAGCTCAGAGACGAGCCTTGGTGAAAAAGGCTCGTATTTAGGCTAATTTGCATGCCACAATGCCTTTCTGTTGTGGCTCAGAACTGGAGTTGAACTTCCAGCAATGTTCACTAGGTGGTGTTGGGGAATTTGTGACTTGGCTCAAATGGACTGTATATATGGACATTTTATAGATTAGTAAAATCCTGATTCTTGTACCCAGCAAACTACGCAAAAGCACTATAATCTCACTGCCAGTCCGCGCATAACCCAGTGGGATTCACTTTCTTACAGGCCAGTATAAAAATGAGATTCGGACATGTCTCCCGGAAACAAGGTTACTGCTTGGGATAGGATTTTCATATGGACAGGTGTCTGCAACCTGTAGCTCGCCAGATCAGAAGCACTGTGACTCCAATTCTCCCTCTCTGTTGGCCATGCTGGCTAGGGCTGATGGGAGTTGCAGCCGTCGCACTTAGAGGGCACTCATATAGGTCTGTGGCATTAACCTGATAATTTGCTTGGAATTATTGATACTAAAATGTGACCATTTCCCTTTATAAATGTGCACACCTACAGCTTTGGTGATCCCTTAACTGCCATGGGTTCCCTCCCCCCAGTGCCAAGGCCTTTTTTTGGTGATTTCGGTATTTTGCCATTCAATGCCTTCTAACGTTTTCTCCTTCATTAACACCTTAAGTGCCAAGGACGAGGTATTTCGTCCTTGGCAACAGGGAGATAATCCCAAGGACGTCACACTAGGGATAGTATTACTATCCTGTCCTTGGCACTTAAGGGGTTAAACCTGGGGTGTGGATGGGAGATCACATTATCTTTATGTATAAAGCGGAATGTATGTATGTGGCGTGTATGTTTGTCCACATTGTCTACCAAATTTTGCATGGATTCCTTTTTTGTCTGGGGCAAGATTGTAGTCTGTGTTTGGATGCAAAGAATTCACTCTGTAGACACCCTAATTTACTGATGCTCACCCCGATTCACTACAGTAGGGACTAGAAGGAGGCAAAATTTGGAAAAAGTGTCTGATGCAAAATGTTTGATGTGTTTGTTATTCCTTTGAAATGTATTACTACTGTATACAGTTCGAAAGTGTTTATTAAAGCATTTTTAAAGGGAATTAAAAAATTCACTTTTTTTTATCATGCCACTCCATATATGGGAAATGGCAAGCTTATAGTTTACTTAAGTTCATTCACAAGAAGAGAGCACAGTCAATCAATCTTTCTTGGACATTTTCTCAACTGTGCTGAAGCCATTGAGTGACTGAAACATGCCGCACAAAAAACTAACATCACTTGGAAAAGCTCCATCTGATGCAAAGCGAAAATCAATATCAAGAGCTTCTGAAACACAACAACAAACAGCAGTACGACTTGCCGACCAGAGGAGAAGAGCAAACTTTCTCCAGGGCAAATGAGGTGCCAGAGAAAACTGAAGCAAGACTTGCCTACAAGAGGACAAGAGCAACATCCTCCAGGGCACATGAGACACCAGAGCAAACTGAAGCAAGACTTGCCTACAATGGACAAGAGCAACATCCTCCAGGGCACATGAGACACCAGAGCAAACTGAAGCAACACTTGCTGACATGAGGACAAGAGCAACATCCTCCAGGGCACATGAGACACCAGAGCAAACTGAAGCAACACTTGCTGACATGAGGACAAGAGCAACATCCTCCAGGGCACATGAGACACCAGAGCAAACTGAAGCAAGACTTGCTGACAAGAGGACAAGAGCAACATCCTCCAGGGCACATGAGACGCCAGAGGAAACTGAAGCAAGACTTGCCGACAAGAGCAACATCCTCCAGGGCACATGAGACACCAGAGCAAACTGAAGCAACACTTGCTGACATGAGGACAAGAGCAACATCCTCCAGGGCACATGAGACACCAGAGCAAACTGAAGCAAGACTTGCTGACATGAGGACAAGAGCAACATCCTCTAGGGCACATGAGACACCAGAGCAAACTGAAGCAAGACTTGCCAACAAGAGGACAAGATCAACATCCTCCAGGGCACATGAGACAACAGAGCAAACTGAAGCAAGACTTGCTGACAGGAGGACAAGAGCAACATCCTCCAGGGCACATGAGACACCAGAGCAAACTGAATCAAGACTTGCCGACATGAGGAGAACAGCAACATCCTCCAGGGCACATGACACACTAGAGCAAACTGAAGCAACACTTGCTGACATGAGGACAAGAGCAACATCCTCCAGGGCACATGAGACACCAGAGCAAATTGAAGCAAGACTTGCCGACAAGAGGACAAGAGCAACATCCTCCAGGGCACATGAGACACCAGAGCAAACTGTCAAGAGCAACATCCTCCAGGGCACATGAGACACCAGAGCAAACTGAAGCAAGACTTGCTAACAAGAGCAACATCCTCCAGGGCACATGAGACACCAGAGCAAACTGAAGCAAGACTTGCTAACAAGAGCAACATCCTCCAGGGCACATGAGACACCAGAGGAAACTGAAGCAAGACTTGCTAACAAGAGGACAAGAGGAACATCCTCCAGGGCACATGAGACACCAGAGGAAACTGAAGCAAGACTTGCGAACAAGAGGACAAGAGCAACATCCTCCAGGGCACATGAGACACCAGAGCAAACTGAAGCAAGACTTGCTGACAGGAGGACAAGAGCAACATCCTCCAGGGCACATGAGACACCACTCGATCAGGACACGGGCAACGCCGGGTACCCCAGTTAGTTGTGAATAGATGCCCTATTGTTACAGTGCTTAGAACAGGAAGAATAGATCATTCAACCTTTCGTAAACTATTGATGATATAAAGGTTATGATATTTTGTAATAATTAAAAAGGACTGCTGGGACAGGAGGGGGAGTGGTGTAGATGCCATCAGAATCAGTTCTAAAGGCAGAGTCGATCAAATGGCATAGTGCATCTGTGAGGCGGGGGCTGGTGCACTTCACAAGTGCAGATCCTGCACAGCAGACTTCGCCTATCAGGTTCTTTGTGAAAATGTAGCCAGCAAAAAGTTGTTTTAAAAAATGTAGTCATTCACTACACTCAATACAAAGTGTAAAAATGTTGCTGGTAATAAGGTCGCCAAAAAAGCTATTGTTAAATACCCAAACGTACAAACGTACAAGGCTGTAACCCTAACAATAACCCAAACCTTTACAAAATGAACAGAAAATGAACATTGAACCTAATTCCAACCTCATCAGCAGCTCCCCACAAATTACCTAGCCCTTGCCCTAACCTAAACACCTGTTTGAATCCTACACTTAGCCTTATCAGCCCTGCATCAACCACCTTGACCATAACTCTTAGCCTAATTCTAACCAAAATCTTTAACCCCATCCCCTATCCTTACCCTAACCGCTATTCTAACCCTAAACCAAGCAATCGTAAGTTCACAAAACCCTCCTTAACCCTAACAATTACCTTAGCAGCACTACCTTTTTGGCTACTTTCAGCTGAATCTCCTGACTACTTTTTGCTTGGCAACTTTTTTACTGTAGAGGTATTTTCACCACGACTTTTTCACTGAGTACATTTTAGCTGACAAAATTTTTACTAGCTACCAGCCCATCATCCTTCTAAAGTTAAGATAAAATGAGTAATGAGCATTTGCAGGAACGTCATTTCACCAAAATGGCAGGGGTAGCGGAGGTGACATCCCACGACCCTTGACCTCTGATGACATCACAAGAAGTGTCAAAACAGGGATTGGCATTGTTTCTAAGTACACTATGAAAAATATGGTTATGTTATCACTGTAAAGTGATATGCATTTCATACAAGAATGGATCACCATATGTATCGTTAATATCAATCAGTGTGTAGCGGCCCATATTACCAAATTGCTGTGAATGCAAGCAGACGCCCAAGGCCAAACGATAATGATGTGTTATTATATCGCACTTATGCTTAAGCGCTTCATATGGAACAAATGCACATACAATATCACCCAATCTGTTTTGGTACTCATTTATCAACCTCAGCAGGATGAAAGGCTGAGTTGACCTTGCTGGGAGTCGAACCTGCAACCTGCAGATCACACACACATTGCAGCAGCGAGCGCTCAACCCACTGAGCTATCCTACCGTCTATAGTCATCAGAAAACCAGCCACTCCAGGCAGAAAGAGCCATGTGCTGCTGGCCAAAAGCCAGGAGCCTTAATTTTGTTTTTTAAAAAAGTTTTAAAACATTTTTTAGGGGTAGCAAGGGAGACCTCAGGGGTCGCAGTTGCGTCCCCTAAATGACGTCCCTGAACATTTGGTAATAATGCCACCAAATGCAACATTTAGAAGTGGGAGGAACTGAGAATGAAGTACTATTTAAGTCAACAATTCTAGCTGGTTACAGGAAACCCTAAGCACTGTAACATCAACACGTGGAATACATTGGCGCGCACACAATGACTGGCCACAGAAAGGTACATTCCTCTCTTGGACTGGGTACGAAGCTCTCGGTTTCGCCTGCTCACATCGTCGCCACCTCTCTAGCTTTACCCTTCAGAATATAGCGCCTCGGCCGCCTGAAGAAAGCCAAAGCACTGGTGCAATGAAGCTGGATTGTGTAAGGCGGTGTGGGGAGTGCGCTGGAAATGTCATACAGCAGCTCACGTTGTCTGCCACCTGCACACATTTCGGCTGCCTAGATAGGAACTCAGCATGATATAGCGCTTGTCGCAGTTTCTACACGCTGTACATTTCCAGTGCACAGTCTGCTATTCACGGAAGGTGCCCCTCCCGCGCTTCCAAAAGACCCCACTGGCCTCGTGCCATTCGGGAGATGCTCATGCATTCTGGGCCTTGTAGTCCTGGATTTATAATAGGCTACAGCAAAAGTACACGTTCCAAAATGCAAAGAAGAAACCGCACTGGATAAGCACCTCGTGAATGGCACGTGTGACTGTGGTTCTAGATGTGTGCAGGGTTGGTTGGTAGTCATGTTCACGTGTGCCATGTTTAGTTTTGGCTACTTGGTGGCGAGTATAACCTGAAATGTTTGTATTGGAGCACAGCTTCGAGGGAGATGGGATAGGAGGAGACGCACAGCGTGCAGGTGTTGTTTGGTTATTTACCCAGCCACTGACTGCTTATGGCCATGCTAAACCCCATGGCCATTATCACCCACCTCCTGGCCCTCCCTGCCCAAAGCACACCCTCCTAGGATGTCTTTGAGGTAGCTTTACACACCAGTAACATCAAACTCTGTGCTGCAGTGGGCCTGCTGATGCTGTTTCAAAGCAGCGGGTTGAGAGTTACTGTCCTAACTGGACCTGGAAACGCACCACCGCTGTCAACAAACACTGTCTTAACAAAGTCTGCCTTCAGCCACTTGACGTATAACCACCATGCGTGCCCTTACACTGAAGTCCTTTTAAAAACAAGCATTGCCATAGTCATCAGTTTTGGATTGTGTATAGGTATTTTGTAGGCATTTGCCATGCCTGGCATCTAATGCCCAGGTTTCCATTTGCTACCATTTATTTGGAAGTGCCTGGCAAATGCCTATCCCATCCATAGACACACATTGCTGATTTCCAGGGCCCTGGCTCGAGCAGGAAACCCTCCAGACTGACCGTGGACCTTCTCTCCCTTGCCATTTGAGCTAACTTTTCCTCCTGCATATTACTTTTTGTTTTCTCCCTGCCCTGTTGCGCCACGCCCCACAACTTTTTTCCCCCGTTTTAATTGTGCAATTAGTCTCTCTTCGCCCTGCGAACTTGTAAGTTTAGCCCTGCGCTGGGCCAGGTGTAACTTGCACTGCCACTTTCACTGGTATTGAGATCAGCGTTTTAAATCTCGCTCCTGTGCACTGTATATTGATGACCGACGTTAATGATGCTCAGTCTGTGATGAAGGGCTGAGGCGTGCCTGGTGGGATTCGAACCTCGTCTGTGAGCTGCAAACAAATCTCTGAGGCGAGCGCTTCACTCGCTCATGCAGTCTGAGATTTTTCTCTGCTTTCGCCAGACACGAGGCAATTTGGGAGCTCAGTATACGACGCAGTTGACTGAGAACTTGGCAGCCTGTCCCTGCCCCTCCCCCCTCTGGCATGTGCGGGTGAAAGTTCAACAGTGAGCATTTCACTACTTTCCGCAGAAGCCTGACTCCTGCCGCAGGCCCCCGCCGGGGTCACGGGACCTTGGCCTCTCTCTCTCTCTCAGCTGCAGCCGGGCTCTGTTTGGTACAGTGTGCACCCTACCCCTCACCTGACTGCTGTTTTTTTCCCTCAGCAGGAAGCATGGCGGCTTTGTGGAGGTCCTATCAGAAACTGCTGGCCAAGCACCCCTGGAAGATGCAGATCCTCACAGCTGGTAAGAGACACCCCATGTTTCTGCATACATTTATGGACCCCCCTCTGAAATCTCGATGGAATCCAGAACTGTAACAGAAAGTGAATGCACCTGGTTGTATTGAATGCCCACAGGATCCGGGGATCAGAGAGCAACTGGAATATAATATCTACCCCCTGATTTGGTTTAGGAATGACTGCTGACCTAGTACTCTTCTGTTCATGTGTGTAAATAGACAAGAGGGCACATGTGCCGGTTTATAAAGGAAAGCCAGTCACGACTTCATTCAACACTAGCAAGCACTGCATCCAGTGGGCATGTAAAGAACGCTTGCAGTCTCATTTGATCAGTTTCAGAAATCGCATCCAGGTGCCGTCACATGTGGCAAGGTACTGTGTGGCAGAGAAAGCCATATATGCCCAGGTGCAGCCAGCGTGTGCTTGGGTCCCACCACATATGCCTCGGTACACCCCGTATGCAAGACAGTCTTATTTCTTAGGTACAGACACACATTCCAGGGTAACTCCACCACACAGCAGATTGCGCATTGATTAATCTTTTATAACGCGGTTAATACCCGACACCAGTCTCTAAGCACTGAAATAGGATTCGAACCTGTGTTGCGCTGTGTCCTCTTGCTTCCAAGCCAAATATTTTGCCCCTGAGCTCTCATCCCGGCCCAAGCTTCCATAACGTTTTGCCATCACACTATTGTCTTTTGATTTGAAAATATTTGTATCGAGGATTTGCAAGGAACAACACACATTTCAACATATTCGCTCCCAATATAGACTTTTGTTCAATGCATTTTCATATGGACTGTGAGAACGTTGGACGACGGGTATACACGGGGTGCTGCCATTCCATGGTGAGATGGATATAATGCATGTCTGAACAGGCAACCTGTGCATACAGCTATAAAATCGATCTCTTTTACATTTCCCTAAGTAGAGGGTTTGGATTACTCAATCCAAGTCCACGAAGACTCTCTCTGTTATGCAAATTGGATTTGAGGTGAGGACCTGGTAGTCGCCTCTTTGTAGGCCTTATCCAGGTCTGGATTGGCGCCTGTTTGCTTTCTGCTTTAGCAGAGAAGAGGAAATAGAGAGAGAACTTGTGAGGAAGAGGATGAAAGAGTGGGGTGGATCAATCTATGACTTTGTGCATCCGGTCTGGTGACCATAAAGCCCTGTGTAGAAGGAAGAGCAGGGTTTGGGATTTGCTGGGGGCCCTCGACGCTGTGCTAATTCTTCATCTTAAATTTATTTCGGTTCTAGACCACATTATAAGTTACGACTTGATCGTATCCTCCATGCCCTCGACAGAAAGTTTACAACAGAATGCACTGTCATCTTTAGAGTTTACACACAATTCCAGTGCTTCCTTTATACTTCTGGGAGAACTACACTTAAATAGAGGCTTGAGGTATTTTCTCCTAATGGCCTGATAAAGCAGACAGAAGAAGGGAAAAGGCGTAAACTTCTCAATTTCAATTTTGCAAAAAAAAACATTTGTTCAAAACATCATGGTTCCACTAGTGTAATAATTCAGGCACGGCTAACGTGCCCAAGTGGAGCTTGAGGTACAGTGCCCTGCTGGATGTTGGACATATGATGTCCAAATAACTTTCATAGCCAAAGCAATATCTCCTTCCACTTTCACTGCTTAAAATGTCCGAGAAAAGGCTACACACTTCATCGTGCAAGAGGGCTTCTTTAATCTGTATGTTTTTAAGCCCCAGCTGATGAGCTGAGGTTCAAACCAGCCTTCTCGGTATCCTGAGTGAAGGCTTCCTTAAGGTACACCAACCAGGGAAGCGAACGTCCATCTTCCTGTGATAGGATATCTTCCAACACCAATCTATACATAGTCCTGGGGCGGACCAAACCCAAATCCAATATAATTTGGGTTTGGACTTGCATGGTAACCCGTTCCACCGGACATCCACCTCTAGGATGATCGGAACAGTAGGAGTACTTCTTGGAAGTCCCAGTAGACTCGTCACAAATTTATTTTCACTGATACTAAATTGATCGCAGTTGGTTCCTCCACACAGCTCCATAAAGCACTGCTTGTCTAGCCAGAGCAGAATACGCTTCCAAGGATACCGTCACAGCCCAATTGCCAGAATCATGGGCAAACTTAGCAATGGCTCCACTGTAGCGATCCTTAGAGACTTGGTAGGACCAATTGCAATTTTCAGTAAACCGGATACCCTAATAAGCATACTCACTAACCTGCACAACACACCCCCGTTGAGTGTCAGATTTAATGTGTCAAGTCCTTTAGTTCGACTTTTCTTAAAGATCGTAGTTTTCGTTTTTTTCACATTAGTGTAAAGCCCATTTGCATCACAAAATCCTTCAAATGCCAAAAATAGTTCATTTAAGCCAAGCGGGGGTCAGTGCCAATAACACTGCATCATCAGCAAACATTAAAAGTGGGCATCTTCTCCAGCTACTAATGGCGCATCACAAGGTAAATTCAGTACTTTAGGAATCATACCATTAATAAAAAGACAAAACATTTCGGGTCAAAACGCACCCTTGTCGTACACCCATTTGTATTGGGATTTTCTTGGTGACCCCGTCATCGGCACTCCATCTTACTACAGCTTCGTCCCCTGTGTATAGACTTTGAATTGCCTTTAGAAGGGCAGATGGAATACTCAGAATGTGACATACAATCGCATATTCCTCAGGTTTGCTTATTTATCACTCAATAGCTTCCATCTTAAGCATTGGTCGATAGTACTGGTGATTGCCCGGAAGGCAGCCTGTAGATGGGGTAAGATGTTATTATCTCCCATCCAGGCCTCCAGGTGGACCAATAATGCCTTGGCGAAAGCTTTCCCTCCCACATCGAGCCGGGATATCGGGCGGTACCGCCCTTTGTATACAATGGGATGGTTTTAGCCTGGGTCCATGTCGGAGGAATGACATTTGCTAACAGAGCAGCATTGAAAAGCTTGGTAAGATATGGGGCCCATATCATGGGCTCAGATTTGTAGAAATCTACCGGTACCTTGTCTGGGCCAGGTGCCTTTCCAGCTTTTTGGCTTTTGAGGGCAGTAATCACTTGGCTTAAAGTTAAGCTAAGGGGAACAATATTTTGTTCACTAATATTCCTATATGATTGGTATCCAAAATATCTTTCGTTCCTGCATGCAATAATGAAAAATGCGTATGCCAGACCGATTCTGGAATGTTGCATTGTATGTGCTTTTGGGCTTAAATGCTTCAGTTTCCTACAAGCATCTTTCTCTATAATGGCATTTAGGAGGGAATTCCAAATGTCTCTTTGGTACTTCTCTTTTTTCTCTTTTAATAAACTCTTGTATTGGGACCGGGCAGGTTCTACTGCCTCCCTCCGCATTCGGAAACAATTTTCTCGCATTTAATCAGATTCTCCTTTGCCCTCCTGCAATCGTGGCCAAACCAAGTGTTCGTTTTTGTGACAATCCGGCGATTTAATCTGGCATTGGCAGTAAACAATGGTTTTATGTCATTCACAAGTGTTGAATGCCATGGCGACCCTCCATCGTCTTGCAAAACACTTTCCAGCACTGGGAGAATACAATCATAAATAGCTTAGAGTTTCTCAGGTTTGTTAATTTAAACCCACTTGACCTCTTTTCTAGCATTACTAGATAGCCTAAAGGCTACATTCTCTGATAATTCACTAGCCCCCATATAGCCGAAATAGTTGGACGGCCCCCCGCAGCGTCACGGGATGATGATATGATATGATATGGCATTTGTAACGCGCCTATACACAAGTGTTTCAAGGCGCGACGAGGCAGGGAGGGGGAAACAGGGGGGAAGACAGACAACGATCCTACTAGGCCAGGTGTCATTCAGATCGCGCAAGTGCAGGGGTAGGGGGAAGGGAAAAGTGCAAGGGGAAGGGGAGAGGGGGAAGTGCTGAAC
The DNA here is from genome assembly GCF_040938575.1 of Ambystoma mexicanum. Lineage (NCBI taxonomy): Eukaryota > Metazoa > Chordata > Amphibia > Caudata > Ambystomatidae > Ambystoma > Ambystoma mexicanum. The sequence goes on along the minus strand of NC_090927.1, from coordinate 112,268,636 downwards.
AGGGTAAGTAGAATAAAAAATAAATAATAAATAGGGCCAGCTGGTGGCAAGTGCAAGGTAAGTGCAGACAAGTGCTGGGAGGGGGGGCTGTAAGGGATGCAGAGACAGTCCCGCGTGCTGGGGTTGCCAGGGAGGCAGTGCAAGTGGAGAGTGGCTGGGCCAAGGACCGAGGTCGGTGAGAGTGGCCCAGGTACAGTTTCAGTGAAGAATTAGCAGGGGAGAGGGAGAGAGAAAGCAGAGGCAAAGAGGAAGGTTTTGAGGTGCTTCCGGAACCGAAGATGGTTCTCCTCAAGTTTCAGGGAGGCAGGAAGGCTGTTCCAGAGGGAGGCCCCTGCCGCAGAGAGAGATCTACCCCCATTGATGATAACTTTCCACCCTTTCCTCTACTGCAAACTCAAAAGTCTGTGCCCCCATTTCCAAGTTCACCAGTATATAGTCTATGAGCGAGACTCGGGGGTTGTTCACATCTGTGTATTCTGCTGGGGAATCCTCCCGTTACATGCTTGCCTACTCAGGGACACAAAGAGACTAGCGAGTGCTGGAGCGTCCTTGCTTGGACATCTGGGGGCGGGGGGGGGGGGGGGGGGGGGCATGGCAAAAAGGGCTTCCACATTCCAAACTCTATCCTCATCCTCATCTTCACAAATACCATCAGTCAATGACAGGGGCTCAAACTGGAGATTACAATCCCCCGGATGAAAACCTTCGGGCTCGACGAATGCATGTGCCTCCAGACATGGGCTAATTCTTTTATAGATCGGTTCCCATGGTGATAGTGAGATTGCTTATTGGAGGTGGAGCTGATTATTGTTGCTGTAGTAACAGCGATTCTCTTTTTATGGAATGTGCTGGCCTTGTATACTTTGCTCGTCAGTCGAAAGCCCTCCGCTCTATTGACATTTAGTGGTTCTTCGATTGCCCTAAATTCTTTTATTACTTTAGTCAGTTTCAGATATGTTCCGAATTCTTGGTTCGGTAGACCGTATTTGCGTTGAAGTTCTGCAAATGTGAATGTCGTATTTGTATCTGGAAATGGATCCATGTAGAATATTTTCCTCGCAGCATACTGTTTTCTTAGTAATTGTTAGCCTGGGATTATGGACATTGGATGTTTATTTAGTTTGTTTTCGATGGTCCCGGGAGCTGTATGGATTTGTTTGAAGATAGATGTTGGAGGACGTGTCTACTAATGTATAGTCATTGTGGATATTTGGACTCACTGTGAGACTGCGGTCCAGTGGGAATGGCCTGGATAAGGCTTCTTCCAGTCCGGCCCATCTTGGCCCTTCTCCCTCATGGAATGGGGGGTGACATGTAATCTGCTGGACTGGTGCCGGGAGCGGTGCTGTGTTTTGAATGAATGTTTCAGCTACTCGCCTCTTGGCACAGGAGAAGGGCTGCTGGCCACGCCCACCGCCTCTTACCGTCCTGGTGCAGGTCTGACGTGTGCTGGTGTGGTGCATGCACTCCCTGCTTCCGCTTGTTCTGTGGGTTGACGGGGGCTATTTCAGGAACCGCACCGATGAAGAGCAACCCGCCCCCGGGTCATATTAAACATCTCATGTGTGGTATCTCAACACACATGCGCGCACAGACACAGTGGTTCGAGTTGTAGCTGTTTCACGGTAAACACGCGTTTCTTGGTATTTGATAGATGTTGATGCTCAGTCACAGGCAGGACCAGGCCTCCTGACATTTTATCGATGATAAAAGGAGGGACGGGCGGCATTATCAGGTCACGGCGATGGTGTTGCCCTCATATAAGCATCTTTATGTTTGGGCATTATTTGGACGTGTTCTTGTGAACCTTCTTGAAAGCCTGCTGGTGATGTTGGGGTTCCATGTGGCTTACCTGTGCTTTGGCCGCCCGCTATGAGAAGAGCTATTGCGGATCTCTCTGGAGGATCCTTGCCACAGCAGCGCGTGGCCGGATTCATAGGCTGGGCAGCTCTGGAGAGGGAAGGAAGCACGCGCCTTGCTCATTTCAAGGGGAGAGATCAGGCGCCGTGGGCTCACTTTCCCTTTCTAGTCATTTTTCTTAGTCATGTTCCTGTTCCCCTTAGGAACACAGCAGCCAGATCCCCCTCCAGAGGTTCTGCTGGCCATAATAACCCAATTCTCCCGAAGGGGGCTCTAGAGCAGGATTTCCCAGCTGCAGGCCTCAAGGGCTGGGTCCATGTCGGATTTTCCGGATGCCCCATTATAATTCATGTGGTACATTTGCATACAATCAGTGGTCGAAGTCTACGAAAAGAAGTAGTGGAACTATGTTCCCTGCTGGCCTGCCACTGCTCCCCACAAACCCCATCGCCACAACCCCTCCCACACACAATACACCCCCCAAACACTTGCACCTGCTGTTTAAGGAAACATTCAGTGCAGTGCACTGAAAGGGAAGGTTTCAACTACTTCCTACACTTTTATTTTAAAATAAAACCATTCCGGAACGGTTTCTTTTTAAAATAAAAGTATAGAAGCTGTACAAGGTAATTAAAAAAAGTATAGGAGCACCGCTCCCGCTCACTTTCGACCACTGCATACAATGATTAAAAATATATGCACATTTTTGCTGGTGATTATTAATGAAGAATATCCTGAAAACCCGTCAGGTTTCCGGCCCTCGAGAGCTGGAGTTGGACAAGCCTGCTCTACAGTGTTTCTCGAGGGCCTTGCAGTCCTCACGCTTCCTGTATGAGGTAGACCTTCGCCTGCATGATGACATTTACTGGGGAAACTCCCCTACCTTCCATCCGCCTCCCTTCCAGCAGGGTGTGTGACGCGGGAAGGGGCTATTAGGTGGGCTGGCGGGGGGTGAGTGATGGATTGTCAGTGATGTGGGCGGGTCTGAGGCGCGTAGCTAGGTGTGCAATAGTCTGGGAGCCATGAATATAGGATGCTGGCTGCTTTGCATAAAAAGAAAGTGCATTGTGGGAACATAAGAATGACCACCAATTTATCAAACATTCTGTGTAATTTGAATGTGCATTCCTTCTGAGCATGCAATGCTCACTTGGTATGATGCTCCTTTCCTCTGTCAGAATAGTCACCCTGACAGTAGAATGTGTGCAGGACATGAGACATATATTCAGCTTTGGACTGTTTCATTGTTTGACTTTGGGCTCTCCTGGTGAGCAAAGGAGGACTTTCAGAGGCACTTTGAAGTCTCTGCACGCACTGAGGCTCCAAACATCACAGTGCTCAGGAGACTCAGGGCAGAGAGCTTCTTCAATGTGGGGGGATTTGGCCCTCGGGTCTACACTGCAAACCAATCGTTGTGGGAGCGCAGCTCTGTCTTGTTCGGTTGTCCTCCATAGCTCTTGCTCTACTCCCGTCAGACAGGATCGGGCGGGTTCTGCCTCCACCCCCTTCCAAGGGTCTTCTACCACTTTCTCTATCTGCATGCCACACCCACTGCAGTCAGTTCCACCCAGCTGCTGCAGCAGGCAGGGAACAGCCGCCACCTATCTCTGATACAGACGGACTGCAGGGTCTCTGGTGTTGCTAGGGGAGTGATGTCACAAGCCAGGCTTGGCATGGCCTGCAGGGCAATAGTGCAGAGCCCCAAGTGCAAGCCCACCATGCTAGTGTGGGCCAGTCTGATGAGTTTCTTCACTGTGCAGCTCCTAGTTTTCACCAGAGTTTCTGAACAAATATTTAAAATAAATACACAATTTGCAACATATTTCACCAAAAAACTCACCCTTGGCACTACTCAAATAGTGTCACAAAAGAAACAAATTGCATTTTTGCGACCGTGTTGTGACAGAGTTGGCGATTCACGACCGACCCTGTCACCAGCCTTACTTCCTACGCCGCAGCTCAGGGAGAGACACGTTGAAACAGCCACTCGACCTTTGCTTTCTGATTTGGGCCGAAGGAGCCACTCTTGTAATACACTTGTTCACTAAACACAGAGGCCTCATGGGACTACCTTTTCAAGAAGGCAATGTTTAATTCAACACAGCAGTTCCAACATGGCGCGCCTACCCAGAGTTCCCACCTCCTCCCTAGTTATAAATTCCCTCACTGGACAACATATCTGGGACTGCACTCTGCCTCAATGGATGCCCCAGAAGGCACTCTCCCTCAACGGATCTGTCCGTAGCAGAGTACATGCCCGAGAAGACACTCTGCCTCAACGGATCTGTCCGTAGCAGAGTACATGCCCGAGAAGACACTCTGCCTCAACGGATCTGTCCGTAGCAGAGTACATGTCCCAGAAGACACTCTGCCTCAACGGATCTGTACCTGTCCCAGAAGGCACTCTGCCTCAGTGGATCTGTCCGTAGCAGAGTACACGCACCAGAAGGCCACTCTGCCTCAACGGATCTGTCCGTAGCAGAGTACACGCACCAGAAGGCCACTCTCCCTCAACGGATCTGTCAACAGCAGAGTACATGCCCCAGAAGGCACCTGCCTCAACGGATCTGTCCACAGGAGAGTACACGCCCCAGAAGGCACCTGCCTCAACGGATCTGTCCACAGGAGAGTACACGTCCCAGAAGGCACTCTGCCTCAACGGATCTGTCCGTAGCAGAGTACACGCCCCAGAAGGCCACTCTGCCTCAACGGATCTGTCCACAGGAGAGTACACGCCCCAGAAGGCACCTGCCTCAACGGATCTGTCCACAGGAGAGTACATGTCCCAGAAGGCACTCTGCCTCAACGGATCTGTCCGTAGCAGAGTACATGCCCGAGAAGACACTCTCCCTCAACGGATCTGTCCACAGGAGAGTACATGTCCCAGAAGGCACTCTGCCTCAGTGGATCTGTCCACAGGGGAGTACATGCCCCAGAAGGCACTCTGCCTCAACGGATCTGTCCACAGGAGAGTACACGCCCCAGAAGGCACCTGCCTCAACGGATCTGTCCACAGGAGAGTACACGCCCCAGAAGGCACCTGCCTCAACGGATCAATCCACAGGAGAGTACACGCCCCAGAAGGCACCTGCCTCAACGGATCTGTCCACAGGAGAGTACACGCCCCAGAAGGCACCTGCCTCAACGGATCTGTCCACAGGAGAGTACACGCCCCAGAAGGCACCTGCCTCAACGGATCTGTCCACAGGAGAGTACATGTCCCAGAAGGCACTCTGCCTCAGTGGATCTGTCCGTAGCAGAGTACATGCCCGAGAAGACACTCTCCCTCAACGGATCTGTCCACAGGAGAGTACATGCCCAAAGGCACTCTGCCTCAACGGATCTGTCCGTAGCAGAGTACATGCCCGAGAAGACACTCTCCCTCAACGGATCTGTCCACAGGAGAGTACATGTCCCAGAAGGCACTCTGCCTCAGTGGATCTGTCCACAGGGGAGTACATGCCCCAGAAGGCACTCTGCCTCAACGGATCTGTCCACAGGAGAGTACACGCCCCAGAAGGCACCTGCCTCAACGGATCTGTCCACAGGAGAGTACACGTCCCAGAAGGCACCTGCCTCAACGGATCTGTCCACAGGAGAGTACACGCCCCAGAAGGCACCTGCCTCAACGGATCTGTCCACAGGAGAGTACATGTCCCAGAAGGCACTCTGCCTCAGTGGATCTGTCCGTAGCAGAGTACATGCCCGAGAAGACACTCTCCCTCAACGGATCTGTCCACAGGAGAGTACATGCCCAAAGGCACTCTGCCTCAACGGATCTGTCCATAGCAGAGTACATGCCTGAGAAGACACTCTGCCTCAGTGGATCTGTACATGCCCGAGAAGACACTCTGCCTCAGTGGATCTGTCAACAGCAGAGTACATCCCCCAAGGCACTCTGCCTCAACGGATCTGTCCACAGGAGAGTACATGCCCCAAGGCACTCTCCCTCAACGGATCTGTCAACAGCAGAGTACATGCCCCAGAAGGCACTCTGCCTCAACGGATCTGTCCACAGGAGAGTACATGTCCCAGAAGGCACTCTGCCTCAACGGATCTGTCCACAGGAGAGTACACGCCCCAGAAGGCACTCTGCCTCAACGGATCTGTCCACAGGATAGTACACGCCCCAGAAGGCACCCTGCCTCAACGGATCTGTCCACAGGAGAGTACACGCCCCAGAAGGCCACTCTGCCTCAACAGATCTGTCCACAGGAAAGTACACGCCCCAGAAGGCCACTCTGCCTCAACGGATCTGTCCACAGGAGAGTACACGCCCCAGAAGGCACCCTGCCTCAACGGATCTGTCCACAGGAGAGTACACGCCCCAGAAGGCCACTCTGCCTCAACAGATCTGTCCACAGGAAAGTACATGCCCCAACGGATCTGTCCACAGTAGAGTACACGCCCCAGAAGGCATCTGCCTCAACGGATCTGTCCACAGGAGAGTACACGTCCCAGAAGGCACTCTGCCTCAACGGATCTGTCCACAGGAGAGTACATGTCCCAGAAGGCACTCTGCCTCAACGGATCTGTTCAGTGGACAGGCACTCTGCCTCAGTGGATCTGTCCACAGGAGAGTACATGCCCCAGAAGGCACTCTGCCTCACTCAATGCAAAAGGCCTTCACAAATGAGGAGCGTGTGCCCTGGCGTACTCTGCCTTCCTTCAGTCAGATGCTCCCCAGAATGTAAGTAGACACCTCTAGGACGATGTCTCTTTGACTACTTATCCAGAAATGCACTTTGAGGCACTACAGCTGCCCTCACAGCACCTCAACCCCAGAATTCACTCTACCCTACTGAGTGCAGATGCTCCCACAGTACTACATCAGAGGTGCCTCCCACAGTACAGAGACTACCAGATGATATGTCCCAGAATGCATCCAGTCTGACTCACTTTGCCTGTCATAGTAAAGCATACCCCCCCGGCGTTGCCCGGGTCCGTAGCTGACATGCATGTGGAGGTCTGATATAGCCTTGTGTATGTTATATTGTGTCCTAACTTACTATATGTGAAAAATCGCAAAATTGGCAATCTCCCGGAATCGCCTGTACTGATGGCACAGGGCCGAAACCCGCCCTGTGCAGGTCAAATGGGTGTGGTTGTTTAGATTTCAGTATCGCCAGTACATGCCGACTTTGGACCAATATTTCAAACCTCCAATAATGACCATAACTACAAATCGGATACATTACTTGTCTGGGAGGAGATGTTGGCGAATCACTGCTGACGAAATCAGATTTGCAGGACTCCTAGTCCCCGACTTCAGTTGGTTAATGCCTGGGGCTCAATCAACATGGAATTAGGGCTACGGTTCTGGCTCAAGCTATGATGTGCCAGGTAGATCCATCCTATGTATAAGCAGCGCCCTGATTCCAGATGCAGCTTTACGTGTCAGATGTATGTTTCTTCCCTTAGTCCTAAGGCTCTGCAGTGAACTGTTATGTTTCTAACTGAGCACCAGCCAGACATGATTTACCTTTTGATGCTGTTGGGGTATAAGGCGCACAGTTAAGAATTTGCTCCAGTCACATCACCACACTGCTTTTTTAAGTTTGTTTGAATTATAGTGAATTCAAGGTTTTATTTCGCTAAGGTGTACACCCTTTGCTTGAACACATCCTTGCATACAATCCCACAAGAAACTGACAGTATTTTGGGTTAACATTCTAGTTTATTTCACGGAAAACTGCAATCAAAGGTGGTACCCAAACTTTGTGCCGAGGAAGTCTGCTGGCCTACTGCCTGTAAAATTCTCACTAATTTTATAACCACACAATCATACTAAATTAAATATATCTAGATCTCTAGTTGTAATCAGAACAATAAGGTATACACTTTACGTGCTGTTTGTTGGGTAATATAAGTAACATTTTGCTACACATTGTGGCGGGTCAGAAGGATGAGAGAGACCAGGGTTCACCATGTTTCAACTCTAAGGGCAGACCCTACCTAACCCAACTAAAACTAGGGTGCTCGACGTTAGTGTACAAGTCCAAAACAGCAGTCTGTTCCCAGTCCCACAGCTAACCTGCCCTGACCTTGCCACTAATTCTAATCAACTAAAGAACAGGGGAATGACGTCCTTCACCTGGGGTTGGATAGGATACTTTTCAATAGACTTATTCTGTTTTAATATGGAATATTCAAGTAGCCTTCGGCTATCTTTTTCACAAGTTGATTCAGTTCTTTTATAGGACTTTTCCACGTCCTTTTGGATAGTCCTTTTGTATTCCTCAAAGTTCGTTCTACAGGGGTATTGACCCCTAACGTTTTCTATGTCTTGGTCCTTTCATGGTATAGTCTCTCTTGCTCCTGTGGTATCATGCTTGTTCACCAGTAGATTCTTCTATGTCTGGTTCTTGTTGATAAACCGTCTCTTTGTCTCTTGCTGGCCTAGTAGAATGAGTTCTTGCTCTAAGAGACTCAATCGTATGTCTACTGGTTTCTCTTTTTCTCCACTGAGAACTGTGTGGTGTACCCAGTGTTTGGATTCACCTCTTTTATGCTCTTCGATTTTATGGGGACAAGTATAAAGAGTCCTGTAGTTAGTTTCACACTTCTTAGGCCATAGTCCTTCCTTTGTGTTTGGACCAGGCTCTGTTTCACTCCATTTGGGCTTCCTTGTCTCAGTGTCAGGCAGTTGCTTATTCTTTATTACTCTATGGGGCTTACTCGTGTCAGTACCGACTCGACACGCCTCAGTAGAGATACCACAATAACAGTTGTACAAGCATTCTGGTGAGGTAGATGCTTCCTTCTGTATCTCTGAAGTAAGATACAAAGGGAGTTCCTTGGAACTGGACTCCCTATCCCCAAGAGCGGAGTATCTCGCTGATTGATCTTGCTTTCCGCCACCCGTCTGAGGAATATTGCGTAGCGGGCTCACCTCCCCAGTCTCATAAAAAGAGGCTCCCCCTCTGGGGAGAAGTGACTGAATCTCATGATATGACACAACATGTACAGCATGAATCACTTTGCATTTATTTTCTCCTATTTCAATGACCAGTATTGGTATCAGAGAAACATTATACAGACTAAAATATTATACTTTTATTATATTTCATATACATTACCCTCTAGCAAAGTGTTGCCCTATGCATAGTGGTGTGGTTGGTTTCTAGCCTTTGCATGTACATGAAATACAAGCAATGGTGTTTGTTCAAAAATCTGTAGGCTTGAGTTCACGAAAGCTGCGCTATTAATTTAGAACACACAGAATATTGATTTAGATGTATTATGTATTAACCCAAAATTATGATTTTATAAAAGAACACCAACAGTCCCCCCAACTCCCTTGGATGATTTAAGTGTATCTAATTCAGGGTCCTCTCACCTCCACAGAATGTAAATGGCAAGATTTGACTGCTCAGCTAAAATTGCATCCTTTTATGTGGGTATAGAAGTGGTTCAGCTAAACTCCCTTTCATCCTAGTATGTGTTTTTAATGAGTATACTTTCACAGATCTTGATTTTAAAAATTCCCTGTTGAGATATGGAGTATTGGCCACCGGGTCACTGCTCCTATTGTTGACTATGCCTGTGAAAGCACAGCGTTGAAATTATTTGGCTGTGATCTTAAAAGACTGTGTGCAATGGGAATATGTGTTTTTTGTTCTACATTGAATCAGCTCTCAATTGGCTTTGGATAAAGTGTGAAAGCAAGTTACATTTCACACGGAAATGCTAAAATATTCTATTTGGAATCAGTTCCCTCTTAATGGCTTCCCCTCCTAGTTCCACCCATTCCAGGGACTTAGCAGAGAGATGATTATAAACCCCCCAGTCTGCATGGATCATCCACTGTTGGCTTTCTCTGCCTCAGGGAAATCAGGTCTCACGCCAGAAAAATCTGTTTCAGGCTTCCTCCTAGACAGGGCCCATGGTCTCTATCATCTTCCAACATAATGCCCTTTCTTAATCTGCAGAATTCCAGAGGCACCACCTCCCCAATTTCTGTGGGTTGGAACTTACATAGGCTTTCAGTTTCCTGCACTATGTCATTGTGAGAAACCTGAAGGTGTCTCACCCGCGAGTCCCCGGAGATCTGCCATCCAGGTGGCCAGGACACAGCCTTCGCTTTTGGATCCAGTTCCTGGGGATGGACCAGTGCGGGAGGATCACCTGGATGAGTGGTCTTCGAGGGGTGGAAGTTGGACATCAGAAGGTGAGACGCGGTATCCCCTTCCCTATAACACCCTTTCCCCATCATACCAGGTAGGATACCTAGAAACTCAACCCCCATCCCCTTTACCTACATGAACACTTTATCATGGACAGCTCTTCGGCAGCGAAAACGGACTAACACCAGAGCTGTGTACCTGACATGTCCCAATACTATGGTCAGGCAACGTCAAGCAATTAATGATCATTAAACCCAACTGACTTCCATCACACTTCCCCATGCGGATAAAAGACCAAGCACAAAAGCACACTCTGAGGGAGGCAAATAACACAAGGAAACAGCGGTTCCACGATGGCAGTTTAATACGAGGAGAAAGACGGCAAGACCAGAGAGGGTTGCAAGGAGAGAAGTGCCCTTGACATTTTCAGACCGTTACTTTCACGAACCTTGGAAAGAAAGAAACCTAAAACCGGGAACTAAAGCTAAGCAAACCTGCATTGTGTGTCAGAGGCTCCCCCATGTCGATAACCCAGGCGGGGAGGAGCAGCTGCTGCCATGGTACTGTCCTTGGCTCCTACAACAAAGCAGCGCCAGTAATTGTAATTGTTTATTTGTAAAGCGCTTATACACAAGTGAAGTGCTTTAAAGCGCTTCAAGGCTGGGATCTGTCATCCGTAAAGACAGCACAGCCGGTGAGTCAGGGAGACTGATACCAAACCAGCTTGTGTTAGAACCAAGGTTGCAAGGGGCAAAAGTGTATGAAAACCATAGCAGTGATTGAACTTTAGGGAGGCCAAATAAGATACCATAGACAGAGTGGTCCACGTGGGTGCTCACTCAAAGGTCTCTGTCAGGTATCCAACTAATTGGCAACTTTTGAAAGGGAAATTTTGAGATCGAAGTGGTCCTTCAACGGGTCAAGCTAAATCTTGTGCACATTCGAAAGTCTTCGATAGTTGAATGCATGTTAAAATTGGTCGAAGTCCGGCTGAGGGAGACTAATTGTGACAGAGAAAGGATCTGAGCCCAGCTGAGGGGGATCCGGGGTGAACCGTGAGACACCTAAGACATATTTTTCTCTGAACATTATAAAAGGGGGATCTGAGCCCAGACGAGGGGGGTCCATGATACTGACTATGATATAAAAAGGGATCTGAGCCCGGCTGATGGGGATCCAGGGTGAGACACCCGAATTGAACACTCAAAGAGAACAGGAACTTCTGTGTTTATTTTGTTCTTGTACATCAGGCCCTCTGAGGCAAGAGACTTTTGGAAAGCAAAGAGACTTGCATCATAGAAGGTCCTGATGCTGGTAATGGAACTGTGTCCCTGTGCCGAAGATGCCAGAGTGTGTGCTTTGCTTGAGTGAACCGCCTTGTCCCGTGCTGAAAACATGGGGAAGGGAGGCCAACGGCCTGAACATCCTGATATATCATTTTGTGAACACTTCTTTCTTTTTCTTGAACACCACCCCTCACTGTGTATGTGTAGCTGTAAGGATCGGCAATCATTTTTTTTTTAGGTATAGGCCCTTTTATTTTAACGAGACTCCACTAGGACTGCATTATTATTATTTGATAGTCGTAACTTGCTCCCATCAGTAGATTTAGGTTTAGATAGGCGTTTTCTCACACCCTTGTTAAAGTTCAATAAACACCCTTGAACTGTGTTCACTTGTGTCTGTCTCACTGTTGAAACCGTGCCTTCCTTACAGTCTTATTTACATAAAAATGTCTGATTGGTGAAATTTCCCATTGGTTTGATTAACATGTTGTCACTCCAAGAGAAATATACCCCTTAGTTGCATAGTTTGAACATATTTTGGACATGTGACAGAGGTTTATTCTGAACAATTTGGACTCTTAGTAATATTGTGTTCCATCTCTTCTGGTAGGAAATTATCCCATCAATGAAATGTGATTGTCCAGATTTACATAATCAGGATGAATTCAGGGACATGCAACCTGAATGTGTTCTATCAAACAAGACGAAGTTATTCATATTTACATAATTTATCATTTATTAATAATGTATCATGTGGTCTCATCCTGTAGGGGAGACTCTTGCATGATCAGAACCCTCTTCCTTTTTCAAAAAGATCTATGCATTATTACACAGCCACAGTAATGGCTGTGTAGTTATGGTTAAGTTGCTGTTTCCATAGGAAGAGCACTTTTGGGCGGCTTATAACTTCGCTCCCCCTGGACAAATCCTCACCAAACTTTGCAAAAAAAGTATATGGTTCACCGGGAATTTGCTTGCAAAGATTGGTGAGGATTCGTCCGGGGGGGCAAAGTTATAGGGGGGGGTCCCAAAACTTCTTTTTTTCCCATAGACTGAATGGGGAAAAAACTTTGCTTGCGCCTACAGCCCAAACCGCTGGACGGATTTTCACCAAATTTGGACCAGGAGTAGTGGCTTGGTCCCAAGAGCGTGCTTTTGTAGATTTGGTGAAAATCCATCCAGTAGTTTTTTTTAAAATGACCAAAAAGTAGGTCATAAAAAATTAGTGATATCTGTGTTCGGTCCGCGGACACACTTCCCTGTTCGCTCCGCGGACAGTGTCCTGATTGGCCAATTGGCTTGCGTCATGTCCGCAGACATGCGGCGTGTTCGCTGATTGGACGGCGTAGAGCGTGAAGCGTGTCAGATTTTCGGTAGCGCCCGCCATCTTGGATTCGAGGACGTCCGCTGACAGCGCAGTGAAACTTGGTTTGTATTTAGTAGAGTGTGTTGGTGTGAAAGAGTGTTTGGGGAGGGTGGGAGAGTATGAGATAGGTTAAATGTTGTATTTTTTTATGTGGTAGACCCTCTTGTTGTGTTCGATTTGTCTGCGGACGTTACGGCTGTTCTGAAATTTTCTAAATAAACTAAATGGGGGGTGTCCTGAGGACGCAATATGTGTCTGTTTTGTTCGCAAGCATGCTGAAACTGTTCTAAGAACACTCGCCGCGTCCTGAAATGTACGTAAATAAACAAAATGGGGGTGTCCTGAGAACGGTGTCCGTATTATTCTCTGGCAAGTTGAATGTGTTCTAAGAACACTTGCGGTGTCCTGAAATGTTTGTAAATAAACAAAATGGGGGTGTCTTGAGGACGCTGTCCGTATTGTTCGCTGGCAAGTTGAATGTGTTCTAAGAACACTCGCTGTGTCCTGAAATGTTTGTAAATAAACAAAATGGGGGTGTCCTGAAGACGCTGTCCGTATTGTTCTCTGGCAAGTTGAAAGTGTTCTAAGAACACTCGCGCTGTCCGCTAAATGTTCGTAATTAACAAAATGGGGGTGTCCTGAGGACGCTGTCCGTATTGTTCGCTGGCAAGTTGAATGTATTCTAAAAACACTCGCGGTGTCCTGAAATGTTCGTAAATTAACAAAATGGGGGTGTCCTGAGGACGCTGTCCGTATTGTTCTCTGGCAAGTTGAATGTGTTCTAAGAACACTTGTGGTGTCCTGAAATGTTCGTAAATTAACAAAATGGGGGTGTCCAGAGGACGCTGTCCGTATTGTTCGCTGGCAAGTTGAATGTGTTCTAAGAACACTTGCATTGTCCTGAAATGTTTGTAAATTAACAAAATGGGGGTGTTCTGAGGACGCTTTCCGTATTGTTTGCTGGCAAGCTGAAAGTGTTCTAAGAACAGTCGTGGTGCCCGCTAAATGTTTGTAAATTAACAAAATGGGGGTGTCCTGAGGACGCTGTCCGTATTGTTCGCTGGCAAGTTGAATGTGTTCTAAGAACACTTGCGGTGTCCGTTAAATGTTCGTAAATTAACAAAATGGGCGTGTCCTGAGGACGCTGTCCGTATTGTTGGCTGGCAAGTTGAAAGTGTTCTAAGAACACTCGTGGTGTCCGTTAAATGTTCGTAAATTAACAAAATGGGGGTGTTCTGAGGACGCTGTCCATATTGTTCTTTGGCAAGTTGAAAGTGTTCTAAGAACACTCGTGGTGTCCGTTAAATGTTCGTAAATTAACAAAGTGGGGGTGTTCTGAGGACGCTGTCCGTATTGTTCGCTGGCAAGTTGAAAGTGTTCTAAGAACACTCGCGGTGTCCTGAAATGTTCATAAATAAACAAAATGGGGTGTCCTGAGGACGCTGTCCGTATTGTTCTCTGGCAAGTTGAATGTGTTATAAGAACACTCGCGGTGTCCTGAAATGTTTGTAAGTTAACAAAATGGGGGTGTCCTGAGGATGCTGTCCGTATTGTTCTCTGGCAAGTTGAATGTGTTCTAAGAACACGGGTGGTGTCCTGAAATGTTCGTAAATAAACAAAATGGGGGTGTCCTGTGGACGCTGTCCGTATTGTTCGATGGCAAGTTGAATGTGTTCTAAGAACACTAGCGGTGTCCTGAAATGTTCGTAAATAAACAAAATGGGGGTGTCCTGAGGACGCTGTCCGTATTGTTCGCTGGCAAGTTGAAAGTGTTCTAAGAACACTCATTATGTCCGCGGACATTAAAAGTTCCCATAGGCCATAGTTGAAATGTTTGACTCTATCATGCACCCAAGACTCTATGCCCTGGCCACAACCACCGCAGCATATCACACTCATAGTGGCTTATAACTTTGGAATCAAAAACACATTTATAAGGAACAAAGTTATAAGCCACTATGGGTGTGATATGCTGCGATGGCTGTACTTATTATAATATACTTACTGTTTGGTTTAGTAACTGGAGTACATGTATTTCTTGTTCATTTCTGTGATGAAAGAAAAAAGCATGTTAGTATTGGTATTTTGTAATGACTTATTACATTAAATAATAAACATTTCTTTTTTTTTTACCATCATATTTAGTACATTGCAAACCAGAGTACTGTGCAATTTGCTCAGTTTCTGTGTTTGTTGCTAAAATCATTGGGTCTGTGGGAGAAAATAAAATCCATGTTGGATTAAAAAAAAAAACCTTTTTCTGTTATGCTACAGTTAATTTGTTTGTTTGTGTTCAGTGTTCACTTGTTTCTGGCTAATGCCGTATATATTGGCTTGTTGCAGTTTTTTGGAGCAGTAACATTTATTTGCTTGGATATTGTAAAATTTTGGAGCAGTTAGATACCAGTAGGCGTATTCTAACTGTCTATTTTTTATATATTTTAGTGGTATTGATTTATCTGTTTGGATATTGTAAAATTTTGGGACAGTTAGATACCAATTGACGTATTCTAACAGTCTATTTTTTGCTCTAATTTAGTGGTATTCATTTATCTGATTAGTTGTTGTAGAATCTTCGGGCAGTTAGATAGGTTTTGGAATATTCTAACAGTTTATATTTTTTTACTACAAGTTTACTTAAGGTTTAAGTACAGTTTAGTTATTAAATTTTGGTTTTAAGAACATCCACCCACTATCCCACCTCTCCCTCCCTCTTTCAGAGCCGCCAGAGCGCCAGGGGACCACTCCGGTGGTGATAGTGCGCGGTACAAATATCCTTTAACATTAACATTAAATAAGCGTTTGAAAGATTTGCTGGTAATCTCTGCTTTAGAGTAATGGTACTATCATTTCATTCAAACCATCCACATTTCTTCATTTCTTTTTTATATATGCAATGAAGTACCCTGAATTGGTTGTGGCTCCTGCGTGGTATTTCATACCTATTGTTGTGAAGGTTTTCTTGCCAAGTGATACTTGACCATGTGTGAATCCAGTCAGCTTGCAGTTGTTTTTGGTACCATCTGCATTATAACGTAGAAGCATTAGTATTACGTATTTACTATGTGTTTGTATTAGTAACATGGAGCGATTATCCGAATTGCAGGTAGTACATAATCGACCATGGTTTGCATTTTGTACAAGATGCTGAAATGGAATGGATTCACAATTAGGTATTGATATATAAATGAAGCGTTCATTGGGGGATTTGTTCTTGTGTCACATTGTTGCAGAGAGTTCATGTATGTTTCCACATGCATGATATCGGAAAGATTTCATTTATAAGTATGTTTTTATTTTCCAGTACTTGTAGTAAGTACTTTCGATATTCTTGTGGATCTTCCTGTGAGTTTATAGTGAATTTAACCATTCCAGCACAGTAGTCCAATTGTTGTCTTATTCCATAAACACTATACGTGTTATCAGGATTGTTTGTTGCATTTCTGTGAAGTACTAACAATTGCAAACAAAATTGGTCTGTACTGTGTAAGTAAATGTTGTCAACAATTGGTGGCAATTGAAATAGAATATTCATTGCTACATTTGCGTAGCAACTTACTCCAACTATATTTGAGAGTTTAAATGGACGAGGTAGTTCTGTATCTGATTGATTTTTTTCTAGTTTGTCTTCCTTCTTTGATGAAGTACCTGGTTTACTTTCCCTAATGGGTTCTTTTATGTTTGTGGTACTTGATGAAGTTTTAGGTTCTTTTACTTTCTGTTTGATTTAGTTTTCTTTTACAATGTTTTACTTTTTGTGGTACAGAATATGTGTTTAGATGGGGGGTGTATAGTGAGCGAAGCCTATTGTATTCTAGAATGCAAGGAATATCAGCGTTTATTTTACTTGCATCAAAGTTGATTAGAAATAGACCGTCAAGTGTACGTAAGCGTGATAGTGCTACGCAGCTCATGCCTTCTTTAAAGACTGTGTTACCAATGTCTATCATTGCTTTGTCTAGGGTAAGACCTTGTGATTTATGAATGGTGACTGCGTATGCAAGAGTTAGAGAAAATTGTTCTCTGCGTACATACATGTCTTTGAAGAGAAGGAATTGAGCTGTTGAGCGTCCTATCCTTTTGACTTCTGTAAGTTTGTCAAAGAGAATATTGACAAATTGAATTTTGTTGTCACGTGGGTATGTTTGAAAGCCAACAACTGTACCCAGTGTTCCATTAACTAGTCCTTGGTCCACGTCAAGGTTACGTTTAAGCATAACTCTGCAATTTAAGGATAATTTTAATATCTTTTCCAAGCCTGCTGTGTTTGAGATTGATTTTTCTAAACTATTTAGTCTTGTTGTGGCTTGGTCACACATGGGTAGTGTCATACCATGCGCATCTAGTTTGTCTGTGGCGCTAATTTCCATTATTGGTTGCATTTCTTTACTTAACATTATTTCATTGAATTTGAAACAGCTTGCAAGAGTTGGCATTAAGGCCATACAATTGACAATTGTGTGGGCTAATTGTTCCATAACATCTGTAGCACATGCATTATCACCATAAATTGCATGAATGTGCCGGGTTTTCAATATTGCTTCTGCTACTTTAGAAAGTATACCAACTCTGATACTTTTTAAGATGTTGGCATAAATGAGATCTGCAGATTGCTGCATGTTTTCTGTTAATTCTCTATATTGGAAATGTTGCCAAAGGTTGACATTTCCAATGCTGTCAACATTTCCAAGGCATAGTTTGTGTCCTAATGTTTTGAAAATAGGCTCACCTTTTACTGGTGTCAATTGAAGAAGATCTCCGAAAACAATAATGTGTTTTCCTGCAAAGAGCTCTTCATAGTTTGTTTTGAGTACTTCTTGTAATCTGAGGTGAATCAAAGCCAACATTAGGTTGGACACCATGCTCACTTCATCTATTAGTAGCATTTTCATTTGTTTCAATACTCTGCGTAGTTCCATTGCAGCTTCTGTAGAAAGTTTGTAATAGTCTAATTTGTTTCGGTGTTCTACTGGCAAGAGTAGTAATCAGTGTAAAGTGACACCACCTATGTTGTAAGCAGCTAAACCTATGGGGGCAGTGACAACAGCTGACAGCTTGTTGTTTGTCAATTGTTGAAGGAACTTACTGATGATTTTGATTAGGAATGTTTTGCCAGAACCAGCTTCACCACTGACGTACAGTAGTATAGGTTTGTAATTTTGGCAGGTGCATTCTTTGTTTTCATGTTGTACACCATGTGCAATTTCTTTTGTTACTTCTTGAAAAATGCTACATTTGCTCATTGTTTAGTTTTGATTGTAGTATAGTTAAGTCTTCTTTATCTTCATACAGACACATGGTGTTTTCTACTTCTATTATAGCTAATTCTGCCTCATTTGTTATTAGTGGTTCTCCCAGTGGTTCCTGGCTTCCTGTTACAGAAGGTTGACTACTGTCAGGTGGGTCCTTATCTAGTTGCGCCTGGAGTTCTTATTCGTGTTGCTGAACATTGTGCAACATTGTTTTGTACTGTGTAAAGTTTACATCAGTTATAGTGCTTTCATTTGCTTTGAAAGCGTCTTCATATGAGTCATAGTTATCTAGTATTTCGTATTTTTTTCTCCATGGTTAAAAGAGTTGTAGCAGGGACATGTAATATACTTCTTTATGTTGAGGAGTCTTTAATGACAATTTGATCTGATTAATTTACTAAGCTGCCTTCACAGTTTGTCACTCTGTAGTTACCTTTTTTTTCATCAGGTTTTATATTATTTTTCTATGTGTAGTTTTGGGCTAGGTGGTATAGACACATGGTTTCCAAAGTGGTACTCCTGTTTGGGTAGTATGTGTCCAATAAATTGTTTTTTAAAATGTCTTGGCTGTTGGGATCATGTTTGGCTATTGTTTCTATATCTTCGTATGAATTTAGAACTCTTTTTCTAGATTTAGCTGGACCAAGACTTAGCCATACTATATTTTCAGATTTGCCATACAATGCAGTACCAGTTAAACGATCAGCTGCTTCATAGGATCCACATTCTCTAGGGGAGAGCATTTTTATGCCCAAGCTGTATAATTTATGAGACACTGCTTTATCTGATGACAGGTCATTCCAGAGGTCTTGCAGCACTGTCTATTCTGCTTTGGTTAAGTATGCTGTGACATATCGTGCAACTGCAGTAGAATTGTCTGCAATGTACTGCACATCTATGTTTGCATTCCATGAGTGGGCAATGATTGCACTGTAATCATTGATACATTTTTCTTCTTCTTTTCTTTTTATGTAATATGTATTTTTAGGTGGCTTACCTTTAACACTATGTCTAACTGAAGACATGAGGTTGTTCACTTGATCTGTATTTGTAACTGGTCTAGGGAAACCAAATCAGCATTTGGTGTAGTATTTCCCTTTGTTTTTGTATTTGCGACGACAATATTTACCACATTTGTGTCTTTGAAATAGTAAAATGATGAAGATCACTATTTGTGGATTCTGATGGAATTTCACAAGTGACATATTTTTAATAAACTTTAAAACAGTGGCATCACTGTCTTGACCAAATATAGGAGCATCTTTAATCCATAAAAGCATGTGGATATGTGGTGCTCCTCTGGCCTGGTATTCTTTTCTCCAAACGAAGTGTTGCACTTCTCCAAGGGGAGGAACAGTTTTATTACAAATAAAATGTAGCATAGCAATGAAGCAATGGTGAAAATATCTTGAAACATTAACAGGATCCAGAGAACAAAGTTCTCCAGGTGTTAGTATGTCAATGTTTGTTTTGTTTTTGTTTGATATGCGTAGGAAATCATGTACATCGTCCCATGCATATTCTGCCCAACTTAATGTAACAAACCAAGTGAGTGGGCCAAGGTTTCTGATCATACAACGTACATCTCCATGATGTCGAAACCAGTACTCTTTAGTACCACGCATATTTGCTAATAGATTTGTAATATTTGATTGTAAAATCTCATCTTTTGTTGAACTTATTGTAATAATTGTGTAGCTGTCATATTTTGAAAGTGTGATCCTGATTTTAATATGTGTGCAACTCTGTAACATAAAGTTGCTAGTTCACTTTCAAAGAGTAGGTGGAATATGTATTCCACATTTTGTCTAAATCTGGGATCTTCAGAATACATCCGTAATGAGTGATATTCTGATGCTGATATTTGAATAGGTCTATCATTGTATCTTCCTCCTTTTCCTGTAGGAAAGAGTAGAGGAAAAGCACGTGCTTCTATACTTTTTTCCTATATGCTGATTGGTGATCCTTTTGTTTGACACATTTAGTACGTTTCCAGTGCATCTTCTATGGTGTCATTAGAGTGCAATGGATGAATTGTATAATGGTCTAAAGTGTTTGATATTGTAGCAGGATCTAGGAGCTCAAATTGACCAGCTTCTTGTGTCTCTTGAATTATTTCAGTTGTATCCTTCAAGTTTTCTTCAATATTAATTTATTTGTAATATTCATTATTCTCTTTAAGATATTGCAAGGCTTCTCTAACTTTATGTAAATCTACCAGCTGTTGCCAATTTCTTTTGTCTTTTGTAGGTACTCCATTTACTAAGATAATTAAAGATTGCTGCATTAGACGTTGCACTCCTAGAGTGTGCACATTTTCTTTTCGATCTAATGGTAAATACACTACTTTTCCACAAATACCTTTCACTAATACAGAGGAAGGTAATTTTGCAGTTTTTGGTTGAAGGCGTATTATTGCTTGAAATGGGTGCACTGTTTGAATTATGATGCTCTTATATAAATTAAGTTGTTGAAGGGGTTTGGTAGTGGATATAATTCCAAATTATTTGTGATAGCACGTGAAGGAGTTTGGTTGTTGTCGAGTGTTGTAGTGTAGTAACTGCAAAGTATTAAGGGGTCAGTTATTTCGTATTTGTTTTCTGCTATAAGGTAGAGAGCTAATTCAAACCATTTAGAATTTTCATTGTCTTCTATTTTGTGTGATAGGTCTACAGTTTTTGTGTTACTTTTATAAAAGGTTCTGAGGCAACATACACACACATGGTTTGGTACTTCAGCTGATGTACTTTTAAATTTTAGTATTTCTTTTTTGTATGTGTGTAGTAAAAGGTTGCCATGTGTAGAATTGTTACTAATTTGGTTTACAGCTATTTCATTTTGTAAGTGGCTTTCCCTTCCAAAATATTTTTTGGGGATATAGTCGAGAAGTAGGTCTTTTGCTGTACCATGTAGAAGAATGTTATTTAAATTGGCTAGTGCTAAAGCAGAACTTTTAGCATAGTACAGTTTACAAACTAGATTTCTTATAGTTGAATGATGTGTTGATATCCTTTTGATATCATGGAAGGTGGTTTTGCAAGTAGGTCCTGTAATGCAGGCCAATGAATGTCCTTGTAGTCCTGTGCACTTGCGCACTGGACAGGTATCCATATTTTGCAGTAGTTTAATTTTGATTTTGTCTTTGCTTTTTACATATGTATTGAGGAATTGGCGTAAAGACTTGAAAAATTGTTTGGGAATGTTACACATTGACAAGCATGGCCATTTGTACCTTAGACGTTCTGATTCAGTTGAATGGAGGAGTAATTCTAAGTTTTCAGGACATATTTTTGTAAGGAGTACTTCTTGTTCCATTACGGTATTATTAACTTTTTCATAACCTCGACCACTACTATGTATGGCAATTGTATTCGTTTGCTTTTGTTTGTACGCTTCTTCATAAAAGTATGGTTCTGTGCTCGTAGTGTGACTCCATTCACCTCCGCAGATACTTAAGAAGTTCTTTCTGTTGACATTTCGTTTATTGAGAAGTCTTTTTTGTAATTTAGTTATTAGTTTTGCTCGTGGTTTCATTTTGTTTAACACTAAAATAAAGAACTTTCTTTTCGAGAAGAATTGCACTGTCTATCAATGCTTCTAAGATTAATTTCCTACGATAGGTTTTAAGCGTTGAATCTGGTTTCTCTCCTGTTTTTATAAGATTTTGAAGGACTTGTTGACGGTACATTTTGGCTAAAATACTTTTCTTGGTATGCTTACTTTGAACTATATAAAGATTTGAAGAAGTAGTTTTATCTGTAGTGATAGCTGATTTTCTGTTAATTGTTTTTTGGTTTGTTTTACATTTTGATAAGGAGGCAAAGTTTTTGTACTTGAAACTTCTTTTGTTTCACTAAATGACTGTATTAGCTGTTTTGTTTCAACTTTTTTTTACAAATTCTGCTAGAGATGGATGCTTATGTTGGATACTTTTATTTTCATTTGCTCTACTTCTGCGTTGCTTTCTACGGACTTGATTTTTAGTAGGCATTCTTTAGGGTCTGTTGAAAAAAATGAAGAAGGTATGGGCTGGGGTGTTCTGCAATGTATGTGTGCTGTGTGCATGAGTGTTTGAGTAAGATGATAAAGATGTATGTAATGGTGTGTGATTGTGCATTGGGCAACTACAACTAGTGGGGATGGATATTCTTGAATTAATGTGTTACTAAACTTCGGTTCAGATTACATAAAAAAGTAAGCTAGTGGTGTGGAGAAGTACAAATAGTAAATCTAATGCTATACAATTAAAACAGTTGTTTGTTCTATAACATCAACATTCTAGTGGCTGAGTTGGGTAATTTGTGTGTCGAAAAATAGGAATTAGTGGGCCATTCTGGCTGTAAATCGCTGTTTAAGAAATGGGGATTTTTGAACAGACTGGTGCAGAATCTCTATTTCTAGGCACAGAAATAGCATGAATTAATCTTACAGTTTGTTTGAGTAATTGTCACAATCACACTTTAAAGGAAATGAAGAGAGATCAACACTCTCCCCCGAACCACGGAAGCCGAAAGAACTCGACCCTCCCGCCGTGGTTGGCACAGACGCCTGATATATAAAACAGGTCACCACGTGGCAGCCAATGGGGGGAAGAGGGGTTAGGGAGAGGTTGTGGATAGGATGGGGAATTTAGGAACACCGGGAAAAGGGTAAGGAACTCCTACTTTGGATGGGACAGGTGAAACACCAGGAAAGAACCCTACTCTGTCCAGCATGTAACATTGTCCACGTATATAACCTGACTTCCTACCTAGTACACCTTAATACGTGTACTAACCCCTGTTGGTTCACAAGAAAACACATAAGCAAGCAAAATGATGAAAACAATGAGTTCCCTCCTACACTAGTTTACTGCACCAGTGAAGATTTGGTGAACTTGGTAAACGTAATGTCCATGTATAATATTGAGTCTTTTGTCAGTAAATAGTTCATTACTCATTGACACCCATTAAAGATGCAGATTCACTATTGCTTGATACACACTGGGTTTGCCCAGCACAACCGTAAATGAGTGAACACCCTGGATTTCCCAATGCAGCAGTACATGAGCGCATACACTGTGTTTTCTCAGCACAACATTCCAAAAACGTTCGCCGCTACTTATCTTATGTCTGGGAGCCTCTCGGGACTTCCCAGACGAAATGCGACCCGCTGTAAATCACTCCCAACAATGTAAGCAATCACTGTGCAGTTCCCCGTACTTATCTTTGGTCTGTGGAGCCCTACGGGACTTCCCAGACAATGACTGTAAAGCCGTGATCCTTATCTGCACTCTCCTGCTCCTTCCGAAATGCGGCCGTCTGTAGTTCATGCAGTCCTGCTCTCCATCACTCCTCTCCGCACGCGGCCTGCCTGCCTCCATGCTGAATCAGAATAAGCTACACCTGTACGCTGCCGTTACCAGTTAATATGCTGTCCTTAATCCCAGACAGCTGGCCAAGCGCGCGCGAGTTGAACTGCACGCAGACCCAGAGAATGCTGGGAATTGTAGTTTCTAGACCTTCCCAGCTTAAGAGGCAGATCTAAACACTCCTCGTCTTTGCCAGCCCTGAGTCCTGACAGTAATAATAGAAATGTTATGGTGGTATTCAACTTACTTTTTTTTCTAAAATGAGCAGGTTACTTAGTTTTTCTTTGTACTTCAAATTCAGCTGCTTCTTTTCAGAAGAATGGTCTTCACTACAATTGTAAAAGAAATATATCAGTAATTTTGTTTCTATATACCACTGTTTTTAATTTAGACATTGATTTTTTTTAATTGACATCCTCAGCGCCTTCCTCATAACCATTAAAACTATCTTATTCACATAAGATACGTTGCACCAGTTGAATACAAATCATGTGTTGTTAATGAATAAACTGTATTGCAATGACTAACTGTAGCAAACAAAATATCTTTAGTATGCCTTGTGATGTTCATAATGTACCACTGAATACCACTATTCCTGTAACTAAGCTTTTGCAAGTAATAGTGCCTCAATGTCAAGGGCTGCTTGTCCTATATAAATGCAAGTAATTAAATAAATAAATGAAAAAAAAGTTTATGTAATTGTACAAGTATTGTTGTTTGAGATTTGAACATAGAGTGTGCATGCAATTTCGTTTGACTATATGTAGTCTATATATTTTATTTCAAAAATGTTAGTTCAACATGATTTGAGTGTGTGTGTGTGTGTATAAAGAAATTAAATAGTACAAAGGTTTGTAAGTGACAGTTGATTTTAGGAGATTGAAAAAAAGACAGTAAATTCATTTTACAGATTATAGAAGCTAAACGTCAGTTAATCTGTTTATATGAAAGTAGAAAATGTGTTCATGTACTTTACAGAAAATATGCATACATGTAGTTTGTGTTCATGCATATGGATATGCATGGAGCTGCAAGTAGACTTCTTGGAGACTTGTACAGCATTTCTTGTGGAAGGTGCTTTCTAATGAAATGACACTTGTACTCAGAGAGATTCACAGTACATTTGCAGTGCTGATCTATGATGATGCAGTTAGATGTAGAGGTCTTGGATGTGATTGGTAAATGGTCATGTGACTTCTTAGCTACATCCAATCATGGAATGGCACAGAGAGTGAAGTGGAAATGGTAGAAGGGCTGTCCATGTTACGATATGTCCGCGGACATGGCGGTAGTTTGCGGACATCAGGTGTTACATCCGGGGATTTTTGGGTTGGGAAGCCATGCAAAAGAGAATGAGCATAGAAAGGGATTGGTCAGGAAAGTTTAGTGGGTGTGTTGTGCGAGGAGAGAGTTTCTCAGATACTCTTTTTGCTGAGAGAAGAACAGATAGCTATGGCTGTGTGTTTCAGAAAACAGATTGTTTGGATTTTGGGAGACTCGTGGATACATTGGTTGAAGGTGCATGCAGAAAGCTGTGGAGTAGCTGTAGATCTTGGATTCCCATATGTGGAAGTACACTGGCATGGAGTACGTGGAATGAAGTGGTTGGACTTGTTACCTCTCTGTGCTACTTTGGAGAAAGAGCAACATCCAGACATAATTGTAATTCATTGTGGAGGGAACAGTTTCGGACATGTGTCTGGAATTTCTTTGCAATTTGCAATGAAAGAAGGACTTGGGAAGGTCATGGACATGTTTCCAAATTCTCAAGTAATTTTTTCACGGATTGCGCAGACACAAATGTGGCTTTGTTCTTCTTCATTTGGTCCACAAATGGAGAAAGCAAGGCGCAATGTCAATAAGGCTGTTTGTGCCTTTTTAAGAGATTTTGGCATGTCCTCTTTTCACAATGAAAATATTATGTTTCGTAGTACATACTATTTTGGCAGAGATGGAGTACATCTAACTTATGCTGGCAATCAGATTTTCCTAAGAAACATACAAAATGCATTGCGACCTTTTTTAGAATTACAGCATCCATTTTGAAGTAGGTGTTGAGTATTTTTAATTTTTCAAACACAAACACCACCCAAAGGCTCTTTTCAGAGCCAGTACTTCCTCACAGAGAAAATTGCAATGGTTATGATAGGGCAGCACCCCTAAATTTTAGATGTACGCGGACTTCTAAAAAATACAAACGGCCTTGCTTCATTTATTTTCACTTCTATTTTTCCACTGTGAAAGGCGGCTCTGAAAAGAGCCTTATTTATTTATTTATTTATTTGTTGTTTTATATTTGTTTTGGTTTTTTTATACACGACACACTAGGAGAGGAGGGGAAAGGAGGGGAAAGGGGGGACACCAACCACAGGGATAAGAAAGGGCAAGCTGAGAGAGGAAGATGTAGAGTGGGATTTATTTGGGTAGTGAGCAGATCTTCTCGTGCTCTGAGACGATAGTCTCAAAAGAACTTCGAAGTTGCTCCCCCCTGCAGAGTACTGCGTCGCAGTACAGACACACAACTGTGACCCTCAGAAGGTAATGGTCATCAGCATTGCGTATGGCCTGTGAGGCAGCTTGAGGAAGACGCTGTCCCACAGGAGTGTTCCTTGTGGTGACAGGATCAGAAACGGAGGATAAAGTAGAGGAAATCAACCTGCTATGCTCCTCACAAGGTACAACCTTGCGAACGGCCCCAGTGTGGAATGACTTGAGGTCTTGCTTCATGGTGGTGGTCCCAAAGCTATACGAACCATGCCTCCTGCGACTATGTACCATTTTGCACTCATTGCAGGTGACTCGGTTTCCACGAGCCTTAGGACCATTCCCATGAATTGTAAATAACCGCCACACCCAAGACTCACGCCGAGTGCGGGTAGTAGGGATTTCCACTACCTCATTCTCGTCATACTCTTCTTCCTCCTCTGCATCCTCACTCCTGTTCCCCTCTTCAGGCCCTTGGGGAGGTGGTGATGGTGCTGAAGCAGGTGCAGCACCAGGTGGCAGTAGTGCAGCCATGGATGCCATCTTGATGAAGATATCAATCTGCAAGTGGCAGGAAAAATCGCTGTGCTCTGAAGAATAGCCAGAAACACAATGAGAATAAGCTGTAGGGCGTGGTCTTTTATAGGGGTGCTTGTACGCGGTTCGCGGACATGCGCGCTGTCTGCGGACAGATCGAACACAAAAAAAGGTTCAAAAAGTTTCAAAACGTATGTAGAAATTTATGATTAGTATGTGGGACTTGTGCTATGGTGAGTTTTTATTGAAAAATATTGTGGATTACTTGAAAATGTACTTTTAAATTGTTCGGGGACACGAATAGTGTCCGCATTTTAGAACACGCAATCAGCGTGGGCGTGGTCACATGATCGCTTCACGAACATGTCCGCGGAGGGAGCAGCTTTCCGCAGGACACCAAATACACGGACATTGGTTTGCGCATGTGCGTTGATGTTCTACGAACAATGTTCGGGTCCTGAAGTAATTGAAAGTGCGTCACACGTCAAACGAACAGTTACGGACAAGCGTTTGTTCTAAGAACAGTTTCAACTTGGTAGCGAACAGTACGGACAGGTATAGTGTTCTTCAGGACACCTCCATTTTCGTTTATTTACGAACACTTCAGGACACCACTTGTGTTCTAAGAACAGTTTCAACTTGCTAGCGAACAGTACGAAAAGGGATAGTGTTCTTCAGGACACTTCCATTTTCGTTTCTTTACGAACATTTCAGGACACTGCGTGTGTTCTTAGAACAGTTTCAACTTGCTAGCGAACAGTACAGCAGGTATAGTGTTCTTCAGGACACCTCCATTTTCGTTTGTTTACGAATATTTCAGGACACCGTGTGTGTTCTTAGAACAGTTTCAACTTGGTAGCGAACAGTACGGACAGGTATAGTGTTCTTCAGGACACCTCCATTTTCATTTATTTACGAACGTTTCAGAACACCCGCGCTGTCCGCGGACACCTAAATTGTTTTTTTTTTTAAATGAAATGAATTACAATGCAATATAAAAATGTTACTTTATTTAACATATATTAACAATTTATGACAGAGAAGGTGAAGCAGAAACGGAAACATAAACAGGAGAATTAGGGGTTTCAACAGGATTTGTATCAGGTAAAAAAGGGATAGAAGTCTCATCAAAACATTTTGGGTTATGGAGAGGGTTTGGGGATAATTGACTGGGATATGGTGAGGGGGGACAAGTACATGTGGGACAATGGCATGAGGTTTTTGGTTTAAAATGATCTTCAACAAAAGTTTTCAAATTATTAAAATTGGTCAACAATAAATCCATTTTTTCTTTTATGCTGTCAAGAGTGTTATCCATAACAGCTTCTTCCGAGGTATTTTCTATTTTGGTATGTTCTGTACAAAAAAATATATATATGTTAAATGTATATAAAATAATAATTATTAAATGGTTTATATTGTAAAGTATCTACCATTAGTTTCACTATCTTCTGACATTTCCTCATGTGGGAAATGCTCCTCTAGCCATTCCAGAGTACTAGACATTTCTGTGAGAAAAAAAGGATAATATCATTTTTTTTTTACTCTAATACAGAACATTTATAAATATATGAGTAAAATGCGGTACACTTACTATTTCAGGTAAGGTATGTTCTGAGTACTCTGTAGGTCTGCTCTTGCTCTTAGTTGTGGAGTGTCTGTGAGGTAATTATGTTGGAAGCCTCCTCCTGTTTCAAGTACAGACCTTTCATTCAAGGGGGCCGTGGTTAAAGCGGCTTCTTGAATGAAAGGACTTCCTGCTGCGTGTGAGCTGGGGCACACTGGTGACACACCTTTTGGTGCACCCAGCCCCTTCTTTTGTTTAAAAGGAGGGGCTGGGCGCATCAAAGGTAATAATGCCAGTGTGCCCCAGCTCCATCTATGAACAGCCACCCTGCCCACTTAATCGAAGGGGGGTCTCCCGTTAGGGGGTGTGTTCTTAGGCCACACCCCCTAACTAGCCCCTCCCCCCTCGATTTTCAATCCCACTTAAAGCACCGGGGATATCTGAGTTGGTGAGGGGGTATGATGGCCTAGGCTAGGGTCTTAGGCAGCATCAGATAGAAATACCATACACACTGCTGGCCAAGAGCCGTGCCAGCTGGCGGGACACACGCTTTACCCATTTCCAACTGGATGGCAGGAGTGGGGTCTGGTTGGTAGGGATGCTTGCACTGGGGTCACTTGGAGGGAGGCGAGAGGCCCCTTTGCTGGGCAGAGGGTGGAGTTGTCCTGACCAGTCGAAGGGATAGGACTTTGAGAGGATATTGGCTGGTCTAGGATTGGAATGGCCCCCATTGTGGCGCTTGCACCGAGTGGCTATCCTCCTTTTCTGTAACCCGGAGGTTATAGTAGTGCATGGCCTGCACTACTAACCTATCCGGCACTACATCCCACATGCTATGCCAATCCCCACCTGACCCCCATCTCCGCAGCCAGACGCGTGTCTGGAAAGAGGCCCCGGGACGCCTGCTCCGCGGTGACGGACCCGCCCTGAATGTTTTCTTTTCCTTTTCTTTGAATTCTGGTCTTTGTAGTCCCGGGCTGATAGTAGAGAGGGGACATGAATGCTGGGAAGTATACTCTATTCACTCACAAACGCATCCATGGAAAGGCTGCCCAATACCTCTGAGACACAGCACACCTGCACGCTAATGGGTGGCCATTCAAACGACTCCACCTCCCTGAAGCTTAAAACAAGGCACCTGTGGGGGGGGGGTCCGCCCCCTGACCGCCCTTAAAGAGGTCAACAACCTCACATCCAGAAAAAATCCAGACAAGCCTTCTTCTGATTGCCCGGCCTGTTCCATCCTCCGCTGAAGCGCCTCATTTGGCGGCGCGTAACTATACCGCCCTTCTTTATTGTTAGTGGGGGGAGGGAGCTGAGAAGGTGCTTCCCGTGAAACTCCTTACATTTAATAACCCTGCGTTGATCATTGTGTGACGTATGTGACCGTTTGTTGCGTCACTATTTGGGTGATACGGTCTAGGATCTGCCAGTGCTTCGGTGGTGCTCCTGGGATTTGGGGCAGGGCCTACTAAGGGAGCACTTCACTGCTGGAGCACGCTGCCTGCTGGTTGCAACCTCGAGTTGCATACGTTGTCAATTGCATCTCAAAACATGGGGTGTAAGTTTATATATATATTTATGTATAAACGATGAAAATGAAAAAGTTGGTCAGGCTGAGTCCGTGGTGAAAGATTAAGAACCGTTGCATGGCGTTTGCAGACAGCCTGGCAAAGAAGATCGCGTGGGACTCACCCCTTGGCATCCTTTTGCTGCTGCCCCGTGCTTCAATCTGCACTAGAACCTGTGTCCAGCAGCAGCCCACAGAAGGGAACCGCTAATGGGCTCGAAGTAGGAGGTGTTGCATGTCACCCCTGCAGGGAGACATGGTATCTCCCAGTGTGTGTTTCTTGGTCATATGGTTCCCCATGTGACCAAGTTAATAAAATGCACGAGCTGCTTCCGGCTCGTCAGTCACAGCATACTTGGACTCCGGTGTGGTTCTTTCACACGCCTGCCTGGCACTACACCGCGTGGTATAGGTCCAAGGACCGGGGCCACCACGAGGCCGGCGCCCCTGCTGGGCAACGCCAAACTCCACTGTTTATTGGGCATGTGACCATGGCGATTGGAGACAACCCCGGCATGGGTGCCCCCAGAGCCGGGGCCGTCGTGTGCTGGGTGATCCCAGCTCTGTGTGGGCTCCAGTGCCCTGGAGCGCCGTGGGGTGACCCCCACAGCATTATCCGCGCCGTGATCGCCGCACAGCGGGTCCCGTCGGGTGATCCCGACCTGAGTGTCTGGGGCTGCCCGGTGATGCAGCCCCCAACAGGAGGGACGGGTTAGAGGCTGCTACCTTCATGGGTGCTGCGCCCCTTCTGGTGATGGCCTCCTCAGAGTGCCGAGCAGCCGGCCATCACACTTCTCACCAACTCTTGTTTTACTTCTGGCTGCCTTTTCCTCTGATCTGAATAGACTGGCCATTGGCATTGGGTTAGGGAGGTGCAGAGATTCTAACAATACACAATTTCAGCCGGCTCTCGCACACTTATGCAATTATAAATAAGATCACTTCAAATGGAAACACTTTCCTTAAACTCACAGCTGCCAATTGATTTCCATAACGTGCTGTTATAATGTGAAGGTTAATAGAACCTTCGCATACTGTGGTTCGGTGGCGCGTTCCTCAAGCTGAGATTCGATTTGAATCCTCGGCTGGAGGAGGGCGGACGGCGGACGCAGTGGGGAACTCTCCTTTACAAATAAACAAGATAACGACCTGAAGACAGATGTATGATCACTTTATTTACAAAGAACACACTTAACAAGTGGCGACGAGGAGGCCGCCTGCCTCACATAAAGGAGAGTTCCGGAGGCGTGATTATGTAAGGAGCGGGTGGCCAGAACCATCAACTACCAATGATACGGGCGATACATTCAAGGAATAAGAAGAACCCCGATCAAACCAAGGTACACAATAAGAATGCCAATTTAAAAAAAGGAAAGAAGTGCTAAGAAGGTAAAAGAACACGTACAGCTACGTGAATACCTGGCATCTAAGCAAAGCATTTTTTGAAATGGGTATAAGCTTCGGTTGATGTAACTATATGCTCACAATACGAAGCACGGCGTGACGTATTTAGAGTAAAGGACCTTGCAGCGTCCTGTACGTGCTGCCATTTTGGGACAAAGTAACTAAAAAAAACCAAAAAAAAACACTGAGCGATGGTTTAAAGGACGCATAGTTACGTTGTGTCTGCGCAAGTTGAAACCACGCTAGACAACTGGAAGATACATTATAGCAACCATACAATAATAAGACGAATTCACAGTCTGCCAATACACAAAGAAGTATTTATGTGACAAGATAATCGTTTGTCAAACGAACTGACCTGGCTGCTATACTACATTGATGCAAGTGGATTAACTACATTGTAGGCAGAACACGTTCATCACAACAGACTTCTAACTGCTCATGACTAAGTACATATGAAGAAATTGCACATACTTTATACAAAGAAAAAGAAATAAAAAGAAATCATAAAAAAAAAATAAGAATGAAAAAGAGCATTTCTAATATTTTACCATGCAAAGCATAGTAGCACCAGAGAAGTTCTTGGCACAACCTGGGACTCTAACCTTATCGTGGGAACAATGGTTAGACAATTTCCAGGTCTCCATGCGGGCCATTGGCTGTGCAAAGTTCAGTGATGATTCAAAAGAGGCCACCTTACTCAGTTGTATTGGGGCTGAAGCCTTAAGAATATTTCGGACGTTACCTGATGGTGGCGATACTGCAAGTGGTTCTGGTGATTCCACATCCAGGTCAAGGAAATACGATATTGCCTTGTTGAAATTAAACAAACATTTCGGAAATAAGACTAATGTGGTGTTAGAAAGATACAGGTTTTTCACCAGGAGACAACTCAAAAATGAGTCCATTGACATGTATGTCGCATCGTTACGAGGTCTCATAGCTACATGTGAATTTACTGGGTTAACAAATGAATATTTGAGAGATCAGATTGTTCTTCATGTTGCTGGTCCTAAAATACAACAAAGACTTTGGCAGGCGAAGAATCCATCTTTGGAACAGACTTTGGACATTGCACGCTCCATTGAGTTGGGTGACAAATGCATGCGAGAAGTACAAAGTAAGCAAGAAATGTTTGACAAAGGCCCTATTCAAGCAGTAGTAAGTGATGAAATGAATAAAGATGAAGAGACTTTAATTGCCATGGTGAAAAAGTTTGCAAGATCGGATCTGAACAAGGGCATAAAACAAAGTAAGGAGATGCAACCATGGAATCAAGGCAACTGCGGTAGGTGTGGTTGGCACAAACATGTGAATCCGGATAGAGACTGTCCAGCCAAAGGTATGGAGTGTTTCAAGTGTGGCCAGATGGGTCACTATGGAAAAATGTGTAGAAATATCAGAGGGAGAGGAAGGAATTTCATGTGGGGGAACAACAGGGGTTATCGCCAGTCTACCAGGAGCAACATGATGGGATTGAGAGCCGTGGAAATGACACATGGTTCTGATGATACAGTAGCAGTCACCAAAGAAATGGATGATGTTGTGCAAATTTTAACTCTTTTGTCTAAAGAAAATAATATTGGCTCCTGGGTACCAATGTCTATTGATGGGATTACCATAGAAGTAATGGTGGATACAGGATCCCCATATACCATAGTGGATGAAAACACGTTCCATAGAATCCTTAAAAAAAAACATGAGGATCTATGTATCAGCAGAGTCAAAGCGACGGGTTATGGCAAGTCTCCCATTGACATTCTTGGTTATGTGTGGGTCCAGTTGGCTTTTGAAGGGAGACAAACATATTGCAAGTTATATGTTGCCCGCGGAGGGTTTGCCATAGTCGGCTGGTGGGAACAAGCGGCTTTGAAAATCAGAATCCATCTTGGGGAAAACATTCCCATCATGAGTGTCACAGATGAATGCTGCAATTCAGATGCCAGTTTGGTGCAGTCTTTTCCAGACGTATTCAATAACCATATAGGTTTGCTCAAGGGTTTTAAGCATCGTATTGTCCTGAAAAAAGGAGCGAAGCCCGTTGTACATAAATTAAGGAACATACCAGTTGGAACCCGTGAACCTTTGAAGAAGGAGTTAGAAAGACTGTGTTCTCAAGACATTATTGAGCCTATAGAGAGCTCTGAATGGTTGTCCCCTATTGTGATTGTGCGGAAGCCAGGGGGAGAAATTCGCATGTGTGTGGACTTAAGAGATTTGAGCAACAATATATGGGTTGATCGCCACCCCCTACCTAACATAGGAGAGATGCTCTCCACTATGGAACCAGCTAGATACTTCACCACACTTGATCTATCCTCTGCATACCACTAAGTGGTGTTGGAAGAAGAGTCTAGGCACCTCACATCTTTCATAACCCCCTTTGGGTGCTTTTCGCTTTAAAAGGATGCCATTTTCGATTAGCATCCGCAGCTGCTGTATTTCAAAGATTGATGCGGTACCTTTTTGAAGGATTAAGGGGTGTCTATTTTTTTCAAGATGACATTCTGATATCAGCTGTATCAGAAGAAGACCATGATGCCAAACTTGTAGGTGTTCTACAGATTTTACAACAAAAAGGACTCACATTAAAAATAGAGAAATGTAGAATTAAAAAGAAGGAAGTAACATATCTGGGCCATTGTATTGATGCAGAAGGGATAAGGCCTAAAGAAAGTCTTGTGGATACGATACTAGAAATGCCTGACCCATCTAATAAGGATCAATTGAGGAGCTTAATGGGATTAACGGAGTATTACTCCAAATTTATTGATCACTATATGCACAGGACGAGCCACATGAGGAGCTTGATGAAGAAGGGTGTGAGCTTTGATTGGTCACCTGAATGCAGGCGAGAACTGCAAGACATCAAAATGTCAATAAACAAGGCCCCTGTTTTGAAGATGTTTGATTGCAGAGCCAAATCCATTATATCAGTTGATGCAAGTAACGTGGGCTTAGGAGGTGTGTTGGAACAAGTCCAACATGGAACAAATGTCCCGATTGCTTTTGCCTCTAGGACACTAAAGGATGCAGAGAAAAAATATTCCACAATTGAAAAAGAGGCTCTGGCAGTGATGTGGATCTTAGAGCACTTTAAGGGGTTGATTTGGGGAAGCCCCATTGAAATTAAAACGGATCACAAGCCCCTCATACACATCCTAAGTCCCAAGAATTCGCATTTAATGTCTCCTCGCATAAGAAGGTGGATTCTAATTATAATGCAATACAATATCATGGTTAGTTTTACCCCTGACAAAAGGAACAGAGTTGCTGACTGCTTATCCCGCCTGCCATGTTCCACAACTCATGAAGTGGCCAAGGAAGAAGAGGTGGAAATGGATTGTGTGATAGCACAAATACACCCCAGTTTTTCCAAAGAAGAATGGGTCAAGGCTAGTGGGAGGGATGATGAGCAAGAGCAACTCAGAAGGGCAATTAGAAGTGATTGGAGAGAAGTAACAGAAAGCATTTTTCCTTGGGAAGGTAAGAAAGATGAAATGTCTTGCGATGAGGTGTGTATATACCGTGGAGATCGTATAGTTCCACCTTTGGGTTTAAGAGAAAAGATAATGGAAATAGCACATGAGGGGCATATAGGAAGAAACCTGACTAAAAGAAGAGTCAGAGAGACATTTTAGTGGCCCAATATATGGAGTGATCTGGAAAACATTGTAAAAGAATGCTCTGCATGCACAGTGAGTGACAAAGGTAAAGTGACTAGAGCCACACCGTTACAGCCGATAACGATACCAGACTCAGTGTGGACGAAGTTGGCCGTTGATATTTCAGGCCCATTTGAAATATTAGAACCCCACAAAATCTATATCATAGTGTTGATGGATTACACTTCAAAGTGGGAGGAATGTGGCATAATGGAAGAGTCAGTTTCAGCCATGAAAGTTAAAACATTTCTGGAAGAAATTTTTAATAGAGAGGGGGAACCTCAAGAGATGATATCGGGCAATGGTGCACAATTTATGTCAATAGAGGTGCAGAAGTTTCTCAAAGAAAGGGCTATTAAGCACAGAACCACAGCTCTATACCATCCCATAGGGAACGGGTTGGTGGAAAGGATGAACCGCTTTATTAAAGATACCATTCAACTGACTGTAGCTAATAACTTGCCCTGGAGAGAGACTCTTAAAGAAGCTTTGGTAACTTATAGAGTCACGCCACATTCTACGACAGAGGAAGAGCCATTTACTATGATGAGGGGAAGAGTTGCTACAAATAGATTGAGACCAGCCTGGCTGCCGTTGAAGAAGAATAAATCTGTGGACATGGATGCAGTGGTCAGGAGAGTAAAAGATAAACAAGAGAAATACAAAAAATATTATGATAGACAGAAACATGTGAAGGAGATGAAGATTGAGGTGGGTGACTGGATCAGAGTGAAAGAACCCAGGAGAGTTTTGAAAGGAGAATCTAAATATTGTCATCCACAAAGAGTAGTGAACTGTTCAAATAAATCTGTAACACTAGAAGATGGTAGTAAGTGGTCATGTGATGACATTATGTAACGGATGGAAAAGTGAAACAGATGATGGATGACAACAACATGGTGGAGAGGAAAGATATGATGGAGAAAGAAGGATCTGCATCACTCAAAACTGCATACCATGGTGACCTGATGAACAATGATGTCCCTGGGTTGGGATCCAGGAGAAGAGTGCCACTGATGAAAGAAGACTTCATTTATTATTATTGAACAAGTTACATATAGACCAATGTAACTCAATGACTTAATGAAGATGAGACAACGTGTATCCTTTCACTTGCAGATTTCTTTGTTTGTGATTCTGCATTTTATGTTTTGTTTTGTTTTGTTTCCAATTCTCTATTTCCTCTGTATGTAATTATGGTAATTATGTTAGGGGGGGGAGATGTTATAATGTGAAGGTTAATAGAACCTTCGCATACTGTGGTTCGGTGGCGCGTTCCTCAAGCTGAGATTCGATTTGAATCCTCGGCTGGAGGAAGGCGGACGGCGGACGCAGTGGGGAACTCTCCTTTACAAATAAACAAGATAACGACCTGAAGACAGATGATCACTTTATTTACAAAGAACACACTTAACACATGCCTTTCCTTTTTTAATGTCGCCTCATTTAACCAGCCCTTGATGTGCCCCCGACCTTGGAGCGCCTGGTCCGGGGGTCCAGTCCCACAGCTGTCCTTACTGCTCAGTGGGAAGGAAACGCATCATCTCTGCTCACAGTCATTATAAGGACTCTGAGCCGCGAGGGATGCCTCGCCTGGTCAAGAGGTGGCCCATGACTGCATACCATCTGAACCCGAACTTTCAAGAAGCTCTCTTTTGATGAAAGGCACTCAATCTCTCTCTCTCTCTCTCTCTCTCTCTCTCTCTCTCTCTCTCTCTCTCTCTCTCTCTCTTTCTCTCTCTCTCTCTCTGGCTGAGTGCCAATTCGCCGTTTGAGCTGTGAGTGCTGCCTCTTTTCATGAAAGAGCTGCGTCCAGCTTTATTTACAGCATGCTGCATGTCTCCCTCAAACAATGACTACGAGCAGGCAATGTTTTGACACATGTATACCACAAAGTAAAGAGTACATACATCACAAGTTGGCCCATGGTTCTACAGCATGGGGTCTGGCATGGATTCACATGCTCATGAATATTCCTGTCGTCAGGCTGGGAATCCTCGGTAAAGAAAAAATCAGTATCAGTTTCGTTTCTGATCTGTCTTTCTTAGTAGTAACCAATCACTGGTCTCTGGGTCATACTGCCCCCAACCAATGACTTCCCTCTACCGTAGCCCCGCCCCTGGCAGCCATCCTCAGATTTTTACCGCACGTTCAAGTGTTGGGAGTCCTCGTGCTATAGCTCTCGAGCTTTTTATTGCGTTTTGCGCTTTTTCAAAGAGATTTATCACATTTTTCGGTTAAATCGAGCCTCAAGCTCCACCGTTCTACTTCCGATCAACAGGGACCCGTTTCGGAATTTTCTACACCCCTAAAGGGTGAAGTTTTCGTCGAGGTACGCTTCTTGAAGGATTCCAGAAGTTTCTGAGGCCTACCTCGTGGACATGGCCCAGGAAAAGGGAAGCTCGACACCCGGATCCAAGCTGTTCAGGAACTGCCATGGATGCAAGTTGCAGAATGTGTTCAAGGAGGACGAGCATTCGAGATGCCTCTACTGCCTCCACAAAGACATGTGGAGAAGGACTGTGTGTTTTGCATGAGCATGTCGGACCGGACTATGAGGGATCGTCGGACCCGTCTCGCCAACTGGCTGGAAGGCAAGAGCCCGTCAGGTGAGAAGAAGAAGAAGTCCAAGCGGTCTTCTATGTCCTGTGAGGGCGCCCTGGCGACGGGGGCCCAACAGAAGGCAAAGCACCACGAGTCCGTGGGCACCAGGAGCGCCGAACGGTCGGGCTCCTCGGCTGCCAAGCAGGGCGCTTCCTCACCGGCGCCATCAACCACGAGCCAACGCTCTTGCTCGGGGAAGAGGAAATCCGAGAACCCGGCTAAGCTTCTGGAGAGGCCCCGGTCGATCTCGAAGGAACTAGCGGAGGGGGAACGAGGCAGTGACCCTTCCCCCAAGGTGAAAGCCGCAGGCACGCACAAGGTGGTGAAGGCCTTGATTCACCCGGCTAAGGCCTCTATCGAGGAAGTCGCTACGGCCCTGGTACAGCCTGTGGAGGCTACCCCAGTGGAGGCGACCTCGGGCCCAGGGTTTCCCTGCCATCACGGAGGGAGTCCTCTTTTCAGCCCGTTGAGAAGACCCCTATGAAGACCCCGGTGGAAAAAGAGGGGGGGCGGTGGCCATTGCGGACACAGACACAGCCTCCGAGGATGAGCTGGTTGGAGTCTTGGAGGGCCTCGACAAGAACGTTGAGGATGCCCGGTCCCACAGGAAGGATCCCGACGAGGACGACGACGAGAGCGAGGGTGGTGCCGACGAGGTTCCAGTGGAGTAACCATCGCGGCCGTCGCAGCCTGAGCCGCAGGATAACTCGGCAGCCATTTTGATGGCAATCCAATCCTTATGCACGGAGATAAGGACGAGATTGCCTCTACCCCCGACGGATGACCCAGAGCCGGACCTGTCGTGAAGCCCTCCAAACAAGAGGAGGAGGATTCATCCGGCCCAGCCTTTTCAGCCCTCACAGCCCTCTCAGCCTTTGTCCCCGTCCCCTGTCCCTGGGGATGACACGGTAACAGATACGGCCACGACGGGGACGGATGACGACTGTGGTGACGACGGGATGGATCTCTCATCACTATTTCCTCGGGCCTCCCCGCCTGACGAAATTGGCTCCTTCCACACCATGATTGCCAGGGCATCCGAGCTTTTCCAGCTCTGCCCCGAAGAGCAGAAGAAGAAAGACTTCCTCTGCCATCGGCGTGAGGCCAAGAGGAAGACGGTCCTCACGGTGCCGCTGCTAGATGACATCTGGGACAAGGGACTTGCGCTTCTGAAGAACCCGTCCACGACGCCTGCCAAGAGGGACCGGTACGAGAAGTAGTACCGGGTCCCCGATGCCGCCTCCTTGTGCCTGAGGGCACAGCCGACCCCGGATTCGGTCTCGGCAGCGGCCAAGAAGAAAGCAGGGGGGGGGCATCGGCTTCATCTTCAACTTCCCCACCGGACGGCGAGGGAAAGAAACTGGACGCCATGAGACGGCAAGTCATCTCGTCGGCGGCAATGACGATTAAGGCGGCCAACGCCCTAGCGATTGTGGCCCGCTATGATAGGGAATTGTGGTACAAGATCGCCCCCCTGTTGGACTTCCTACCGGACGACAAGAGGGCAGAGGCCCTGCGATCCTACAGGAAGGTGAGGTGGCGTCGGACCATGCCATAACGGTAGCCACGGACATTGCCGACACCGGTTTCCGCCAGTTGGGCAACGGGGCTTTTGCCTTAGACGGCGTGGGTGGCTCAAGTTGACGGATTTCCGCCAAGACGTGCAAGCCAAGGTTTTGGACATTCCCTTCGACGGGAACAATCTGTTTGGAAAGACCGTGGATGAGTCACTGCAGGCCATCAAGACCGACACAGAGACGGCTCAGGCCTTGGGGGTTCTGTCGCAACGACGGCCGCCCTTTCGGGACTCCGGAGGCAAGCAAGGTGCTTCCAAGGGATACGGCGGCGGCTCCTCGACGTACCGTCAGCCGGCCCGCTCCTCGTCGCAAGAAGCTTACAGGGGACGAGGCAAGTCAGGTGGATCTCTGAGCAAGCAAGACTTAACCGGTCGTTGCATCGGGCCCCCACCGAAGCACCCTGGTGGGAGGCCGGCTGACGAAGTTCGTCAGCGTGTGGTAGTCCATCTCCACCGACCGTTTGGTGCTGGATACCCTGGCCCACGGGCACACCCTGGAATTTCTAAAGAAGTGCCCCCGAATTCCTCCCGTGGCCAGGAAGGAAAACCACGTCCCTCAACTGCTGTTAGATGTAAGGGCGATGCTCAAGAAAGGAGCCATCGAGCTCGTCCCAAAGAGGCTTAGAGGCTCCGGAGTATACTCAAGATACTTCCTCGTCAGAAAGAAGACAGGAGGATGGCGTCCCATCCTGGACCTGCGTCGACTAAACAGATACATCAAGGCACAGAAGTTCCGGATAGTCACTCTCCAGCACTTGCTGGGCCAGCTGGAGCAAGGCGACTTCCTATCGTCGTTGGATTTGGAGGATGCGTACTTTCACATCCCCATACTAAAAGGACACCAAAAGTTTCTCTCGTTCGTGGTCCAGGGATGGTACTACCAGGTCAAGGCCCTCCCATTCAGATTGAAGTCGGCACCCAGGGTATTCACCAAGTGCCTAGAGCCAGTGGGGGCGCGGCTGCGCCTGCAGGGGATCCACGTCTACCCCTAACTGGACGATTGGCTCATCTGAGCAAGAACAAGGGAACTCGCCGTCGAACACACAGCAAAGACCATCTGACTGCTCACGGAGCTGGGATTCTCCATCAACTTCCCCAAATCCCACCTGGTTCCGTCGCAGGTCGCACTGTTTCTGGGAGCCAGGCTTGATACAGTAACGCGATTGGCCTCGCCGTCAGAGGAAAGGACGAAGGCCATCCTGGGCAAGGTGCAGAGTCTGCTGGCCATGGACGTGGCCAGGGTGAGGTCCATCAAGTCCCTTCTTGGGATGATGTCCTCATGGATCTACCTGGTGTGCCTGTACAGGCTTTGGACGCGCCCTCTACAGGAATTCCTCGACACCCGTTGGATGCAAGCGACGGGCAGCTTCGAGGACAAGGTCTCGCTCAACGAGGTATTCCGCCATGCAATTCGGTGCACAGAAGATTAATCCTCTACGGATTACGGCCACTCAAGTGCTACCGTACTTACTGTCGCTGGCCAAAGCTGGACTAGCTCATGCTTGCATCAAGATACATCTGGCAGCGATTTCCCGATACACCACAACTGCCCGACGGTCATCCCTGTGGTCTCATCGCCTAGTGAAGGAGTTAATGAAAGGACTGTTCCGATCGTTCCCGTCGGTGAAGGCTCCAGCCCCGGCGTGGGAACTCAACGTGGTGCTGACCAGGCTCATGGGCCCGCCATTCGAGCCTTTGCATTCGGCTCTGTTGAAGTTCCTGTCGTGGAAAACAGCGTTCCTTGTGGCCATCACCTCCGCACGACGCGTGGGAGAGATTCAGGCCCTATCCTTCAAGCCTCCATACTTGACTTTTCACGAGACAAAGGTGGTGCTGAGGACGCACCCCTCCTTCATGCCCAAGGTGCCGTCGGACTTCCATCTCAACAAGCCCTCGGTGTTACCAGTTTTCTTCCCGTCGCCTTCGTCGCCGACCGAGAGGACTTTGCACTCGCTGGATGTAGCTAGAGTGCTGAAGTTCTACGTGGACCGAACAAAGAGTTTTCGGAAGACATCACAGCTGTTTGTGAACTTTGGACCTGTGAACCAAGGGAAGGCTCTCTCGAAGGCTTCCATTTCCAGATGGCTCTCCGGCTGCATCATGCACTGTCACCGGTTGGCAAACCGA
The DNA here is from genome assembly GCF_040938575.1 of Ambystoma mexicanum. Classification (NCBI taxonomy): domain Eukaryota; kingdom Metazoa; phylum Chordata; class Amphibia; order Caudata; family Ambystomatidae; genus Ambystoma; species Ambystoma mexicanum. The sequence goes on along the minus strand of NC_090927.1, from coordinate 112,227,862 downwards.
CCGTTGCCCGGCCGTCCGAGAGCCCATTCGACCAGAGCGATCGCTGCTACCACAGCGTTCTTGTCTGGTGTACCCCTGCTGGACATCTGCATGGCTGCTACGTGGCGGTCGACGCACACCTTCACGAGATTCTACTGCGTCGACCGGGATTCCAGGGAGGAGTCCAGAGTCGGCCAGGCAATGTTGCGCAACCTGTTCGCCTTAAGGTGGACCTGGTGAGGAGATAAGAGTTGCTTAATATTGAGTCTATGTAATGCTTAATGTTGAGCTCTTGCCACCTCCGGTGGTTGTGCATGTGTGTACTGCTATGTATTCTTATATTCATGAGCATGTGAATCCATGCCAGACCCCATGCTGGAGAAGGAACAAGTTACTTACCTCTAACTGTTGTTTTCCAGCATGGGTCTGGCATGGATTCACATGCGAACCCTCCCGCCTACCCCTCTGCGGCTCTTCACTTGGTCATAGTGCCACTTTACGTGCTACCAAATCTGAGGATGGCTGCCAGGGGCGGGGCTTAGGGAGAGGGCAGTCATTGGCTGGGGGCAGTATGACCCAGAGACCAGTGATTGGTTACTACTAAGAAAGACAGATCAGAAACGAAACTGATACTGATTTTTTCTTTACCGAGGATTCCCAGCCTGAGGACGGGGAATATTCATGAGCATGTGAATCCATTTCAGACCCATGCTGGAGAACAACAGTTACAGGTAAGTAACTTGTTCCTTAACCAATCCCGAATGTCACTTTCTATTCTGGTAATTGTAGTTGTGTGTTTATTGTCAGAAAATGTAACTAGAACTAGACATGAATGCAGAATGTCCTGATGATAAAAGCCTGGATGTGACCATCTCAGCCCTTAGAAGTGACACCTTGGAAGTTTTTCTTTCTGCATACATGTTCAAAGGGACTGGAAGTAGCAGCAGTGGGTTAGTCCTTTTCCCCTAAACCCACCCGTCCATCATGGCTGGAGGCTTGTGACTAACAGGACCAGAAAGGGATGACTTAGGAAGCAAGATAATGGCTCTGCCCCAGCCCTTCCCTACCACCTTCGGTCTTATTTGGGGCATGTTATCTCACTTGCAGCTGCATTGACTGCCCCACACCCTCTCCTTAACAAACACTAGACGATGGCCTCCATGGACAGAGCATTGGTTTAGTGTTTGTAAAACAGCTGTGCGGGAGACATTCTGTGTTCTTGCCCAATCAAAGGTGGAATGCAGGTGTGTGTGGCTTGGAGCCAAAAACTGTAAAGAGTGGATCAAGAAAACCTTGGTTCAAAACCTTACTTTTCCACTAGACCAATGTGTGATATTGTGCACAGCACTCTACCCAATGGGTCGTAGTCTCATAGACTGCCAACACTGCGGTCCCCCACACGTGATTCTGCTAAGTGTACACTACACAGAATCCCCACTCATACACAGTTTAATAGACTGTGGTGTGGCTCCATGTTTAATAAATTAATATTGATCATTGATGTAGCGCACACTGGCGGTGAATTGCCACTTAACTCTCCGGTGGCACTGTCCTTCGTGAACCTTGGTTCGCTCCTAACAGAAAAGTCGAATACATGATATACTTAACTTCAACTGTTAGTGGGCGACAACACACACTAGGCAATGCCGCAGGGCCGCCCAAGGCGAGGCAGAGTAACTGATGTTACCATTCAGCAGGCCAAGAGAGGGGCAGCTCCCACCCCCATGCCTGCTCCTCTCCCCCCACAGAGTCAGAGATACACAGTCTCGGCCTGACAAAGCCAAGGAATGGTGATGTGTGAACAATCACCTCACCCTTCCTCTAAGCAAGAAGGTGCTAAGCACCTAAGAGAAACCAACAATCAGGCAGGGCACAGGTTCAAAGACCTGCTCCCCCTCAGGGGGCCAGACAGTCGGCTACACCGGCCTGGGGGCTGGAACACAGCCCCCACCACTATGCACTTCAAAGACCCAGGGCTCCAGCATGCTCTAAGAAAGCACAATCTGTTTGTGGACCCTGAACGGGGACCCAAACAAACAGGAGGTTCACTGTTCACTAAGCGTCTTCCATTCTTTGCTTCTTTAGCAAACTCTAAAAAGTTCACTGCATTCGCAGTGTCTTTTTCCCCCTTTGAACATTATACTGTTCAGAATACTGCAGTCTGGGAAGCGGCAGAGAAAACTGGATAAATAGAAGAAAGTCCCCAGAGACGTGCCGTGCGGAAGCCATACTCCAGCCCAGCTCGAACGAGGGAAGGATAAACAAACAAAGCAGCCCGGCGTAGGCAGCGGTCAATTTCAGCTTTCAGGTGAGCCGCTTCGCCGGGTTGCGATGGAAAAAAGAATGTTATTGTTTCATCGCAAGTGCTAAACATAAACATCCCGCGAGCAGCCGCCAAGAAATAGATCCAGCGGCAGGCTTAGAACGCACGCTGTGTCAATTACAGAAGCAAATGTAGTAAGGTCTAATCCCAGGCCCGGCGGAAACTTAGAGTTGCAAACTACACACGAGACCGTGATCAGGCAAGAAAATAGGTCCCTGGGCAATAATAAGCAGCGCACAGATACCTAAGGCTTGATAGCACCAAGGTGGAGGCATTACTAGGGTCCATGCCAACAACAGATATAAGTTTACTAATCCCTTTGAACTTACACGAATTGTGGAAATTGGAAAGAGACCTGGGTAAATAATCTAAAGTTTCAGAGCACGTGATAATGCATGATTGAATTGCAAATCACAACAGAGCATATTTTTACGCTACCCTGGACTCGGATCTCGGGCACAAACAAATTCTTTTTAGCCACTGAAAGCAATATATGTCAGGCTGAAGGCAATTGTTTATACATAAGCTTTATAAACTATTTATGCAACATCTGCCAGTTACCCAAAACAGGCAACAACATAGCTTACGAGAAACTACCCACAAATACAGCAGTCCAGTCACTGAAAGGAAAACTTTTCCCCTTGTGATCAAACAGGATAAAGAATCAAGGGCCCCAAACAAAATCACAGGAACCCTCAACACCGGCACAAAAGCCCAAATCACTTCACCTACTAGCAGCTATTGAGGCGGCGGAACATTATGGTTGGGCATGGGTCCGAGAAAACATGTATGGCCTACCAAAGGAAGGGGCACCCATACCACCCAGCCAAGAGGATGACACAACACCATCAAAGAAAAGGAGGGCAACAGAAGGCGCAAGAAAAGGTAACAAAAAACTGGCAAAACTATGTGAAAACATGAGTGAAATGCAACAATTATTGCTCGAAATCAGGGGAAAACAACTATCCCCCCACAGGGGGGGAACGGGCTCATAAACCCCAACATACCTCTAGAACCTGACATCAATGTGATCCCCGCCCAACAGTAGCAACTCCAGCAACACCGGCCCCAGCAACACCACTGCCACAGGTGCCAGCAACACCAGCAGCAGCCCACACAATTACACCAATAGCGCCAACACCAGACCCAACAGGTGCTTTAAAAGCATGGGCAATCCCCAATTCAAACACTCTGGGGCAGACGGGCAAGCAGCAGCAACGCATCAGACATGGTAATGATCAGCAATGCCCAATTAGACTTAAAATTGAAATCCTTTCAGACAGAAATACTTAAATGGATACAAAAGATGCCTAGCATGGAACATTGACATTACAATCAAAGAGGCCATATGGGCCAAAGAGTTCATCAAAATCTTTTCACTTATAGAAGCCCAACGTAAAGGAAAAGATGCTTTTAGGGATCCCAAAAAGATAGAGAAGAAAGCCATAGCCAGAAATGTCCAAGTAGAACAGAACTGGGACAACTGGCTACAATCCTTTGCCATATGAGGAGAAATTCCCTGGGGATGGCAGAAAGCTATGGGCGGACATGGACAAGATCAGAGAAGTGAAAATCGCTCAAAAGGGAAAGACCTGGCTAGCATACGATATTAGATTCAGGAGAAGCATGTCAGAGAGGCCAGCCATAGAATGGGACGAGGTACAGAATGGCTTCTACATGCTAAACGCCGAGCCTCCATCAGAGGAAGAGGCCACACAAACAACACCCAAGAATAAAAATGATCAGGGCCCCAGATTGTCAGACAATGAAAAGCACAAAAAAGGGAACAACCCTTTCAGAAGAAACAGCCATGGGCGGTTAAGTCTAATGCCCACAGGCAGAACAAAAACCACTCCCCCAAAGCCAACATCCCATGCAGGAATTTTGGACAAAACCAGTGCACCTGGGGGAAGGAATGCTGGTACAAACACACTTGCACAAACTGCAACGGTGACCATGCAGCAGGCAACGGCACCAGACTTCCAGCCAAAAATGCAAAGGAGTAGCGCCAACATCACCCCGCCAACCCAATAGTTAGTACCAGGCAGAACCCCCATCAACCCAAACTATTTTAGAGAAGCCCTCATGAATTACCCAGACAGAGAAATCAGTGAGGCAATCCGACAAGATATCACCAAGGGTTTCATCATCCCTTTCAAGGGCACAGGGACACAGAACATCCCAAGAAACCTGAAGTCAGCCAGGGACAACCCACAGATGGTAGAGAGCAAAATCAAGAAGGAATTACTTCTAGGCAGGATTGCAGGCCACTGGGACTCTATGCCTCTCAGGGATTATATAATATCCACAATAGGACTGGTCCCTAAAAAAGAACCTGGGAAAATGAGGCTAATTCATCACTTATCCTACCCCAAGGGCCAATCTCTGAATGACGGCATTCCACACATAGAATCTGCGGTATCCTACACACACTTCCAAGAGGCGGTAATACTCATACAGGAATGTGGCAGGAATGCCCTGATGGCCAAACTGGACATCGAATTAGCTTTCAGATTATTGCCAGTCCACCCAGACTCCCAACAATGGCTAGGTTTCACTCTTGAAAACAAATTCTATGTAGACAGATGCCTCCCCATGGGATGCGCAGTATCGTGCACCCTGTATGAGCAGTTCAGCTCTTTTTCCCAATGGGCATTCCAAAAACAGAGACCAGGGGCCAAAATAGTACACTACCTTGATGATTTCATGGTGATGGGACCAGCAAAATCTGAAGAATGCAGTAGAGCCCTGGCAAATTTAGTAGGAATGGCCTCACTGTGGGGCATCCCCCTGGCAACAGAAAACACGACCAAACCGGCCACCAACATAATCTTTCTGGGGATTGAGATAGACTCTGCTAGGGGCCTATGCAGGATCCCAAAAACAAAGATAGCAGAACTCCTGGAAAAAATACAAGACCTGTCAACGAAAGACCAGGGCGCGGTAAAAGAAATTCAGTCACTGGCAGGAAGTCTCAACTTTGCAGCTGGAATCATCCCTCAAGGGAGGGTATTCTCCAGAAGTCTGGAACTGAAAATCAAATCATACACCAAACCCCACCTGCACATCCGGCTTGGCACAGAGGTGAAACAAGACCTAGAAATGTGGGTGAATTTCCTCAAAAATTCAACGAGGCCTCACTTTGGCGCACGCCATTGAATAAATGGGCAAAAAGGGTCCTTTTCACTGATGCAGCCGAAAGCAGGGGTTTGGAGCCATACTAGACTCAGAAAGGGTGGCAGGACAATGGCCCAAATCATGGCAATCGGCAGGGTGGACAAAAAACATCACCCTCCTAGAAATATTTCCCATCTGGTTAACATTACACATCTGAGGCAGACAGCTAGCTAACACGGAACTCTTGGTCTAGTGCGACAACATGGCCGTAGTAGGCTCCATAAACAGAAGATCTACCAAATGCCATTTAGTGCTGAAAGTACTACGAGCCATTACAGCAGTCACACTACAAGAAAACATTGTTATCAAAGCAAAGCATATCTTGGGAGCGGATAATAACATTGCAGATGCTTTATCTCGCTTTCAGTGGCCAAGATTCTGGGAGCTAGCACCACACGCCCAAGAACAGATGACGCATATACCAGCGGAATGCTGGTCAATAATGGGAATACAAAGATAACGGCATCAACTCCAGCGCCAGAGAGCCCAGGCCGGGATGCCCAACAAGAACCAGGCACCTCAAAAACGGGGGCCAACAACAAAGCGGCATCAACGCCAGCGCCAGAGAGCCCAGGCCGGGATGCCCAACAAGAACCAGGCACCTCAAAAACGGGTACCAGCAGCATGCTGCTCACAGACAACACAAACCTTGCCTCGGGGTTCCTAACAGAAATGGCAGGAAAGGCACTGGCAAACCCCACCGCAGCTCAGTACAGTAAGTGCTTGCAAACAGTATTTAAAGCCAGTGGTTTAAACCATGTAGAATTAATAACGATTAAACACATAGAAATATTTTTAAAATGGGCTCATGAGCAGGGTTTTAAGAGAGATTGGGCAAAAAGGCACCTAGTAGCAATTTCACATTTTTCCAAAATACGGGTGACTCAGATCCCACACAGAACGCCCTTATCTCCTACGCCATGAAAGGCTGGGCCAGAACAGAGGAACCCCAGGTAGACACCTGCCGCCCCCTAGATTTCAGCAAACCAGTAAAAATTGCGGATCAACTGGAGGCCATATGCTGGCACCCATATGAGATCATACTATTCAAAGCAGCATTTTTCCTGGTCTACTTCGGGGCCTTCAGGGTGGGAGAACTCATTGCCTCCAGCACCAAAGCCAACAACGGGTTAGGCATTATGGAGGTAAGGGTGAGACAGGACAGCGTTGGCATAGACATCCAACAGTCCAAAACAGATTCCAAAAGAACCATCAACATTTGTTGCATTGACAATGCAACAAACTTCCCAGTGTCCATCAGCAACCTTTATTACGGGCAAAGGCCAAGATTGGCGGGGATGTTCTTAATCCACAAGGATGCCTCGGCGCTAAGCCGCTAGCAATTTAAAGGGGTGTTGATGAAAGCAATCAGCAAAGCTGGATTTCGGCACCCACTCCTTTAGAATAGGCGCTGCCACCTCAGCATGGCAAGGAGGCCTGGTACCACATCAGCTACAAAAACATAGGGGGATGGAAGTCCGATTGCTACAAAAGATACATCAGACCACAGCTAATATAGCCACCCCACCTTTTCTTTCTTTCTTCCCCCTGCAGAAACAACAAACGAAGGGAGGACCCCACTCCGATCAGCATGGATAGCCGGGCACTCTTTTGTCTTGAGGACAGGCCGATGGGCAGAAGAAACCAAAGAAGGGCCACCCTTCAGGAACACCATTGCTTCCTGGTGGGGATACAGAGGCCTTCACTGGGCCGACATCCACGAAACGCTAGCAGAGCTGGTCGCATACAGAGATCCACCAGAATTCTTGATAATACACCTAGGGGGCAATGACCTGGTAACCACAGGAAGGAGAACCTTATTCGAGGAAATGTGTTCCTCCCTAACGGGCATTTCGCTCAAAGGGAAACAGAAATATATTTTGAATGGATTGTGTCCTTCCACGTATTCCTCATCATATAATAACTTGTTATCTCCAGCTTCGCTACTTTGGCAAAAGAATTTCTCGGCAGAGGGCGCTATGCTTGAGGTTGCGGCGTCGACTGTCCCTCAACGGGCTCCGTACTCTGTCGACGTCACTGATGGTATAAATAGCTCGAGCCGCGCCCGTTGCTTCAGTTCCGTTTTTCCGATCGCTTCTCTATCGAGAACGGCACGCTTCAAGTTTTTCTGTGAGAAAAATGTTGTCTTCTTCTACACCTTTGACACCCAAGACTGGGTTTAAAAAGTGCATCGACTGTGGATCGAAAATGTCGATTACGGATCCCCACCGAGTTTGTCTCTGGTGCCTCGGTTCAAGTCATCGAACCGACGACTGTGGCTCCTGTCAGTCTATGACGGAGAAGGCCCTTCGTGAGAGGAGAGGTAAACTGTCGGTGGGGAGGGAAGCTTCTAAAGCTAAGGCTGTGTCCAAAAAACATAAAAAAATCGACCGATTCGAAGGAATCGGATCGCCATAAACATTCCAAGAGATCCCGGTCTCTTAGCAGGTCGAGACACTCGGCATCTTCCTCATCTAAAAAAGTGAAGAGGAGACTTAGGTCTCCTTCATCATCTTCCGAGTCATTGACCGAAGAAATTCGATGTCCGACAAAATCGGATTACCCCAGAAAATGGGAGGAAATTCGGAAAAAGATGATGGAGGTATTTGAGAATGCGGCCCGACCCCCTCGAATAAACCTCAGAAGAGCCATACCCCTAAATTCGCTCCATTGGACGACAAAGGGAAGTCGAAAACTACTATGGCTAAAGCCAGTAGTGTCGAGGATACTCGAAAAACTCGAGTATGCGCCAAGTCGTCAAAGACTCTTCAAATGTCAAGCATCTCTCTGGTGCCATATAAAAAACATAAGTCGTCAAAGACTTCCACGACTTCATCGGCGCCATTGGCGTCGATAGCTTCGGAATCGAAGCCAAAAGCTTCTTCGATGCCTGTGTCGAAGTCCTCATCAAAGTCCTCGAAAATTCCTTTGACAACTTCGAAGGATTTTTTTATTCCTTCGACAAATATTGTGGAAGAAAAGAGGAGATTTACTCTTTTACCCAGATCTGACTTTTTTAAGTCTATGTTCTCAATTTATGAGGAATCTGCCTCAGAGGATGAGGAAATCTCTCATTTTGGAGTTCAATATGGCACAAACAAGTTCCAGAGGAACTTATAGATCCAGAGTCTAAAATGAGAGACCTGAGGGATACTTTGCATTCTGCTAGTGGCATTGACACGTCACCAGAATTAGAGTTTGACAGACCTGATCCTGCAGAACACGCAGACTCAGGGTACAGGAGTCCTATGACTAGAGTAATTGAATATATGGGGTGGGGTAACACTTCACCTGTTTTTGAACAGGATGATATGACAGACATAATTGTCAGAGGTCCTCAAAAAGATCCAGTTCTCCCTTTTCATTGGGCTCTTCAGAGGACAGTTAAAAAAAACGGGGAAAATCCGGAAAGTATTGCTGCTGCAACAGTAATTTCCCCAGGAAATATAGACCAGCTGGTTCTGATCCTGAATACTTAAACAGGCATCCAACTCCAGAAAGTCTAGTTGTTCAGGCAGCATCTACATCAAAACAAACAGCATATCCCTCCGGATAGAGAGGATAAAAAATGGATGCTTGGGCCCGTAAAGTTTTCACTTCAGGCAGCATGGCCCTTAAATCAACCAATGTCACCCGTACCCTGGCCAGGTTCATCCATACCCTGTGGGACTGTATTTCTGCGGCAGCTGATCATATTCTGGGAGGCGAGGAAAGGGAAGGCTCCTGAATATAGTCAAAGACGGGAAGGAGGCAATGGGGGAATGTCTCCAGTCTGGACTGGATACTGTTGATAGTATCAGCAGATCCATGGCTGCAAGCACGGTTCTACGCAGATTTGCGTGGTTGAGGAAGTCTGGGTTTGCACCAGATGTGCAGGCCAGACTTCTCAACATGCCTTGTGATGGCTCGAGGCTGTTTGGCAGAAAGGCTGATGAAAGCCTAGAAAAACTCCAGACCTCAAAAGCGGCAGCTAAATCTCTTAGTGCCTCCATGCGCCAGCCTCAGAAACCCTATTGCAGCTCATCTTCCTGGAGGGGTCGTTCTTTTCGGTACTACTCCTCTTTTGGTAGAGGAAGAGGACAGGCCTTTCAAAGAGGCAAAAGAAATGACCCTCGTGGAGCAAGAGGAAGCGGTGCGAAACCAGCCTCTGAGCCTTTGCCCTCAGCCGCTCCTGCAGCCGCCTCCAAATCACTCTGAGACCTTGTTACACAAAACACCAGTGGGAGGCAGGATCTCGCAGCATCTGAAGGAATGGCAGGGCATTACCTCAGATGCTTGGGCACTGGAAACAGTAGCTCAAGGTTACTGTCTCCCCTTCCAAAAAACGCCTCAGAATCATCCACCGGGAGCCAACTCTGTAAAAATTCCAGACCCGCTCCTGTTGCAGGAAATTTGAACCCTGCTAGAGAAAAGTGCCATAGAACAGGTACCTGTAGCGGAGAGGAACAGGGGTTGGTACTCCCCATATTTTCTCATCCCAAAAAAGGACAGAGGATTGAGACCCATCTTGGACTTAAGAAACTTGAACAAGTTCAAGATGGTGACCCTTTCTCAGATCCTAAAGGCTCTTCAGTTTCAGGACTGGCTGGTTTCATTGGACCTTCGTGATGCTCACTTTCATGTGCCAATCCATCCAGGGCACAGAAAATACCTGTGGTTCGCAATTGGCAACTCTCATTATCAGTTTCAAGTTCTGCCATTCGGGTTGACCTCCGCCCTGAGGGTTTTCACCAAATTAATGGCAGTGGTGGCAGCGAGTCTCAGGAGATGGGGGATTCACGTCTACCCCTACCTGGACGATTGGTTGATCAGAGCAGTTCTCCCGAACAAGTTCAGGAACATCTTTCGATCACCTGCCACTTCCTTCACAAATGGGGCTTCTCCCTCAATTTCAAGAAGTCCCACATGATACCATCCCAAAAGCTACAGTTTATCGGAGCAGTCTTGGATACTTCCTCGGGAAAAGTCTCGCCTCCCGAGGTGAGAGCTCTCCACATTCTGCAGATGGTGACAAAGTTCCAGAATGCCCAGCATCTACTGGCCTTCGATTTTCTGAGGTTGCTCGGTCTCATGGCATCCTGCATTTTCCTAGTGCCAGAAGCCAGATTGAGAATGAGATCCCTTCAATGGGCACTCAGAACTCAGTGGTCCCAGTTCTCAGGGAATATTTCGGATCTTCTGCAAGTCCCGAGTTCAGTTGCTCAGGATCTTCTATGTTGGGCTTGCAACGACAATATCCTCAAAGGAGAATCTTTTTGGCAACCATGGCCGGAGATAACAGCAGTGATGGACGCCTCACTCACGGGGTGGGGAGCACACACCAACGATCTGACAATCAGCAGTCGTTGGTCTCCATCGGAGTCCAAACTACACATCAACCTATTGGAGCTGAGGGCAATCAGAATAGCGCTGAAGGCCTTTCTGCCCTCTGTACAGGGAAAAATGTCCTGATAATGACGGACAACACAGTGGCCATGTATTATCTCAACAAGAGAGGAGGTGTAGGGTCACTACCACTGTGCAGAGAGGCAATGCAGCTCTGGTTCTGGGCAATACGAGAAGGAATCTCTCTATCAGCAATTCATCTAGCCAGAGAGCAGAACACTGCGGCAGACGCTCTGAGCTGGCAGAGCACAGTCTCCTACCAGTGGGAGCTAGGTCAGGAAGTCCTTCTGGAGATCTTCACCCCTTGGGGAAGCCCTCAAGTGGATCTGTTTGCCACCGCGATCAACCGGAAGTGCGATCAGTACTGCTCAAGGGAATTTCCTCAAAGAGGAGCTTTGGGGGACGCATTCGTAGTGGCGTGGAAGTTTCCACTGCTGTACGCGTTTCCCCCAGTCCCCGTGATTCCTCAAGTAATCAGGAGGTTGAGAAAGTTCAGGAAAACCATGATCCTAATTGCCCCAGATTGGGCCAGGAGGACGTGGTACCCGGACCTTCTAGACATGTCCACCTGCCCTCCAATACGTCTTCCGGCGAGAGAGGATTTTCTCTCGCAAGAGGAAGGTCGGGTTCTCCATCCAGAGGTCAAGACACTCAACCTTCACGCATGGTTTCTGAGAGGTTGAGATACAAGGATTGGGATCTTCCGGATGACGTAATCGAGATCTTGCTTTCGGCCAGAAGGCCAGCAACAAAGTCTTTGTACCAATGTCGCTGGAATAAGTTCAGTAACTGGTGCAAGGATAAGGATGTGGACCCTTTTCAATGTGGCACCCCAATGGTGCTCTCTTTTCTGTTGCATCTAGCCAATCTGGGGCTCCAGATAGGAACGATTAAAGGATATCTTGCTGCGCTGTCCATTTTCAAGCGCACCTCGGAAGTGGTTTCATACTTCAAAATTCCATTAATAATACAATTCCTAAAAGGACTTACTAACGTATACCCTCCAGTACCTTTTCATGTCCCAGCTTGGGATTTAAATGTGGTACTCAAGTTTCTGACTTGTATACCTTTTGAGCCTCTACATTCCTGTCCACTAGGGCTTAAACATTAAAAACTGTCCTTCTTGTGGCCTTATCATCAGCCCGCAGGGTTAGTGAACTTCAGGCTCTCTCATGCAAACCTCCATATACTATTTTTCATAAGGACAAGGTTGTTCTCAAAGTTAAACCTTCCTTTTTACCAAAAGTGGTTTCCGACTTCCATTTGTCACACAAAATAATATTACCAACATTCTATCCTCCTCATTTGGGCGAAGAAGAGGAGAGACTACATAGACTAGACCCCAAGAAGGCTCTTAGTTTCCATATTTCAAGGATGTCAACATTACGCCAAGATGACCAGCTATTTGTGGGTTATACTGGTCATAAACTGGGTTAATCAGTGACAAAACAGACCATATCCGGCTGGATCATTCTGGCTATACTGGAATGCTACAAATTGGCAGCAAAAGACCCACCAGAGGGGCTTCGAGCCCATTCTACAATGGGAATGGCTACTTCTGCGTCTCTAAAGAGGGGAGTTCCTGCAGCAGACATTTGTTCAGCTGCAACTTGGAAATCAATGCATACTTTCATCAAGCATTACTGTTTAGATACTGCTTCCTCCAATGAGGGGTTATTTGCCAAGGTGGTACTTCACTCAGTCCATGAGAACAGTATTTAGTACTCCCACCTCCAAAATTGACACTGCTATGGTAGTCTATCATAAGATGAGGAATATGTGGGAGGACGCAATCCATTCGAAGAACAAGTTACTTACCAACTGTAACGTTCTTTCGACTGGCTTTTCCTCCCACGTATTCCTCATTGACCCTCCCAGCCTATCCCGCAGTACAGTTTACGTTTTCTTACACTTTCCTCTCACGAAGAGTGCATCAGTCATGAGGCACGCCTGGGTGTTCCTCCTATAGTTTCATTGAAAAAATAGAACTGAAGCAACGGGCGCGGCTCGAGCTATTTATACCATCAGTTTATACCATTAGTGACGTTGACAGAGTACGGAGGCTGTCGAGGGACAGTCGATACCGCAACCTCGAGCACAGCACCCTCTGCCGCGAATTTTCTTTTCCGAAGCAGCGAAGCTGGAGATAACGAGTTATCATAAGATGAGGAATACGTGGGAGGAACATCCAGTCGAAAGAACGTTACAGTTTGTAAGTAACTTCTCGGCCATCCTACCCAGAAGAAATAGCAAGGGGCCACCTGTTACAAATCAGTAGACATTTCCAGAAGGAAGCTCAACAGGGGGCTAGAAAGATTCTGTATAGCAAGAGACCTGGGCTTCATAAAGCATCCGGCCATTACCCTGGGGAACCCGGACCTTTTCCTCAAAGACGGCACTCACTTATCAAACCAGGGCATGGAGCATTTATTTTGAGAAATTTCAAACACCCTAGCCTCCAGAGGTTGCCAATAAGAGATACTTTCGGGGGAACACGGTCAGCCGGCAACCTGCCCGTGTGTGGCGGCACAGGCCCGAGGGGATAACCTCAGGACCCGGTGCCCAAAAGTATGATATTATTATGATATGTTAATATTGTTATTCCCATAACAATATCTGCACAATAAAATCCTACGGCCTTTTATTGCCAACACTTGACAACATTTGTGTGAGCCAAATTATTTACTGGTGAGGGTAAGGGGTCGGCCAACACAAGTTGCATGCATATGGGTTCAGCAGTTATGGCAATGCCGCAGGGCCGCCCAAGGCGAGGCAGGGTAACTGATGTTACCATTCAGCAGGCCAAGAGAGGGGCATTTCCCACCCCCATGCCTGCTCCTCTCCCCCCACAGAGTCAGAGACACACAGTCTCAGCCTGACAAAGCCAAGGAAGGATGAGGTGTGAACAATCACCTCACCCTTCCTCTAAGCAAGAAGGTGCTAAGCACCTAAGAGAAACCAACAGTCAGGCAGGGCACAGGCTCAAAGACCTGCACCCCCTCAGGGGGCCAGACTGTCGGCTACACCGGCCTAGGGGCTGGAACACAGCCCCCAGCACTATGCACTTCAAAGACCCAGGGCGGCCCTGGGTCTTATAAATAAGAGCAGAATGCTCTAAGAAAGCACAATCTGTGGACACTGAACGGGGACCCAAACAAACAGGAGGTTCACTGTTCACTCAGCGTCTTCCATTCTTTGCTTCTTTACCACAAAACCCTCCCACCCTACAAAAAGAGAGAAGAACAAAGGAAAAGAGGTACAGGACACTGTACAGTGTCCACAACAAGTTGTGGGACAAGAAAGGCCGCACAGGCCCGAGGGGGTAACCTCAGGACCCGGTGCTCAAAAGTATGATACTAGTAGGATATGTGATTATTGTTATTCCCATAACCATATCTGCACAATAAAATCCTACGGCATTTTATTGCCAACACTTGACAACATTTGTGTGAGCCAAATTATTTACTGGTGAGGATAAGGGGTCGGCCAACACAAGTTGCATGCATATGGGTTCAGCAGTTATTGAGACAAGGGTTCAGCAGTTATTGAGACGTGGTCATTGCTTGAGTATTCTCTTGTTTTATTGGTAACATGCCTGACCTGCGGTTGCGTCGGCAGGGCTCGTTTTTCAGGAAACAAGAACACATGCAAAACAAATGGCAGTGGATACAGAATAATGCGATAGGGGGGTAAAGTAGAAGAGGATGGGCTAGAAAAGAATTAGGCAAACTCATTAACGGTGCCAAGGCTCTGATGCAAAGACTGCTTTATTCACAAATCAGACTGGACTCCCTTCCAGGTGATGTTAGACATTTCTACAGTCCCTCGTTTTTAATCTCTCCGAAGCCCGCTGTATTCAGGTGTGCTTGTTGTGCCCCACTTGAGTAAAACAAGAGTTTATGCCGTGCTTAACTAACGTGGCCAGATGGACACCTTGTGACCAGGAGACCACTTTTCTACCCCTGTACTTTCATTTAACGTACTGTGTTTTCTGGGTATTGTAGTCTTTGTTCATTTCAATTGAGTACATTCAGCTCAGCACGCGAGACCAATGATCTGCAAAAGAAATGTTCACCACTGGAAAGGGGCGTCCCAGTGGCGTCTAGTCATCTGGTCACCCTAGACGACCCTCGACATGCCCTCTGCGACACACAATGACACACATGCTGTGAGAATCAGTGTGTAATAGCTTGAGTGCACGTAGCGAGCCTGCAAAATCCTTTTCCATCTGGAGGTCAGGAGGACACAGCGAACAGAAGATGAAGTCCATTGCAACATACCTAATAAAGAAAAGGGGATGTACCCCCACACCCTCTGGAGGGAATTAGGGGCAAAGGAACTTCCCAACACATTTAGTCGACTAACAGAAAAATATAATGGGCCAGATTCTCTTAAAACTCTCTTTGGCCCACGTGATGAGATGTGCTTGTGCAACTCATCATTTGCACCAAATGAAGATGTGCACTATGCACAAAGGGCTTATGAATGTGCACCGTTCAAAGGTCAAAGGATAGGGGCACCTCCTGTTTCCCTGGCCCTGCTCTGCAACGCCATTTACTCTGACCCATTCGACCACAACGCATTAAGGTAGGGGATGGCATTGTGAATAGTTACCACTGTGATAGTTTGCCACTGTGATACTTTGCCACTGTGATATTTGGCTCCTTTGAACATTTTCCACTATGATATTTTGCCACTTTGACAGTTTGCAACAGCAATATTTTCCCTCTTTGATAATTTAACGCTGTAATATCATGCCACTTTGCTATTTCCCAAGTTTGATAATTTACTAATGGGACACTTGTCACTTTCATAATTTTCCACTGGGATAATTTGCCACTTTTATAATTTCACACAGCTATATTTCGCAGCAAAGATATTTTGCCACTTTGATAATTTGCCACTTTGATAACTTGCCACTGCACTATTTGGCCACTTCTATAATTAGCCACGTTGATAATGTTCAACTGAGATATTTGACCACTTTCATACTTTGCTACTGGGATATGTCACCACTGTGATATTTCACCAGTTTGGAATTTGACCACTGTAAAATGTGCCGCTTTAATAGTTTTCCACTGTGACATTTACCACTTTGAAATTTCATCACTGGGTTATTTCGCCACTTTGATAATTTATCAGTGTAATATTTCCCCCTTTGATAGTTTTGCACTATGATATGTGTCACTTTGATTGTTTACTGCTGTGATATTTTGCCACTTTGGTATTTGCCACTTTGATAATTTGCCACAATGACATTTTGCAGATGAGATGTTTGCCACTTGGATACTTTGCTACTTGGATACTTTGCTACTTTGATAATATGCCACTGTGATTTTGTGATAATCTTCCATTTGTTGATTTACCACTGGCATTGTTCCAACTTAGATATTTGGCCACTTAGATATTTGGCCACTTGGATATTTGGCCACTTAGATATTTGGCCACTTTGATACTTTGCCACTCCAATAATTCGCCACTCCAATAATTCGCCACTTTCATAACTCTGATTTCCGGTCCGCTGAGATACCCTGTGACTCCAATACTCGCTCATTGGACTCCACTACTGTCCTATAACAAATCTTCGATAAAGGCTCCCTGCCATTTCCACTTTCATATTTCCTCTGTGATATTAACCCACTGTTGAGAAGCCATGGATCTCTACAACTGGTTCGCTACACCTCACTGCACCCACCGATGTAGCATATTCAGTTCCCAGTAACCAGCTTAACGACAAGGCACTCAGAAGAAAAAGGACAGGCGCCCTACAGCACACCAGCAGTCCAATTGGATCACATCTCCCCGTAAGCCAATCACAAGAACCACACCAAAATACCTTGCTAATGGAAAGACCTCCAGAATAGAACTACACATAAAGGCACATGTTCCAGAGAAGAACGCCAAAGAATGCAGCAAACTGCTTCGCGGAACCTCAATACTCCAGGAAACCACATGCAGAACCTCCCCAAAGAACACAGCCCTTTCACAACATCTGGACCAAAATCGCTGTCGTCCAATATATATCCACGTACAAAGCCTCACAACTGGGAAACCTAAGACGTTACCCCCACATCCAGAGAGAAGAAGCAACCTCTGCCAACTGAATGAAAAATGCCCAAAGGACAAGAAGGGAAGCGACCCACCAGAACACACCTTTTATCACCAAAGACTGGTGACACAACAGAATTCTAACTCACAAATTCACATGCACCCTCAAAAGCTACTTGGGTTAACTATCATCTCTCCCCGACTCACCGGCTGTGCTGAACTCGTTAGCCTCTCTTTTGCTGCTGGAGTCAAGGATGGTACCACAGCGGCAAGCGCTTCTCTCCTCCCTGGCTATCAGTGTGGGAGGGCCCCATGTACGGTTGACATCTGTCGCACCATTCGCCAGCTGTAGTTCCCGGTCTTATGATTCTTTTCTTTGAGGCTTTGCAGGTCTGGGTTGAAAAGGGCAAGGGTACTTCCTTCCATGTCGCACTTCCAGGTCTCACTGTCTTTCTCGTCACTTTGAACTGCTGTTTCAGAATTACTGCTTCCTCTTGCATTTGGCCTTGCTCCAAGTGTGTTCTGCATTTTATCTCTAGGGCGTAGAGAAAGGGCTGTCAGGTGTGTGTAATTATTGGCAATTGCCTGACTCTGCCTGACCCTTGTGTTGGGACATGTCAGGTAAACGGCTTTGTTGTTAGTCCATTGTCTGTCACTGTGTGAGAAAGTGTTCATGTCGGAAAAGGGGAGGAAGATTTTTTTAGTATCCTATGGGGTAGCATGGGGAAAAGGTGTCACAAGGAAGGGGGTGGTTGGTTAACTCAGAAAGGTGAGTTTTGTAGGGTTTGTGAATTGAATAGGGGAGATTGTGGGAATAGTAGTGTTTTGTCACAAAAGATGGGAGTTTGGGAAATAATAATCAGAGGGACATGGAGGAGAATGTTTGGGAGTATTCAGGTATGCAACGGGAGAACAGGGATTCTGGGAGATGTAGTGTCCTAGTGCAGGGGGTTTTGAGTTCCTATTGGTTTTACCAGATATGGAGGGGCATTGGATTTTGATAAGGGAAATTCTTTGGGTGGAAGGGAGGTAGATGTGGAATGACCTTCAAAGGCCTCAGGGACTTCGTTCTCCTCTCCTTCGTCCCTGGTATAATACTGCTTCTCACCTGGGGTATTTCCCCAAGCACAACCCCGGGTTCCGCTACCCAGGTAATCCTCCCTCGCTCGTCCACCCCCAGGGTTGGGATCTGAGAGCGCCAGCCTGTCCCTGGCCACCTCAATAAGGGATTCCTGAGGTCTACTTGGGAGAATACCCTCAGGTTTCTCACACACATGAATCCCTCCCTAGCAACTTCAAACTCTGGCATGCTGACCGAGAAGGAAAAGGAGGAGAAGGACTAGCCACAGCTTACGAAGAACACCTAAAATTCACAGCACTGTTGCTAAGTATCCCAGACTGCGAAACACTCTTCCTTCATCTAGCACTGGACCATCAAACCAATCTATCCTTCCTACTTGTTTACTAACCACCCACATGCAATCCCACCTTCACAGAGAAATTAGCAGACAGCGTAAGAAGCAGCATGGTATAACAGGAGCACCTGATCATACTGAAAGACTTTAAAATCTGGATCGAAGAGGAGAATAGCAACTGTACCAAATCACTAACCTCCCACCTAGCCAGCATGCACCTCCAATAAATGGTGCAGCCGGAAACCCAAGCTGCCGGACACACATAGGACACCATTTTCTGTATAAAATGTGTAACTACAACTGCTCCCCCAGTATGCAATTACATGCCGCCCACACAAATCTAGCTCCAATCAAGAAGAGAAACTGGAATCCCTCAACAGAGCAGAACTCAACACCATATTGGAATCCACAAAGCTACATTACTTTCTCCTGGACACACTTCCACCAGATGAAACAATGGAGGCAATCCTCAAATGGATCACAGAAATACTGAAGAAACTCTTCACCCCCTCCCAAAAGAAATTAATGGTTTACGCCCCCACCTCCAAATTAGAACAAGCACCAAGATACAGTTGTGTACCAAAAACCGATACGGCTCCATAAAGCAAAACCCTGAACAAATCTCAAAAGCAAGCAGTGCACAGAAAGAGAGGTTTAATATCATCAGAGAGATACGAAATCTGAGTCCCTGCGCAGAAACTCTGTGATGACCCCGCAAACCACTTTAAAAACAAAGTCATAAATATCCAGCAAGTCCTTAGCGCCCTGCATCCCCAGAAGCAACCACAGTGCTGAACTGAAGACTTTACTAAACTGGTGAAGGAAAGCAGCAGTGCCGACTTATCAGCAGATCCCTTCCCCCCCAGACATCTGCAAGACCATCCTCAGCAACGGACCACCTGCAGAATACTTCCACAAGCTCATGAGCTGCTCGCTGGAAACGGGAACTATCCCTAAAAGCTTCAAATCCACCTAAATTAAACCGCTTCTCAAAGCTCTCACAGGGGGCACAGACAACCCCACCAACTATCGGCCAGTATCAAGCATCCTTACCCTGACACGCGCCTAGAAACATACGTATATGGACAAATCCTAATACACATGGAAACCAACCATCTACTGGACCAGCCCAAGTCAGCACTACTCGCCACCTGGAATGACCTAAAAATGAACTCGGACTCTAACACCACCCCCGCAGACCTTTTGGCGGCTTTTGACACCATCAACCATGCAACTGTGGTGACAGAAATTACATTTTTCGAATTGTCTATGTTCCCCATAACCCATTTTCTGAATAGACTCAGTCATTCACAACAGCCATGTTAATCGTTGCCATATTGCCGTAACTCGCTTGTCCTATGTCATCGTGCACATGTCCTAACTGAAGAGACGCTTCATCGAGTACCGAGAGATGCTGCCCGCTTCTATAGTCCTCGCTTATGACGCATTTCCTATTTGGCCTAACTAAGCATGTTTCAGAGTGCCGTCTCACCAGGCGAAGCAGCTTTAGCAGGTAGGATTAGCAACGTAGGCGGAACGCCTCAATTTGAACCGTGTGAGAACCATGGATGTAGTGTGCACTGCAGAATTTCTCAAATGTATCGTACAATGTCTTCCTGTAGTTGCTAAGTTTGCTCACCCAGGCGGGATAGCGCTGTACATGTATGTGGATCGTATTCTGAAAACCATGAACATCCTGCTGAAACATTCTTATCTGTTTATACCATTCGATACCTGAACCTCCCCTTCCAATGAAGAACATGTGTGTTTTACTGTAAAGAAACTCTGCACCCAGGAGGGGGTGTTGCTGCATCGAGTCTGGTACAACTGTGAAGTCTCTTTATGCTGCCTTGCTGATTGCTATTAAAGGCACTTACCAATCTACCTGAAGAGGCTTTGGGTGATTTTCCCATGACACAACCCTCATCGAAAGAATAGAAGAAAAAGGGCGAAGCAACATGCACCACAAGTCTCATTGCTCTGACCACTACTCCTCAACATCTACATGGCTCCTTTCATGAAACTCATCAAAGGGCACAGGCCTACATGCTACATACTACATGCTACATCTCTGTGACGACAATCAAATCATCTACAAAATCACCCACCAGCAAAAGCAGAGACCCAAACCCTCGTCAATTGCCTCTCACAAATTAATGCACGGATTGAGCAACAGCACCTCTAAGCTTAACCCGGATAAAACGGAAATCGCGATCATGCCCATAACCCTTCTATCCAACTGCCCTATCGTGGGCTACGCAAATGGGAACCAGACCGGAATCCTCCAAAGTGGTTCCAAATCTCAGAACCCTGATTGACAATAAGCTAACACTGGAGCCTCAAGTTAACGCGATAGCAAAGGACGTGCTATCAGACAGATTTCATCCTTTCTCACTTTTGCCCACAAAACCCTGACTACTATTCCCCTTGTCATGTCAAGAATAGAGCATGCCAAACAGCATCTACTTTGGCATGCCTGACTACCTCATCCAAACACTACAACGAATCCAGAACGCAGCAGCAAGACTCCTTCTAAGACTCGTCAAGAGAGAACGTATCGCTACACTAGCTGCTCATCAAGAAAAGGATCTAGTTCAAAACACTCTGCATTGTTCACAGAGCAATTCATGGCCCAGGAGCAGAGTTGCTGCAAGAAAAAAATATTAATCTACACAACAAATAGAACCCTGATGTCTAGCAATGACGCGCCTTGAACTTTAAAGGTTATTTGAAAAGGACATACAGTGGATCAGACTTTCAAACATCGCAACTCTGAACTCCCGCCCTGAGGGAATAAGCACAGTCAAGGTAAAACATGGCTGCTTAATATGCAAAGCAAAGCCGCAAGACATAGGCCATTGTCGACGAGAGACAAAACACACAGACCACAGCACACTGGTTTCAGTCACCCAACGAGTCTGGGTGACAGTGACTTAACCCGATGCCATGTGGATCGCACCCCTTTTCCCCCACTAACCAATGCTAAAACCCTCCATGCAACCCGCAAACATACCACCAGCAAACCAACTGTGCCACACACACACACCAATAACACCCCTCAACACCGACACCAAACAGTTGAACTCCACACCTATGTAGCAAGGTGGCTGGCTAGTGCATCTTTTGCGCTCCCAGACAGCCCCATTGAAATGTGCATGCCATCTTTGTGAATAAGGAGACCTGAAAAGGTGCATCCTCTATGCATGTTCTTATTTGAACTAGTTTGGGGAAAAATCTGGCCCAATCTCTTTATTGCATGTCAACACCCAAATACTTGCAAAGATGATGTGGGAGCTCAATAACCAGCACAAAATATCAACTGCAAACCCATTCAGAAACCAGAACTTTGCTCAGTGCAGGATTATTTCAAGTCTTCTCCTTTCCCTCATAGACAGATAAAATGAGGAATGCGCCGCACAGTGTGAAAGCTTCCTCCCAACCATGACAGATAGACCACGGGCCGCAGAAATTCAAGCTTCGTTCAGACCGACACATACTCACTCACTCACTCACTGCTTTAAGTGGGGTAAGAAATTGAGGGGGGGGGCTCGTTTGGGGGCATGGCTTCCATTGTGGGCGTGGCCTAAAACGTGCACAAATCATTGTAAGGTATGATTTATGATATGATTTGGCATTTGTAACGCGCCTATACACAAGGGTTTCAAGTGTTTCAAGGTGCGCAAACAAACATATAAATGTATGTGAGCATTTATATATTGGTATGCGCACTACTATGGTTTGTGTACCTTTCAAGCCTTATAAACATACCAATGTTACGTATTTCTATGTTTGTAAAAGGTGGCTTGAAAAGTGCACAAACCATAGTAATTTACGCACACTTGTGTGCTTACCTTACTATGGTTTGTGCACTTTTCAAGCCACCTTTTACAAGCATAGACATTTATAACATATTTCTATGTTTATAAAAGATGGCTTGAAACGTAAACAATTCAAGGCACCTTTTATAAAGCGTTGAGGACGGACAAAACCCGAGGTGGCTTTGTCCATCGACAAAGCTTTATAAAAGATGCCTTGAATTGTGTATGTTTCAAGCCGTTTTTTATAAACATAAAAAATATTTCTACGTTTATAAAAGATGGCTTGAAACGTACACAATTCAAGGCATCTTTTATAAAGCTTTGCCAACGGAGATAGACGCCTCGGGCTCTGTGATCTATCTGCTCTGAGCAGAGATCACAGAGCGCGAGGTGCCTTTCACCCTCTGCGAACCCGCGGGTTCCTTGATCTAATCTGCATATCAGATCATCGAGCCCACAGGCTCTGAGGGTCAGTGACCTGGCGAGGGCAAACAAAGGAACTGTAACCTCCCTGATGACCCCTCAGGTGAGGGGTCATCAGGGAAGTTACAGTGACTGACAGAAGTGCCAGCCAGCCTCAGCGAGGCTGTGCCTGGCTGGCACTTCTGTCAGCTCGCCTGGAATTAAACTGGCGGGTGCATCTCCCGTCGCGGCTGCGGCCGCGGTGGGATAATGCATCCCGCCAGTGTTGTGTGGGATGGGGGGCCTGGCAGGGCACCGGCTCAGTCCCACTTTTTGGAGACTGCCGGGGCCCGGCCCCCCCGGCCCACTTTTAGCACTGCACTCACTCACTCTTTCTTTCCCATTGTAATTTTCGTGTTGTGTGAAGACTTTTCCAGGCAGGTAGAGAGTGCTTTGCCCTCACAGGTTTATGCTGGAGTGATTTTTATCACCAAGATGGATCTTAGACTCTGAGGTGGGGGTGTGCGGGTCGGGGTCTTGAGCCCAGCCTACCCTGCCAGTTTGTCAAGCACACAGTTGTAATATATCTCCTGCCCCCCACCAGAAGCTAGACATAAGGATTGCAGAGCCGGAGAGACTCAGGTTTTTCAAAACAAAGGATACATTTCTTTCCATGATTTGGACGAATTAAGCGCTCGCCTCTCGGCGTAAAAGCTGCAGTCACAGGTTGGAATTCCAGCATGGCTGACCCAGCCCTTCATAGCCCTTCACCTTTCATTGGTGGATACATTGAACCTCATTACGAGTTCGGCGGTGCAGGAAAAAGCAGGGTAATGTGGTGGTAACTGGTACTGCCGCATTACTGCACTGCCGAATTACAGTTCTGGTAGCAGTGAGGTAGTGGAAAAACCTCCAGTAAAATTCTACCACATTGCCGCAAAATGCTGCCATTTTGGCGGTATTACCGCCGGTGGTAATACTGCTGAAATCTCCATGAAGTCCTATGTACTCCATCAATGGGGACTAACACCACCACCACCACCACTTGTGATCTGGCAGTAATTCCTAGCAGTGGTAATATTGCCGGATGAAGTGGTGGTAACAGTAATGCTGTTTGGTGGTATCGCGGTGGTATTACCAGCAAAATACCACCAAATGCGCAATGAGGCTGATTGAGCAGCATCAAATAAGGTTAAAGGAACACACTTACTAAGATGCTTAGAAGCAGGAGGAATTGTGCAATATGAGCATTGTTAAACTTGGAACAATGGCACGGGGTTCAGTGGGACACATTCTTATGGGTTATCCGAACACCTCAAGGTGGCTTCTAAGCAATGCGGTAAGGGTGTGAGCACCTTAGAAACACACTCGACTGTCTCATGTTTCTTAGTGGTTTCAGGGTGCTTTAGGGGGGAGCTTGAACGTATCTGATTAAGCAGGGGCGTGGGCCATTTCATGAACTGATTTAAAGCTCCAGCACAGCAGATGATAGCCAAGTAAGTGGAAAACAATCATTAAAACACCCGTAAGAACCACATGGCTTTGAAGGTTTTTGGGGAGGCCTTTTTTCTCAACGTTTGACAGTAACTTAACCCACTGGGCTGCATGTGAACTTGATGGAGACCGTTTTTGCCTTAACCCTATTTAGAGCTTGCTGAAACGCGATTTGGCCACGCGCCCCTTATTGGTTGGGCGTGCCACTTTGGCCCCTGATATTGATATCAGTATAACTTCCTGAGAGAACTCATGAAGTGCTAATTGTGAGTAAAGTTCATGAAAACCTCCAGAAAGAACGAGTGAAAGCAGAGCTTAGTAGGACGATTTACTAATGTGTGTCTTATTATCAGAAAATAAGCCTTTGTAATGGCGAGAAGTGCTGTGAGAGTGCTGAAATTTGGCTGAAATCTTTGTTTCATAAATGCTAATTTAATTTCTCAACAACCGACCCCTCCCTCATCTTAGTCCGCTACTGTGGAGTACATGGGACCAGATTGTGAAATGCCACGAAACCCACCCTTTGGGCAGAAGAATTGTGGCGCTGGCACTTTAAGGGCACGCACGCGACGGGGTGACGTGTGCGCTGTATAAATAAACAGGGCATTCCCGGCGGCTGCAGAGTCACCGGGGAGCCCACACGAGCAACATCACGTCTCCCTGTCAGTGTGTGTATGCGACTGGGGGGCTCACGGACAGGCAGTCCGAGTAACTGCTAACAGTGGCGACGAACGATCGGACC
Organism: Ambystoma mexicanum; assembly: GCF_040938575.1. Lineage (NCBI taxonomy): Eukaryota > Metazoa > Chordata > Amphibia > Caudata > Ambystomatidae > Ambystoma > Ambystoma mexicanum. The sequence continues at coordinate 112,203,079 of NC_090927.1, read as the reverse complement.
CATCCCCTGGACAGGCGATGATATTTGCATGATGCACGGATGATCCGAAATGAGTGCATTTTGCAAAATCATGCCGCAGAGAGGGGTATGAGACACGCGGTCGGCGGCCATTTTGTTAAATAGGCCCTGGGAGGTCACGGCTTCGAAATGAAGCGTCAGTGAACCATCCAAGCCTACTTTTTGGACGATCCAGTGGCGGATAGCCACTAGAAGCAGCACGTCATTTTCATAGTGAGTTATTGACATTTTCACTGTTTTTAACCGAGTACTTGGGTGAAGCGCCAAGGAAGGTGCCTCACTGCATCTGAAGGACACTGGTGTGTGTGGGGGTGAGTTGCAGCCCCATTTTTTGGACATCCCTGGGGTGCCTGTGCGCTTACCACCATGAGCCAAGCTGCGGCGGCTGCCCCTCAACAACCGGCTGCTCCTGCACCACAGCCACCTCCCGTCCTGCCGCCAAGACCTTTGCTGAAGCCACCTGGGGCCCTACAACCAATGCCTGCGTTTGATGTCTCAGGCACGCCATCAAGTCTGGGACCGAGGTGGAAGATGTGGATGGACAGACTCAAGATGTACTTCAGGGCCACTATGGAGACTAGTGATGACAGTAAATTGGCCACCCTCCTGTACTCTGCAGGCCCTGCAGTACATGAGATATTCTTGTGCCTGCAACTTGCGGATGGGTCGTTTGCGGCGGCGAAGGATGCGCTCTACAATCATTTTCTGCCCATGGCAAATGCAGGTTATGAACGTTTCCTCATGGGGGCGGCGCGTCAAAAGGATGATGAGACCCTTGATGTCTTCTATGGGAGGTTGCGCAGACTGGCGGTGCCGTGCGCGTGGAATGACCCAGACACCGTGATTCGCAACCAACTCATACAAGGGTGTGCGTCTGGGAAACTGCGGCGCCAAATCCTGCGAGAGCCTGGCATCACCCTTCCCCGCATCCTGGAACTTGGCAGATGCCATGAGGTGTCCGAACTGCGAGCAACCAGAATGGAGGCCGGAGTGCGCCCCAGCAAGCCGATGACATCTGCGCGGTCGGCAGGGGCTGTGGGCTTAGACGCCCCGCAAGTGGCCAAAGACCTAGAGTGCCAGCAGGGAATAACTCCTGCATGAAATGCGGATACGATCTTCCACACCCAGCAGAGTGCCCGGCCGTGGGTGTGAAGTGGGGCCGGTGTGGGGGTGCAGAACATTTTGCTAGGATGTGTAGGACTACAGCTCCGAAGGTGGTTCCCAGAGGGCCTGTCCAGGCTGGTTTCTTCCGCCCCCAGAGGTCGTCGAATGTCACCCAGGTGGACCAGGGCGAGGACGGTGCCCCTCAGGAGGGTGACGAGGAGGAGGATGAAGAAAACATGTTTTTTGTGTCCAGCATTGGTGTTTTGAAAAATCACTCAAAGAGGCAGCCCAGGTGTAACGTGCTGGTCAACGGGGACTCAATACCAATGTTAGTAGACACTGGGGCTTCCGTGAATGTGATGGCCAGACAACACTATGGGCCTCATTACAACCCTGGCGTTGGACCATGGTGCTATTAGCACCATGGTCCATGCCGGATTCCGCCATGGTGGATGGCGGATTTACCACCCCATTCCAAGGTTGGCGGGGCGGTGTACGCCAAGTCTGAGGCGGAACATCTGGCGCACCTCGCCAAGACATTTGGACGCCTTCGCTCACTGGGACTCACGCTGCATAGAGACAAATGCGAGTTTCTGAAAACGACCATTGAGTTTTTCGGATTTGTTTTCAAGGCGGATGGGGTGTCCCCTGACCCCCGCAAGGTGAGGGACATAAAGGAGGCCGGACCACCGGAGAATGTAGCTGATGTGAGGAGTTTTCTGGGCATGGTCACGTATTGTGGCCGTTTCATCCGGAACTTGGCATCCCGCTCGGAGCCATTGAGGGCACTAACGAAGAAGGACACCGTCTGGCAGTGGGGGCCGCTTGAGCAGGCGGCCTTCGATGACATCAAAAGCGCTCTGGCCACAGAGGACACCATGGCGTTTTTTGATCCGAGCCTACAGACGGAGATCGTTGTGGATGCCAGCAGCTATAGGCTGGGGGCGGTCCTTACCCAAGTCGGGAATGATCAGGAAATCCGCCCGATAGCATACGTCAGTAAGGCGCTTTCCGATACCGAGCAACGGTATTCACAAATTGAGCGAGAGGCCCTGGCGGTGCTGTGGGGCTGCAGACATTTTCATTTGTACATCTTGGGATGCCCAGTGACTGTGGTTACAGACCACAAGCCTTTACTGCCCATCATGGCTGGGTCCTCATCGAAGCCACCAGTGAGGATAGAGCGCTGGATGCTCGCGCTTCTCGAGTATGGAGTTTCCCTGATCTATCGTCCGGGAAGTAACAACGCTGCTGACTACCTCTCCAGACATCCGAGAGGGGGCTCCCAGGTGTCCACGTCGGCGGAGGAAGCAGATGAACATGTTCCGCTCGTCATTGAAACGGCATCGCCGAACTCGACGCAGGTGGAGGAGTTGGAGCAGGCGTCTAAAAATGATGAGTGTTTTGAAATACTGAAGATGGCCATGGGGCACAGTGCCTGGAAGACTGTGTTGGAAGCCTTGGGCCGAAGAACTAATGAGGCCAAAACAGCGCTGGAACAATTCTGGCGGGTGCCCGAAGAATTGACATTCTCGGAGTCTGGGCTCCTGCTGAGAGGAGACAGGATTGTGGTCCCCCAGGCCAAGGTTCAGCAAATCATCACCCTGGCGCACCAGGGTCATCAAGGCGCCCCCAAAACAAAGGTTCGTCTTCGCCAAAAGGTGTGGTTCCGGAGCTGGAAAGGAGGGTGGAGGAGTTGTGTCATCTTGTGTGTGGTGCCAAGCTGCTTCACCGGCCCAGCACAAACCATCCATCGAAACGATGCCCCGAGGGACCAGGCCATGGGAATTTGTTCATGCTGACTGTGGGTTCACAACCAGGGGCACTCACTTCCTCGTAGTGGTGGACGAGTGGTCTCAGTACCCCGAGGTCGAGTTTGTGGAGTCGGTGACGTTCGACAAGGTGGTGATAGCACTGGAGAAGATTTTTGCCACCCATGATCTACCCACGGTCTTGTGCTCCGACAATGGGGCGCCCTTCCAAGGAGAGAGCTTTGCAGACCTCATGAAGGACTACGGCATCCATCATAGAAAGGTCACTTCACTCTGGCCTCGGGCCAACGGGAAGGCAGAGTGCATGATGCGCACACTAAACAAAGTGTTTAGGATCGCTCAAGGGAAAGGAGAGTGCCTACAAAGGGCGCTGTATGTGTTCCTGCGAGGATACCGGACGACACCCCACTCCTCTGCGGGGGTGGCACCAGCAGAGGCACTGTTCCAGCGTTGCCCGACAGACATTATACCTGAAGTGGGGGAGCGAGAGCCGGCTGTCATTGACAATGATCAGGTGGAAGAGGAGAGAAGGGCAAGGACTGAAATGGAAAACAACAGAAGAGGTCTGAGACCCCCAAGGATTGCCCCTGGAGACAAAGTGCTGGTGCGGAATCATCACCCACAGGGCAAATTGTCTCTCACGTATGAACCAGCCCCTTTGGACGTGGTGGCGGTCAAGGGGTCCATGGTGACCGCATCCGATGGAACATCAGTGACTAGGAATGCCAGCTTCTTTAAGAGACTGGGTGAGCCAAGGGCGGAGGCCATGGAAGACATTGACTTCGAAGAAGCACCGGACGAAGGAGGGGGGCAAACCCCCACAGTGGACTCTCTGGCCCGTGGGGGGCCAAGCGAAGGGACACCGACCAGAGAGGCTGGCAGGATGTACCCCCTGAGAACAGGGCGTGGGAAACCTACCTGCCTTACAGACTATGTGACAGACTCAGATGGGAAGGCTGGCCGGTAGTTCCGTACAGGCCGTTGGGCAAAGTGCCATTGGGGGATCCAGGGTGGCTGCCAATAAACGGGGGACGTGTGGGTGCTCTAATGTGTGCTGTTTAATGTGTGGTAGTTTAGACCATCCTTTTTCAAGTTTGTTGTTATGGAAAAGGAGGAGTGTGGCGCTGGCCCTTTAAGGGCATACACACGACGGGGTGACGTTCACTCCGTCGCGTGCGCTGTATAAATAAACGGGGCGTTCCCGGCGGCTGCAGAGTCACCGGGGAGCCCACACGAGCAACATCACGTCTCCGTGTCAGTGTGTGTATGCGACTGGGGGGCTCACGGACATGCAGTCCGAGTAACTACTAACAAGCATACTTGCCAAGCCTACTGATTTAGACTCTAGGCTAAATCAGTAGGTGGTAGGACTGCTTTTTAAGCAGTCCTACCACCTACAGGTTTGGATGACAGGTCCTACTGCGTTTTACAGTGGCAGGTAATTTGTGACTCTAAGTCTGCAGGACAAAGTATGCAACACATGAGTCTGTCTGTGCGGTGGGCGGGTAAGTGAATACTTAGAGTGATGGGCTCAGACCAATCCACTGACCTGACAGCTACGTGACTGTCCTGCACTCTGGCCCACACAACCGTTAGGTGAGCCACCAGTGAAGGCAAGTGGCAGAGCGTACCACCACCACACACCATCTGCCTATCAGACTGAGGAGGCTATCAGTCTCCATGTCGTTCAGTGTTCAACTTCCACTGCAGGAATACATATATGATGCCCACGCTGCTGCTACGGAGTAGTGCCACACGTTGCCCACCAGCTCTGTGTGATTTCCTTCTCTGAAGTTAGATCATTGAATTAAGAGTTAACTTCCTTTAGTATTCTGGATGTTATGTTGGAGGTCTGTGTGAGTGCAGGGGCCTTGTGGAATGCTCCTGTGGACCTTGGAGTTCCAGATCTTACAGTTGGGGACTTGGAGCTGGGCAGGAATCCAGTGATCATCTCTCCTACTTCCTACCTGTACAATGCAACATAAGAAGCAATAAAGCATGTTCCTTTTCCACTCACCTGGGTCAGCCTGGTTCCTGCTCCTTGTACTTCACTGGCTCAGGCTACCACCTGCAGGAGGCAGGATACATCAATTTACCATTCAGAATTATACATGTTATTAATAATTTTGCATTTATATACCGCTACGAACCCTCACGCATCTGAGTGCTGCTTATATTAATACACGGTGTGTGGTACTCATTTATCGACCTCGGAAGAATGAAAGGCTGAATTTGGCCCTTGCAGGATTCGAACCTGCATCGACAGGCTCTGCACAGATGTCAAAGCGAGCGCTCTACCCACTGTGCTATTGGACCGGTTAAACATCTGAACATCTTTCCATGTTGTGCTGTTTGATAGGTTGTGTATTTTAAAATGCTTCAGTGGTGCCAACAATGTATGTTTTGTATTTTCCTGTGATGCCATTGTTATGCTAAGTTTTATTTTTGAAAATCGAAACATCCTGCATCTTTTTGGTCACAGAATGTTGGCACTTATGCAGAAGTACCCAACTGTGGCGCGTCAGAAAGCTCACCTAGAACATCAACCGACTGAAGTTGGCATCCCATGGGACAGTGGCTCGGAAATACTGCATGATCGTCCCATCTGTGTAGCTGTGAATGTGTCTGGCTTTACTTGTACAGTGGTCGAAGGGTACAAAAAGAAGTAGTGGAACTGTGTTGCCTGCTGGCCTGCCCTCCCTCCCCACAAACCCCATCGCCACAGCCCGTTCTACGCTCAATACAAACCCCCAAAAAAACACACCTGCTGTTTATGCGAATGCGCGCTGCACTGAAGTGCAAGCTTCAACTTCTTCCTACACTTTATTTTAAAACTAAATCATTCCAAAACGGTTTATTTTTAAAATAAAAGTATGGGAACAATGAAACTTAAAAATAAAAAGTATAGGAGCATCGCTCCCGACCTCTTCGACCTCTGTACTTGTATTAGCTTACCGAAGCACGTTACACAACTTTTAATTAAGCTAACCTGTAACTTCAGAGCGATGCATTCTCCTCTGTGACCACAAGAGGGCAATAAACCCACGTCTTTACAGGTGAAACCACCAATCGAAGCTTTTCACAATGATTGAGGTGTTTACATAAGCTTACCCTTTCCTAGTATCCCTGAATGTCGCTCGTAAGTAGGGTGACAAGATTTAAAACGGAGAAAACCGGGACTGGGCAACTAACATAAAAGTAGGACTTACTCTTGAAAGTGGTTGTCAAGGCGCTACACTTCAGTAGCAGTTGGAAGGGGGTTTCAGTGTTACTGTTCAAATAAACACATATTATAATTAAAGTATCACGAACACTATCTTAAGTTGTAAAATGCAGCATTTCTTCTGTGTGTGATTGTGCATTCCTGCCTGTCAGCTATGAAGACCTACAACCAAAAACCTGGACCACTGCTGTTTCCAATGGGAACATAATCTTGAGAAAGGGGGACAGAGCTCCAAATACCGGGCCGTCTTGTCCCCCTACTCGTAAGTCCGCATGTGATTTGGGCCATATATCTGCACGTCCTGCCGGTGGTGCGAACCTATACTTTGCCGAGGCGTGTCTCACTGCGTGCCCTGAAATAGTTCTATGCATGTTCTATGGGGCCGCGATGGGAAGGTGAAAGCCGCAGCTGCCCTGACGCTGCCGTGAATGAACTCTGCTCTGCGGCGCTATCTTTCGAGCAGTTCTTACCGCGTGGCTGATTGATATTGACTAGGGATATTTTCATATTCTAGGTGTAAGTGTTGCCCGCCCCCACTACCACTACTCGCCCTTCCATCCTGCCCTGGCCTTGAATTCTCTGCTGTCTTCTCTTGTTTTGGAGGACACGTGGCCTGTGCTGCTCAACGTCCTGTCACATGGAGCATCAGCAGTCCCGCCAGACCAGGATTCCAGATAAACGAATTAACGATGTGCTTAGGATGTAGGCCATTGCAGGGGTCAAATCCCTAAAAAAAAGCTTGTGCGACAAGTCTTCTTATTCACGAATGTCAGCTTCCTTCCTTCAAGGGAACCTTTCCTGGAGTAGCTGCTGTGACTGGAAGGACGCCCGCCATCGCCTGAAACCCACGATAGTAGCTGCAACTCATCTGCATCCATGTCGTGAAGTGCCCTAAGGACGCCTGCCATCGCCTGAAACCCACGATAGTAGCTGCAACTCATCTGCATCCATCTCGTGAAGTGCCCTAAGGACGCCTGCCATCGCCTGACACCCACGATAGTAGCTGCAACTCATCTGCATCCATCTCGTGAAGTGCCCTAAGGACGCCTGCCATCGCCTGAAACCCACGATAGTAGCTGGAACTCATCTGCATCCATCTCGTGAAGTGCCCTAAGGACGCCTGCCATCACCTAAAACCCACGATAGTAGCTGGAACTCATCTGCATCCATCTCGTGAAGTGCCCTAAGGACGCCTGCCATCACCTGAAACCCATGATAGTAGTTTGAACTCATCTGCATCCATCTTGTGAAGTGCCCTAAGGACGCCTGCCATCGCCTGAAACCCATGATAGTAGCTGCAACTCATCTGCATCCATCTCGTGAAGTGCCCTAAGGACGCCTGCCATCACCTGAAACCCACGATAGTAGCTGGAACTCATCTGCATCCATCTCGTGAAGTGCCCTAAGGACGCCTGCCATCACCTGAAACCCACGATAGTAGCTGGAACCCCACGATAGTAGCTGGAACTCATCTGCATCCATCTCGTGAAGTGCCCTAAGGACGCCTGCATCATTGGATTCTGTATTTCTTTGCTGACCAGAGTCGCAACTTGCGTTTTCATCCGACCGGAGGAATACTCGAACCTGCAACTCCTGGGCACCTCAACGAGTAAAGGGCAGAAGATCCTGCCCCCAGCAACCCCAGGGTGATCCACAAAAACATCTGGGAACATCTGAGTCAGGGGGGTAAGTAAGCATCAGTGTACCTTGTCCTCCATAGGATAACATTGGGAACAAGTCCCTTTGTCTCCTGTCTACCCTCATCTTGCAAGTTGTCATATCTTGCTCAGGAAGACCGATGTGTGTTCATGTGTTAGTGCTGAACATCTGAAAGTCGTGGCGGGGATATTTCTCTACACTTACATACGTCTTTGACAAGATAATGCCAGTGCTTAATTTGTGGGGGGTGTTTGCCAGAGCTCAGCCCACAGACTCAATTAGGATGTGGTGTTTTGGCAACTTTATCATTTTAACTTTCTGTCACCTAAGAAGCGCCCATAAAATCAGAGAAAAATGTTAACAATGATTGCGTTTGAACGTATGTTATTTTATATTATATTATGCTGATTGGAATTTGTAAACGACACATCTGTCATAGTCTGTACACCCATCAACCCCAATGGGCCAGTGGGAGTTGCAGCTTTAACCCTGCACATATTAACACTGCGGGTAGTAGCCGTGAGTGGTGGCATCGGTGAGTGGGAAGTTACCTGTCCATATGTGCCATATGTGTCATAGGTGTGCTAGAAAATATTTGAGCTCCGGCACTTATTTATTCCCAAATAATCCGTAAAAACATCTGACAAACCATGTTCTCTCAACTACAGTCCTCAACCGAAAGAAAGAAAGAAAGAAAGAAAGAAAGAAAGAAAGAAAGAAAGAAAGAAAGAAAGAATTCCTTCAATTCTCTGAGATAATTTATCGGCTTAAAGTGATGCCTCCTCTTAGCTGCCTAGGTGCAAAGCGCATATATTTATTTAAATTGTATAGAAAATCATGCAAGCTCCACTCACTCAAACATTAAACAATAGTAAAAATATGTTTAGAATGCATGACAGCAGTTTCTCACACCTGCAATCTTCTCAAGCAGCAATGGTTGAGATCAGCATCTTCGAACACCCCAGATAACTGCAAGCCCCAGACTAGTATTTAGTAAAGCTGGCTACTAAGGCTTTAAATTCGGCTGTGTAGCCTGCCATAGATTGACTTCTTGGTCTCGATAAAACATGGAGCACCTACAGTCAAAATATGAGGATGTCCTAGTGTTCGCCAACGGAAATGGCAAGAGTTAACTTAAGCATTCTGGGGATCTTTGCAAGATTTAATGGTCATCCAGCAAGAACTCAGACAATGGGCCTCATTACGAGTTGGCTGGTCCGGAATCCGTTGTTTCCGTGAAGTCATGACACTATTTCCGCGACCGCACGTATGCAGTAATAAGGTGCGATTATGGGTGGTCGGTCACGGGCACCAGACCATTACAGAAACGGTGTCACCGCCATAACGCAAACACCCACGGAGACGGATGCACCGTGCAACATGGCAGCGGTACATCCGTACCTGCCCCCACCGTCCCAGAAACGGAAATACCGGTCCCGGAAACACTGTGATCGCGAAAACCAAAAGGAGAGCGGCGGCCATTACTTAAACCACAATCCACTGCCATCCTCAGCAACCACTGGGCCTTTACCTACTGTGACTTGTTCCAGACAACAAACAGGATGACATCCCGCATACCAGCCACACGGCAGCGCAAACCCTGCTTCAGCGAGGCTGAACCAACAGTGCTGATCGAGCACATTATTGAATATGCGCCACTGCTTTTCAGCGCCGATCAAAGGCGCAGCACCCAGCAGCGGCGCAAGGAAATTTGGGCAGCCGCTGCACAGAAGTGCACAGCAGTCGGCGTGACAGTGCGCACTATCAAAGGCTGCCACAAGCGCTGGGATGATCTGCGGCTGCGTGTTCGCAACCTCATGGCAGCACATCGGCAGCACAGCACCAGCACAGGAGGAGGACCTGCTTCACCCCTGAAGCTGGAGACCTGGGAGGAGAGGTGCAGCAGTGTCATGCACCTCGAGGGGATCGCAGGAGTTGGCGGAGCAGAGGTCGGAGCCGGCACACCTGCCAACGCTGGTAAGTACACAGAGTGCAAAGCTATGAGTGCGAATGATGGACACCCTCCCTTCCTCCCCCAGTCAGGGGCTAGAGGCACACAACACATCCACCAATGACCCACAACCCCCCCACCAGTTAGGGGCTAGAGACACACAACACATCCACCAATGACCCACAACCAACCCCCCTCCACCCCAGTGAGGGGCTAGAGGCACACGACACATCCACCAATGACTCACAACTCCCCCCCCCCCAGTCAGGGGCTAGAGGCACACAACCCACCCACCAATGACTCACAACTCCCCCCCCCCAGTCAGGGGCTAGAGGCACACAACCCCCCATGACCCACAACCCCCCGCCCCCCAGTCAGGGGCTAGAGGCACACAACACATCCACCAATGACCACATCACATGCAACACAGACATGTGACAACACCACCAGGACAGGCAGATGGCGTGCAACTGTGTGCAAGCTGTGATTCACACACCTGAGTACATCACCCATCAAATGTGTGTACATGCAAGTGGACCAAGTATGAGGCGTGCGTTGCATGTGATTGCCCCATTCACATCCTGCCACACAACTACCAGCATGTCCTACATTCTACCACAGGCACATCAACCGACAGTGACTCAGCACAACAGCCAACAACAAGGGGGACGGCACGTGGCCGTCGTACACAGACATCCCGGAATACCACTGCCACAACCTCTGGCACACAACCATCTGCCACACCGACGGTGGCTATGGACACCTCCATCCCTGCTCCACCCGAAGTGCAGCATGTGGCAACTGAGGACACACCTGCTGCCACTTCCGTCGCACCCATCAGTGGGTGGCCAACTCAAAGCGACAATGACGCAGCCAGCGTCGACAGTGCGCCGGGGGAACAGGGCGCTGATGCACCCGACAATGTGGATGACGGGGGCAACATCACTCCCGAACAGGTGGCCATATTCTGCCCCATGGGACCCCACAGTCCATTCCGCTCCCCCAAACCTTCACTCATGGAACTCAGCACCCGCCTTCTGCTCATTGAGGAGCACCAAGCAAGCCTAACGCAGCTTGTGGAGCAGCAACTCCAGGAGGCGAGGCTGCAACGAGAGGAGGCCAGACTACCATGTGACAAGGCTAAACTCCAACGGGAGAGCAGAGCCACCTCTGTGCGGCGGAGATCACGTGCAATCGCGCGATTTGCAACAACGAACATGGTCCTATCACGGAGTGTCAGGGAGGGTAATAGTATTATGTCAAATATCGCCGGGACAATGCTTGTTGCCCAACAGGCTTTCCTGGGGCATGTGCCACCTGCGAACCTGGCAGTGCCATCTGCCAGCAGCACACCCTCCAGTTAGGTGGCCAGTAGTCCCGGAGGAGGTCTTCACGGCTGTCAGGACCATCCGGAAAGGACATGTACGGGCACAAGTGTGGACCGAAATAAGATGTGCATTGTTGAACTGTCGTCCAAACAGTTGTGATGGGGTCGTGGTTGGTGGTTGGGTAAGTTGGAGATGTGTGGGTGGTCCTTAGTGGGGTAAGTCAGTTGGGGCCTGGTTGGTACGTTGGGGAGGTGTGGGTGGTCCTTCGTGGGGTAAGTCAGTTGGGGCCTGGTTGGTGGGTGGGTACGTTGGGGAGGTGTGGGTGGTCCTTCGTGGGGTAAGTCAGTTGGGACCTGGTTGGTGGGTGGGTACGTTGGGGAGGTCTGGGTGGTCCTTAGTGGGGTAAGTAAGTTGGGGCCGGGTTGATGGGTGGGTACGTTGGGGAGGTGTGGGTGGTCCTTCGTGGGGTAAGTCAGTTGGGGCCTGGTTGGTACGTTGGGGAGGTGTGGGTGGTCCTTCGTGGGGTAAGTCAGTTGGGGCCTGGTTGGTGGGTGGGTACGTTGGGGAGGTGTAGGTGGTCCTTCGTGGGGTAAGTCAGTTGGGACCTGGTTGGTGGGTGGGTACGTTGGGGAGGTCTGGGTGGTCCTTAGTGGGGTAAGTAAGTTGGGGCCGGGTTGATGGGTGGGTACGTTGGGGAGGTGTGGGTGGTCCTTCGTGGGGTAAGTCAGTTGGGGCCTGGTTGGTACGTTGGGGAGGTGTGGGTGGTCCTTCGTGGGGTAAGTCAGTTGGGGCCTGGTTGGTGGGTGGGTACGTTGGGGAGGTGTGGGTGGTCCTTCGTGGGGTAAGTCAGTTGGGACCTGGTTGGTGGGTGGGTACGTTGGGGAGGTCTGGGTGGTCCTTAGTGGGGTAAGTAAGTTGGGGCCGGGTTGATGGGTGGGTACGTTGGAGAGGTGGGGGGAGGTGCGTGTGTACTTGATTCCTATTCAATTCATGTCACCCCTGTTAACTTGTAAATACACTATTGTGAAAATGCAAATGACGTTTGGACAATCTTGATTTCTTGTGTCTACAAACCATTTAATTTTGTGCCACCACATGAAGTGCTTAATGTGCATAAGAAGTGTATCAAAAAACATTGTGAATGAGTGCTGCACATGCATGTTGTCCATCAATGGCACCCCGGCCTGGCAGTGCACTCATCCCATCATCGTCATCATCATGCTCATCATCCTCGATGTTCGGGGCAGTGGCAAGTTCCTGCGTATGCACAGATTGTGCAGCATAGCACATGCAATTACTATTTTCCCTGTCTTCACCGGGCTGTACTGCAGTGAGCCACCTGATCAGCGGAACCTGGCAATCAGTAGTCCAAAGCCATGCTCTATAATGCCACATGTGCTTATGTGTGCCCTGTTGTAGGCCTCCACATGCCTGTTCCTTGGCCTTCATATGGGCGTCATCAGCCATGGCTGCCTGAGTCGTCGTTCTCTTTCCGCAAACGGAACAACCGGGTGCATTGACTCTGCGGGGGTTGCTTTGCAGTGATGGTGTTTCTGGGAGCGTGGTTTTTCCGGCAACGTAGAATCCGGACCGGCCAACTAGTAATTAGGCCCAATGTCTTTGGGGTTTATAGAGCGTGAACCTAGAAAGGAAGTACCAGGGCACTGTACAGTAAACCTTACAATTCCTGTTAGGGTTACATTAACTAAGAATGCACACCTGCTGTTAGGGAGAATTCTCAGAAATGTGCTAATTCCCTTCTATCTTAGAGACCCCGAGTTCTTTTGCTGGACGTTAGGACTTTTAATTTCTAACCTGGAGAGAGGTAGACCTTTTTCCCACTCTCTCATGTATTTTTCTGTGATTTGGACTATGTGTTTCTTTTGACTTTGGAGTCTGACAAACTCCATAGGCATCATCTTTACACTGTGACACACAGCACCTTCAGTGCAGTGGCACAGAGAAGTCGCTTAGATTTCCCCAGGGTTTAAATACCTTCTCTTGGTAATACTGCTGTTTCCAAGAGCAGTGAAGAAAATTGACTTTACTTACATTTTGTAACTTTCTAGACATAGCACACACTATCTTACAATAGGGTGCAGGAGGGGTTGCTTAGTATCCCCTTTGTCTAGTTTCTCATGTAACATTTTTATGTTATCCTTTCTACAATTATGGCTGGTAGCAGTGGTTTACGTTTTACTACCATTGTGTGTTTTTACGGCGGGCTGCAATTGCAGCTGCAGTAAGACACCCATGGGTGCCCATTTCTTCAAAATGGCCCTGGTATTCTTTTTTTGACATTTCTTGTTGGAAAGGTCCTTCTTGAGATTTACTCTGCTCGCCAAACCAGGTTTTATTTATTTATTTATTTATTCATATTTGCAGAGTGCGCAACAGCCCGAGGGCATTGTGGCGCTTGTTACAGTGAGTGTTTGGTCCCTTTGTTTGTTTTGTCTTTGGTGGGATTCATGAGTGATGCTCGCCTCTGGCTCCAGCATGTCTGACAGGGGCAGGAAGTGAGGGAGGTGCCTAAACTCCCTGTGCTCAGTCCCCTTGGTTACAGGAATGCACCCAAGGGTGATTGGCTGGAGGGCTGTCGTCAGAGTACAGCCACCCTGCTGTGTGATTGACAGCTAGGTTGTGAATGAATGGGAGAAACTTGTATAAAAGGCGAGGCTTTTGGCTTGGAAGGCAGAGTCGACCACTGGACAAAGGAATCCGAAGAAGAACCTGGAAGAGACACCTGCTGCAACTCATGGCGCGTTTGTTTGCCCGGTGAAGCCCTGCTGCTGTGCTGAAGCTCTGAATTCGCCTCGACTAGAGAAGACCTGCAAAGGACGACTACTCCCCTTAGGTTGGTGGGACCAATCGACCCCAAGACGAGCTCATCTGGAAATCCTCTCGGAGCTGGCTGTACTTCCATTGCTGCTGCAGGAACCAAAGTGCCAGGGAAAGGAACACCAGAATCCAGTGAGTGTCTTTAAGTCGGAACCGAGCTCCAGGAAGATCCTCCAGACTCCCAGGAAGTAGGACTGACCAAGCCGGAGCCACCTCAACAGAGTGCTGGACCCCAGATGCAAAGAAAGTCTGAAGTAGCATCCGAGAACCGCAGTATTGCTGTTTGCTAGAGATGCGAGGAGCTGAACCCGCAAAGTGCCACTGAATTGAAGTTTGCCCATTGCTACCGCTGGCCTTTAAGTTGTAGTGCAGGAGTCCCCAGACATCCTCCCTCTTGTCCCCACGACTGAGGCCCATGAACAGGATCTGCAGACGTACAAAGGAATAAAAGCCAGCTGAACCATTTCTTCTAACCAAAGGTATTGTAAAACTAAGGGGACTTGCCTCTTGTTGTGTGACCTTGCTTGTTCTCAGTTGAGGCCTGTCTTGGTTGCTTCTGCAGAGTTGCTTGCAGCTTTACCCCTCACAAGCCTCCCAGCTTGTGGTCCTACAGTGATTCTATTTTTCTTAAATATTGTGCAAGACTTTTAATTACCTGCAAAAGGTGTTATAGTTCACCTAGACACTAGGCCTGGCTCCCTGAAAGACTCTTCTTACCTCTGACTTTGTGTGTTATCTTTCCTCCAGGAAAGGGTTAATTTAGTTTGCAGTGGAGAGTTAAAAAGTACTTAGCTGCTTAAGAATATCTAGTAGGAACCATCTGTGTGCCATCCCAAATGGGTACTTGCTGATTTAGAGAAACTAATAGAGGATATTTTGAAGTATATTTGTGTGTTGCTTTTATATTACTTCCTCCTGAAGAAGGCTTATTGAGCTGACTGTTAAATTAATTATTGTTTAATCAAGAAACCTTGAGTGTAAGAGTTTATTTGAATACTTGTCACTGTGGATCTCTGTGTAACCACCCTGCTGCTCACATTGATCCCTCTTGAGGTAAGCCTGGCTGCTCAGCCACACTACCAACCTGTGTAGTACAGACTTATTCCAAAGGTTGGGTTCCTATTGCCAGGAGGTCAAGGTTGCTGTGAGACTACAGCAACGATCCAGGCACACAATCTTGCCTAACAGCTGCACAGTCAGTATTCAATATACATGGAACTGCAGGGAACCCCGCTGAGGCATTTCATCGGGCCTCACACTTGCCTCTAGTAGCTATTACGGGACTGAAGTCCCTGGTCATGATCAGGAAAACATGCAACTGCTTAGAAGAAATGCATCCTGGATAAAGCATCATTTCAACGGTACCTCCCTGGCTTGGACTCAACTGTAAATTCTAGGCCATGGAAATCTGGCCCCGGGTAAGAGTTTGGGATTCTGATTCTTAAGGGCCATGAGGTGAGCCTCTTTAAAGGTGTAGTATCTGTTTGGACACAGACGTGGTGTGCGAACAAGTGGAGTCTAAACTTGGTGAGAGCCCAGTTTATGGTGCAACAGTCATTCGGTCCAGTTTTGTTCTCCCGCAGTAAGACATGCACTAATAAAGACCAATGGATGCTCTTTACTGCTTTCCTTCCGTTAAGCTATCATCAGTTAGACCAGCTGCTTTATCCCTAGGTCAGATGTGCATGCTGTGACAGTGAAATTCTGTGGAAAGTCTAACTCACATAAGAATCTTGTCAAAAGCATGTTGACAGCTGTACGTCAGATGATCTCAATTTGGCTTTTATTTATTTATTTATTGGAAATTTGTATGGCCCCTATATACAAGTGTGTCCAAGCGTCACAAGGCAAGTGGGGGAGGGAGACATGGGATAGAAGTAGAACAACAAAAGGTTATTTTGGCCTTGTGACAATCCTACCGTGCAAGACAAGGTGGTAAGTGCAGGGGGAGGGAGTAGAGGGAGAAGTCCAGGAGTGTGGTGCCCAAAGGATGGGGGTGGCCAAGTGCTGGGGGGCGGCAAGGCAGCAAGTGCCAGGGGGAAAAAGAGGTTGAGGGAGGATGAGTGCAGTGCACATGGGGGACCAGGTTAGGGCTAGTCCGGGGAAGTGAGCCTGAGGGCAAGTGCTGGCAAGGGATGCTGGTGGGACTGGTAGCCGGGTGGTCTGGCCCCTGTGTGACTCTGAAGGGACCAAGCCCCAGTCGCAGCAGTAGATGGAACATTAGCATGGGAGGGGGAGAGGGAAGGAAGAGGAGAAAAGGAAAGTCTTCAGAAGTTTCCAGAACTTACGAAGATCCGGCTCAAGTCTGAGGGGGGCAGGGAAGCCATTCTAGAGGGAGGAACAAGCCGAGGAAAGGGATCTACCACCCACTCTCTGCTTGGAGAAATGTTTGACCTGCAGCGAGTTTATTTATTTATTTATTATTAACATTTATATAGCGCACAACAGCCCGGAGCCAGAGGGGCGAAGGACTCTGGCAGGGAGGTATTTAGGGAGGGAAAGCTGGATATAGAGAGGTCCCAGGCCCCAGACAACCTTGTGAATGATGCAAAGGGTCTTGAATTTGATCCTTGCAGCAACCAGGAGCCAGTGGAAAGATTTTAGGGCTGGAGAGATGCAATCCCTGGGCTTGAAGCCAAGGATAAGCCTTGCAGTCTTACTCTGGATTAGTTGAAGGGGGCGAAGGGAGGATAAAGGATGATTGAGAAAGAGGCTGTTGCAGTAGTCAAGCCTAGAGAGAACCAGGGCTCTGGAAACGTAGAGCTTCTGGGGTAAGGTAGAAGGCCCCTCAGGGGGTGCAGCTGAATGTTGGACTTCTTGGCAAGGTCTGCGATGTGTGGAGAGAAAGAGCGGGAGGAGTCAAATATGATCCCAAGGTTTTTTGGCTCACAAGTGGGTGAGGGGATGGGACCCAAGGAGTCTGGGCAGAGAGTGGGGGGGGGGGGAACAAGGAGCAAGAGTCCCCGTGAGAAGGATCTCAGTCTTGCTGGCATTAAGGCAGAGATCATTGGCAAAGCACCATGACTGAATAGCAGTCAGGCAGTCAGGTATGAGAGAGAAGGGGGAGGAGGACTGTTTGTGTAATGACCAGTGATAAGCAAGCCCCTACCTATGTTTCGTTTTGGATGGCCCGCAAATACGTCTGTATCTTACCTTTTAGAGACTTGATCTTCCCTTCATCCAGCTGAGGCCCCAAATAAACCGCCAGTCTTTGCAGCTGTTGATACATGGTTGCATTAATGCTTGACGTCCTCTTTCTGAGATCCCGCAGCACAGTTCTAAGGTGGCACATGAGTGGTTCTGTAATCGAGATAAGCTACAGGTATGTTATCCAGGCCATCATGGACCTCATTTACCTAGCTCTGGAAGGTGGTACAGTATGGTACAGATATTCCTTAATTCAAAAGGCATTACCCTGATTGTGTGCTGGCTTTCTTGGGTTCAGAATGCAGATCTCTCTTTGGCGCCAGGAATTTGGAGAATTGACCAGTAGCCACTAGTCAGATTGCAAGTACTCTGAAGTTGACCAGCTGGTGATGCAGTAATGAGATTACAGCTTGTGCTAAAGGATGGTCGTCTTTGTGAAAGTTCTGGCTCCTTTGGGTGTGACAGGTGAGCCTCTAAGGACTCTTGTTTGGATTAAATAGGTGCAAATACATCACTTCCTCCAGCCCTCCATGCAATGTAGTAAATGCTCTGTAAACCAAATGCTGTATTCAGGCCAGTGTCATCAGAAGCACACGCCACACAGAATTTGCTATTCTTTTTTGTTGCCTCATCTTAAGATAGACTTTAGGATACAAATACATCTTTTCCTTGATCTAAATGACGGCTACTAACATATTGTGTAGTCAAACAAAACTACCTATGGGCCTCATTACGAGGTCAGCAGTAAACCCTGCTAGTAGGCTGCGTAGTTGTGATGCTTGAGCTAAAATATGGCGCTGGCGCTGGCGCTGGTGCGCAGTGAATTCTGGGGGCACTCAGAGCCATAATGGATATTTATTCCATGCCTCAGTGGAAGCTGCACTTGTACACAGACTTTCAGCTTGGTTAGCAGTATTTCACTGAAAAACAAGTTTTCAACATTATTCGTTGCTTGTGTTGGTCTGCATCGCTCATCCAAGGATACGGAGCTCGGAGAGGCTGGCATACGCAGGTGCCGGCTGGTAACCGATAAGGTGTGTTATGCCCCGTGCCAAGGTTGAAGATGAGTTATGGAGTTGTTTTCTGTGGTGCTTTAGGAGAGGGAAGCGCTTTGCTCCTTGGGGTTACCGTCGGTGAATCCAGCCGGCAACCAACGGTCGCTAATCAACACGCAAGCGCTAATACCAGAAGGTTTGAGAAATTGACACCACTTTTGAGGAGGGCATATAATGCGGGGCTCTGGAAAGGTCAGGCGGAAAAAGCACAAAGACCTCAGTCGGAGGGGAGATGCCTCGTTCCGAAATACCCGTGGGCTGTTGTGCTCTCGGCCTGGCTGTTACCGGGGTCTTCCAGCCACTTCTGGCGAGATGAGGAATTCAGTTATGCCCATGGTGATGTATACTTGTTAGCTTATTATTTTTTCTGTGATTTATTTCTGTGTTATCACTTACTGCTTTATGTATGTTTAACTATGAATAACTAGCTGTATAAGAGCACTTATCCTCTAACTGCGTGTGTGGTTGTGAATCATTGCTTCTGTCTACCTGCGTTCAAAGTATTTGCTCTGCTCTGCAAATGTATTGGTGATAAATAACTGTCTGTACACTCTTGGCGAGCAATACAGCGCTACAGCCAAACCCTGTAACATAGTTTCTGCCACCCAATATCCTGGTGCCACTGGGATATCATGAGTGGCGGTGGACAGGTAAATACCCATTCCCGTGGAGTCCCATAGGACTCCACAGGAATGGGGTTACTGAAGCACCGGCACCGTTCTTAACGGTTCTGGTGCTTCAGTGTAAAAACTGCTGGTAGGGGCCTGAATTCCTGGCAGGTCAGACCGACCGGGAGTTCTGTGCTTCTTCTGGCAAACTGGAAGTTTGGCAGTCCAGCAAGGGTGCTTGTACGTTGCTACCGTCACCATTATTTCCAGACCGCCAACCTTGTAATAACACTGATGCAGTCAAGATGGATAACATCCAAAAGTAGAGATTACAATACTTCTGCCTAAAAATCCCCATCTGGGGACCTGCTTGCATCCTTTTAAAGTTTTCTCAGAAATATCACAATGGAACTTCCAATTAGGGCTCGACCCTGTGGGATGAGGAGAGTACAGCCTGCCCAATCAGCCCTGCCCTGGTCTTGTTTATACCCTGTGTCAGACTGCTGCTTCATGGAAGGCACTGCTTGGATGCCACTGCCCCATGCTCTATAACCCAAGAGCCGTCTGCCTGCCTAACCTGCTTCAGGACAACGCTGTGTGTTCATTGCTGACAATTCTCTCCAAGAGCAATGGCCTTTTCTAGTTGATAACACCCAGAGGGTAACAGACGTAGATGGGCTTTAGATCCTGAGAAATATGTAGAAGCATTTCTGAATACTAGGACTCTTGCTCTGGTCTGTTCCCTGGACACTCCTCACAGGTCTTCCGGATTCCTGCTTCTCCAGCATGGGGTCTGGCATGGATTCACATGCTCATGAATATTCCCCGTCGTCAGGCTGGGAATCCTCGGTAAAGAAAAAATCAGTATCAGTTTCGTTTCTGATCTGTCTTTCGTAGTAGTAACCAATCACTGATCTCTGCGTCATACTGACCACAGCCAATGACTGCCATCTCCCTAAGCCCCGCCTCTGGCAGCCATCTTCAGATTTTTACCGCACGTTCAAGTGTTGGGAGTCCTCGTGCTTAGCTCTCGAGCTTTTGCTGCGTGTTTCGCGCTTTTTCATGTGAATTTTCACATTTTTTCGGTTAATCGAGCCTCAAGCTCCACCGTTTCTACTCCCGTTAACGGGTACCCTCTGCAGGATTTTTCTACGCCCCTCAAGGGTGAAGATTTCGTCGAATCAACCTCTTGGAGGATTCCAGAAGATTCGCGGCCTACTTCGAGATGGCCCAGGACGCGAGTTTGTCACCCGGACCCAAGCTGTTTCCCAGCTGCCCTGGATGCGGGCTGCAGAATGTGTTTAAGGAGGACGAACATTTGCGATGCCTCTACTGTCTTCATAGGGACAAGACTCATGTAGAGAAGGACTGCCAGCTCTGCAAGAACTTGTCGGAGCGGACCATGAGGGACCGTCGATCCCATCTCGCCAGCTGGTTGGAGAAGGGTGAGAAGAAGAAGAAAGGGTGAGAAGAAGAAGAAAGGGTCGGAGCGGGCTTCTAAGTCCTGTGCGGGCGCCCCGGCGACGGGGGCCCAACACCAGGCCAAGCGCCGCGAGTCCGCTGACTCTGGGAGCGCTGAAAGGTCGGGCTCTTCGGTCGCCAGGCAGGGTGCACCTTCCCCGGCACCGTCAACCACGAGCAGGCACTCCGGTTCGGGGAAGAGGAAGTCTGAGACCCCGGGTAAGCTTCGGGAGAAGCCCCGTCCGATCTCGGGAGAGGGGGAGCGAGGCGTCGCCCCTCCCCCTAAGGAGAAGGCCCAGGACGCACCTAAGGTGGTGAAGGCCCCTACCCAGCAGGCAAAGGCCTCTATCGAGGCGATCGCGGCGACTCTGGCCAAGCCGGCAGAGACCCCGCCAGCGGAGACTGCCTCCGGGACTAGAGTTTCCCTGCCGCCAAGGAGGTAATCCTCTTTTCAGCCCATCGTCATGGCCCCCGTGATGGAAAAAAGGGGGGGGCACGGTAGCCTCCTCGAGCTCAGAGTCAGCCTCGGAGGGGGAACTGACCGAGGTCGCGAGGAATCTCGAAGTACAATTCGAGAAGGTTCGGTCCCGCAAGGAAGATCCTCGGGAGATAACCGAGGAAGACGACGATGGCGAGGAAGAGCAGCCTTCCCTTCCGGCGCAGCCGGAACCTAGGCCTCAGGATAGCTCGGCGGCCATTTTGTTTGCGATCCAGTCCTTATGCTCTGAGATAAGGACGAGATTACCACGGCCCAGGCCGGAGGACCCGCAACCTGGCCCGTCGGGAAGTCCTCAGAACAAACGACGGAGGACCCAACCCTCTCCTCCGCTCGCCCCCGTAAGGCCTGCAGTTACCTCCTCATCCTCCCACGAGTCGGGAGATGACGGGGCGGTGGGCTCGACGACGGGTTCTGAGGGCGACGATGACGGAACGGGTCTCCCGTCTCCCGTCGCACGGGCATCTCCGCCCGACGAGATTGGCTCATTCCACGCCATGATCGCCAGGGCGTCCGAATTGTTCCAGCTCTGCCCGGAGGAGCAGAAAAAGGAAGGTTTCCTCTATCAGCGCCGGGAGGCCAAGAGGAAGACTGTCATCGCGGTGCCTCTAATCGATGACATCTGGGAGGAGGGCCTGTCGGTACTCAAGAACCCCTCCACGCAGCCAAACGGGACCGGTACGAGAAGAAGTACCGGGTCCCTGAGACCGCTCCCCTGTGCCTCAGGGCCCAGCCAACGCCAGACTCGGTCGTCTCGGCGGCGGCAAAGAAGAAAGCGGCAGGGTCAGGAGCCTCAACGTCGAATTCCCCTCTGGACGGCGAGGGAAAGAAGTTGTACGCCATGGGGCGACGGGTCATTTCGTCGGCGGCGACGACGATCAAAGCGGCCAACGCCCTGGCGATCGTGGCCCGTTACGACAGGGAGCTCTGGTTTAAGCTGGCCCCCATATTGGACTTCCTACCGGACGACAAGAGGTCCGAGGCCCTGGAAATACTTCAAGAAGGCTAGGTGGCGTCGGACCACGCCATAACGGTGGCAACCGATATTGCCGATACCGGGTTCCGCCAGCTGGGCAACGGAGTTTGCCTACGACGACGGGGTTGGCTCCGGGCGACCAACTTCCGTCAGGATGTCCAGACCAGGGTGTTGGACATGCCATTCGACGGCAGCAACTTGTTCGGGAAGGCGGTGGACAAATCCCTCCAAGCCATAAAGACGGAGACGGCCCGCGCCCTAGGAGCCCTTCAGCAATGACGGCCCTTTCGGAGCTCCGGAGGCAGACAGGGGGCCTCCAAGGGATCCAGCGGTGGCTCGTCGTCCTACCGCCAGGCGGCACGCTCCTCGTCTCAGGAGGCCTACAGGGGTCGCGGCAAGCAGGGAGCGCCTCACTGCCGTCGGCAAGGTGGCCAGGGCGGCAAGGCCACCACCTCCAAGCAGGACTGAACCGGCTGTGGCCTCGGGCCCCCACCGAAGCACCCCGGTGGGAGGCCGACTGACGAAGTTCGTCGGCGTGTGGAAGTCCATCTCCACCGATCGTTGGGTGCTGGATACCCTGGCAAGAGGACACTCTATTGAATTCCTGAAGAAGTGCCCTCACGTTCCACCTGTGGCCAGGAAGGAAAATCACGTCCCGCAACTGCTGTTGGAAGTACGGGCGATGCTCAGGAAAGGCGCCATCGAGCCTGTCCCGAAGAGGCTCCGAGGCTCCGAGGCTCCGGGGCTCCGGGGTGTTCTCAAGGTACTTCCTCGTCAGGAAGAAGACGGGCGGCTGGCGCCCCATCCTGGACCTTCGTCGTTTGAACAAATACATCAGGTCACAAAAGTTCAGGATGGTCACCCTCCAGCACGTGCTGGGACAGCTGGAGGAAGGCGACTTTCTATCGTCGCTGGACCTGGAGGATGCATACTTCCACGTTCCCATCCTCAGAAGTCACCGAAAGTTCCTCAGGTTCGTCGTCCAGGGACGCCACTACCAATTCAGAGCACTGCCGTTCTCTGGCAGGGTCTTTACCAAGTGCCAGGGTCTTTACCAAGTGCCTAGCACCTGTGGCGGCGCGGCTGCGCCTGCAGGGGATTCACGTCTACCCCTACCTGGACGACTGGCTCATCCGCTCAAGGACGAGGGAATTCGCCGTCGAACACACTGCGAGGACCGTCCAGCTACTCACAGACCTGGGATTCGCCATAAATTACCCAAAGTCCCACCTGGTACCGTCGCAGGTGGCCCTGTTTCTGGGAGCGAAGCTCGATACAGTGAGGCGCCTGGCGGCACCGTCGGAAGAACGGACAAAGACCATTCTGGGCAAAGTGCAGTGCCTGCTAGCCACGGACGTGGCCAGGGTGAGGTCCATCAAGTCCCTCCTGGGATGATGTCCTCTTGCATCTACCTGGTGCGCCTATGTGCGCCCTCTTCAAGAATTTCTCGACGCCCGTTGGATGCAGGCGACGGGCACCTTCAAAGACAGGGTCCCCCTCAACGAGGTGTTCCGGCGGGCGATTCAGTGGTGGGGCGTTCGAGCACACCTCACGGCGGGCAAGGACTTTCAGACGCCGGCGTACCAGGAGACGGTGACGACGGACGCTTCCCTGGAAGGTTGGGGCGCCCACACCGGAGATCTCCACGCAAGAGGCCTCTGGCTCCCGGAGGAGAACATCCTGGAACTCCGAGCCGTGTTCTGGGCTCTCAAATCGTTCCTCCCATCGCTCAAGGGCAAGGTGGTGCGGATCTTCACGGACAACACCACGACAATGTTTTACATACGGAAGCAGGGAGGTACCAGATCCCCAGCCCTATCCAAGGAGGCACAGGATCTGTGGCACTGGGCGGTCGCCCAGGGGATGTTCCTGGTTCCCTTCCACCTGGCAGGAGAAAGAAACACCATCACCGACTCGCTCAGCAGGGAGCTGCGCCAGGATCAGGTGGATCAACTCTTCCGACGATGGGGCAAACCCCAAATCGACCTGTTCGCAACAGCGACGAACTCGAAGTGCCAGAGGTTCGCCAGCAGGTTTCCCCAGCCGAGAAGCATGGGCGATGCCTTCTCGTTCCCCTGGGACGGCCTATACCTGTATGCGTTCCCTCCGTTGCCGTTGCTGCTTCGACTCATCAACCAGCTCAAGAGGTCCCGGTGCAGGATGATCCTCGTCGCACCGGCGTGGCCGAGCCAGATCTGGTTCCCGGACCTTCTGGACTTGTCAACGTCCCCATCCATCAAGCTGTCGGCGGACGCAGTACTTCTCTCCAGAGAAGGAGGCGCCATCTTCCACCACGACCCGGCGTCGCTGAACCTGCAGGCTTGGCTCCTGCAGCGCTAGAGTTTGGAGGGTACAATATACCGGCCGACTGCAGAGAGGTTCTTGCAAAGGCCAGGGCGTCCTCGACTCTCAAATGCTACGGTCACAAGTGGAAGAGGTTCTCTATCTGGTGCCGAGCACAGAAGATCAACCCCCTACGGATTACGGCCCCTCAAGTGCTGCCGTACCTGCTATCGCTGGAAAAGGCTGGGCTAGCCCATGCCTCCATTAAGATTCATCTGGCGGCGATCTCCAGATATACCAGAACCACAGGATGGACGTCCCTGTCGTCCCATCGACTGGTGAAAGAGTTTATGAAAGGACTGTTCCGGTCGTTCCCTCCGGTGAAGGCCCCGGCCCCGGCTTGGGAACTTAACGTGGTGCTGACTAGGCTCATGGGGCCCCCATTCGAGCCTATGCACTCCGCACCGATGAAGTTTGTGTCTTGGAAGACTGCATTCCTGGTGGCCATTACCTCCGCACGACGAGTGGGAGAGATCCAGGCCCTAACCTGCAAAGCACCGTACTTGACTTTCCATGCCTCGAGGGTGGTGCTTAGGACGCACCCCTCCTTTATGCCCAAGGTGCCGTCGGACTTCCATCTTAACGAGCCCCTGGTGTTACCTGTTTTCTTCCCGTCTCCTTCGTCGCTGGCCGAGAGGACTTTGCACTCGCTGGATGTGGTAGAGCGTTGAAGTTCTACGTGGACCGCACGAAGAGTTTTCGGAGGACATCACAGCTGTCTGTGAACTTTGGACCTGTGAATCAAAGGAAGGCTCTCTCGAAGTCTTCTATTTCCAGATGGCTCTCCGGCTGCATCATGCACTGCCACCGGTTGGCTAACCGACCGCTGCCAGGCCGTCCGAGAGCCCATTCGACCAGACGGATCGCTGCTACTACGCCGTTCCTATCTGGTGTGCCCCTGCTGGACATCTGCAGGGCTGCTACGTGGAGGTTGACACACGCCTTCACGAGATTCTACTGCGTTGATCGGGATTCCAGGGAGGAGTCCAGGGTCGGCCAAGCAGTGCTGCGCAACCTGTTCGCTTAAGGTGAGCCTGGTGAGGAGGTAAGAGATGCTTAATGTTGAGTTGTTGTATTGCTTAATGTTGAGCCTTTGCCACCTCTCGTGGTTGTGCAGGTGTGTACTGCTATGTATTCTTATATTCATGAGCATGTGAATCCATGCCAGACGCCATGCTGGAGAAGGAACAAGTTACTTACCTGTAACTGTTGTTCTCCAGCATGGGTCTGGCATGGATTCACATGCGAACCCTCCCGCCTACCCCTCTGCGGCTCTTCACTTGGTCATACTGCCACTTCACGTGCTACCAAATCTGAAGATGGCTGCCAGAGGCGGGGCTTAGGGAGATGGCAGTCATTGGCTGTGGTCAGTATGACGCAGAGATCAGTGATTGGTTACTACTACGAAAGACAGATCAGAAACGAAACTGATACTGATTTTTTCTTTACCGAGGATTCCCAGCCTGACGACGGGGAATATTCATGAGCATGTGAATCCATGCCAGACCCATGCTGGAGAACAACAGTTACAGGTAAGTAACTTGTTCCTTCCTCGACTTTTAATTGCACTCTACACATGTGCTTCACTCTGGGTGCATGAGTGAGCAAATATCATGTGGCCACTTGCGCACTAGCACTCCATGGAGCAATGCAGGGCTTCAATGCTGGACCATATCTGGTGCTTGCGCTCCCAGCCACCTGGTAGTCTGTGCTAAGAAGGCCCACCTTCTTCGGGCGGGAAGGAGTGATGTGACAGTCGCTTGCTCTGTGCAAGTTGTTGTACTCACGCTCACCAGTCCAGTCGGGCACCGGCGGCATAATGATACCATGTGGCTTATACAAGCAACGAGGTACGCATAGTAAACAAATGGCACAGCAGACTGAAATGAATATCCAGAATGCATAGTAAACAAATGGCACAACAGACTGAAATGACTATGCAGAATGCATAGTAAACAAATGGCACAGCAGACTGAAATGACCATCCAGAATTGTCAACTAAAAATAACTGCAAAAGGGCAATAAAATTAGCCTGTCAGGAGCTGAAATTTCTTCTAGGAAAGGCTTACAGCCTTGTGTTAGTGCTTAGCTGCAAAGGAACAGCTGAGTGTGGATTAGGGGACAACAATATGTGTTCTTGTATTTTTTGGTTTTTACTTTTCCCCACGTTATCCTGGAAAATGTAGTGTAGTAAAAACTGTGATTTTATTCTTCCACTTTCATTAAATGAAGCAAAACTTTCCATAGAATCAAAGATACCCAGACACTATGGGAGAAGCCAGACACTACGGTAGACAGATGTACCCTTCTGAAGAATGTCATTTTAGATGGCTGTCCCCGGTAATGCACTGAGTCACTCTTGCATTGTTAATATGCCTACATGCGTATGAGCGGAGTGTCAATAAATTAACTGAGATAGATTATTTTCATCAGTTCGTTCGTTTAGTCATTTGTTCATTATCGACAGTGCATGCTGTCATTATTCACTAGGCCTCAGCCAAAATTAGCCTCCTGTTACCATGCGGACCCCACCTCTTCCCATATCAGTGAAGCGTTACCTGAACAATAGCTATCTGTTTTTTTTAACTGCATCTAGAGTCTAACTGTGCATGGTTGTCCAACTCCAGGCCTCGAGGGCCGGAATCCTGACGGGTTTTCAGGATATCCATCATTAATATGCATGAGGAAAAAATTGCATACATTTAGAATCATTGTATGCAAATGTATCTCATGAATATTAATGAGGGGTATCCTGAAAACCTGGCATGGATCGGCCCTGGAGTTGGACCATCCTCTAATGCATTGAAGGTATTACCTTGTGGCTACTTCAGAGAGCGTCTTCGTCCTTTCCTCCGGATCTGATCATCTTTGGACCTCATGAATCTCGACAGGATGAAAATCTTGCTAAATAAGGAGCAGTACGAGGCTTGGGGTCAAAGTACGAGCAGGAGGGGGAGTGACGTGTCGAGAAAGCCCCTATGAGAATGGGAGACTGCCAAGAATGGAATCCGTCGGGAACCTCTGTCACAGTTTGTATACACGTGCCGGCTCGCTCACCACCGAGAGACTTTGATTTAACAGCTTAGAGAATTGACTGACACGCGTTGATCAGTGTAATGAATCTCCATAAACATTTTCCCATTTATCATGCAAATTTACTGTAACTGTTGGCAATATGGAGGCAGACCTATCCGCCGGTGTACCCCCGGGTGTGGGTTTTGATAATGCCAGGATCCCGAGAGTTTTGGAAGGAGACTGTGATGATAGAATGTCAGAACATGCCTTGGGGCCTTGCATTGGATCCTCTGCGGATACTCGTTAGTCTAGATTTGCCATTACAGCCAAAACAAGTCCTTTTACAAAGAACGCTTAGACAGTAAAGAATAAAGTTTCCAAGAATAAGGTGGGCAAACTATGACTCATGCCTCTTCTAGCCAGTGAGTGTTAAGATAAAAATTAAATTGTCTGCTTGCAAGTAGTGATATATGTAACCAGTCTGTTTATGAATATTGATTGGAAGAAAAGGCTAAAACAAATACAATAACGGAAAAATGAAAGATTACAACTTTTGAGGCATATTAACTGACAGGGGGGCAAACATAAAAAAAATGTATGGTGTACCAGCACATGAATTGTATGCAGAATTATTGAAATGAAACTGCACATTTGGCACTCTAGAGAGTTGGCCATATTATCCTGAGAGCCGAGCCCAGCCCAAATCTTCCCGTTGCCTTCATGAGGATCTGCGTATGACCTGTGGCTGGCCCTGAAAGTCTAGATGCCCAAGCACCACAGCCTGCCAGGGTAATCGGCATCGGCGGGGTAAACCAGCATAATCCGTGTCAAGGCGGTTGCTCACTGCACAGCATTCGTGCTGTAAAGCCAGCACCAGAAGCGGTGACCCAAGCAAGCTGGGCTTCTAGAAGACAAAGCGGGAGGGAGTCAGAAGGAGAGAGGGATGATCAGGAGTGTTCAACACCACAAAGAGATTACCCTGGAGAAGGATGGATGAGAGGTGGCAGTTTAGCCACGGTTAGGAAATTAGGGATGCGGGCGATTATAGTTTACATGAAGCGTCTAATCCAAAACTAAGATTGGATATCGGTGCTGTGTACATTAGCCTCCAGGTATCAATATTAGATGTGACAAATCACTGCAGGGCACTTTCTACAACTCTAAGAAGCAGTGCCTGCTGCTACAACGGACTTGACTTTTCTTATAAAAACACTTTTCATTAGAATTTTCATAACAGCCACAACATCAACAGAACCCACAATACCCTCCCTCCGCCCACCCCTAATTCCATGTATCGGTTACTCCATCAGGACATCTTCTTCTCCCTCATAGTCAACAGTGAGCGGCCGTTCGTGTCCAATAAGTCTACTGGGGCCAGGCCAGTACTGTGGTGACTCCCCCTGTCATTCCCACCTCCCACATCCAGCACTCAGCCCTTTATGGCGGTTTCAAATCATTGGCTTTCAATAGGTCGTTCAACAATTGGGTCCAATGTTTTGTCACTCCCTCCCCATCCATCTCAGTTTCTGCTTTTTGCAGTATTGCCAGCTCCGCTATGCCCCACCTACGAGCATCCACCTGCAACATGGTAATTGTCGGACCCTGTGGGTGTTTCCACGCCATACCCACTCAGCGTTTGGGAGGTATCAGTAGGAACTGAATCATACTATTCCGCACCCTATGTATTTTCCCCTCTGGGAGTACTCCCCAAATACAGGTTCCCGGGGTGCACTCCAGCTTGGTCCCCAGCAATTCGTTTACCCCCTTAATCACCTTATCCCAATATTCAGCTATCACTCCACAGTCTCATATCATGTGCCAGAATCCTGCCAGACCTCTGCCGCATCTGGGGACACTCATCTGACAAGTCGCTATTCATTGCCCTTAGCCTGACTGGGGTTACATATGTTCTGTGGATAATGTTGAATTGGATCAGCTGAAATCGGGCGCTACGTGACACCTTCCGGATCAACTCCCAAATCTTTGCCCACTCCTTTTCTGATGTCTGGTATCCCATATCCAGCTCCCGTTTTTTTTTCACCTTCAGTTCCCCTTCAGGTTCCTCCTCCGGTAGGGCTTTATAGATCCGAGAGATCCTTTCTCTATCCCCGGTCTGGTCCAGCAGTACCTGCAACAGCGGGCTCGCTTCCGGTTCTGCCCGGATTCCCACCTATATTTCCGCCAGCCTCCGGACCACTGCACTGAATGCCAGAAACAAGCCCCGTGACAGCCCGAACTTCAGACGCCAGTCCTCAAAGGTAAGCCACTTCCCTCCCTCAAATAAACCCCCCCATCACACACACCCGTTCTCGAAGTCCCTGTTCCCCCGCCCATCCAATCGCTTGCCTTAGTTTCTGATCCATCCCCCAAGGCAGGTTGCCATCCTACAACCCTCCGGGTCCCCTCATGCGAACGTATTTCTTCCACGTCTCCCTCACTGCCTCAAACACTATGGACTGCCCCTTGCTTCCCATTGGATACCATAGCAACTGCACCTCTCCAATGCAGTGGTAGGTCCCCTGTCAGCCCTTTCAAAGCCCCACCACACCCCTGGTTGATCCCATAACAGCACCGACTGCAATTGTGCCGCCACAAAGTACTTTTCATAGTCCAGTAGACCCAATCCACCCAACGGACTTGACTTAAGAAAACCTGTGTAATCTCTGAAGTGCAATGATACAATGTTGAAATGTAATGCTATGTTATCCCACTTTCCACTAATACTTAGACTCTTTCCATCTTTTTTTTCTTCCTTTCTTTGTCCTCCTTGATTCTGTCCTTTTCAGCTATGTTTTCGTTTCCTTCCTTTATTCACATATTTTGTCTTTTTATCTTTCCATCCCTTTATCCTTTTTACTCCTTCTTTTTTCTATCCTTTTCCTTTTCTCTTTCCTTCCTTCTCTCTTCCCTCCTTTCTTTCCAAATCTTTTTGGAAAAAAAGGGAAGACCAACCTTACTTCCTGCCCATCAATATAATGGGAAGAGCACCCACATATCGGCCCTTATTACGATTGGTTGGAAAGTCTTCACGCTCCTCCAAGCTCTGTCACTGTAAACTAGGGGAATAATGAAGTTGCGCAAAGGCGCAGTTCAAGTGTTTCAAACATTGTGCAAAGGTAACCTGAGAATATACAGCAGTATATTCTGCATATGATGTATTTGAAACTGAAACACTATAAAGAAATAAAATGAAAAGCCTAAATTAGTTGTTGGCCAGAGTATTTGGCTCAGAAACATTTCAAGCCTAAAAAATTAAGCTTCAGGCAAAGAGCAAAATTCGGCATTGTGTATAGTGGGGTGGGGTGCACAATCGAAAAATACAGGGGTTATCAAACTGGTAACATTCTGTACTCTCCAACCTCCGGAAATACACGGATCATAACACTACGAATATACTGGGATAGTGTGAACTGGGAATATACTGGCATTATCCACGTTTTCTGTCATAAAAGAAACAACCAGAACAAAGCCTTAAACCCTTTTCGATGCCAGGGCTAACTTTGGGGCCATCATTAAATGATGCATCTTACAGGGCCAGGGATATCGACCATGTAGTTGTGGTTTCATTGGACCCTCCTCAGGAAGAGCACTTTTCTCAGATGCCATTTGTCTCAGTTGAATATTTTTGGAGAACGTTTCATGAGGTTCCTTCAGTTGGGGTTTAGGGTAAAATTATTAGGAGGGTTCCAACGCTTGTGTTTCCGATCCAACGTCTCATAGGGCAAACTATCCTCTCACCTATAGCCGAACCGCTGGACTGATGTGCATCAAACATTTGCAAAGATTGGATGTCCTCCGCCTTAAGCATTCTGCATTAAATGTGTCAGAAGGTGGCCAAAAGCCAGTTAGTGAAATCTGGACACGTGTACCCACAGATATAGCAAGGGGCAACCAGGCTGGCAAAAGCAAAGCCAGCCAATGTGGTTGGTTGGCAGTGAAGCAAACATTGCCACTGTGGTGTGTGGATTTTCACAGGCCATCAGCATCCCTTTGGTGGTCAGCTCCACCCTAGAGAGGAGGCTGCAGGCACAGACTGGTGGAATATGTAGCCAAAAAAGAAAAATTGGCATTTTGGCCACAGACTCCTAGTATTGCCCCTCAAACCGGGTTCCTCCAGACACTAGCGGGGCCCATGCGCTTACATGAGCCAGGGGCCACCATCGACTCTCGGATCCCATTCACAGGGCTAACAGTGGCCCACAGACCTGCAAAAAGCAAAGTGGCCACTTCAGGTAAGTTGGTGGGCGCCAGGGCATGGCTTAAGGCAATGCCATGGGTAAAGGTGCCACTGGGCATGGCTACAAAGCAGGGCCACTTGCGAGACTTGATGGCTTGGGAGAGCCCGGGCCATGGCTAAATCCCTGGCTCCTACCAATGTGGCCACTGGTTCTGGACTCGGGCCATGCCCACTGGACACATAGGGGGGCTTCGGGCTGCCTGGGCATGGCCAATAGACTTTCTCCAACTCAGTGCCCATGATAGTATATATTATTAAAGGCCATTGACATTCAGTGAAACGACTTTGGTTACAAGGGCGTTATGGTTGCGTCACAAAACAAAAAAACTCCACAAATTTGCCAGTTAGGGTTCCTAAAGCCTCCATACCTTGGTCACCATCATCGTTAAAAAAGTAAATGCTCTGCTCCTGGCGTCTCTCGTTGTGGTGCGTGACACAGCAGGGGAGATAATGTAGCGGGTCGAGGAACCGGTGAGAGCAGCACGAGAAACCCCGCCCGGCAAGTGATAGTGCAACATACAACAAGATCCATGACCAGCCTGGAAGGCCTGCATTCTGATTGGCTGACGGGATGTTAACCTACTCCTTTGGCCACTAATATTGTTTATTCTTTACTAGTATTTTCATTATTTTAGGCTGAATGGGAATAAGACATTATGACTCCATTATTTAGACTCAATGAAAGAATCTTTAGCTGTGTTTAGCCACACGTTTGACATATGTGTTGTCTGTACTTGCAACGATGATGTGTACTTGAAATGTGAATGATGATCAGCTATGTAACTGTGCAAAGCACTGGCATTAGATACTTTATAAACATGTAATAAGCATGCTTTCATGCATGAAAATGTGAATCTATGCTTCAAGAATATAAAGTAAGGAGCCATATTACTGGGAGGATGAGCTGGCCATCATCAGCGTTTGTCGGGAAGTTCTCCAACTTCTAGAATCCATCTCGATTCCATGTCGAGGTCTAAACCCTGACGAATAGCTCCTGGAAGATCATAAGATGCTGGGCTACTTCCCTCTCCAGGATCGTGCTTAGAGAGGGTCAAACAGTGATGGACCAATCCTGAAAGATGTTGAAAGCAGGCCCTCTTCTTAGAAGTTAAGGAAGCTGGTATGAAAAGGGCAGATTGGCTCAAAACAAGCTTTAAACAGCCAGCCAGGAATCCGGTAGACTCTTTTCTGAAGGTTTTACTGATTTAAGATAGATGAGGATGTGAGGATGTTATAATGCTCAAGGCGACAGACCTCAAACATCTCTGCGTGAACAGAGGAAGCTACAGCAATGAACAAAGCATTGGGCTAGACATTTCGGCTTATCGGTTGCCTCAATGTGCCTCCTAACCTGTTTTTATTTTGCCCATGAAATAGGCAGCCAATACTTGACAGAAGCTGGCCGAGGCCTGACCAGACTGCAGAAGACACTTTGCTGAGAGAAGCTGTTGTAGGGTTTGGGTGTGTTTGACCAAATTTTATTTTATCGCAGCAAACTGACTGCAATTTATCTGCTCGGGTCCCAATTTAAATGCAGTCATTATTATTATTTTTTTTTGTCCCCTGCTCTCCAGGGTTTGTATTTCCAATATATGCGACCAAATGCAACGTTACTGACAGTTTTTCCTCAAAAGAAACGCTCCCACATGTACTACTCATAAAGGGCACAACATCAGAATTTTGGGTGGGTAATGAGCTGGTAACATTTGATGCCATTGCCTTGGAATTGGCTGCAAATGCACTATCAGCCTCAAGGGAAATGTGGTTAGAGCGTAACCAGTGAATCACTTCAAAATAGACTCGGATAGACACTGCTGAGAAATAGTGCAAAGCTGGAGACTGTGGGGGTGAAGAGCAAGCACCGATAGGTAGGCAGAGCATGTCTAGTGGTCACTGCTCTCTCTCAATGGGCCTTCTTATTAACATGGCTCTATTCAGCTTGTATTTCAATGGAACAGTCCTATAGTAGTCTGCCTGCTACCTCCCCAACACACCTTAATTCTGATGGGTCCCACCAGATCTCAGTGATACTCAGTAACCTGCGGAGTGCCACAAGGTTCGATCCTGCCCCCGGTCATCTTCTGTCTCTACATGGAACCCATAGGAAACTCTCTACCACCACCAACGTAGAGATACACAATACACAGATGACATACAGTTTTCCCTTAAGATCAATTGCATCAACAACATCCCCCAACTAAAGCATTCCCAAGTCCAGTATATTTGGTTTGCATGGTGTGAAGGCACCATGAAGCAAGACACAGACAAGAGATTCAAAGTTTAATAAAATACTTTTATTAACTTAAATGTCAGGATGGTGTAAGGCCAAACTTTCCCTATGCTAAGGTGGGTTTTCACAAAGTTTCTCGGTTTCCTTCCCCAAGACGACAACAACAGTTTCAAAAAGGATCTTTTTGGGTTCCCTTCCCCAAGAAGGCAATAGAGTTCCAAAAGGACCTCAGCGTCCCTTCCCCAAGACAACAACAACGTTGAACGGAAGTCTTGCGTTTCCCTCCCCCGAGACATCAGCTTGTCTAGCTTGCCAACTCGCAATCAGTTCCAGTCTCTGAATATTCAAAATCAGTTCCAGGTCAACTTTACACTCCTTCTAATTCCTTATCTTCACTTCAGCAATCTCATTTATACGTAAAGATCTGTATTTCTCCTTGGTTTTCACAGACAGGGTATCCTCTGTTTAGGCACAGTTGTTGGACCACACAGTCCACCCATTACAGGTCACGCAACCAATAACCCTAGTCTTTCTTGCCCACACAGGTTTTCTATCACTGCACCTGTGTTCTGGTTCACATTCACTTTATTTTCTCCTTGCCAGTCTCTTGGCATTGCCAAAATGTGTTTCTCTCCTGGCCAGTGTACAGTTATGTACAAACAGTGAAGATGGACACAAGTGATCTCAGTTCAAGGGTGTTTAACGAACTTCAGTGGGTTGGTTGAACGCCTTTCTAACCTAAATCTAAGGATGGGAGCAAGCTATAACCATCAAATAATAATAACGCAGTCCTAGTTGAGTCTCTGTCAAATTAAAAGGGCCTATACTAATAAACGTATTGCTAATCCTTACTTCTAAATACAAAAGGGTGAGACAATAATGTAGGCAACAAAGAAAAATGTTCAAGAAATAATATGCCAGGAAGGTTGAGCAGTTGGCTTCCCTTCCCCACGTTTTCAGCACGAGGCAAGGTGGCACGTTTGAGCTTCGCTCACACTCTGGCTTCTCGGCCACGAGGATACAGTTCAAAGTACAGACATCAGGGCCTTCTGCCAAAGCCTCTTTTCCAATAACAGTCTCTTACTGCAGAGGGCCTGCCATAACAAACAGATATCAAAATTCCATTTCTATCAGGATCTTCACATGCACAAGTACTTGCTTCCAGTATTTATCATGGGTCTGCCTCCTTCAGGCTTAGACCCCTTTGTACCACAATGTTTACTCTTGGTCTCCCTCGTTTGGGCTTGAACCATGGATTTTCTTTGTTCGGGCTAGGATCCTCTTCATATCGAAATCGAAGACTTTCAAATGTGCGATGGGTTTTGCTTAAACTGTTGCAGGACCACTTCGATTCACTTCATACAATATTCTCAGAAATATTTTGGCTTTCGTTTCTCTTGGCGGGATACCTTACATAGGCCTTCGATTGAGCACACCCACGGTGCTGGACCACTCTGTTAACGGTATCGTATCTTTCCTTTTCAAGTTCACACATTCATCAGCAATTTCGCTTTACTCGTGTCTTTCATCACACGCATTTAACAATGTTCGTTCCAGCGCTTGTTATATAATGTTGCTGCTTGCAATCTTGACTTCAACATAGACCAGCCTTGCATTGTCTCCCCAACTCACCGGCTGTGTTTATCTCTCTAATGCTTCTTTGTTCTTGGAGCCAAGGACGATTCCCTGGTGGCTGCCGCTCCTCCCCACCTTGGTTGGTTACGCAGGAGGGCCTTCGGTATCTCCGACACACAATGCAGGAGTCTTCAGTCTGATTTCCTGGCCTTAGGCTTTCGGCTTTGAAGGTTTCTGGAAATTAACGGTTTCTTGTCGACAAGGTCAAGGGTATTTCCCTCCTTGCAAACCCTTCTTGGTTTCCCATCTTTCTCCCCTCGTTCAGCTGCCGACTCGAAACTGCTGTTCCTTTGTGTGCTTTGCCTCACTCAGAGTGTGCTCTAGTGCTCTGCCTTTTATCCGTGTGGGGATGTTTAATGGAGGTTAGGTGTGAGTGATTGTCAGTAATGACCTGACTTCGCCTGACCATAGTAGTGGGACATGTCGGGTACATTGCTCGGGTGTGAGTCTGTTTTCTCCCAGAGCGGGCTGTCTGTGTGAAAATGTTGAAGAAGGGAAAGGGAGGGGGTAAAGTTCCCACGTATCCTACCTGGTAGGATGGGGTAAAGGTGTTACAGGGTAGGGTTATCGCGTTTTGCCATCCGGTGTCCCATTCCCATTCCCCGAAGACCCCTCACCCAGGTGATCCTCCCGCACTAGGCCACTCCCAGGGTCTGGATCCAAAGGCGATGGCTGTGCCCTGGCCACCTGAGAGAGAGATCCCTGAGGACTAGTGGGTGAGCCACCTTCTGGTTTCTCACACCAGTCTCTTGGCTTTGCCACAATGTATTCTTTCATACAATTCACTCCATGGTGCTTACTCTTTAGTAATGTTCATTACTTGCTTTCACTTTATTCCATAAGGTCTCTCAGTATTTATTACATGTGCTTCACACATGCCTGCATTCCATTCATAGGCTGATCAAAGCTTTCTTTTCGTTCGGTATTCAAAAATGGCTTAATTCACGTTTTTTCACTTATAGTTCAACTTGCTCGTATTGTTCAATACAACCCCTTTCTTTGGGTTCACTTTGAATTTCATCTCTATTTTGGCTCAAACCGCAATAATATTTGCCCTGTAGTAGCCCCAGGAGCGTCCCGGTATGAGTGTTCCCTCTGATGCACTCACCGCTCCTTGGTGGCTCCTCCGGGCGTCTTCTGTTGTTGCTCTGCACACACTTCTCAGCAGCGCTCGCACCTTGTAAATCTCTCTGTGGGTTGCCGGCGCTCCACTCACCACTCGCAGACACTGCCGGTAGCTTGCAGCACTGGGGTTTCTTCCGTGCCCCACAGCTCCGGCTGTGGGCACCCGACCAAAGAGGCATGGACAGCTGTGCCTCTCTTACGGCCCGCTAACGCTCAAGCCTTGCAGTCTCTCCTGAATCATTGCCGGCGTCCTGACCTCCAGGCAGGACCCTCCTTGGCAGCCTCTCTCTCGAGACAGGATTTCTCTCCTC
Source organism: Ambystoma mexicanum (assembly GCF_040938575.1). NCBI lineage: Eukaryota > Metazoa > Chordata > Amphibia > Caudata > Ambystomatidae > Ambystoma > Ambystoma mexicanum. The sequence goes on along the minus strand of NC_090927.1, from coordinate 112,166,547 downwards.
GAAGGCCTGCCCCTCTCGGCCCGGCTTCTCTCCTGCTGGTTACCCCCTCCTGATAGTTGGCTCCACCTTTTATACACCTGCAACCTATTAACAGGTTGCAGGTGTGAGATCTTAAGTCTATTTGCCTGACCATAATTACTGGTGTTCTCTGGACATGCCTGACCTTCACAACAGTCTCTAGGCCTCTTGCTCGTCTCAGTACCAGAGTGGTGTAATGACATGTTAGTGTGTACCACTCCTTGTCGCCTCTTCCTCGTCTCAGTACTGGAGTGATATGAATATGGGCAAGTTAAGGGAAGTGATTGGCAACAGCCTATAAAGGCAGAGGAAGGATAAGGTTGGTTATCACATGGAAAAGGGGGAATACCATGTCTCGCCTGCAGACATCCTCTCTCCAATACCCAAGGACCCTCTACCCAAGTGATCCTCCCTTGCATCTCCACTCCCAGGGTTAGAATCCAAAAGCGATATCATTTCCCTGGCCACTTGAGAGGAGAATCCAAGGTGAGTAGGTGTGAGGATGCCCTCAGGTTTCTCACAATGTTAATGACAATACTATTGGCATGCATGGCCGCTTTTCAGGTTATTCTTTGTGTTATATGGTTCACTTTCGTCTGCCAGCATGGCTTAGCACAGGCACAAGTAAACAAAAGAAACGACTGCAGAGCCCTGTAACCACAGAGTCTGCGTAACCTTCATAGTGCCTCATTGTCATCCTCATCTCTCTTCCTCACCCCATCCATCTTCCTTGTCTTCATCCTTTTTCCTCGCTGTAGTCCATGTTCATATTCCTCTTCCTAATAGTCACCCCTCATCCTAGTGCATCTTCCTTGTTGAAGTCCCACTTGCGTATCCCTCTATCTCACCCTTGCCCTTCTTACTACTCTCTCTTCTTTGTCCCTTTACCTTGTCCTAGTTGCCCTTCCTTATCCTAGTGCCTCATCCTTATCCATCTTCCTAGAACCCCATCTTCATAGTCCATCTGCCTAGTCCTTCTTCCTTAACTTAGTTCCTCATCCTAGCACCTCATCCTAAACCCTCTTCCTCACCCTCCTCCTAGTCCCTCTTGTGCACCCTAGTTTTCTTTCCTTGTCTCATCCCACGTCATCATCCCCTGTACTCATCCCTCTTCCCCTTCCATGTTTTAGTCACTCTTCAACTTCCTAGCCTCTGTCCTTACTCTTTTCCACTTCTTCGCCCTAGTCCCGCCTCTGCATCCTAGTCCCGTTTTCTAGTCACACCCCTCGCCCTTCTCCCTCTTCCATAATCCATGTCCTAGTCACTATATTTCTTCCTGGTCTCTGCCCCTCTTCCTCACTCCTGCATTAGTCCTCGTCTGGGACTCACTTGGTTGTAGGGTTTTAGGTAGACATGGAACTTAACCTCTGTAATTAAGCTGGACACTTGCAGACACGGGCTGGTAAAAGCTTCCAGAGGTAAATGGTAAAGCGTGCATGCTGCTCAAATGTTTCTCAGCCAGAAATGGGCATATGGCCTTCAGCTATTGGATCTTCTTTACATCATTTATAACTTGCATGCTTAAATGAATCTGATGCCCTCTTTGAATGGGCATCGCTGGGAAGTGGTGCTGGATCTTCACACCGGACAATATTCTATCTTTCTGCCAGCAATAGTTATCAGGCAGTTCAAGCCCTCCTACACATTGTCTCCTATATCGTTTATGCTTGTATTCAGTTTATGACTGGTACCATCCTACGTTTTGGCCCTGTATTAAAGGGATTGTATATGGCCCTGGATTACTGGGGTTGAAGGTGTGTTTTAACATTATTGGTGATGTTGAGCCAGATGTGGTACAGTGATCAAAATAATTCCTCTAACAGGCTGTAATTTTCGGGCTTTGCGCCTCAGCGTGATGTAAAATGTTAGAAGTACTTAAACAGCCAGCAGAGGCTAACCGCTCGCATGATGGCCGGCACTGCAATTTGCATGTTCTTTCAGCAGGGCCCATTCTTTACGGGGCTGGCACACATTCATACCTATGAATGTAAAACAAAACAAATAACTGCAAAGGCGAAAATCACTGACTCTGCCAATTGTGACGATTCATCAGATGTCGTCACTTCTCCCCAAAGAGGAGCCCCTTTCCATAAGGCCAGGGAGGTGAGGCCGTTACTTGTTAGACCTCCTGGGGGTGGTACAATGCAGGAGGATCTCATGGTTAGGGACGCCCCCAGTGAGGTGAGAGACGATCATGCGGGTAGAATTAGACACAATATCCCCAACCTAACCTTCCCAAACCTTTCACCATCTTTTAGCCAACCTCCACTTGCTAGCACTTCCATTTGCCATTGTGGCATTGTACCACATACTGACTCTGGTACTGAGAGGAAGAAGAATACCTCAGAGGCAGGTACTGACACAAAGAGGATGCACGGATGCAGGAACAGCACTTAAGTGAACTCATAGGGGCGTTCTAGCCTTCCAGGAAGAAACATTCCTGTACGGAGTTTAAAAAACGAAAGAGGGACTTGACACAATGTCAAGCCATCCCCAGAGCTACAGCGTTCATGGAATGCTGCACGGCGCAGGAGATTTTGAAAGGCTGGAGACCGAGACGCCATGGGAGGAGGAGACGCATCTCTAGCAGGTCTGATACAAGACCCTGCAAGAAACTGGTGAGGCAGTAGCATGGCCTCCAGGAGGAGGTGGACCGCGCAATACATCTTAAAAAATAGATATAACTTCAACTCCTGATGATCTCTCAACTGGCATCTATGACAATTCACCTACTCTTGTCTCTTCTCCCCAGAGGGGAACCCTTTCCAAGAGGCTAGGGAGGTGAGGCCGCTACCCAATATTCCTCCTAGGGGTGGTTTAATATGGAAGGACCACATGGGTAGGGACTTCTCTTTCGGGGATAAGGACGACCACCTGGGTAAAAGTCAGTACAACGCCCCGAACCTAATCCTCTCAAGCCTGTTACCACCTTTCCACCAACCCCCCCTTTATAGCACTTCTATGTTATATTAACATGATACCAGTTACTTCTACTGAGACAAAGAAGATAGCTAACAATACAGATAGTATGACTAACTCCAGTACTGGCATGAAAAAGATCACCCAAAGCATGAAGATTACCATCAAGGCCAGTACTGGGACAAGGTGGCCACCAGGAGCCATGAGGAATGGCACAGAGAAGATACAGCAACAGGATGGACTTCTGCAGGGGAGTCGTCCAGAGAAACAACATACAAACTGACAACGAACTTTGAGAAAGGAAGAAGTATACCAGCACGAGTGACAGTCCAGCCCGGAAAGTTCAAAGGGGCTAGGAGGAGGTGGTAGAAAAGCAGAGAGCAGTCTGCTACCAAAGGCAGGAGGCAGACGACGTGACTGGAGTTTGGAAGACGGTGGCGCGATCTCAGGGAGGGGGACCGAGCGGTCCAGTAATGGCGCCTTCACCATCGGTGAATAGACCAGGAAGAAGGTAAGCGGAGTGAGAGCAGCAGAAGCCACAGACACCTGTGCAGTCTTGCGAGAAGATGCATGCACCCAACAAAGGTAACAGGACTTTACGGAGATAGGGGCTTGGAGGTGCGGGAGATAGAGAGAGAGAAACTGCACAAGAATAGCATTACTAAGCATCTTCCTTGTGGCAGTACTTGGAAAGAGAGTCAACCAAGTAGGCCTAGTGAGAAGGGAAGAGAACCAAGGGTCTGGGACCCAAACCAAGCTGAGGTCTATATTGATACAAAGCATCCACCTCATGGCAGTACTTGGCAGGAGAGTGAATCAAGTGGGCCTGACAAGAGAGAGGGCGCAAACCCAAATACCTATAAGGTGAATATCGAAGGGAGGAACCCTCCAAACCGTGGTAACGAAAAGACCACTGACGTGCTAAGGAGAGCCTGGAACTGTTATGAAAGTTGCCTAAGAAGACAGGGGACGGGAGCCATTCCTCCTGACCTCAACTGGAACTTTGTTGGATATTGGATATCTGGAACTGTGCATACATCAGGACCAGGGGGAAGGGAGTCATTCTCCTGGTGAGAGAACTTTACTTTTTATTAAGACTCTTTAGTAGTGTAGTGTAAGGACAGAGGTAAGAGTTTGACTCAGGACAGTTGCCTTTTCAGTTTACATACATTCTGACACACCCTTTAGTTTTTAGTTTGAGGCAGGGAAACACCTTAGAGTTAGGGATTGCTAGGTTTTTGAATTCAATAAAAGTCTTTGCCAACCACTGTGACGCCTCCTGGTCAGTTGCCTTCTTCTGCACCCTTGCACACCCTAATAGGCAAGTTATACTTTTTTGCATATATGTATCCTTCTGTTTGAACTCTTCATAAATACTACCATACAGTTTAACTAAACTGTACAAAACGAAGTTCAAGGTCAAGAGTGACAGTTGGGCTAACGTTTTGTGTTCCACTATTGCTTACTTTAACTGAGGAGAATGCAGATGGGTCAGAAAGGGTCCTTAAGAGAACCTAGTTGGCTCAGAGATGATCAACTTCACCAATGTCCGAAACATGGTGTCTTCGTCAAGGCGCCAACCTCAGTTTCAATAGGGCTGTCAACCCTTTGTATGAGCGTAGAGGGAGAAGTCGGCAAGGTTTTCAATAAAGAATTTTGGAGATCACCATTCGGACTTTTGGCTCCCGCTTATAGTGGTTGTGGAGGCCGCTCTCTCTAATTAGTGTCATCTATAGGGATTTCCATAAGGGAAGCGTCAACCAGATTGAGTAGATATGCTGTGATTTTTACTTGCATCAGCTGTGGATTTTTTCACGAATGTTTGTTTTGCTGTCTGGTAGGACTTGGGAGCTTAGATCCTACTACTACTACTACATAGGAAGGAGTTGTGGGGAGTAAAGTCTGCATCTGTGGCCCCAGCCCTGGTCACGGCTGAGTGGGCATCACAGGGTTCTTCCTTCTTAATGCATACATACTGCAGGGAAAAAGAAAAAAACTCACAACTCGTTGTAAGATTGTGAGCTCTTTGGAGTGCCTTTCTTCTTAGTCAGTCTCCTTAGCCCGACCCAGACCGCCAAAACTGCACTCCGCTTGTCACTCTGCACCGGCGGCTGCTTTTTAAATAGTGAATGCAGTTTTTTAAAGTCCGGGCACAAACACCAACCAGGAAGTGTAGGTTCCTTCCGCATGCTATCTCCACTGCCAAAACGACACTTGCACTCCGCTCGTCGGCGGCGGCGGCTGCTTATTGAAAGCATGTGCAGTGTTTCCAAAGTCCGGGTCCATGATTTTTAATAATGGCGTGAAAGGTCAGCATGAGCACTCTGTCTATTACATTGGAAAGGGGATGAAAAGATGGACATCTGAAATGCTTATATTTTCAGCCCCTCAAAGGCTCTGCTCAAATGTTTACCTTAATATTTTGGGTCCAAGTACAAATTGGCTGTTTGCTTTTTTTAAAGGCATTCAGCCTCATACATTGCAGTATTGACTGCATCATTATTGCCTGAGAATACTGCAACAGCCAAATACTGCCAGCCTGATGCTGCGGCAGGCGAGATCCACTAGGCGAGTCATGACAATCAAAGGAATAATACATGCCAAGTTTTGAATTGATGCTGGTCTCCAAGTGGGACACCGCGCTATACAAGCGACTGATCCCACTGTAGAACCTTTCTGTTATATCATCAAAATAATGAATGTAGTCTTATTTAATTTCCACCTACAGAACTGGCCGATGAATTTCTCTAACAGTGTTAAGGGCTATGATACCTGGTTCACCTCTTGTTCTAAGGTTAGTGCTTAAGAGTCATTGATCTCATTAATCCAATTTTGACAAAATACAAATAAAGAATTCATTTGAGTTCATGGTGTTTGTTTACCAACACTCTTAAAAAATAATTGTCATGTTTATTCCTAGAATAGAATAACAATCCCTGATATCCTTACCTGAAGAAGGTTGTGATAGCCCGAAACACATAGTAATTGATAGGAGATGCCAGTCTGAGAGATCTCAGCACAGCACGAAGAGTAACACCAATCCCTATCGAGATATCTGGATCAATTAGACTCATATGACTTGGACTGTGATGTTGTTTTGAATTCAATTGTGGGGTGCATTTAAGGCCCTAAGCAGAAATCCCTGTCATATAGAAAAGCTGCATTAAACATTGCCACCCAAAACGGTTGTGCTTTGCTTCCTTGGCACATGTGTGGCAAGCACTTAAACATTCACCAAAAACAGCGCTGTGTTTGCTTCTCTTTCATCTGAATAACAAAAAGTTATGCCCTGCATTCAGAATGGCTCTGCGTTTGCTTTTCTTTCATCTGAATAATAAGTTATGCCCTGCATTCAGGACAGCTTTGTGTTTGTTTTTCTTGCATTTGAATAACAAAAAGTATCCACTACATCCAAAATGGCTTTGTCTTATTATTAATTCACATGAGGGGCAAGGATTTCTAGATTGCAACCCGACACGGCTGTTGTTTTCCCTTTCATCTGAACTGCAGCGCTCAAAACACTGCAAATGAAAAAAAACTGCCTGGCTTTTCCTTTTTATTCCGTGTCAAATCAAAGAACCCTGTGCAGTACTCCTACTTGTCAATGTACCAGCAGCAAATGCAAACCCACTCAAAAGGACAAATTAAAGGAAAATCCCATGATCTACAGAACTGGATTTCAAACATTAAATGAAATACAGTTTGCACACGTGTGAAGGAAAGTAGAAAAATGACGTTTAAAAGCCAATGTGAAACTATAGTTTTTGCTTGCGAAATGTCAGTGAATATGTGTAGGGGGAGCTTGGCTACGCAATGTACCTTATGTTCTCTCCCACAAAACCTCAATTACCTTAAGGGTCAGAATACCAGTAAAACCCGTTTTTTGGCTCAGGCACAGAACTCAATTGAAAGCCTGGCTTCCCACTGGAAGTCACACCAATAAGTGAACCATTCCGCTAAGACATGTGATGTGGTTTAGGGCGTGATGATCCTCTGCTCTGCCAGACTAGAAGGCAGTACTAGCAGGGGGGACAAAGAAAACAAGTGTGGCTAAGGACAAACTGACAAACTTTAAAGGAGCGTAATAAAAGTATTTTTGTTGCAAGCTGAGCCAGGGGGAGACATTTGGCTGTGGGGGCATAAAGCACCACCCTCCCATATGTGAGAGGTCCTCCAAATTGACATTAAAGGATTTATTCATTTTAGGTCTTTTTCCCAGCACTCAGAATAAGGAATAACTTTGTGTTATGATATTTTTCCATGTGATTTCCCGGGGGTTCTGAAGAGACTAAGTGCATGTTCCTAGGACTTTGTGGACTGAAATGGCCAGTAAAGACTTGTTTCTGACTGATTTATAAATGGGACAAATATGAAAATTGGTGGAAAGATAGGAAATGAGAGTATGAACATACTTAATCATTTGCACAATTATAACCGTGATACATTTCATGGAAAGGACAAAAAGGGGCCATGCTACCTCGCACAGAATCGCCGATCAGCTTCCCTAATTCCACATGGCCCCCTGAAACTGCCTATCTATTTCTTATGGCGGTGGCTAGTATAAGTTTTAAGTTATGATACTTGACTCAGTTTTGCTAAAATGTTGACCAGAGAACAAAGAACTATAATAAATGACAAACAGACAGATGCTCCCTCCTCTTGAACCAATGATGCCAGGGAGCGGGGAGAGGAATGGTGGACTCCTATCCGAGGGTAGGAGTAATTCTAGAGTACTTGCCCCAGATTGTAAAATGAATGATGTCATTTGGGCTATATAAGAGGAGACTGTGCTAGACACAGGAGACACACACACAAGAATCCAGGGAGACAGGAGAAAGAGGACAGAGGCAGCTGATCCCATCCTGGAGAGTGCAGAGACCAGATCCCTTGCCTAGCTGTCCAGCTGATCCCATCAAGGAGAGTGCAGAGACCAGACCCCTTGCATAGATGTCCAGAATCCCATCCAGGTGTAGTGCAGAGACCAGACCCCTTGCATAGCTGTCCAGGGGGTCCTGAAATCCAGCAGACTTTCCAGAATCCCAAAACAAGGCTTACTTTGTAAGTAGCAAATAGCCCCTGTCCCAAATTGCACACCCCTCTCCTTTTGGAACAAACCATCCCATTGAAAATCCCATTGAAATTCCCAAATTGCCAGTATAATTCATTCACCTTTCCTTAGTAGAATCTGTGTTCGCCTGTGTATGTTAGCATATTCCCTGTGATGAATCTCTTAGTTGTCTGTATAAATCCTTAGCATTGTTTTGAAGTAAATCAATTAATTCCCCCGTTGAAATTCACGTTCACTATTGTTGCCATTCAAAATCAACAATTTTGTCGAGTGTTTTTACTAACTATAGGCATTAAAATATAGACTCAACAGAATTAGTCTGTGTAGCAAAAAAACGAATTTGACGTTGAATTGTGTGCATTGCCCCACAAACTCCTAATTTGCATCTGTCCCATTCAAAAACCCCAAACCGTAGTCCCATTGAGAGCAACCCCTATGGTCTAGAATCCTATCTGTTATGTGCCTCTGTCCTTGGCCTTAAAAACTGATTTCCGATTTTGAAAGCTAAGCACCTTTCCTTAGCTACCTGTCATTGCAAATCCCGTGTGAAACGAATTTCCATTTGCCGGTTGTATATTTCTTTTGCATTTGCTTCCTTCCCCAAAATGGATTTTCCTACCTTGTTTCCACGTTGCTCTGTGTACTGATTAGTAGGCTCTAAGCATCCCTATCTCCTCAAGCGTAGCAACATGAATTTCCTTTCTAGCTGTCCCTAGCAGTTGTGAGTACCCGCGCAAGTAATAAGCAAAATCCGATTCTGCCGTTTTAATACAAAAACAGGTTTTTCTTTTCTTTTCTGGCCTCCCATCTTGGGGTGGTGCGCTTTATTACAAATCTGATTCTCTCTTTCTATCCTTACTCCTTGCCACTGCCTCTGCTGAAAGGAATTAAGTTAGCTGAGGTTTGGGGGTGAGTGTTGGAGGGGGAGTGCTTAACCTTGGTGCTATCCCTTGTGTTTTATAACTGTTTTTCCTGTTTTGACATTAAAGATCCATGGAACTGTGTGAGGATTTTGAACCAATTGTTCTCTAGGAATCATTGCCTTTGTGTTGCCACAACATTGGTGGCTATTGTAAAATTGTTTCAGTTTGTTTTTTCACTAAGCCATAAATTAATAAATATCTGATTGATACACACCGGCTTGGTTCCTAGTCCATTGTGACACGGGTGTTTGTGAAGGTTGGATGCGAGACAGGTTGGGGGCCTACTCACATAAAAGAACCTGTGATTTATTAAAGATAACAGGCGTTTTTATTGTGTCCCCATTCATTGCCAGGGGAAGGAGTCTCTGGCGGGAGTGTGCGGTGTTATAAAACCGTGTCACAATGTTAATGAGTTTTTTCTTACTTTGATGTATACTTTATAAAAGCGATAACCGAATAATGTCAGCACACTAAGAGTTGCCAAATTATCAACAAATGTAAGACATTGGAAGCATTGTAATGTCAGTAATTACTTTGTGTAATCAACATTTCAAATGGATTGTGTCCTCCCACGTATTCCTCATCTTATGATAATCGTATCCCAGCTTCAGCTGCTTCGGAATTTTTTTTTCACCATGGGGCGCTGTGTTCGAGACTGCAGAGTCGATTTCCCTCGAGGGCCACTGTCGGGCGTCGACGACATCCGCTGTATAAAGGGCTCGAGCAGCGCCCGTTACCTCAGTTCCGTTTTTCCGACGCAACTGCTTCTTGTCACGAACGGCGCATCTAAAACTTTGACAATGTCTTCGTCTTCAACTCCCCCCACACCCAAGACAGGATTAAAAAAAATTCTGAAGTGTGGCAGGAAAATGTTTATTAACAACCCCCATCGGAATTTGCCTCTGATGCCTCAGCCCAGACCATCGGGTTGATGAGTTGGCGGTGGGGGAGGATAAGTATAAGTCTTCGAAAAGGCAAAAGGATTCAGACAAATCCGTTAGAAAATCTCGTCATGAATCAAGAAGATCAAGATCGGAAAGTCGCTTGGGGAAGTCTTCCTCGTCTTCGATGAAAAAGTCAAGAAAGGGACGTCATAGGTCTTCTTCCTCCTTGCCCTCTTCAGAGAGGAGAGTGGCATACCCTTCAAAACATGATTCCCCAGAAAAATGGGAGGCCTTCAGGGCTTCGATGATGAAAATATTCGAGAAAGCGGCCCAGACTCCCTCGAAGTTGCCGCGTGGTGATCATGCTCCTGCTCACTCTAAAGGTGACAGAGGAAAATAAAGATCCAAGCACGCAAGGGTTGAAAAAGAGATGAGAGTATCGTCAAGGGAAAGTTCCCCGACACCTCACTCTAAATCTAAGCCTACCGTGCACACATCGGGGCAAAAAGAACCAATGTCTAAGTCGAAGACTAAATCTGACTCGACATTATCGACGACCATAGCGTAGAAATCGATTACAAAGATGGCGTCGACGCCTGCAGCTTCAATAGTATCGAAGCTTTCTCCGACAGCATCGAAGCACTCTTCGACAGCATCGAAGCCTTCTTCGACTCCGTTGAAGCCAGCGTCTAACTTATCAACGCTTTCGATGCCTTTATCGAGACCGTCGCTAATTCCAATGGCCAAGTCGACGCCATTTTCTATGCCTAGACAAGTTCCACCTTCCTTGCCTGAAAAGGCTTTTCACCCTCAATCTAGACAGGAATTCTTTACTTCCATGTCTTCTATATATGAGGAGCATTCCTCTGAAGAGGATGTCACTCCACCTGGAGTTAGATTTGGGGCTAGGGAGCTCCCTGAAGAATTAGTGGACCCACAGTCAAGAATAACAGACTTGTATGATTGTCTACAAAATGCAAGTGGCTTGGACACTTCTCCTGAAGTGGATTTTGAGAGGCCAGACCCTACAGATCATGCTGATCCCAGCTATAGAAATCTTATGGGAAGAGTCATAGATTTTATGGGATGGAAAGCAGCTTCTCCAGATTATGACCAGGATAACATGCCTGATATCCTGAGTGAGGGTCCCTTTAAAAGATCCTGTTTTAGCATTCCATAAGGTTTACAAAAAAGGGTAATGGAAAATTGGAATAACCCTTATTCGATTCCACGAGTAAATAGAAAACTGGTATCAAAATATAGACCAGCCTTATCAGACCCAGAGTATTTGTCCAAGCATCCCTCTCCCGAAGGCCTTGTAGTTCAAGCAGCAACTTCCACTAGGCAATCAGCTTACCCATCAATACCTACAGATAGGGACGATAAAAAAGTTGATGCTTGGGCCCGGAAAGGCTTTACTTCGGGCAACATGGCCCTGAAATCAACTAATGTAACTTGCACATTGGCAAGATTTACTTATACCCTGTGGGACTGCATGTCTTCAGCGGCTGAACGCATCCCGGAAGGTGAGGAATGGGATGGTTTCCTGGCTATAGTGAAGGATGGTAAAGAGACTATGGAGGAATGCCTTCATTCAGGATTGGACACTGCAGATAGTATAAGCAGGTCCATGGTTTCTAGCACAGTCTTGCACAGATTTGCATGGCTAAGAAAATCTGGATTTGCACTTGATGTGCAGTCTAGATTACTTAATATGCCCTTTGACGGCTCGAGGTTGTTTGGCAGTAAGGCGGACGAGAGCTTGGAGAAGCTGCAGACCTCGAAAGCGGCAGGAAAATCACTTAGCACCGCTACAAGGCAACCTCAACAGCACTCTTACGCAGGGTCATCTTCCTGGAAGAGTCGACCTTTTCGCTTCTATTGCTCTTTTGGAAAAGGGAGAGGGCAGGCCAGTCAGAGGGGCCAACAGAGAAAACCCTTTCATGGTGGAAAAGGGAGAGGTGCTAGATCAGCCACAGTAGCGGCTAGTACCTCCTCAGCCACTGCTGCAGCCGCTGCAAAGCCACTTTGAGGTCTTAACCCGCAAAACCCCGGTGGGAGGCAGAAACACTCAGTATCTGGACGAATGGCGGGGCATTACGTCAGATGCTCGGGCACTAGAGATAGTGACCCATGGTTACGGTCTTCCTTTTCATCAGAGACCTCAAGGTCATCCACTGGGAGCCAACTCTGTACAAATTCCAGACCTGCTCCTTGTGCAGGAGATTTTAATCCTGCTAGAGAAAGGTGCAATAGAGCATCTACCTGTAGCAGAGAGGAACAAGGGTTGGTACTCCCCCTATTTTCTCATCCCCAAATAAGACAGAGGATTGAGACCCATCTTCTACTTGAGAAGCTTGAACAAGTTCCTCAGGAAGGACAAGTTCAAGATGGTGACCCTTTCTCAGTTCCTTCAGGCTCTTCAACTTCAGGACTGGCTGGTTCCATTGGACCTTCAGGATGCTTATTTTCATGTGCCAATCCATCTCAAGCACAGAAAGTACATGAGGTTCGCAATTGGTGGTTCTCATTATCAGATTCGAGTTCTACAATTTTGGCTGACCTCCGCCCCGAGAGTCTTCACCAAACTAATGGCAGTATTGGCAGCGAGGCACAGGAGAGGGGGGATTCACATCTACCCTTATCTGGACGATTGGCTAATCAGGGCAAGTTCACCTGAACTGGCCCAGAGACATTTGGCCATGACCTGTCACTTCCTACACAAATTGGGCTTCTCCCTCAATTACAAGAAGTCACAAATGATTCTGAGCCAAAGACTCCAATTCATCGGAGCGGTCCTGGACACCACCTCAGGGAAAGCCTTGCCTCCCGAAGAAAGAGCTCACCACATTCTGCAGATGGTAACAAAATTTAAGAATGCCCAACATCTACCAGTGTTCAACTTCCTAAGGTTGCTAGGCCTCATGGCATCCTGCATTTTTCTGGTGCCAGAGGCTCGACTGAGGATGAGGTCCCTTCAGTGGGCCCTCAGGACTCAATGGTCCCAGTTTTCGGGTGGGCTTGCAAGGAGAATATCCTCAAGGGGGAACCTTTTTGGCAACCATGGCTGGAGATAACAGTAGTAACGGACGCCTCACTTACGGGGGTGGGGAGCCCACACCAATGATCTGACAATCAGCGGTCGTTGCTCTCCATCGGAGTCCAAACTACACATCAACCTTTTGGAGCTGAGAGCAATCAGACTAGCGTTGAAGGCTTTTCTGCCCTCAGTACAAGGAAGGAATGTCCTGATAATGACGGACAACACAGTGGTCATGTACTACCTCAACAAGAGAGGAGGCGTATGATCACTACCACTGTGCAGAGAGGCAATGCAGCTCTGGTTCTGGGCAATGCAAGAAGGAATCTCTCTATCGGCAGTTCACCTAGCTGGAGAGCTAAACACGGCAGCATACGCTCTAAGCAGGCAGAGCACAGTCTCCCACGAATGGGAGCTAGCTCAGGAAGTCCTTCAAGAGATCTTCACCCTTTGGGGAACCCCTCAAGTAGATCTGTTTGAGACCGGGACAAACCGGAACTGCAAGCTGGAGAGCTAAACACGGCAGCATACGCTCTAAGCAGGCAGAGCACAGTCTCCCACGAATGGGAGCTAGCTCAGGAAGTCCTTCAAGAGATCTTCACCCTTTGGGGAACCCCTCAAGTAGATCTGTTTGAGACCGGGACAAACCGGAACTGCAAACTGTATTGCTCAAGGGAATTTCCCCCGAGAGGAGCTATAGGGGACGCGTTCGTAGTGGAGTGGATATTTCCACTCCTTTATGCGTTTCCTCCGGTCCCCGTGATTCCTCACCTAATCAGGAGGTTGATAAAGTTCAGGAAAACTATTATCCTAATTGCCCCGGAATTGGGCCAGGAGGACGTGGTACCCGGACCTTCTGGATATGCCCATCTTCCCTCCAATACGTCTTCCACAAAGTGAGGATCTTCTCTTGCAAGAGGAAGGTTGAGTTCTCCATCCAGAGGTCAGGAAAGTCAGCATTCACGCATGATTTCTGAGAGGCTAAGATATAAGGATTGGGACCTCTCGGATGACGTAATGGAGATTTTGCTTTCAGCCAGAAGGCCAGCAACAAAATCCTTGTACCGGTGTCGTTGGAATAAATTCAGTGACTGGTGCAGGAATAAGAATGTGGATCCATTTCTTTGTAATACTCCTACAGTACTTTCTTTTCTCTTACGCTTAGTCAATTTCGGGCTCCAAGTCGGTACAATAAATGGTTACTTGGCCGCACTATCGATCTTTAGGCGCTCTTCGGAAGAGGTGTCCTATTTTAAAATGCCTTTAGTCATTCATTCTTGAAAGGGCTGACAAATGTATACCCTCCAACACCTTTTCAGGTGCCCATCTGGGACTTAAATCTAGTCTTAAAATGTCTCATGTGTGCTCCCTTCAAGCCCTTATACTCTTGCCCATTAAGACTGCTCATTCTTAAGACAATTCTGTTAGTGGCTATAACATCAGCCCGCAGGGTAAGTGAGTTGCAGGCACTATCTTGTAAGCCTCCTCACACCATTTTCCATAGGGACAAGGTAATTTTAAAAGTCAAACCATCTTTCTCACCTAAAATAGTGTCTGATTTTCATCTGTCACAAAAGATTGTTCTAGCTTCCTTTTATCCTCCACCTCACGCTAGTAAGGAAGACGAAAGATTACATAGACTGGACCCAAAAAGGGCTCTCAGCTTTTATATTTCCAGATTGACGAATCTCTGACAATGTGACCAACTATTCGTTGGATATACTGGGCACAAAATGGGCCTGGCAGTAACTAAACAAACTCCATCCAGATGGATAATTTTAGCCATCTCGGAGTGCTATAAATTGGCTGGAATAGAGCCGCCGGATGGATTAAGGGCTCATTCAACCAGAGGCATGGCAATTTCCACTGCTCTTCAGAGGGGTGTCCCGGTGCAGGATATTTGTGCTGCGGCCACCTGGTCATCAATGCACACCTTTGTAAAGCACTACTGCTTGGACTCTACTTCCTACCAAGGAGGACTATTTGCAAAAGCTGTCCTTCATTCTGTCCATATTTAAAAATTTCTGGTACTCCCTCCTCCAAAATTACTACTGCTATGGGAGTCTATCATAAAATGAGGAATACGTGGGTGGACACAATCCATTCGAAGAACAAGTTACTTCCCAACTGTAAAGTTCTTTCGATTGGATGTTCCTCCCATGTATTCCTCATCGACCCTCCCATCCTACCCCTCCGTACAGTTTACACCAATTGCAATCTGACTTCCTTAAGAGCCTAAAGACTTTAAGCCTGATCAATTGATGCGACCATGAACACTGTAAAAACAGAACTGAGGTAACGGGTGCTGCTCGAGCCCTTTATACAGCGGATGACGTTGACGCCCGACGGCGGCCCTCTAGGGACATCGCTTTTGCGGTCTCTAACACAGCACCCCTTGGTGAAAAAATGTTTCTCAAGCAGCTGAAGCTGGGATACGATTATCATAAAATGAGGAATACGTGGTAGGAACATCCAATCGAAAGAACGTTACAGTTGGTAAGTAACTTGTTCTTTGTTCTAACTAAAAATGTTACCTTTTTGTACATTGATAATTGAAAATACACCATTTTTTTATATTAATAAACGACCTTGAATGGAGTGAGTTTAAGGATAACCTTACAATTGTATTGTATAAAGTGTGCCCTCGTCTGCCCCTCCTTGTTTTTCGAGGGACCTGTCCTCACATTGTTTACTTGATCTGGTAGCACAGATATGACGAGGAGCACCTAAAGGTCACTGACATAGCCTACTTAACTGTGGATTACTTCGTATACTTTGAAGAAATAGAGTGCACCCCCACAACCTACTACTCCGAGATTTGAAATACCCCTGCTTTTACCATGACTGTCAGACTCATAATGCGACCCAAGTGTTTATGTGGGCTTGCTGGCGCTGATTTGATATGTTTACTGTTTCGAGTATTGCAGGGGTACAGTTGTGAAGTGTTTATTTGGGAGCTGGTGCAGGGTAATGGGCAGCCCAGCATCTGTGATCAGGGTAAGACTTGCCACTGAGTCTATAACTTATTGCACCTGTAGGTCCATCAATGAATGCCCAAGTAGACTGCAATCCGGGGCGGTCAAGGCTGACCCAAGCAGATGTCAGGGGTCGAAGTGAACACAAACAATGAGTTGAACTATGTTCTATGCTTGACCGACCCCATAGCATGCCCACCGACCTCCAGCAATACAAACCCCATACGTTGGCCCTGCCCTTCCGCAACTCCTCCCACCACCTCCCAACAAAGTGTTTTAAAGCTGTATTACACGGACTGAAAGAAAACGCATCTTAAACGACCACCATTGCTTTGAGCCGTTGCCCCCCATGGATACAGCTTCATACACCCTGACCCTCAGTGATGGAAGTGAGCCGCACCGGTCGGCAGCGGTGTTCCACTACTTTTATTTCTTACTGTTAACAGCTCCACTACTTTTTGCAGCCATTTTCACCTTTCCGGAACTGTTGTTTATGAAGTTAAAGCACACGTCTCCACTTTACCATCAGATAGCAGTTACAGCTAAACTGAAATCTATTTCAACTCAATTGGCTGTCAACCAGCATGGCTGCAACCCTTCAAAAATGCGTTGCACACTG
This sequence comes from Ambystoma mexicanum, assembly GCF_040938575.1. Lineage (NCBI taxonomy): Eukaryota > Metazoa > Chordata > Amphibia > Caudata > Ambystomatidae > Ambystoma > Ambystoma mexicanum. Next base: position 112,150,101 of record NC_090927.1, on the reverse strand, counting down.
CTTCTTTCCTTCCTACTCTGTCCCACGCCGTAGTCACAGTTCCACTACTTTTTTTGGTACACATCTAGCACTGTATACCCTCTCCTTTCAAATCACCACTATTCACACCTCTTAAGAGAAATGCCAAGCACTAAAGACCCCCTCTCACCCACCCAGCTGTGCATGCAGCGATTTCATGTTACTAAAACTCAGAACCCAAACTCAGATCACTGCAGGGGGGATAGCTCACTGTTATTTGGCATTAGAGCAGATCCTGGGGGGCTGAGGTTTGAATCCCTGGTCAGAAGGCACCAACACACACGCATGGCTGGTTTTACCAACAAATAGCGAGGAGGGATGGCGTACCCCTTAGTTCCTGCCCACTTCTACCTCTGGTAGATATCTAGACATTGTTACATACGATCATTTGTTTATCTTATTGGTGCCCGTGTGTAGTGCTACATTGCGGTAAGCACATGCATGCATATCTAGAAGGGTATACACTCTATCCCTGTATCACACGGATGACCTATTGAGCTAGAACCTCACGCTTGGGCTGTGCTGGATTCTACAGTGTTCTGAAAGCAAGCGGTAGTGTGCGCTTGTTGCATAGCAGCTACCACCTTAACGTGGTGTGTTTCATGGACCCATGGACTAGAGAGCCACGGGCGTAAAGCGCCTGCATCCCCTCCTCACAACCCAATGTGGGTCAGTGAGACACGCGCAGCCCCGTGTGGGGGGCGACTGCAGAGCTCTGGAAGCCGGCCCTGGCTCTAGGCGCTGCTGGCAGCCAGCAAGCTTGGCTCCTTCGGCGTCTCGCAGTCACGAGGCCGTTTAATTAATGAAGAGGAGGTCGTGACGACGCTGTAAGCAACGGGTCGTCCATCTCGAAGATATTCCGATTAGTCAAATGCACCGGGAGGCCACCCGTCCCGTATTTTGCGGGATTTAACCGCATTGATGGGTTTTGTCCCGCGATTTGCAGCCAACCCTGTGCGGGACGCCAAAAGTCTCGCCCTTGCCTAGATCCGTGGCCTGATCTAAGCCTTTTCTGCCCCGAGCTCACACTTCTGTGTGATAGCTGAGGCCCAGAGCAGAAGAGCAGCTCTCCCACCCAGGATGTGCAGCATCTTAACACGTTGCTCTGTGTCAACAGAGCATTGCAGTGCCAGCAATTGGACATCCATAGGAGAGGGGGGGGGGGGGGAATATTAGCAGGGACTTGAGTCCCTTAAGAAATGTGAATTGGGAGGGATTAGAAGGGGGGGGGGGCGGGGGCATATGATTTTGAAAGTCAAGTGAGAATGTTTTGTCTCACACCAGTGTGCCACTGGTGCTGCTGTGACCTTGTATGCAGGATGGCGAAAATAAAGGGCCTCATTACACGGACGGCGGTAAGGGTTAACGGTCACCGTTAATGGTACCGGTGACCGTTAACCCTTACCGCCTTACTACGAGGTCCCTTTGTGGGTTGGAGAATTTAATGCCTGCTTTTTGCAGGCGTTAAAAACCAACCCGCAAAGGGACCTGGGAGCTAATTACGGTATCGCAATGTACGGTGCCGTAATTAGCATCTTCCCCATTCCCATTATGCCCTATGGGGAAAAATGGGAATGTGGAAGGGCAATGGGGGAAGGGGGAATTACCGCCCCACCAACCTTGGAATAGGGCGGTAATTCCCCTTTCCACCAAGGCGGTGCCAGTATTTTACCGGCATGGACCAAGGTGCTAATAGCACCTTGGTCCACCGCCGTCCGTGTAATGAGGCCCACTCTTTTTGCTCAACATATTTCGATGACAACTTATATAGTGTAAGGTTAGTTTATTGTGAGATGCTTGTTTTTTCATGTTGTATGTGTTTTTTCCAAGGCATTTCTATAAACAAAGCCTTAATACATATATATGTCAAGTAAACCTTGAAAGATATGTGGTCAGCTGCTTAAATAGCCCACATCCCATGTTCACTCCCTAACCAAAGTGTGTGATCCTGGGCAAATCATTTAATCTCACAGTGACTGGGCCTCATTATAAGTTTTCTGGTCCGGTAGTAACGGTGCCTTTAAGCTACTGCCACCGTTACTACCGGACCGGCAAACTATGAGATGTGCTCGCGGGTGCCTTTCTGCCCGCCAGGTCTGACCTGGCGGGCAGGCCAGCACCCATGAGCACAACTTGTTGGATGCACCGGCACCATTCATGAATGGTGCCGGTGCATCCGACCTCCTCTTTTTCATTGAGCTCTATCAGGCTCAAATGGAAATGGGGAGTAATAGGTACCGGCACCCGACGATGGGTAATTACCGGGTCCAGCGGGGTCGGAATGCCCCGGTAATTGCCCTTTGCCGGGTGCCGGTATTTTCACGAGTTTGGCGGTAAAATCAGCACAGCTACTGCCAAACTCGTAATGAGGCCCAGTGTCTTATCTGGACTCCCTGTAAGTGATCAGGTCATAGATACTATTATTATACTATTATAAGCTGTTATAAAAAATAAATCCTCACTCATGGTTTTAATAGCTATAGAGCCATTTAGGGCCATTTGTGCATACCACACCACAAAGTTATTTGACACTCAATTAACTCATGGCACGTTATTGTGATGTCGCTTCCCTTGGTGACTCAAAGTAGCAAAGACTGGTGACGCTTTTTGCAGTGCTCTTTCTGTGAAGTACCTTATGTGCTCAACGCATACACAAATGTGGATGTTTGCACATATTTTGTCCCACAGGGCCTGGGCAGAGCTCTAACAGATGAGTGCCCTGCATGTACAATGGCCCTACTGTTTTTTTTTTGTTGGGCTGTGTATCTGTCTAACTGTCATCTACCACTAATATTAACAAAAATGTGGATGGGGAGCAGGGGCCACAAATCACACCATATGGAACCGCGCGCACCGCAGGCCGCTTCTGATGAGCTACCACTCCTAAAGTGTCCTGCAAAACCATTCTGTAAAGTTGGCCATCCCTAAGATGCACGATCTGTTCCTCACACAGAAGGCACAGCGTACCTGTTTGCTATACCTCCTTTCCCCGGGAGGCCCTCTCTTTCAGACAGCAACATAGAGAAAGGATTAAACTTCCTGTTCGGTGATCATTTGGGGGGGATCAGGTAGACGGAGCTGAGCTGAGCTATTTTACTAGGATTGGAATCTGTAACCCGCAGGCTATACTCTGCTCTCTGCAGCAGCCACCATAACATGCAGATAGGAAAGGCTACACACTGCTCTCTGCAGCAGGCACCAGAACATGCAGACAGCGATGCTACTGAGATTGGACTCTGTGGCCAGCAGCCTACACACTGCTCTATGCAGCAGGCACCTTAACACGCAGATAGCACAGGCTACACACTGCTCTCTGCAGCAGGCACCTTAACATGCAGACAGCAATGCTACTGAGATTGGACTCTCTAGCCAGCAGCCTGCACACTGCTCTCTGCAGCAGGCGACTTAACATGCAGACAGCGATGCTACTGAGATTGGAATCTGTAGCCAGCAGGCAGCGCACCGCTCTCTGCAGCAGGCACCATAACATGCAGACAGCGATGCTCCTGAGATAGGAACCCTCAACCAGCAGCAGGCTGCACACTGCCCTCTGCAGCAGGCACCATAACATGCAGACAGCGATGCTACTGAGATTGGACTCTGGAACCAGCAGGCTGCACACTGCTCTCTGCAGCAGGCACCATAACATGCAGACAGCGATGCTACTGAGATTGGAATCTGTAGCCAGCAGGCTGCACACTGCTCTCTGCAGCAGGCACCTTAACATGCAGGCAGCGATGCTACTGAGATTGGAATCTGTAGCCAACAGTCTGCACACTGCTCTCTGCAGCAGGCACCATAACATGCAGACAGCAATGCTACTGAGATTGGACTCTCTAGCCAGCAGCCTGCACACTGCTCTCTGCAGCAGGCGACTTAACATGCAGACAGCGATGCTACTGAGATTGGAATCTGTAGCCAGCAGGCAGCGCACCGCTCTCTGCAGCAGGCACCATAACATGCAGACAGCGATGCTCCTGAGATAGGAACCCTCAACCAGCAGCAGGCTGCACACTGCCCTCTGCAGCAGGCACCATAACATGCAGACAGCGATGCTACTGAGATTGGACTCTGGAACCAGCAGGCTGCACACTGCTCTCTGCAGCAGGCACCATAACATGCAGACAGCGATGCTACTGAGATTGGAATCTGTAGCCAGCAGGCTGCACACTGCTCTCTGCAGCAGGCACCTTAACATGCAGACAGCAATGCTACTGAGATTGGAATCTGTAGCCAACAGTCTGCACACTGCTCTCTGCAGCAGGCACCATAACATGCAGACAGCAATGCTACTGAGATTGGACTCTCTAGCCAGCAGCCTGCACACTGCTCTCTGCAGCAGGCGACTTAACATGCAGACAGCGATGCTACTGAGATTGGAATCTGTAGCCAGCAGGCAGCGCACCACTCTCTGCAGCAGGCACCATAACATGCAGACAGCGATGCTCCTGAGATAGGAACCCTCAACCAGCAGCAGGCTGCACACTGCCCTCTGCAGCAGGCACCATAACATGCAGACAGCGATGCTACTGAGATTGGACTCTGGAACCAGCAGGCTGCACACTGCTCTCTGCAGCAGGCACCATAACATGCAGACAGCGATGCTACTGAGATTGGAATCTGTAGCCAGCAGGCTGCACACTGCTCTCTGCAGCAGGCACCTTAACATGCAGACAGCAATGCTACTTAGATTGGAATCTGTAGCCAGCAGGCTGCACACTGCTCTCTGCAGCGGGCACCTTAACATGCAGCCAGCAATGCTACTGAGATTGGACTCTGGAACCAGCAGGCTGCACGCTGCTCTCTGCAGCAGGCACCTTAACATGCAGGCAGCGATGCTACTGAGATTGGACACTTTAACCCGCGGGCTGCACGCTGCTCTCTGCAGCAGGCACCATAACATGCAGACGGCGATGCTACTGAGATTGGACTCTGTAGCCAGCAGGCTGCACACTGCTCTCTGCAGTAGGCACCATAACATGCAGGCAGCGATGCTACTGAGATTGGAATCTGTAGCCAGCAGGCTGCACACTGCTCTCTGCAACAGGCACCTTAACATGCAGACAGCGATGCTACTGAGATTGGAATCTGTAGCCAGCAGGCAGCGCACCGCTCTCTGCAGCAGGCACCATAACATGCAGACAGCGATGCTCCTGCGATAGGAACCCTCAACCAGCAGCAGGCTGCACACTGGTCTCTGCAGCAGGCACCATAACATGCAGACAGCGATGCTACTGAGACTGGACTCTGTGGCCAGCAGGCTGCACACTGCTCTCTGCAGCAGGCACCATAAAACGCAGACAGCGATGCTACTGAGATTGGAATCTGTAGCCAGCAGTCTGCACAGTGCTCTCTGCAGCAGGCACCATAACAGGCAGATAGCACAGGCTACACACTGTTCTCTGCAGCAGGCACCTTAACATGCAGACATCGATGCTACTGAGATTGCAATATGTAGCCAGCAGGCTGCACACTGGTCTCTGCAGCAGGCACCTTAACATGCAGACAGCGATGCTACTGAGATTGGACTCTGGAACCAGCAGGCGGCACACTGCTCTCTGCAGCAGGCACCTTAACACACAGATAGCACAGGCTACACACTGCTCTCTGCAGCAGGCACCTTAACATGCAGACAGCGATGTTACTGAGATTGCAATCTGTAGCCAGCAGCCTGCACACTGCTCTCTGCAGCAGGCACCTTAACACGCAGATAGCACAGGCTACATACTGCCCTCTGCAGCAGGCACCTTAACATGCAGACATCGATGCTACTGAGATTGCAATCTGTAGCCAGCAGGCTGCACACTGCTCTCTGCAGCAGGCACCTTAACATGCAGACATCGATGCTACTGAGATTGGACTCTGTAACCAGCAGGCAGCACACTGCTCTCTGCAGCAGGTACCTTAACATGCCGATAGGACAGGCTACACATTGCTCTCTGCAGCAGGCACCTTAACATGCAGACAGCGATGCTACTGAGATTGCAATCTGTAGCCAGCAGCCTGCACCCTGCTCTCTGAAGAAGGCACCTTAACACGCAGACAGCGATGTTACTGAGATTGCAATCTGTAGCCAGCAGCCTGCACACTGCTCTCTGCAGCAGGCACCTTAACACACAGATAGCACAGGCTACACACTGCTCTCTGCAGCAGGCACCTTAACATGCAGACAGCGATGCTACTGAGATTGCAATCTGTAGCCAGCAGGCTGCACATTGCTCTCTGCAGCAGGCACCTTAACATGCAGATAGGACAGGCTACACACTGCTCTCTCAGATTGCAATCTGTAGCCAGCAGCCTGCACACTGATCTCTGCAGAAGGCACTTTAACACGCAGACAGCGATGCTACTGAGATTGGAATCTGTAGCCAGCAGGCTGCACACTGCTCTCTGCAGCAGGCACCTTAACATGCCGACAACGATGCTACTGAGATTGCAATCTGTAGCCAGCAGGCTGCACACTGCTCTCTGCAGCAGGCACCTTAACACACAGATAGCACAGGCTACACACTGCTCTCTGCAGCAGGCACCTTAACATGCAGACAGCGATGCTACTGAGATTGCAATCTGTAGCCAGCAGGCTGCACATTGCTCTCTGCAGCAGGCACTTTAACATGCAGATAGGACAGGCTACACACTGCTCTCTCAGATTGCAATTTGTAGCCAGCAGCCTGCACACTGATCTCTGCAGAAGGCACCTTAACACGCAGGCAGCGATGCTACTGAGATTGGAATCTGTAGCCAGCAGGCTGTACACTGCTCTCTGCAGCAGGCACCATAATATGCAGGCAGCGATGCTACTGAGATTCGGAATCTGTAGCCAGCAGGCTGCACACTGCTCTCTGCAGCAGGCACTATAACATGCAGGCAGCGATGCTACTGAGATTGGAATCTGTAGCCAGCAGGCTGCACACTGCTCTCTGCAGCAGGCACTATAACATGCAGGCAGCGATGCTACTGAGATTGGAATCTGTAGCCAGCAAGCTGCACACTGCTCTCTGCAGCAGGCACCTTAACATGCAGACAGCGATGCTACTGAGATTGGACTCTAACTGCTGAGCTATCTAGTCAGCCCCCCCCTAGCTGATTTCCCCACAATCTTGCATATGTTGCTGTACCTTGAGGGCGGCTGTCATAGAATCTCTTGAGTAGTCCAGATGACATGGCATTTTTTAAAGTACTTTTTGACCTTACCTCCCTCAAAGCTCTTGCTAACAGGTTCTATTTCCCTCTATAATGGCATTTTAATGCTCCACCCTGTAAAGGAGGGAAGACTTCGAGAATGGGGTATGCAAGACGTTTTCCAGACTTGACGCATCTTGTAATTGTGATGCCCAACATAAAAGCAAAGCTGTGGAAGCGCTACATGGTGGCACGGCTGCATGGTGGCACATCTGGTAGGGTAGCATTCAGTCCACCTCTGCAGAGCTCTTGCATCAGAATGAACAGCCTCATCTTTATGCCATCTCTTTGGAACACACATCAATTCGGAAGCTTGTGCTTCACGAGTCACATACTGAGGTGGGATAGCTCAGGGCCAACATGTTTGTCTTGGAACCAAGACCACGCGTAACACAGGTTCGAATCCCGATCCGCGCTTAGAAACCAATCTCTAGTATTAAGCACGTTATAAAAGAACAATTATAGTACAGAATAATGTAGTGCCTTGAGGGCCTCCAAACATAGCAATTCTTTGTACTGGAGTTTCTTGGTCCGTGGCGCGCTGCATCTTTTGGAAGAACCCCGAAAGCGTCTCACAGTACAAGGTATGATAAGAATGCTTTGCTGGCTGTGTCTGACAGTGATTCTAAGTCCAGTATGAACACAAATCACTGTACAATGGCTGATGAGTGTGTATAGCTTTCAGGATCATCTGTAAATGGACAGCCGTGGCTGCTGCCTGGGGCGGGCACTGCATGCGGCTGCCTGGGGCGGGTACTGCATGCGGCTGCCTGGGGCGGGCACAGCAGGTGGCTGCCTGGGGCGGGCACTGCATGCGGCTGCCTGGGGCGGGCACTGCATGCGGCTGCCTGGGGCGGGCACTGCATGCGGCTGCCTGGGGCGGGCACTGCATGCGGCTGCCTGGGGCGGGGTACAGCAGGTGGCTGCCTGGGGCGGGCACTGCATGCGGCTGCCTGGGGCGGGTACAGCAGGTGGCTGCCTGGGGCGGGCACTGCATGCGGCTGCCTGGGGCGGGCACTGCATGCGGCTGCCTGGGGTGGGCACAGCATGCGGCTGCCTGGGGCGGGTACAGCAGGTGGCTGCCTGGGGCGGGCACTGCATGCAGCTGCCTGGGGCGGGCACTGCATGCGGCTGCCTTGGGCGGGCACAGCATGCGGCTGCCTGGGGCGGGTACAGCAGGTGGCTGCCTGGGGCGGGCACTGCATGTGGCTGCCTGGGGCGGGCACTGCATGCGGCTGCCTTGGGCGGGCACAGCATGCAGCTGCCTGGGGCGGGTACAGCAGGTGGCTGCCTGGGGTGGGCACTGCATGCGGCTGCCTGGGGCGGGCACTGCATGCGGCTGCCTGGGGCGGGTACTGCATGTGGCTGCCTGGGGCACTGCATGCGGCTGCCTGGGGCGGGCACTGCATGTGGCTGCCTGGGGCGGGCACTGCATGCGGCTGCCTGGGGCGGGTACAGCAGGTGGCTGCCTGGAGGCACTGCATGCGGCTGCCTGGGGCGGGCACTGCATGCGGCTGCCTGGGGCAGGCACTGCATGCGGCTGCCTGGGGCGGGCACTGCATGCGGCTGCCTGGGGCGGGCACTGCATGCGGCTGCCTGGGGCGGGCACTGCATGCGGCTGCCTGGGGCGGGCACAGCATGCGGCTGCCTGGGGCGGGTACAGCAGGTGGCTGCCTGGGGCGGGCACTGCATGCGGCTGCCTGGGGCGGGCACTGCATGCGGCTGCCTGGGGCGGGCACTGCATGCGGCTGTCTGGGGTGGGCACAGCAGGTGGCTGCCTGGGGCGGGCACTGCATGCGGCTGCCTGGGGCGGGCACTACATGCGGCTGCCTGGGGCGGGCACTGCATGCGGCTGCCTGGGGTGGGCACAGCAGGTGGCTGCCTGGGGCGGGCACTGCATGCGGCTGCCTGGGGCGGGCACAGCAGGTGGCTGCCTGGGGCGGGCACTACATGCGGCTGCCTGGGGCGGGCACTGCATGCGGTTGCCTGGGGCGGGCCAGCAGGTGGCTGCCTGGGGCGGGCACTGCATGCGGCTGCCTGGGGCGGGCACAGCAGGTGGCTGCCTGGGATGGGCACTGCATGCGGCTGCCTGGGCCGGGCACAGCAGGTGGCTGCCTGGGCCGGGCACAGCAGGTGGCTGCCTGGGGTGGGCACTGCATGCGGCTGCCTGGGCCGGGCACAGCAGGTGGCTGCCTGGGGCGGGCACTGCATGCGGCTGCCTGGGGTGGGCACTGCATGCGGCTGCCTGGGCCGGGCACAGCAGATGGCTGCCTGGGGCGGGCACTGCATGCGGCTGCCTGGGGCGGGCCAGCAGGTGGCTGCCTGGGGCGGGCACTGCATGCGGCTGCCTGGGGCGGGCACTGCATGTGGCTGCCTGGGATGGGCACTGCATGCGGCTGCCTGGGCCGGGCACAGCAGGTGGCTGCCTGGGGTGGGTACTGCATGCGGCTGCCTGGGGTGGGCACTGCATGCGGCTGCCTGGGGCAGGCACAGCAGGTGGCTGCCTGGGGCGGGCACTACATGCGGCTGCTGGGGCGGGCACAGCAGGTGGCTGCCTGGGGCGGGCACTACATGCGGCTGCCTGGGGCGGGTACAGCAGGTGGCTGCCTGGGGCGGGCACTACATGCGGCTGCCTGGGGCGGGCAATGCATGCGGCTGCCTGGGGCGGGCACTGCATGCGGCTGCCTGGGGCGGGCACAGCAGGTGGCTGCCTGGGGCGGGCACAGCAGGTGGCTGCCTGGGGCGGGCACTGCATGCAGCTGCCTGGGGTGGGCACTGCATGCGGCTGCCTGGGGCGGGTACAGCAGGTGGCTGCCTGGGGCGGGCACTGCATGCGGCTGCCTGGGGCGGGCAATGCATGCGGCTGCCTGGGCCGGGCACTGCATGTGGCTGCCTAGGGGCCAGGGGGGGGCACAGCAGGCGGCTCCCTGGGGTTTAGGATTAGCTGTTACCAGCAGGCATTAAAATACTAATTTATGTGCCCTGTTCCTATTTGATTTTTTTACTTTGCGCCTCAAGTACGCAAAACAAACAGGACCGCAGAGTCTGTCAAGTAGGTTTTTAAGAAGTGTGTGTTCCAAGCAGAGCATTTTAAGTGACGTGCGATTAGCGGTAAACTACTGATTTGATTTATATAGCCCTATACGCCAAAGCGCTGTACAAACATAAACATGGTACAAATAATGTCAAACAAATAGAAAAACACAGGCTCACCAGTCAGCATGTGGGTCTTAAGATGTGAGCGGAAGACACGAAAGCAATACGAAGATCGAAGAGAAAGGGGAAGCGTGCCCAAGTGTTTCTTGGCCAAGAGGGAAAAAGAGCAGAAACGGGAATTTGGACGACGAACCGCTATATGATGGCACATCTGGTAAGAAGGAAGAGACGATGTTAAAGAAGAAATAGAAGAAGTGTCAAAAGACCCAAGGTCGCGATGAGAAAATGTGGATGAGGAAGGAGGGGAGAGGAGGAAGAAGTGAGAAGGAATAAGAGAATCATCAGATAAATAGATGGGAAGAGTCGAGACTGAGGTAAAGGAAAGAGGAGAAGAAAAAATCAGATCAAAGGATGAGCCAGAAACATGGGAAGGAGGAATCAAGAGGAGGAAGAAGTGAGAAGGAATACGAGAATCATCAGATAAATAGATGGGAAGAGTCAAGACTGAAGTAAAGGAAAGAGGAGAAGAAAAAATCAGATCAAAGGATGAGCCAGAAACATGGGAAGGATGAATCAAGAGGAGGAAGAAGTGAGAAGGAATACGAGAATCATCAGATAAATAGATGGGAAGAGTCAAGACTGAAGTAAAGGAAAGAGGAGAAGAAAAAATCAGATCAAAGGATGAGCCAGAAACATGGGAAGGAGGAATCAAGAGGAGGAAGAAGTGAGAAGGAATACGAGAATCATCAGATAAATAGATGGGAAGAGTCAAGACTGAAGTAAAGGAAAGAGGAGAAGAAAAAATCAGATCAAAGGATGAGCCAGAAACATGGGAAGGAGGAATCAAGAGGAGGAAGAAGTGAGAAGGAATACGAGAATCATCAGATAAATAGATGGGAAGAGTCAAGACTGAAGTAAAGGAAAGAGGAGAAGAAAAAATCAGATCAAAGGATGAGCCAGAAACATGGGAAGGAGGAATCAAGAGGAGGAAGAAGTGAGAAGGCGGAATGGGTAGAGGAGAGGTGGACGTTGAAATCACCCAGAAGACTCATGGGAACATCAAGTGGGATCACAGTAGATAGTCGGAGGTCGAGGTCATTACAGAAAGAGTTAAAAGGCCCAGTGGGGCGATAGATCAGGAAAAAGGCAATAGAAAGAGGATATCTGATATTCAAAGTACGGAAAGAGTGGGAGATTTGGAGGAGAAGTAAGATGAAAGTAGACTGGAACAGAATACCAACATCACCCCTTGGCCCGAAGGGTGAGGGGCGTGTGAAAGAAGGAGGTAGTAGAGGAAAAAAGGCTGCAGAAGTGACGAGATTAGTAGGAGAGAGCCAGGTTTCCGTAATTCAAGGAAAATGAAGGTTAAGGTGGAAGAAAGTGTCAAGAAGAGAGTGGGCCTTGTTGCAGATGGAGCGTACATTCCAGAGACCAAATTTCAAAGGTGCGATGGAAGAAAAAAGGGGAGGGTGAATTAGGTGATTAGAGTTAGGAAAAGGAGCATGAGTATTAAGCCTAGGAACATGCTGGGAGGAATAGATTGAGGGTAGTGGAGACACCACTGCAAGGGGGTCATTGGCAGTCAGTATTGTTAGTGGAATGTCCCTTAAGAAGCGCACATATTGTGATTAGTAAAGGAAGGGTTGCCGTTTCACAATAAAAAAAAAACAAGATGGCTGTCATGTAGGTCGTCCCTTCTCCCTTTCCATGGCGGTCATTGACGCGGCAGGGAAGTGCCCGAACAACGAGTGCTCCAGGTGCTAGCGTTGGATGAGGCAGCTGCAGATAAGTGGGCCAGGCGTTCGGGTAGGGGGAAGTGGGTGTGTGAGTTAGAATTTGGGGAGGGGTGGGGGGGAAAGGGCCTGGCCGGGAATATGATGCCCTCCCGATTCTGAAGAGGCTCGGAACACGGAGAATACCATGAGGTAATAACCACCTTCTGAACGTCCTGATTGGCTGCGAGGCCCCTGCGCCCCCCACCACTCACAGTGTGCTAATATGTCTTTTCTTTCCCTGGTTATTTTAAGCTTCCATGGTACAGCTGTAAACCCCAAAGGATGTTATTTGTAGACTTCCAGTAATGCATATGCACCAGTAAGAGATGGGAAGAGAGGTGGCCTAATACCTACATTGCAGACTGGGCTGAAACCGGGGCTTCGCCATTTGTGTGTGTTCCTCGGCAAATCATTTAATCTCGCTATGCCTTCATTACCAAAATGAAGGCAGAGCGATGTTTGGCAAGTGCAAAACATCCTACCCCTCTATCTCCCATCTATCAGAAACATGGTGGGTTACTTACCAAATAAGCAAAACAAAAAGGTGATGGCTGGAAGGTTTCAAATCATTCATAACCACTGGCACAGCTCTGTTCAACCCTCCAGACAATAATTTTTCTGGTTGGACTTGTGTTGGTCAGTTGCTGTTTCCAGTCCGTGGCCAGACACTTGGCAGGCACTAGATGTCTGTGCTTTGGGTGTCTGATTACAGTTTAGCCCGAGTGATGTACAGTAGTCCAGGTTGTTGTGTTGGACGTCTGGCTACATTCACTGTAATTTGGTAACATGGGCCTATACACACTGATATTAACTCTATCTATGGTGATCCCTTCTTGTATGAAATGTATATCATATTAGTGATATCGTAACCATATTTCTCTTAGTGTACTGAGGAACAAAACTATGTGATGCCACTTACTGTGTGTTGTCAAGGGTTGAAAGGTCATGTGCCATCACTTCCTGTGATGTCACTTGGGGCCGGATCACATGACATCTCTCTTCATCTTTAATGGCAGGAAGGTTTCCATCTTGGCAGTGTTTGATCACTTGACATTTTCCCGGGAGACCAAATAGCCCTACCCAAACCTTGCTGGTGGGTGCCTTCTATTAAATGCTGCTCGGGCTTCGGTTCTGTGCAAGGAGGGATAGGTTCCTAATCAATATGAGTTACACCTGCCTTGTGAGATCCTTTAATAGAAAGCATTGAGGGCATTGCCACGGGCCCAGTGCCCCCTGCAATAGACAGAATGTGGGCACTGCCACCTTCCTGCAGTAGAGAGTTTTGAGATTGTGGCGCTTTCACCTATACCGAGAGACCCTGCCGTGTATGGAGGGCACCATCACCTTTACTGAGAACCTGCAGTAGAGTGTATGGGGGGCTTCACCTTTGCTGTGGGACCCTGCAGTAGAGTGTATGGGGGGGCTTCACCTTTGCTGTGGGATCCTGCAGTAGAGTGTATGGGGGGGCTTCACCTTTGCTGTGGGATCCTGCAGTAGAGTGTATGGGAGGCTTCACCTTTGCTGTCGGATCCTGCAGTAGAGTGTATGGGGAGGCTTCACCTTTGCTGTGGGACCCTGCAGTAGAGTGTATGGAGGGCTTCACCTTTGCTGTGGGATCCTGCAGTAGAGTTTATGGGATGGGGAATTATCTTTACTTTGAGACCCTGCATAGAGTTCATGGGGTGCTACCGAATGTATTGTAAGACACTGAAAGTGTATGGGGTTCGTCACCTTCACTGTGAGTGTATGTTGTGAAAACCCTGAAGGTATTCTCACTCCTAAAATACCTTGGATCCTCTGCGCAGGTGGCCAGGGAAAGACCATCGCTCTTGGATCCCGCCCCTGGGGGCGGAGAAGCGAGGGAGGATCACCTGGATGGAGGGTCTTTGGGGACTGGGAGTGGGGAGCCCTTGGGTGAGACATGGTATCCCCCTTTCCCTATTGATGACCAACCCAACCATTCCCCGTCCTTTATAGGTTATTGTAACTCAGCCCCACTTGTTTCCCCACGTATAACCCCTGACAGAACTGGAACAAAGAAGAGGCAGCTAAAAGCAATGAAGGCTACACTCTTTTACAACTCTGGTACTGGGACGAGGAAGATGCCTGCTAAGAGCTGTGAAGGTCAGGCATGTCCCTTTGATTGTGGTCAGGCAGGACTAATTGAATATTCACACCTGCAGCCTGTCAAGTGGCTGCAGGTGTATAAAAGGAGACCACCCCACCAGGGCAGAGATCGACAGGAGAAGCAGCAGGGAGGCTGGTGCAAGTAGCAAGGAACCTTAATTGAGAAGCATGCCGAGACGCTGAGTTCTGCAGAGAGAGGTAGGCTATGGAAGCATGGCACTGGAACTGGGGCTCCAGGGAGCAGGTTGAATGTTGTGAAGGAAGCCGTGTGTCCCTTTTCCTGGTGTTCGAGGTACTCGTTCCCCTGTGTCAGGAGGTCGCCACAGGAGTGCCTGAGGGACAGGAGGTGGAGCCCTGATGTGAAAAGCAGAAGCCTGTGTGACCCGTGCTGCTGGGGAAGCTGTGAACGTGACCAGCAAGTTTCTAACAAGTGAGAAACCTGGTGCGCGAGCGTTTGAACTTTCGAGTGCCACCCATGTCTGTTGAATACAGAACTCAATGAAAACTTTACAAATAAGCAGAACCATTACATTTTGAGTTCAAAAGTGAATGGAATTTTAAATTCAAGTAAAACCACTATATGCTGAATTCTAAATTGAACAAAACTTTAAACTCAAGCAATTACGGTATTCTGAAATCTAAAATGAAGGAAACTTTAACATTGAACCAAAAAGCGGCATATTGAATATCAAATTGTGAAAAAAACTACTTACAGCAGAAATATATATTGAAGGTCGAATTAACTGGAACCCTGAAGTTTAATCCAACCCAGTCAAGATATTTACATGCAAAAGAGGGTGCAAGTGTGGCAAAGAAGCCCAAGAAGACAAAGGAGATTCTTAAATTGTACTCTTTGACTCAGACTTTCCCTAGTTTCATGTAGGTAGGGAAATCCCATTTTAGCATAGGGCAAGAAAGGCCTTTTTCCATTCTGACATTTAAGTAAAGTATTTGATTTTGAATTCTGTATCTGTGGTCTGTGTCTTGCTTCATGATGCCTTCACAATGGGGACTGTCACTTTCATTTTGAGACCCTATGTTGGAGTGTATGGGGTCATCATCGTTACTGTGAGACCCTGCAGTGGAGTGTATGGGGGTCAACACCTTTACTGTGTGACCCTGCAGTGGAGTGTATGGGGGTCGTCATCTTTACTGTGAGACCCTGCAGTGGAGTATATAGGGGTCATAATCTTTACTGTGAGACCCTGCAGTGGAGTGTATGGGGGTCAACACCTTCACTGTGAGACCTTCAATTGAGTGTATGGGGCAGTCACCTTTATTGTGAGACCCTCAAGTGTATTGGGCTGTCACCTTCACTGTGAGACCTAGTGGTTGAGTGTATGAGGACTGTCACTTTCATTTTGAGACCCTACATCTGAGTGTATTGTGTCATCACTGTTACTGTGAGACCCTGGAGTGGAGTGTATGGGGGTCAACACCTTTACTATGAGACCCTGCAGTGGAGTGTATGGGGGTCAACACCTTTACTGTGAGATCCTGCAGTGCAGTGTGTGGGGGTCATAATCTTTACTGTGTGACTGTGCAGTGGAATGCATGGGTGTCATCATCTTTACTGTGAGACCATGCAGTGGAGTGCATGGGGGCAATGCCTTTACTGTGAGACCCTGCAGTGGAGTTTATGGGGTCATCTTTACTGTGAGACCCTGCAGTGGAGTGTATGGGGTCAACACCTTTACTGTGAGACCCTGCAGTGGAGTGTATGGGGGGGGTCATCATCTTTACTGTGAGACCCTGCAGTGGTGTGTATGGGGGTCATCATCTTTACTGTGAGACCCTGCAGTGGAGTGTATGGGGGCCATCTTTACTGTGAGACCCTATAAGTGAGCCTGCTCATATGAGAGATAGAATATCCAAACATATAATAACATATAGTGAGAAAGCATACAAACATACATAAATGCATCAAAACATCAGTTAGTGATTATATCCATCACTATTCTATTCATATCTGTATTACATTTTTACATCTAAAAATGTCCCTCTGTCTGACATTATGGTATTTCAGAATTTTTGAGCTGGCCAAATTCGAATAAATGGTCTAATTCCAAAATCCGCAAAATTTCTGGGCACTTCGATCAGGCTACACAAAGTGTTAAAAATGTAACTTTTTGAGAACATCGAGGAAAAATGGTCAATCAATTCAAAGAGAAGATCCAAAGGGGTTACCACAAGATCCACATTGAGCCAAACATGGGAAACATAGTACCTGACAACATAATCATCAATTAATCAGATAGATCTTTGACTGATCAAGATATATGTGTATTAAAGAAATAACTATCAGTTGCTCCCAGCTCATACTTGAAGCCTATAGACACCTGAGGATAGTCTCCCTCCTAAAACTCCTTGATCCTCTTACCAGGTGGCCAGGGAAAGGCCATCGCTCGTGGACGCTGACCTTGGGCGTGGAGAAGCGAGGGAGGATCACCTGGGTGGAGGGTCCTCAGAGTTTTGGAGTGGGGTACCCTCAGGCGAGACATGGTATCCTCCTTCCATTAATAATAACCAACCTAACCGATTGGGCAGTACAAGCACACACCAACGATGGGGCTCCCCATGATTTCTGATATTAGGGACAAGATTCTTGTTAAGTGGAAGGACCTCGAGCATATTGCTATGCCACGTTTTATGACAAAATGATAACCGCTTTAAGAGAACATAATCGTTCCTGGTGGAAAATGTTGAGGTGGATGACATCCCGGCTAGCCTTGTTGGCAGACCCTCCATGGCAGCAGAGGAAGTGGCGGTAAAGGATCCTGGACAGGAAATCTAATGCTGAGATGAAGAAGGTTCATATGGGGGCCCATCTGGCTCTCAGGGCTAATGTCTATTACTCTTACACTGCGTAAACTGTCCTGTCTATTTTTTAAAAGCTCTGGAAGGTGCTAACTGTGCTCCGGTGTTGGTAGACATGCAAATGTAGGTGAAACGTTTGTCTGAACTGGTGTATGACAGTGTGACAGGGTCTGCCATGGCCATGGGGGCTGGTAATGAAGCCAGGTGACATATCCACATCTGAGATTGGAAGACAGAGGGGTCTCAGAAGGCCACAGTTCTCAAGATCACTTTTGACGGCAGCAAGATATTCGGTGACTCATCGTAGGACAGAGTGCATAAGTTGTTTCATGCCAATAAACATGCGGACAAACTGAGAAAGAAGAGTGTGTCCTCCTCCAAATGTAAGGGATTGGGATCCAGGACCGGTAACTTCTCAGCAGACAGTAAGGACAAACCCTTTCACAGAAAGGCTGGGTTTCAAACCCGTCCGGGAAAGGTGAAATCGCTGGTTTGGATACAGAAGTCCTGACAACTACAGGAGGCCGGTGGGTGTAATACTCTTGCTCTTTTTCAGGACTTGGGAAAGGTGGTCTGCAGATGCTTTGGCGATTCACATGGTTTGGAAGGGGGTACCTGTTAGACTTTCCATCCCCTCCTGTGCAGTCTGCCATGGTCATGACTCCTGTGCCGAAAGGCGATCGGAAATGGGGCATGCGTTTTCATTTTTTACGCACCCCAGGTCAGTGCATCATGTTTCCTTTTTTTTATTTTTATTCTACACTTCGTGCATGACATAAACAATACGGTTCATAGTCATAGTTCCGAATCAAAAGATTCGAAAAACAAAAGTTTCAAAACAAAAGTTGCGAACATGCTATGTTTAACATGCAAAGTGTATTTCTTTCGAAACCCATCTGTCGACAATAGTCATGGATTGGTTTCAATTGAAATGCACTTTTACATGTTAAAAATAGCATTTCAATGCTTTTTGTTTTTGGTAACATTGAAACGTTCGATGGAGCTGTCCAGTGCTGTAATTTCAACACTGGACAGCTCCATGTAAAGTTTCAATGCTTTAGTGTATATTGGGGTGGGGTTCTCCCCAGCCCCCCAACCTGCACGCAACCCTCCCACCCCCTAACCCAAGTTTCGAAAGGCAAACTTTTGATTTTTTTTCAAATAAATAGTAATCCGAAAGAAAGGCATTTTGGAAAAAACGATTCGAAAGTTTGCCTTTCGAAACTTTTGTATTCGAAAAAATGACTGGACACCAAACAATACTATGTCTAGTGTGCTTCCTCGGGAGTAGGCAAGATCCTGACAGGCATCCATATCTTACAATGAGCTTGTGCTGGATTGGAATATTCAAATAACAGAGAGCGGCCATCCGCTAAAATTAAGTGGTCACATATTGGGCGAGTTTGCCAAGTCCTTGCCCCAAATATGCTTCTTTGTTCAGCTTTGTCCCAACCATATTGTGCAAACTCTCCTGCTACCAAGCCAACAGAAACATGTGTTCAGGCACTGCCCTCCTTCGTGTTATCCACCCTTCAATTCGACTAGAATAGGGGGATTCTCCGTCCAAGCGCCCTTTATCTGGAACTCAATTCCCCTTAGCGTCCAATGCATAGAGGATCACTTGACCGGGGGTGCCCTTGAGACCTGGCTATTCCCCTCAGCACCTTGTTGAACACTGCCCTCTTCGGGTAAGTCAACCACTCTAGAAAGACCAGCAACAAACTTTCATGTAATCACTGAATGATGGAGAGAATAATCTAATAATCTCCAGCAGACCACAGGACCGAATCCACGCCACATCTACGAAACTAAGAAGCCAGCCAGAACACAGTGGCACGTATCACACTTGTGGGGTGCATTTACAGGTCTGAACAGACACCCCAGTCACCTGCAAAGCTGCATTAAACATTGCGACCAAAAATGGCTGTGCTTTGCTTTCCCCTGCACATGTGTGCATTTGAACACTGCAACCCAGAAAACGGCCCTAAATTTGCTTTTATTCCTTCTGGATGACAAAAAGTTAAAACCTCTCACCAAGAACGGCTCTGCATTTGCTGTTCTCCCATTTGAGTGACAAAAGTTAAACATTTCACCAAAAACAGCCCTGTGTTTGTTTCTTCCAGCTGACTGACAAAAGTTAAACATTTCACCAAAAACAGCCCTGCGTTTGTTTCTTCCAACTGACTGACAAAAGTTAAACATTTCACCAAAAACAGCCCTGCGTTGCTCTGATTTCATCGAAATGACAAGAAGTATGCATTACATCCAAAGATGGCTTTGCTCGACTCTTAATTCATATGAGGAGCAAGAAATTCCTCACTCCAACTGGAAACAGCTTTGTTTTCCCTTTCATGTGAACGGCAGCACTTTACACACGGCGAAAAAAGACTTTTAAAAAACCACCATGAAAGGAAACTCTGCTCGCATAGAAATGGCAGTGCAAAATGCTTTGGGGAGGGGAAGTTGACTAAACCATGGTACATTATGTTTTCCCCCACAAGACTTCAATAACCTTTGAAGTGGCCCATAACACTGGACAAACCAGTTTTCCCAAAAGCAGGAAACTTCACAAGGAAAAGCCCTGCCATCACTGAAAGTCACACCTCCCAGGGAACTATTCCGGAGTAACATGTGATGTGATTAAGAATGACATAATTCCCTGTTCTGCCAGACTCTAAGGCAGGGGCGCAGGGAGGGCAAAGGGAGCGAAGTGTGGATGGGGCATGACTAGGAGGGGTGAGCCCTTCCTACAACCCCCGCTAAAGAGGAACTGATAAACTTCAAAGAGGGTCATAAAAAGTCATTGGTTGCAAGCTGACCCAGGAAGACAGTGGGCTGTGGGGGATGATGCACCCCTCCATAAAGAAGGACAGAGCCTTTCAATTGACATTAAAGATTGATTTTCATTTAGACATTTTTCGTAGCACTCAGAATAAGAAATAATGTTGTTTTATGCTATTTCTCCATGCAATTTCCAGGCAGTTTTGTAGAGACTAAATGCATGTTCCTAGGACTTTGTGAACTGAAATGGCCAGGAAAGACTAGTTTCTGGCTGATTAAAAAATTTCACAATTATGACAGTTGGTGGAAAGATGGAGATAAACATTATGAATATGCCTAATCGTTTGCAGAGTTATAACTGTTATACATTGTGTGAAAAGGACAACAATGCGCTGAATGGCCCTCTACATCGTACAGATTTGGCAATCGATTTATTTAACTCTACATGACCAGCCACAACTGCATATCTGGTTCACATGGCCGGGGCTAGTAGAAGTAGGAAGTTATGAGACATATTTTGGCAAAAAGTGGCCAAGAGAACAAAGAAGGATAATAAATGCAATAGACAGATGGTGCTCTCTTCCCTTGGACCAATCATGCCAGGGGGTGAAGAGAGGAATGGTAAACTGTCCTGAGGGCAGGAGTAATTATAGAGTACTTCCCCTAGATTGTAAAGTGAGTGATGTCATTTGCGCTATATATGGGGGGCTGTACTAGGCAAAGGGAGACACATACACACACCCACTCAAGAATCCAGGGAGACAGCAGAAGGATGACGGAGAGGGGGCAGCTGATCCCATCCAAGAGTGCAGAGACCAGACCCATTGCCTAGCTGTCCAGAGTGTCCGGAGATCCAGCTGGCTGTCCAGAATCCCATCCAGGAGAGTGCAGAGATCAGACCCCTTGCCCTAGCTGTCCAGAGTGTCCTGAGGTCCAGCTGGCTTTCCAGAATCCCAAACCAAGGCTTACTTTGTATGTAGCAAATAACCCCAGCCATAAATTGCATACACCTGTCCTTTTTGTAACATTGCATCCCATTTCCCCCATTTAAATCCCATTAAAACCCCCATTGAAAATCCCATTGAAAGTCCCAATTGCCATTATCACCCACCCATAGAAGCATCTGTATTAGCCGGTGTATGTTAGCGTATTCCTTTGATAAATCTATCAGTTGTATGTATAAATCCTTAGCATTATTTTTGAAGTAAATCAATTAATTCCCCATTGAAATTCACAGCGCAAGTTGGTTAACATTCAAAATTAACACCCTTGTTTCTTGTTTCTTGTTTCTTTCTTTCTTTAATAATTATAGTCATTAAAGTATTGCCTTAACAGAATTAGTCTCCATGTAACTGAAAAACGAACGTGCCCGTGTATTGTGTGCATTAGCCCACAAACTCCTAATTTGCATTTGTCTCATTGAAAACCCTAAACCGCAGTCCCATTGAGGGCAACCTTTTTTTTTGTTGTCTAGGATCCTATCTGTGATGTACCGCTGTCCTTGTACTTGAAAATCGATTTCCGATTTTTAAAGCTAAACCCTTTCCTTAGCTGCCTGTCATTGCAAATCTCGTGTAAAATGAATTTCCATTGCCGTTTGTATTTTTCCTTTTGCTTTTGCTTTCTCCCAAATCGATTTTCCTGTATTTGTATTTTATTTATTTATAAAGCACACCAGGCCCAAAGGCACCCGGGCACATCACTTAGGTTACAACATTTTATGGGCAGACAAAAGCATTACAGAAAATTACAAAAAATTACAAAAAAGATTATATACATACACATATAGTACAGGATAGTTAGTTACATATTTACACAGGCGTGCGGCTGTAGGCTATCGCATAAGTGGTGGCTGGCGAGTGGTCGGGGCGAGTCTTGGGCAGATAGCCAGGTTTTGGCCATGTTTTTGAAGGCCTGGAAGGATGGGTCAGCTATTAGTGGGTTGGGGAGCGAGTTCCAGAGTTTTGCAGCCATTACTGGGAAGCTGGTCCCACCAGATCTCTGAAGGCTGAAGCGAGGTATGGATAGGCAATTAGTCTGAGCACTTCTGAGGGCTCGGTTGGAGGTGTGGATGGAGAATCTATTGGCCAGGTAGCTTGGTGCTTGGTTCGTGAGGCATTTGTGAGTGAGAGCAAGTGTTTTAAGGGAGATTTGTTGCGTTACTGAGAGCCAACGGATACTTCGACTGGTGTCCGAGATATTTTGGTTCCGAGAGATATTTAGTGTTGCTCTAATGTAATTGTTTTGGATGATTTGTAACTTATTGATATTGCAAAGGTTGGTGCCAAGATAGAGGGTGTTGCAGTAGTCGAATTTTTACAACACCAGAGTCCTGGCTAGTGTAGTACAGTTGGCTGGAGATAAAAAAGGACGACTGGCTGTGATGAGCTTACAAGTGTAAGCAGCAGTGAAGGAGACTGTGTTAGTTCGTCTAGCCAGGGATATGGTGGAATCAATATAGATACCTAGTGTTTTAGTGTCCTTGGAGACCTTAATGGTGTTGCCATCAATAATAAAGGATGTAAACGGGGGGTCTAGTCTGTTGAGTCTTTGGTGAGAGCTGAGGATGAGAAGCTCTGTCTTTTCGTCATTCAGACAAAGTCCATGTTACGCCATCCAGGCTTGGATGATTTAGTAGATGGAGTTAACAGCAAGAGAGTCAGTAGTATAATCTCCTGTGATAGGGATGAGTATCTGGGTGTCATCAGCATAATTATTCTAGGTGACACCCAGATAGTACAAAATATCGAATAGTGGCTTTGAAAACACGTTGTACAAAGTAGGGGAAACACACGATCCTTGTGGTACCCCACAGGTAACTGGTGAAGGTTTTGCTGCCGCAGTGGGGGAAAAAACCCTCATGGATCTGTTATCCAGAAATTAACTTATCCAGGCTGTTGCTTTATCAGAGAAGTGGGCAGCTAGTTTGAGGTGTCGACAGAGTATTTGGTGATTTACAAGATCGAAAGCTGCAGAAAGATCAAGTAAAAGTAGTAGGGCGAGTTTGCCCTTATCTTTTAGGTCTTCGATCTGGGTTTTAAGATCAATGAGGGCAGTTTCGGTACCGTGCCGTGGACGGAACCCGGATTGCCTCAGACCCAGGAGTTTGTTAGATTCAAGGTACTCTTGGATCTGTAAGTAGGCAGCTCGATCGAGGATATTTAGCAAAAAAGGCACCGTAGTGATGGGCCTGTAGTTGGTTGGTATATTAGCATCCAGTGATGTTTTTTTCAGGAGCGGGATAACCCAAGCGTCCTTCAAGTTGTCAGGGACAATCCCGGTGCTGAAGGAGGATTTTATGGGAGTAGTAATGAAAGGAGCTAGATCCTGAGAGGCCTCCTTAATTATAGGAGCAGGGCATAGGTACCCCTGGCAGTTGGAGGGTTTGAGGCTGTTAATAATATTTCCAACTTCAGTGACGGAAAGGGGTGAGAAGCGGAATGCTTTCAGCGAGTCAAGGCTGGGGTTGTTTTTGACCGGAATGGTATTAGGTTGCGGGTTAAAC
This sequence comes from Ambystoma mexicanum, assembly GCF_040938575.1. Taxonomy (NCBI): domain Eukaryota; kingdom Metazoa; phylum Chordata; class Amphibia; order Caudata; family Ambystomatidae; genus Ambystoma; species Ambystoma mexicanum. The sequence goes on along the minus strand of NC_090927.1, from coordinate 112,126,740 downwards.
TGCAGACTGTTTTTTTTGTCATTGATTTTGGTTTGGAGAAAAACTATTTTCCCGAGGAGGGCATTTTGAATATTGGTGCACCAGGTGCTGTCTTTACTGCATGTGTCAGGTGGGTTGACAGGGGATTCCAACTCTTTTAGTATTCTGAACAGCTCTTTAATATTATTTTGGATTTAGCTTGTTCAATGCCTTTGTTATAGGTGTCTTTTTTCGCCTGAAGTAAAGCTTCTTTGTAATTTAAAGTTGCAAGAATAATGCTAGCTTTATTTGTTTCAGTGGGATTACTTTTCCAGCGTGCTTCAAGGTTCCGTTTTTCTTTACGTAAGGTTCTCAGCTGAGGTGTAAACCAGGAGTTAGGTGAGCTTGAGGTTTAGGTTTTCTAAATTTAGAGGGGGCAATGTGGTCAAGGATTTTCAGCATGGTCTGATTGAATGTGTCGACCAAGACAGTTGGATCAGTGCATGATAGTGCCTGTTCGTTGAGAACCAGGAGGATAAGAGGGAGGAGTTTTTCGCAGGATATGTCACGCTCATTTTTAGTGGAGATCGCAGGTACGACGTCTGGGGTGGTACTGATAGTTCTGGCAGGGATGTTAAAGGTGATCAGGCGGTGGTCTGTCCAAGCACAAGGTTGGTTGGATTCCACATTCATGTCACAATTTAAGTCAGCTAACCAATCGAGGATACTACCCTTGGAGTGTGTAGGCTCGTTAATATGTTGCGCGAACCCTGAGTTGGTAAACAGTTTATTAATAACATGGGCAGCGGTATCATTAGTGTCCAAGAGACCCAAGTTGAAGTCACCTAGTGCAATGATTTGAGATTTGGTTTTAGTGTTGTCTGCAAGAATGTAGGATACATCTTCAGCAAAGGTGGATAGAGGCCCCGGGGGCCTGTATATTAGATGAAATGTAATTGTCTGGTTTGGGGTGAGAGCATTTCTGCTGATGAGATTTGATGCACGGAGGAAATGCAGAAGTTTGTAGAATTTTTATGGATGATGCCAATGCCACCTCCTTTGGATTGGCTGGTATTACGGTCGTGTCTGATGATATTATATCCTGTGGGAATAGCTAGTGAGAGTAACGGCCCAGAGGCAGCATGGAGCCAAGTTTCAGTGATGGCGATGAAGTCATCCTACATGATTTCCATGTTGCCCTGGTGTGCTGATTAGTAGTCTCTAAGCTTCTATATCTCCTCCAGTGTGCGACACACATTTTATTCTGTCCCACCGCAGTTGTGAGTAGCCGTGCGAGTGATAATCCAAATCCGATTCTGCCGTTTTGCTCCAAAAATGGGTTTTCATTTTCTTTGCTGACTTCCCATTTTGGGGTGGTGGGCTTTGTTGCAAATCCGATTTTTCTCTCTCTATCCTTACTCTTTGCCACTACCTTCTATTCAAAGGAATTAAGTTAGCTGATGTTTGGGGGTGAGTATTGCAGGGGGAGTGCTAAACCTTGATGCTATCACTTGATTAAAAACTGTTCTTTTTCATGTTTTGTCATTAAAGATCTGTGTAAATTGTGATAGGATATTGGAACCAATTGTTCTGTAGGAATCATTGCATTTGGGTAGCCACAGATTGGTAGCCGCTGTATTTTAAGTATTTTTCCTTTTTCATGAAATACTAAATTAATAAATATCTTATTGATACCCACCGGCCTGGTTCCTAGTCCATTGTGACACGGGGTGTTTGTGAAGGTTGGGTGCGAGACGGGTTGAAGGCCTACTTAGAAAGATTCTGTGGTTTATTAAAGATACAAGCGTTTTTATTGTGCGTCTTATTCACTGCAGGGGAAGGAGTCCCGTGGTTGGAGTGTGCCGTGTAATAAACCTGTGACACACTCCATGCTTATGAAAGATAGCCGAAGGCAATGCCACCCACCCACCCGCACGCTCTGCTTTCATACACCACTTTAAATGTCACAGCGCACTACACCTCTGCCACTGGAATGCAGCTATCCCCCACACAAATGTCAGTCTAGCCGGACACATAACGAGCCTTCTGCTCTTTCCTTCTCCCCAGTCGACTTCAAAGCACCCGTGCACTTGCCAGCTCGATATGGCTGGCTAGTAGGGACTTGGCCACCCCTACCAAACTTCACACTGGCTAAAATGCACACATGCACGCTAAACTTCTCACATCAATTTTCCCACACCATGGGCTTAGGTCCCCGGAGGGCGTTCACCTACAGCGTTTTGAGACTCTACCAATGGGAAAAGGTGCTATTTAAATGATACATTACATTAATGTACATTCTGCAGGGAGTTGCTCTTATTACAGAACTATAGGAGGTGAAGCAATAAATTAGTGAGTACATTCACTTATATAGCACGTACCAGCCTGGAGGGGGTACCTTGGAAATGTTGACCTTGCTCACAATTGCTGCAAGGGAAACGAGATTGGGAGAAGTTGTTAGCATAGGTAGATTTTCAGGAGCACCTCCAAAGCCTGTAGATTGCCAGAGTAAGGGTGTTCTTATCATCACCACCTGTAGGAAAAAGCATGTTCCACCAATAGGTGAGCCTTGTCCTTAGGCTTTGCAAGAAGGAATTGATCCTGGCCGAAGGACTCACGTGGGAGATATATTACTGAAATTCACTGCACAGGTTGGCAGAGCAAGTTTCAGTTGACATTTAAGGGTGAGCAATCCAGTTTTAAACCTGATGCAGTCTTTAACAGGCAACCATGGGCGTGAGTATCTAGCCTCCGAAACTTGATCTCCTAAAGCCGCAGACTAGGCACATGGGCTGCCTTCTTGGCTCGTAGTAGTGTGGCCATGAGAACATCAGGTAGGCCTGTATGTAGAGCATTGGCACTGATACCTGCACCCATCACCAATGCTCTATATAAGCATCAAAGAAGGGTAAAATTTGCCTTCGTTGTTTGAGCAACAGGAAGCTGTTACTTATTACCACGTGGACTTGTAGAACCGTGGTCATCTGGCTGTCCAAATAAACTCCCAATTGATTTCCTCTGTTGCTTGAGTGAAGGGCGGGCCGAAGAGTAACGGAGGCAAATTGTTTTCGAATGTATTCCGGTGGTGGGCGCTGACCAGGATGCATTCAGGGCTTGGCCTTATTCAGTTGAAAAGACCTTTCTCACCTCCATTCCTTTATCCTAGTAAAGCAGGATTGGGGTTGCTTGAAGTCCTCCCTGTCCCTATGAATATAAAATGGGCCAGTGTGTCATATGCTATGACTGTGTGCAAACTGGGCAAGTCTTCAGGGTATGAAGAGTGGTGGCAGGTATATGCACTGAGAAGCACAGAGGACAAAGCCGAACCACGAGGATCCCCACAACCAACAGAGACAGAGACAGACGATAACTGGATGGACCCAACCTTGGAAAACTCCTGGTGATCCTGTAAGGAAAGGCTACAGCCATCTCCATGTGCGGGGGAAGGGGGTTGGAAGCACAAGCCTCCTCCCACAACACCTGAAGCAGTTCATGTTGTGCTCCATGGTCACCATGTCAAAAGCCGCAGACATCTGGGGTTACTTGGCGAATTCCCCCGCACCAGCAACCATCTCTTGAGAGGGAAAGATTGAAATGGTGACTGCCTTTGTGGGGTCAATGCCAACTTGTATTTCTAACATGAAGGACAGTTTAGGAGAGGTGAGATCACACCAAGGCCAAAGGTTTACACCCTGATTCTGATGTGTCCAGATACAGACGAAGTCCAAGCAAGGCTCTCTGCCCAGAATTGTACTGCTTATGCGCATTCCCAGGAGTGCGGTACTACTTTATGTATGCACTGACGTCACATGCACTCGGTCGCATTGCATGCATACAGATCTACCGCATGCAAGCAGTACATCCCCATAATGTTCCCACAAGCAGCGGATTCTTTTCCCAATGTAAAGGCACTAAGCCGACCACTGGATTTCCTAGCAGTTGCCTTATTTTTCAGGCTTAATGCTCATATTCCTCCCCCTCTTGCCCTTTTCACGTTTCAGCACTTCCACGTTCCAAATCGTCTCACGACCTAGTCAGAACGTTTTGTTTGTTAATTTCCCTTATACCCCCATCCTGCACTTCCCCACCTTCCCCATTCCCTTGCTATCATTGCACGTCCCAAATGTTTCAAGACCTTTGAAGAACGTTTTGTTTTAGTTTTATTCCTCTTTCCTCTTCCCCCCACTTGTCTTGATGCGCCGCGAAACACAATTCTGCTGTATAGTGCGCATTACAAATAACCAATAAATGAGTAAGTTTGTGAGTCTCCACTCACGTCAGCTCCCAATGCTTAATGTAAGAAGTGGAGGATGTGGCAGCGCCCCCTCTGGCGGGGGGCAGGTGATGTATCCTTTAGTGGGAGTGTATGGAGGAGCCCCAGCGACCCCCCTGGGCGACTCACCTTGCATCCTGCAGTCTAGTATTCAGGGAGGATTCCCAAACATAAGCCACCGGAAAATGTCATGCAGGACAAGTGATGGCGAGTCCCCAGTGGTGCCGCACTTGGGATCAAATGGAAAGCGCACAGGAGACCCACCACCTGCTCTCGTCTCTCTATGCAGGTCTGCAGCCAGGCCCGAAGTGAACCAATACCCGCAAAGAGCGTGAATCTCACAGCGCCTTCGTCCACAGAACAAACCTGGCTATAGCGACTGGATGCCACCAGGAAAGGCATACGCCGTCCAACCACCATGATGCCCGAGCCTGACTCAAAGATGGCGACACCCGATTTGAGAAGTCAGTGCCGAATTGAATCATTAAATAACATCTAAGTATATAAGGAGCGAATCAACCACAAATGCATAGGAGGAGGAAACCAACTAGCTACCACCAACCACAAGACGTGGGTGAAACGGACCCACTAAACCCAATTCTTAATGGAACAATTAGTGCCCAGGCCAACCTATAAAAAGAGACAGAAACCCATAGACTGGGTCGACGTTACGATGGTGTTTAAAAAGAGATGGTTTTCTAACAGAGAGAGAGGTAGGAGAGACAGGAGGTGGGATGGGGGTGCCAAGCCGAGTAGGCCACGCAGCACAGTTAAGGAGCAGGAGGTCACTAAACCAATTAGGTGACAGCATGAGGGAATTATGGCATGAAGGGGAGACCAGAGCAAGGAGCCTGCTTGGGACCTTGACCCTGAAGCTGGCAGGAGCCAGAGGATACTGAAGAAGAGGAACAAGAGAGTACGTCTTCTGGCCGCTTTAGCACAGATCCTGGTAGAGCTATAAACTATAACTCTTGGCTGGGGTGTTATAACTACTGCAGCCTGGCATGGACCAAGGTCATGCAGGGCGGAAAAGAATTCTAGCCAAGAGCAAGAGAGCAAGGTCTTGCCCCAGTAGAAGCATCAAAACATGCCTAGGGCAAGAAGGAGAAATCTGCAAGGTCTCACTCCGCTGAAAGCAGCAAGAGGCTACTATTGCAAAAGTGAGAACGCTGCAAGGTCTTCCCCTGATAGGAGTGCATCAATCAGCTTGAGACAGTCCAGCGATGCAGGCCCTGTAACAGTGATTGGCTACAATCAAGAGAAGAAACCAGGCAGGCGATGGGTCGAGTCGCTGAAAAAGGTCCAACGATGCAATGCAGCTCTTCAGTAGCAATCGGCTCAAAAAAGGCTGGAGCACAGATGGTGATGCGTCGATTCAGTGGCTCAATGACTTGATAGTGGCTTGAAAAGTGACAAGTGTCAAAGGCAGCTCCGGGTGCTGCAGAGACTCGAAAAGCATCTTGAAGCGGTCGCATCAGCTCAAAAACAGATTAAAGTTGGAAACAGGATCCAGAGATCTTTCGTGACTTCATCTAGAGTCTGCAGTGCCAAGGTAAGTCTTTGTTTTGCCAGGAAAGTTTGTAGAATGCATTTGCAGGGTTCTGGGTACCAGGGAGCTCAGCTGGTTAGCAGGTCGCCCCAAATGTTCCTCTTGGATGATTAAGGGAAAAGGCTTGCTCTTTTCTTTGAGGTCTCTGTCTTCATCTCTATGGTTGAGGAATTTGGGGCAGACTGTTCTCCCAACAAAATTGTAGATGTCCTCCTTCTTTATGTCTAAAGATGATTCAAAGGGGAGGGGGACACCCCATTAAAAAGGCAATCTTCAGTCTTATGCAAGGGGTCCCATCATGGCAGCTGTTTCAGAATCTTCTACCTGGTGATGGGATTCACAGAGTGCTTTTTTATCTGCAGGAAGTGGATAGAGGTGTACAAGACATTTGAGAGCCCTGGGAGAATCCGAGATAATGGGACTGTTCTGTGTACTGATGCTGTTCTCCTGGCTACTCTAATTCAGCCCTCATCTCCGGCCTGCCTACATCAAAGAGTATTTGTTAATTAGTACCGTGATGTTACTTCCTTTGGCCGGGCAGAGCCTGTCCATGGAAGCACTGGACCTCTCCTTGACCCCTGGGAGCATGTCGTGTCTTTCTGGGAAGTGACAATCATTTCCTAGAGAAGACAAAGGCTTTTGTTTGGGCAGAACTCATGTGGTCTGTTTTGGGTTAAACTTGGTCTCAGACTGTGAATACAAAAGAGGCCTTGCTGGAAGGTCACTAGAAACGAATGGACAATGAAATTACACCAAACGGTTTTGTCCGGTATAATTGTGGATCACCAGAGAACACAATGGGCCTCATTCCGAGGCTGGAGCTATCCATGGAGTAAAGAGCACCATGGTAAGCTACCATGGAGCTATTTACTCCATGGATATCCGGCATGGTGAATGGAGTGATTACCGGTCCATTCCAAGGTTGGAGGGACCGGTAAATCCCCATTCACCATACCGGTTCCCCATCCCCATTCCTGCCCCCATAGGGCTCAATGGGAATGGGGAAGGAGTAAATTACGGCACCGTAAATTACGGTGCCGTAATTTACTCCAAGGTCCCTTTGCGGGTTGGATTTTTAACGCCTGCTAAAAGGAGGCGTTAAATGCCAACCCGCAAAAGGGAACTCGGAATATGGTGGTAAGTGTTAACGGTCACCGTTGCCATTAACGGTGACCGTTAACCCTTACCTCCAGCCTCGGAATGAGGCCCAATGTCATAACCAGACATGTCTTTCGTTCAGATTTGTCATCTGCCACCGGGGTTGTACAATTTAATTTACATTTAGGATTGCCCACTGTTAAAGGCAGTTCCTGGGTGCTTGACCTTTAAGCTCCATCAGTCAGTTGGCAGGAAAGTACATGTCACTTTGTACTGCCAAGTCACCGAACTACGAGGCAGCAACTGAGAGGTGTCAGTGGACCCACCCCAGCAGAACTACGAGGCAGCAACTGAGAGGTGTCAGTGGACCCACCCGAGCAGAACGCAGCAACTGACAGGTGTCAGTAGTCCCACCCCAGCAGAACTACAAGGCAGCAACTGAGAGGCGTCAGTAGACCCACCCCAGCAGAACTACAAGGCAGCGACTGAGAGGTGTCGGTAGGCCCACCCCAGCAGAACTACAAGGCAGCAAATGAGAGGTGTCAGTAGACCCACCCCAGCAGAACTACAAGGCAGCAACTGAGAGGTGTCAGTAGACCCACCCCAGCAGAACTACAAGACAGCTACTGAGAGGTGTCAGTAGACCCACCCCAGCAGAGTTACACAATAGCTCTGCTTTTCCGCGTGGAGCCCTCAAGAGGGGTAATGTGAGCTGTAGAGATGCAACATAGAGTTTCACAGTTACAAGTATCCAAATAACACATTACTCAAGGTTTTCTAGTCAAATAAGTATTTATTTATTTAATGGTTGGTTTTAAATAAGCCTTCTTTAGAAAGGGCAATATGCAACAATATAAAATACACTTCACAGCACTTCCTCAGATTTAAGTTAAGCAAGTAGATACCCTTTTGGGATGCCACAGACACACTTTATACACCCCGAGGGGACTTCAATTACTAGGACACTGTGGATATATCACTTTTGACACTTAAATGCAATACTGAGGTTGCAGAAAAGGAAAAGGTTATGGAAGGAAAAAGGTTTAACAGGTTCTCGGAATATGTGAATACTTTGCAATCTTTCCAACAAAGTCTAGGTTAGATCTTTCCCAGTAGTACAAGTAAAACCTGTGTACAACCTATGAGGGAAAGTTAAAAGTAAAGTCAATGGGTCAGAAGAGTCTGTAGGGAGCCAGGACAGGCAAAGTCAGTTGAACAATGTCTAAGGAGCTGAGGCACTTCGTCAGATAGCACACAACTCTTGCACAATGTTATCTAGAGAGTTTGTAGACAAAGAATCACTGTAGGGCCACAAGCTGTTAGGATTGTGAAGGGCAAAGATGCACGCTAACTCTGCAAAAAAAGCAGCAACTGTAAGTCTCCAGTGAGAACAAACAATCTACAGACCAAAAAGGTAGTACCCCTTTAGTCAAGACTACCTTAGGTTGGAAGAAGAGGATCCAGCTGGCTTTTGTTCTGGTTGCAGTCTTGCAGATCCGGGGTTCCTGGGCCTCATTCGTGGAGACAAGAGGGAGGACGTCTGGAGGACTCCTGCACTGCAGTTCGAAGGTCGGCCGCGGCTATAGGCTCTTTCCAAATCAGCGGCACTTCACGGTTTACGCTACCGATCTATAGCACCACTGCAGTTCTTGGACATTTTAAGGGCTCCCCTTGCTTCTGGGGTCCAGCATTCTGTTGAGGTGGCTCAGACTTGGGTCGTCCTGCTTCGGGGGGTCCTCAGGATCTTCCTGGAGCTCGGGTCCTGCTTAAAGACGATGCACTCGTTTCTGGTGTTCCTGACCCCGGGCACTCGGTTCCAGCAGCAGCAAGGAAGTACAGCCAGCAGGGACAGGGGTTCCAGCAAAGTTTGTCTTGGGGTCAGTTGGTCCCACCAACCCAAGGGAAGAAGTTGTCAGTTCCGGGCTTCTCTAGTCGATACGAATTTGAAGCTTCAGCACTGCAGCCAGGCTTCACTGGGCAGTTCAATGGTCCAGGAGGTTACAGCAAGCTTCTCTTCCGAGTTCTTTCATCAGATGTTTCTTCCAGTGGTCGACTCTGCCTTGTGCTCAAGAGACCTTGCCTTTTATGCAGGTTTCTTCCATTCATTCGCAGTCTAGCTGTCCCACGCCCAGCAGGGTGGCTGTGCTCCAAGGACAGCCAGCCAGCCAATCAGCACTGGATGCATTCAGGTAACCAATGAGACTAACATGGCATTTTGGGCACCTCACTCGCTTCCTGCTCTGTCACACACACTGGAGCCAGAGACAGGCTTCAGCAGTGAAGCCCGCCAAAGACGAAACAAAGAAAAGGGTCAAACCGGATTTGGCGTGCAGAGTAAAACCCAAGAAAGACCTCACAAGCAAGAAATGGCGAAAAAAGAAGACCGAGCCATTTTGACAAAATGGGCACCCCTGGGTACATTACTGCAGTTGAGGATTCAGCCTGTGGTACAAATGCATAATGGTAGGAAAATTAAACCACTGCCACCAGCCATTAAATGTCATGAGGGTAACATAAAAAATGTTACATGAGTAAGTAGGAAAAGGGGCTACTAAGTAACCCCCCAGTACTTCCACATAAAATGGGATGTGCTGGACCTGCATATGAAAAACAGGTAAGTAAATTCAATTTCACTTTACTACTCTTGGGAACGGTAGTCTACCCAAGACAAGGTATTTAAACCTTAAGGGAAATCCAAAGGACTTCGCTGTGATAATGCACTGAAGGTGCTTTGTGTCACAATACAAAAGGTGATGCCTATGGGGTTTGTCAGACTCCAAAACCAAAAGAAACACAGAATCCAAATCACTGAAAAATACATGAGAGAGTGGGAAAAAGGTCTCACTCACTCCAGATAAAAATTAAAAGTCTTAAAGTCCAGCAAAAGAGCTGGGGGTCTCTAAGGTTGAAGGGAATTAGCACAGCAATGAGAATTCCCCCAACAAAGATGCCATTCTGTCAAATCCTTGAAATAGTCTGGGAAATCGATCCGGGGGGTGCGTGGTAGAAAAGCTTTTAAGAACCCTGCGTTCCTGATGTGCACTGGTGTGTCATGTGATACTGTTTACCCAATCACATAACTCGGTTTTCACAAAGCCGCTATTATTTTCTGCTCGCTCATCGGCCATGCCTGATTTTTCTTGATGCATTGTTAAGGTTCTCCATGTGTTGCCCTATAGCAGTGCTATAGGGGAACCCACCTATGCTTCTCAAAGCTAGGTCTGCGCTCAATAAATAGCATAACAACAATACACACGTATGGGCACGTCCTCAATGGACGGGGAGGTGGCCACTGCACTTATGTGACCACCACTGCACTCTTATAAGTGGCTCTAGCTGACTTATAGATGAGAAGGAAGCTGCAGAAACCCAGGGCTGCATTTATGGTAATTGAAAGCAATCTTTGGCCAGCCTCTGGAAGAAGGTGCACACATTTCCTGTCCTGGCTGCGCTTGGCAGTGGCTTTGCCAAGTGTCTGCCCGCCCGCCCGGCTGAGCCAGAGGATGCACTGACACTGCTGAATGAATAGTCCTCTTTGGGTCGCTGCTGCCTATTAGGGATGGCACAGAGCCATGCGTGCTTCGCTGAGTTGCGCGGTAATTCAAGATGGGTTTATGTAATTGGAGATTAATGGCCTCTCTGGGATGCTTGAGAGAGACGCTGATGGTGGGAATGGAGCAGTGTAATGTGCCGCACAGCCGGTGCTTAACTGGGATGCAAAATCAATGGGGCCTCTGGAAACGGGGCCTGGTCAAACTGGGTGGTCTTTTCTGCATACTGTGAATCAAACTCCCTGTGGACCAGTTGCTCAATAAACAACTCTCTGTAAATAATCAAACCCCTTCCTCGCTCAGGCTGTTAGCAATCCAATCAGGGATGAAATCCCTTTCATTCTGTAAGCGATCCAATCAGGGAGGAAATCACTTTTATTCTGTAAGCGATCCAATCAGGGAGTAAATCACTTTCAGTCTGTAAATGACTAGACACAGACTAGATGCGCTCTTTCCCTCGTGCTTTCTCGATTCCCGATTCTGATCCTTCCTATAGATTGTGTTGCTGAGGCCTATGGGCGTGCTGCGCATTATAAGTAATACATAATATTAATAACGAACCAAAGCCCAGTGCGCTTAGAAGCTTTTCTTAAGTGCTCATTCGGCATGTCAGCTCCCCTGGTGTCTGCTTGCCTTGTGATACCTGTAAGTGTTAACCCCTGCAAGGAAGGGCTTTTAATATGCACATATTCCCCAAACAGGAACCAGTCTTCTCAAAATAAAGGATGTTTCACTTTCAATGTACGTTGTGAAAGCAAGCGTCCCCAAACAGCACGATCCTCCCCGCAATGAGAGACAATGAAGGACTCTCCCAAAATGGGAATAAGGCCAAGACAGAGTGCGGGTGAGCGTAAGTGGGAGTTTATCAATCAGAATTGGGCATGCAAAGAACTCTGCAAACTCCGAGAGCGCTCTGTCTGACAATAGCAAAGACAGGCGTATATATTTACAAAAAACGTCATCAAAACCTACATACTATAGGGGGCACAAGTTCATTGGGATTGGGTGGCGACGACTAACTATAGGTGCTGCTGCGGTGTGGTTGGTCTTGGCTGGAGGACGTCACTGGTCACCCTCGTGGGTTGGGCTGGGCCTGGCAGGTCGGCTTGAGTTCATCCGGGCGGTGTTGGTGTGCCGAGGCGGCCTGTGGCCGAGATGAATGCCTTTCCTGACTTACTTGCCCTCTGCCATGCACCCCGCAGTCATTCAGTCATTTACAGTTCTATTCTCTTTAGTAAATCTTTCAATAGGTTAATGCAACACAGGAGGAATGCACCTTGTGAGGGGTCTGGAGATAATATATCGAGGCCTGGTTACTTGTGATCTGCTGACCGGGACCGTAGGTCGAGGGGCTAAGCTCCGGGGACTGGGGCGGGTGGTACAGGTCTTTCTGTCTTGTTAGAAGTGGTTATGGACGTTTCGCTGTGTGTCGTCAAAGTGTTGGGTGTCCTGATTGCACAGGGCCATAAGTCTGAGACAGTCCGGTGGGTTGTGGGGTTTACGAGGGGGTTCTTGAGTTTAAACTAAGGTTTACTGCTGTGCTGTAAATAATGCAGGTGGCTGGCCGCGGCCTTGGGTGCTGCAGTGGGGCTACAAGTCTTTGAAGCGGCTCCAGTCAGGTCGGGGGAGGCGTGATAGCGCAGAGCGGGGCTCTGTTCTCATGTCTTGGCAGCCTTCTGAGGGAGGGAGGGGGATACATCGAGACCTTGTACGCTTTCACAAAGGTATCTCCCTCGTGCGTTGCTGAATATAAGTAAAGACATCGCAAACATTTGAATACTTTCTATAATACTTATTTAAAATCACTTCGAAACATGCATTTAACCTTTGCTGGGTGCGTTTCGATTATACCCAGTTCGAGCATCATATTTGTACATTAGACTCTAGCAGCTACAGTGTTTGAGTTACATGCATATACATTCGTAGTAAATGAGGTAGCGGTTAGATAAGTGGAGTACATAGAAAACGACCCGCCACCGTACGTGACGGTGGTGGCATATGAGGGGCTCAGACATTCACACATGATACGTGCACTCTCGCGCATTCTTTAATGAGTTCATAGTATAGTTGCATTCGCTTTCTCGTGTACTCTAGCAGCATTAGCTTTGGTTATGGCGCGAAACCATGTGAGGTAGGCTGCCCAGTGATACACGCAACGAACAGATCCCTGGAGCGTTCCTTTATCATTGGCATCCACCTGCAATGGTGCGAGCTTGCCATAGCTTATATCATGGGAGCATACTCTCTCATTTTAATACCTTCTACAGGCGTTTGTATTTTGTGGAAGAAAGAAATAATGCAAGAGGTCTTGACATTAATGCATAAAGACTGTCTGCCATTTTATGACCATATTACTGTTCTTTTCATTTCCCAGGCCTGCTGGCCGGGTCATGCTAGGAGCGATGATACACTGCGGGAGGTGAACTGATACAATGTTAGTGCATTACGCTAGCTCATGTCCGTTTTGTTCGTGGGAACGTGCTCGCAGCGGATCTGCCAGGGTGCTGCGGCAACAGGGATGTTCTCCAAGGGTGGGGGCCGCGCTACAGCGCGCTGAGCTCACACCATCTTTACTGGGCAAAGAATGGTTTTTGGGCCTAGCTAGATTTGTGTTGTAATCAATACATGTGGGCATTCGATACGTGTGGGCAATGTCTCCAGTGGGTGAGCCCTCCACCACCTGGGCCCGGGTGGCATGAGGGAACGCCCAATGGGCCATAGCCCTTCCCTGGGGAAGAAACGCAGGCGAGAGGGGTCTTCTGGACCAGTCCTCCCCTACATTTCCCCCCTTTCGTTACTTAAGTAACGAATTCTTTAACTCCTCTATCCTCCTACATTCTGCTTCGTCCATCACCGCCTCATCCCATGCAGGAGTTCCTTTGATAGGCATCCATGCTCTGCACACCCCCCTTAAACTCTCACCTCTCCTGGCGTATTCATCTGGAGTACACGTAAGATATATGCACCCACCATCTCCTTCCAAATCTACCCATACTTCCTCGTACCATTCTAGTATGCGGGGCTCTTTGATGGTGGTGTGCCAAAGCTTGTTTACAATATCCTTGTCGTGGTACATGGGCACCAGTTGGTACCTGGGTGTGTTGTCTACCCCTGTTTGTACTTGTGCTTCTTGCATCGTTTTTATTGTACCGTGTGAGTTGCCCATTGTCACCATCATCATTGCACCATTTGGTACTGCGTTAGCACAGACTCGAAGACCCACCTGGCATAGGCAGAAAATCAAAAGGAGGAACACCACAGCTGGCATCAAAAATTTCATCGTTGTTCCAAGCCATGAGGGGACCCAGGAGAAGAGGTTATCGAACCATGTACTATCTTCTGCTCCGCCTTCCATCTTCATTTTTTCTCCTAGGTTGTGGACTGCTTCGATCACATGGGACAGGGAGCCGTTTTCTGCGTCTTCAGAAGGTACGAAAGTGCAGCAGGCACTTCCTATTTTTCGGCAAACACCGCCGTCCATTGCCGTCAACAGGTCCAGGACATACCTGTTTTGCATGGTCATCAGTCGCAAGGCTCTTAGTTCGACCTTTATTATGTTAAAACCTTCTTCAGTGTCGTTCGCCAGCTGAATTAATTCCCAGCGTGTTATCTGGAGCCATTTTGCGTTAGCCCTTGCTTGGACACTTGATACGAGCGAGGCAAAGAATGTTTCTGCTGAGCTGAATAATCGATATTTGTCTGGGATCTGGGCCAATAGTTCTGACGATGCCTTCGATATATAATTTCATGCTCGTCTGTTGCGGGTCAGCACCTCTTCCTTGCTTCCAGAAGACAGGACATACATTTGTGGTTCTGCAGTTGGTTGGCCCACACTCTGTTGTGTGCGGTCCTGTGTCCCTTTGCTTCCATCGATGTGGCTTTCTGGTATCACCATTAGAGCTGAGTGCAGAGTGGCCATTGAGCAGCTGCCACTCCACGACGGGGGGAGGTGTAGGTATGCCTGGTTTCCACATACCCAATATGTGTCCATAAGAGCCGCAGTTCCTTTTCTTAGGTCTGGGATAGTGAGGGTTTTGTTGCACTTCTTGTTCGTCCCCATGGACGTTCTCCCCTCTCCTTTGAAACATAGTTCATAGTCTATTTCATTCTGCAACTTGAAAGGCTTTTCGATGGGCGTAACCCAGGTTAGTTTTGAAATGTGTTCTCTCCATACGGGTGTGCATGTTTCTTCTATCCATTGCAATTTCTCCGGTGCCACACCCCTCAGTGCTTCAGCTTTACAGATTACTTCTTCATTCTTCCACTTGTTATCAGAAAAAAGTGTCCCTTCGATTGCAAAAAATGGTTCTTTCAGACATACAACCCCTGACGGTTTTGGGTAGCACGTTTTCTCGTTCTGCAGCATTTGAAAAGTCACTTCATGTGCCTGGAAGGTGTTCTTAATTCTGCACAAAGTGAGATGAAGGAGACATTGGGCATCTATAATCGGCAACTCTTTGGGTAGCAGTACTTTGGGTGTACCTGATGCGTGAGGGATGAGGGAGCAAACGTAACAGCTCTCGTTTGTTGTTTGTTTAGCTGTGGCACTCATATCTGCATACCACTTATTTGTTTGGTGGGGGTGTCGTGGGTCTTCCATCTTATCTAGGCCTAGCCCATAATACTCATCATACTTCCTCCTCCCAGCTTCCCTCTTCCGTCTATTGTTCTTGTTCCTCATATTCTTCCCCATCCCCTGGGCAAGAGACAAAATAGACCCCCCTTTCTCATTCCCGCCCCCCTTCACCCAGTCATCATATAATATTTCATGTGTTTCTCTCATTCGTTTATTCTGTATGGCCGTGGGGGCAGGTTGGCTGGTGGGGGTATTATACAACCAGGATATGGCAGAGGGGTCTCGGTCGTTTAAACTATGAGCATTGTAATTAGACATCTCAGGCGGGGACAGTGTGTTGTTTTGTCTTTCACCTTTTGGCCCTCCATCGTGTGAGATGACAACATTGGGTGACGAAGTATAGTAGCCCCACACAAGTTTAGTTCCATCCCATATCAAAAAATCACCTTCCCTTGTAGTTGCGTTGACACTTGCAGTTGTATTGGTCCCAATGGTTGTGTTGCTCCCTCCCCCCTCGTTCATCTCGATAGAGATGAACGCTATGAACCAGTATGTGACCAGACCAAATAATAATGTAAAAAACAATATAATGCACGCAGACAGTCCACATTCATACGAATATATACATTTCACAGTTAACCATTCTCTAATTCTAGTAAATTTATCCGTTGCAGGCCGCCCGTTAGATGCCATGGAAGCTCCTGTTTTAAGATATAAAAGTGCATTGAGTGCATACATGTAAACATTTTGTTGGCACCATCAGTGCCAATATACATGTGACGGGGAATGGAAACGGGTGGGGATACGGGGAGGGGTATTCACAGACAAGGGTGTATACAAGCTTATAGTTTGACATTCCATTTAACATATGTATATGATATATTCATACTCAACACGATCAAAGTTAAAACAAATTTTTCCCCCTTTTTTTTTTTTTTTTTTTCTTCTTCATCTTTATCAGTTGTGCATTTCTTCAAATTCAGTACCAGCACATACACGCAATTTCATATTCAGTCATTCTGCTCAGTTGCGGCGTTTGCTGTTGTCTGTGCCTCCCCCTCTACTTCCTCTTGTACGTTGCTATATGCCTTTCGTACATCGGTCAAGTGCACCCAGTACCTCAACCCTTTGACCTTTACCGCCGTAGGCGTGCAAAATATTACTTCATATGGGCCATGGAATCGTGGTGCATTCCACCGACGCACAAAACTTCTGACATATCGCCTGGCATTAGCTGTAGTTGTTGCCCTGGCTCCGTGACAGCGCCTGTTACATTTCCCTCTTCTCTAGTGAAGGGTGGGGACAATTGCTTTGCTATCACGCGCGCTGCCCTTGTCAGTTTCTTTAAATAGTCTGTGAACTCATCTCCCAATATCGCGGCGCTTCTGTAAGCGTCTGAGTGTTCGCGTAGCGGTGAATGTGCGGTGTTCATCCGTCTCCCAGTCACGATCTCGTGCGGGGACAAATGGTGGTCTTTGCTTGGCTGGTTTCGTAACTCGAATAGCGCAAGCGGTAGGCAGTAAATCCAATTCTTTTTTAATGAGAAGCATAGTTTTGATAACCTGCCCTTCAACAGTCCGTTTATCTTTTCCACTACGCCATTACTTTGAGGATGATAAATTGAGCATAATTTATGTTTTATTCCCAGCAATGTAGTCACTTCCTTAAAAAGCTCATTCACAAAATGCGTGCCATTGTCTGAGCGGATCACGTCACAAATTCCCCAGCGCGGGAATACTTCCCTTACTAGGAACTTGGCGGCGCTCTTGGCATCGGGCCGCGCGCAGGGTCCTGCTTCCACCCACCTTGAAAATGGGCACACGACCACAATCATGTACCGTGCACCATTACACCTTTCCCCCATGTCTGCGTGATCTATGTGCAGTTCCTTGAATGGGCCAATGGGTTTAGGGATTGTTCCCCGGAGAGTGCGTAATGTCATCCCTGAATTGTATATTTGGCATGTTGTACATTCCATTGCCAATCGAGACACATGCTCCTGAAGACAGGGCACGAACCATTCTTCCTGTATTTCTGCTGCGATGTGTTGTTTGGTGTTATGTGCAGGGAAGTGTAGTTGTTGAAATGCAATCTCTAGTAGCTGAATTGGCATTACCACCTTCCCCGAGTTATTTTGCCTCCACAGCAGGTCTGTTCCTGACTTGCTGCACCCTCGCTTTGTCCACAATAGTTTTTCCTCTGCACTGGCTCCTTCCTGTAATTCTATTATTTGTGGTATGGGCATGATATTATATCCCTCTGGGGGCTGTTCGTTTGTTTTGTCCTTAAGCATGTACTCACCTGTGTCATTTTTCTGAAAATAGGAAGCCTCCTTGGCGGCAGCGTCTGCTGCCGCGTTCCCTAAAGACACAACATCTGTGTTGGATGTATGTGCTTGGCACTTCACTATTGCTACTGCAGTGGGGCTTTGCAGGGCCTCAATTAACTCTTTCAACAATTCCGCATGCTGTACAGGTGTTCCGTCTGCCCTCCTAAAGCCCCTCCGCCCCCACCTTGCCAGGCCCCCATGTACTGTCGTTGTCATGTAAGCTGAGTCTGTGTATATCGTCACTGCACAACCCTTTGCTGCATGTAGTGCTTCTATGAGTGCAATCAGTTCTGCTGCCTGCGCAGAGTAATGTGATGGGAGACGATATTGTACCAGTGTTTCATACTCACCGTCTTCTAACCTCACCACTGCCATGCCAACGTGTTTTTCTCCCGTGTCCGCGTCAATTGATGCGGACCCATCCACAAAGTACACTTCCCCTTCGCTTAGAGCATTCTCACACACCACTGTCTCCTCCCCGCTTCCTCCTGTGTAGGTTGCGCAATCGTGGTTCTGCATGTCTTCGAGCGTACATGCTTCTGTAATGAATGTGGCGGGGTTCACTGTCTTGCATCTCACTATATGGATGTTGGCACTGGACAGTATAACCTCGTAGGCGGTCGCCCGCTGTGTGGTCAGTGTGCTTTTTGATCTCTCTAGTATTGCAAATAATGAATGTTCCACAAACAATGTCACAGGGCAACCCATTACTATTGTGGCACTTTTCTCAATCGCGAACGCGGCTGCAGCGAGTGATTGCTCGCACGCAAAATGGCCCTGCATCACGGCATCTAAAGTGCCACTATAGTAAGCCAATGGCTTGTGTCCTAAGGATGTTTTTTGTGTCAGGACTGCTGTCATCAGTGTTTCCTTGCAGTGTGAGAATAGGTAAAACTCGCGTCCATAATCGGGCTTTGCCAGTACTGGGGCGCTTGAAATCAACTCTTTTAGTGTTTGGAAGGAGGAACTCATCTCTTCTGTCCATTCCATCTTCCTGTTCTCCTGTTGGGCCACCTTTAATGCTTGTAATAAGGGCCTGGTGTATACCGCATAATCTAATATCCATGCTCGGCAATAATTGCACATTCCCAAAAATTTCTGCATGTCTTTTACTGTTGTGGGTTCTTGTACTGATCTTATGGCTTCTACCCTGTCTGGTATTATTCTTTTCCCATCTCTTGAAATCAGCTGTCCTAGGTACAGGACCTCTGTAAGACAGTATTGTAGCTTTCCCTTGTCCACCTTGTACCCCTTGTTGGCCAGCAAAGTCAATAATGTTATGGAATCTTTTCTGCATGTCTCTTCGTTTCGTGCGCAGACTAGTAAATCGTCTACGTACTGAATAATGGTGCTCTCAACTGATAGGTTTCCTAGGTCTTCATGTAATACGCGATTGAAGATGCTCGGGCTCTCGCAGTAACCCTGTGGTAATCTGCAATGCTCGTACCTTTTACCCCCCAGTGTGAAGGCGGTAAGGTATCTGCTCTCTTCAGCCAGGGGAATAGAGAAAAATGCGTTTTTCAAATCCACTACTGTGAAATGTGATGCCTCTTTCGGGATGCTGCACAGTATTGATGCGGGGTTCGGGACTAGAGGGAACTCCTTCTGGATTACATTATTGAGGGGGCGTAGGTCTTGTATCATCCTCCATGACCCCCCTTTTGCTTTTTTGATCGGATAAATGCACGTGTTACATGGGGAGGTTGAAGGCACTATTATCCCTTGTGCTAGTAGGGCGTTTATTGTCTCTTTTATGCCCTCTTCAGCTTCACGAGACAGAGGATACTGTTTAACTCGTGGTACAATTGCTCCTTGTTTTAGCTTTATTACCACAGGCTGTACTCCATGCAACAGTCCCACATCATGGGGGCCTGTTGTCCATAAGTTGTTTGGTACGAGCCTCATGTCGTCATCAAAAAACGACGGTGGTGCTCCTACCACTGTCATCAATTGGACGGGAGTCTCCCTTGCTTGTATTAAAATATCACAGGGCATCGCTATTTCCATCACTATTTCACCATCCCCTTCTGAGTCTGAGAAGAGATCCTCATCTGTTACTTCTCGCAGGGCGATGTTGGCGTTTGTGCATAGCACTGTGCGCCACTCACACCCTTCCTCGTCCACTCCGATCACAGCTATTCTTTTTGCTGACACTTGCACAGCGTGCAAATCTAACGATACCACTGATCCTGGTGCTGCGTTGGGGCATACTATGGGGCGGAAGAGGAACTCCGCCGGGATCCTCCAGTCCATGCTTCTCAGCTCGGGAATAATGAGGGCCAGAGTCTTCAGCCCTCTGATAAACATTTCCTCATTTTGTGGCAGTCCTCGTATTTCCTGCGTGGTTGTGTAGGCTTGCACTACCAACATTGCACGCAAGGGGCATATCCCGGGCGTGGAACACACTATCCCCCTCTCGGTAAATGATATGGTCATGTTGAGTTTACTCAGGAGATCCCTCCCTAGCAAGTTAATTGGGGAATGTTCGTAATACAATAAGGGTGCCTTCACAGTCTTACCCCCCACCGTTACATCCAAAGCTTCTGTGTAAGGAACTTCAACTACAGCCCCAGAGAACCCCTGCGTCTCTAACTTCCTGTTAGATAACGGGAATCGGCCCTCTCTGATACATGATTTCTCCGCTCCCGAATCAACCATGAATATAAACTGCTTGTCTCCTATCTGCGCCCCTACCAATGGTTCCTCTGCTGCATTGTAGGTGGTGGATAGAACTGGACACGCAAGTGTTCTCTGTGGGCTGTCCTATGCGGGGTACCTCGTCGCCCCTCCCTCATTAAAGACATTTCCGGAAACTATCGACATGCCGCTGTAAGGTGCTGGCGCGGGGGCCCCGTTTGCCGTTGTCGCGAAAGGGTTACCTGGCGTGTATTGCATACTGTCATTGTTTTGGGGTGGTTCTGTGTCCTATACTGGTGTCCTTGTTGCTGGCCCGTGGTACCCTGGCCGGGGTTTCTTAGCTGCTGTTGTCCCATTGGGAGACCGTATGGGCTTCCCGGGTGTGGATGACCATAAGCCTCCCCCTCCTGGAACCCGTTGTTTTGTCTACTTCTGCACTCCCTGGAGTAATGTCCCCATCTTCCACAGTTCCAGCAACTCCCTTGGGGGCCCCTGGGACCCTGCCATCCATTCCCTCCCATGCCCCCATACCCCTGTCCGCCTCCTCTCCGGCCCCTGTACCCACCTCGTCCCCCTCGAGGGGTCCACTCTTGCCACTGCGGGCTTCCACCTTGTTCCTGCTCAGTCCACTGCCGCTGTGCTGGTCCTGCCCAAGTAGTTGCCACCCTTCCTTGGAGTGCTATCTGCCCCTCCTCCTCCTCATCTCCCTCTCTACTGTGTGGGAGTGCGGCTACTGCTGCTGCAACCTTCACTAACTTTGACTGTACTAACTTCGCCTCGTCTGCCAATCTTTTCTGCGCCACCTCCTTCTCCCTCTCCTTGATTCTTTTACAATGGTGTACTATTATGCTTTGAATTTCTGGCCATCCCTTTGCTTCAATACCTGCTATCTTGTCAAGCGCCTTCTGCACTTCCTTTGGGAGCCCTCTCTTTATAATAAAATAAAATAAAGATGTCGATTGATACCAGGGCGTGCCCGTTTCGGCTCTCCACATCTCTTGGACCCAGAAAATATAATCCATAGCCTCTTCCCCGTCATTCATTGTACACTGCATCACTGACTGCAAGTCCGGTGTGTCTGGGAATGTTTCGCGTAAGGCATCCCACACCCTGGCACGCACCGTGTTAAATGACGCCCCATCATGGCGGTCACAGTCTAACGTTACCCGGGAAACCGGCCTTAACCCATACTCTTTCAGCCTGATCGCCTACTGCTGATACCAGTAGACTTTTTACATCTCCTATGGCTAGGGGTATCCCGGCAGTGTGTTTCTCAAAGGCATATATCCACTTACTTGCCCCTCCTGACAACGGGGGCAATAGCTTCAATAAATTGGCCTTATCCATCTGTGCCCATGGGATATAGTTAGGCCTCCCTCCTCCCCTGTGTATCAGTGGGAGCTGTAGCCTTCCTTTTGTCGTTCCGTCCGGACCCGTTTGAGCTGTTGATGTCCCCAGTGATGCCATTTTCCCCACTCTGTTCCTTAGTCGCCCCGTCCACTCATCATCCAGGGTTCTCAGTGAACACGTACCTTCCTCCCCCTCGCTTCCCCCTCCTATCGCCATACTCAACCTGTCGCTTTCTTCTACCTCGTCCCTTATATCACACAGCAACTCCTCTCTAATTCCCCCCCTCCTTTCCTCGCTTGCAGCATCTCCCTCTCCGGGCCCTACTTCTATTATTCGCGTTGGTTCTTCCTCAATTCTGAACAAAATCTCGCCCTTTTTCCACCCCTCTTCGGGCTTTCTATTTTCACCTAGCGCTCTGGACGTACGCCCCGATCTAGTTGCATCTAGTGCTGTTCGCTCGCATATGTCTTTTATCCTCGAGAGCTCATCCTTTGCTATCGTCAGTCTTGATTCTAAATCGTCTGTGAGCTTCTCTATATCTACCCTTTGTGCACCTGCCTGGGCTCGCTCCCTCGTGCTCTCGTATGGCGGAGGTGCCGTGGGCCGGAGGGGTGTAGTATCTCTCGGGGGAGGTATGTAAGTAGGATCACTGTACCCCTCTGCGGGCACAGGCTTCTTTATTATCGGGTACAAACTTATTACCTCTACAGGTGATGCTACACTTGAGCCTTCTTTGACATCTCTTTGGATTAACAGTGGATTGTCTGTGGTGGACGGGAGATCAGTATTTAGTGTTGGTGTCTTAGGCGGTGGTATCTCTTCAAATAACCTCCAAAGATCTAATATTTCCCTCCTATTTTGCAGCTGCTTTCCTTTGTATTTTAGATAAATGCATGTGGCCACTGTATCCAGGACACTTTTATCAAACGACCCTCCCTCGGGCCAAATCTGTGGTAACCCCTCCCCCTTTAGCTCGGTCACCCATTGGTCGTGGTATTTTTTAATCCGCTCCACGTATCCCGGGAGATTCTTACAAATATGCGATAAGGGTGTTTCAGCCCCCATCTCTGTGCCCTACTAGTGCTAACGTGCCTAGTGTGTTTGCAACTACAACGTAAATGTAGTATAAATATTATTCTTTAGATTTTACTTCACATTCAATGCTGGGTCCCTTCGGGCTCTCCCCCTCCCTATCTGTACAATACAAAACTGGCCGTACACAATGTCTATTATGTTCTTTTTGAGGGGCACATACAAGAGCAACCCATCCTTTGGTTTGACAATGTCAGACTGGAAATCAAAAAGGTACTCACTCACTCCACTATATTGGCGTTGTCTGAAGAGAGAAAAATAAACTTTTATCCGACCACACTTATCATGACCATTTAACTATTATGCACTTATAATCGTCCACACATTCACAACGTCAAAATCTCTTCTAGCACATACGAGGTGCACACACCTCTTGGCACCATTCACCATTCAAGCTGCCCTCCCTTTCCTCCCTAGCCGGCTGTCCCTAATCGCCTTATTTGAATATCTAGATGCGCATATATATATAGATATTAACCTGTTGCCCCCCCTTCTAATAGGACTCTGTTTCTCTTACTGTCCCCCCAAGTCTGTGCTAATCACAGTCCTTTATTCTCCCCCCCCTACCCTTAAGAAAAGGAAAAAAGTAATAGCGGTCACTAATGTACTCTCAGTGTCCCCTTTTGCTGAACACTTTTATTTTATACTCCACTTCTTCATATATTCCCAGTACTAGTCAAGATAGCACTATGCGGCGCCGCCTTCCACCCCCTTTCGGAGCTAGGTTCCCGTCACTTTTATCTCTTATTCACCTCTTAATCCTAATGGCCATATGCAAAGAAAAAGCAAGGAAAATTCAAGATGATCTTTAGTAGATCTGCGTACCCCCTCTTCGTTTCCTGTCCTACACTTCACTCCCCGCTCCCCTTAAGATCGCTCGCACTCAGTGCTCACGTGCCCGTCTTGAACCGATACTCTCCGAAACTGGGTCCGTCCAGGCAGTGTCGCCGTCAGCTCTACAGTCAGCCCCGGCTCCATCGAGCGGTACTCAAAGGGGATTTTTCAACCGGGATCCCGTACCCCCTCTCTATTGAGTGCGCACTTCTTAGTGTACCGGTCGCCGTTGGCGGGCAGCCTCCTGGAGCCGGCTCACCGTGCGTATCCCTTTGCGACCGGAGATTCTCGTGCCAAACGGGGACGGTTAGAAGGAGTTTAGGAAGAAATAAAAATCACGCTATCGGGGTCACCACTGAAAGCAAGCGTCCCCAAACAGCACGATCCTCCCCGCAATGAGAGACAATGAAGGAATCTCCCAAAATGGGAATAAGGCCAAGACAGAGTGCGGGTGAGCGTAAGTGGGAGTTTATCAATCAGAATTGGGCATGCAAAGAACTCTGCAAACTCCGAGAGCGCTCTGTCTGACAATAGCAAAGACAGGCGTATATATTTACAAAAAACGTCATCAAAACCTACATACTATAGGGGGCACAAGTTCATTGGGATTGGGTGGCGACGACTAACTATAGGTGCTGCTGCGGTGTGGTTGGTCTTGGCTGGAGGACGTCACTGGTCACCCTCGTGGGTTGGGCTGGGCCTGGCAGGTCGGCTTGAGTTCATCCGGGCGGTGTTGGTGTGCCAAGGCGGCCTGTGGCAGAGATGAATGCCTTTCCTGACTTACTTGCCCTCTGCCATGCACCCCGCAGTCATTCAGTCATTTACAGTTCTATTCTCTTTAGTAAATCTTTCAATAGGTTAATGCAACACAGGAGGAATGCACCTTGTGAGGGGTCTGGAGATAATATATCGAGGCCTGGTTACTTGTGATCTGCTGACCGGGATCGTAGGTCGAGGGGCTAAGCTCCGGGGACTGGGGCGGGTGGTACAGGTCTTTCTGTCTTGTTAGAAGTGGTTATGGACGTTTCGCTGTGTGTCGTCAAAGTGTTGGGTGTCCTGATTGCACAGGGCCATAAGTCTGAGACAGTCCGCTGGGTTGTGGGGTTTTTCGAGGGGGTTCTTGAGTTTAAACTAAGGTTTACTGCTGTGCTGTAAATAATGCAGGTGGCTGGCCGCGGCCTTGGGTGCTGCAGTGGGGCTACAAGTCTTTGAAGCGGCTCCAGTCAGGTCGGGGGAGGCGTGATAGCGCAGAGCGGGGCTCTGTTCTCATGTCTTGGCAGCCTTCTGAGGGAGGGAGGGGGATACATCGAGACCTTGTACGCTTTCACAAAGGTATCTCCCTCGTGCGTTGCTGAATATAAGTAAAGACATCGCAAACATTTGAATACTTTCTATAATACTTATTTAAAATCACTTCGAAACATGCATTTAACCTTTGCTGGGTGCGTTTCGATTATACCCACTTCGAGCATCATATTTGTACATTAGACTCTAGCAGCTACAGTGTTTCAGTTACATGCATATACATTCGTAGTAAATGAGGTAGCGGTTAGATAAGTGGAGTACATAGAAAACGACCCGCCACCGTACGTGACGGTGGTGGCATATGAGGGGCTCAGACATTCACACATGATACGTGCACTCTCGCGCATTCTTTAATGAGTTCATAGTATAGTTGCATTCGCTTTCTCGTGTACTCTAGCAGCATTAGCTTTGGTTATGGCGCGAAACCATGTGAGGTAGGCTGCCCAGTGATACACGCAACGAACAGATCCCTGGAGCGTTCCTTTATCATTGGCATCCACCTGCAATGGTGCGAGCTTGCCATAGCTTATATCATGGGAGCATACTCTCTCATTTTAATACCTTCTACAGGTGTTTGTATTTTGTGGAAGAAAGAAATAATGCAAGAGGTCTTGACATTAATGCATAAAGACTGTCTGCCATCTTATGACCATATTACTGTTCTTTTCATTTCCCAGGCCTGCTGGCCGGGTCATGCTAGGAGCGATGATACACTGCCGGAGATGAACTGATACAATGTTAGTGCATTACGCTAGCTCATGTCCGTTTTGTTCGTGGGAACCTGCTCGCAGCGGATCTGCCAGGGTGCTGCGGCAACAGGGATGTTCTCCAAGGGTGGGGGCCGTGCTACAGCGCGCTGAGCTCACACCATCTTTACTGGGCAAAGAATGGTTTTTGGGCCTAGCTAGATTTGTGTTGTAATCAATACATGTGGGCATTCGATACGTGTGGGCAATGTCTCCAGTGGGTGAGCCCTCCACCACCTGGGCCCGGGTGGCATGAGGGAACGCCCAATGGGCCATAGCCCTCACCTGGGGAAGAAACGCAGGCGAGAGGGGTCTTCTGGACCAGTCCTCCCCTACAGTTGTCTGGACAAAGACAGACCTCAGGGTGTTAACTTATGCCCGACATGTGTTACTCTGCTTTCAGCTCTTTGTCGTGGGGCAGGGAGTATACTTGGGGAAAAATAAAGTTTCAAGGTGGGGCGCTTTTTATACACCCTCATCGAGAAACTCTGACAAATTACCTGATTAAATTAGTCCCGGTTCCTCTGAGCCACAATGGATGATCCTGAGCATTTCAGGGCCTTTTTGATCATAGTGGTTTATGAGAAATTAATGGATTTAGTGCACAACAGCACTTAGAAGGTTGAAAGATGACATTTAAACGAGGCATTTTGGGTTTTTCAGCACAGTAATGCTGCTTATTTCCTTTGCTCTATGTTGAATGTGGCAGAGCTCTCTGGCATGCTTCTGCAGTGAGGACTCTGTTTTCACCCCACCTGAACTGTGTGTGGCAGGGTGTGCAGCCTTTTTCTTGTTGTGACACAAACACAGTTTTAAAGATTTTGGTGCGCACAGGAGTCGGCGCGGTCATTTTGGGCTGTTTCTTTCACCATTGCAGTACAGTGATGTAGTGAGGCACATCTGAGTGGGTCAAAATATCCCACAATACTTAGAGAGATTTGTGACCACAAGCATAAATCTATTCATGGCTGGAGTGTAAATGTTGCATTGCATTACACACTAACTTACTTTCCAATGTTAACTAGTGCCACACCTAGAGAGAACTGTGAAGATTGCCCTGCGTCACATCTAGATAGGATTGTGAATGTTAGCATGTGCCACACTTAGATGGAATTAGATGGAATTCTTAACCTTAGCCTGCATCACATCTAGTTTGGATTGTGAATGTTAGCATGTGCCACACTTAGGTGGAATTGTTAACTTTAGCCTGCATCGCATGTAGATGGAAATGTGAATGTTAGTATACACCACACTTAAATGAAACTGTGAATGTTACCAAGGACGCACATAGAGGGAATTGTGATCACTAGCCTGCCTCACATCTAGCTAGGATATTGAAGATTAGCAAGTGCCACACTCAGATTGAATAGTGAATGATAGCAAGCATCACACCTAGACATAACTACAAGGGCAGCAATGGCAATTAACCAATCCACCAAAGATTTCACCCCTCTGCATACTCCTCTCAAACTCTAACCAAACACAACCACAAGGCTGCAACACAACAATCTGCACAAACTTCACTACACTGCAACAACAAAACAAACCACACACAGACTCGCACAACAGCACACGACGACTACCGACCGTAAAACACCCCAAGCCCAATCAACGGACCCACCGGACTGAGGCTGCCAACAGCACATCACTGTTCTCTTGCACTTTTCCAGCTTCTTCCCACTAACTCACCCCCTTCCCTTTTTCAGAGCCGCCAGAGCGCCATGGGACCACTCCGGTGGTGATAGTGCGCGGTACAAATATCCTTTAACATTAACATTAACATTGGAGTTTCCCCAAATACACGTGTGCATTTATCACCAAACCTCACCCCCTTATGGATAGTCGGCCTTCCCTGGCTCACGCCCTTTTATTCTACTGACGTGAATGGATGTATTTCCCCTATTCTCTCTTCCTCCAGAGATGGCCACACCCACCTTCAATCACTGTGATATAAGGCACAACTATTGGCACGGAAAGTAAAGATAGGAGAGAGATTGCATGGGAGAGGGACATATACCATGTGGATGTACTCTGGCGTTTTACCCACACTATGACCGCCCAGACCCATGCCAGTCCCTATTCCCACCCACTACCAGCCTGCCCAAAACACATCCCCCTGCAATCTCTTTGAGCTAGCTCTGTGCTTTCTAAACAGTCTTCCGAAAGATAATGGCTTCATTGCAGTTATTAACCAGCTGCTAGTCTGAAAAGTAAGCCTCAACCAAGCGTGCCTACCGCCACTTGCTTTATGAGCAGTATGTGTTTCCTTGCATCTGTTCCTTAGAATGACTTTCTTTCACAAAGAAACATTGGCAAATCCAGCAGATGTGGCTGTTGTAAAGGCCTTACATGGACATTTATTAGTCACTGCCATAATATGCCCTCGTTTTAACACCACTTGCCAGCTGTTGCCATTTTATGGCCAGGTTTTACCATTCTGACAGTGCCTAGAAAACGCAGATCCCCTGCCTACACAAATGCCAAAAGTGTTGACTGTGCCTTTGCTTGGTCTTACTTGCATTTGCTCTTTGCACCGGGCTGCAGGCTAGACCCCTTCCCACGTTTTCCTGAGATATCTTATACTGCATTGTGAAGGTTTCAAGGAATGGCTCCTTGCAGAAGTCAGAACACCTTGGCATTTGAGGAGGCTGGTTGTGCCTCAGCCACGGCCTTACTTGGAGCCTTACGGAAGGACCCTTTGGAGCCCACCATCTGGAGTCAGAATACCTGTGAGGCTGGTGGCTCCCACAGAGTTCTGCATCCTCAGACGAAGCAAGGCAGAAGGGTGCATAAGCGTTCCTTCTCATAGGCCTCCGCCCCTGGTGATTTTTCTTCCAGGCGAACCGTCCGCCAGGTTTCAAATGGGCTCCCCATCATATAATATCAGTGCATGCCAATCGCTATTGAGCTCGTTTCAGCCAATCAGAATGTTTAGAGTGCAGTCAAGGACTACTGGTATTGACTGCATTCTGAACATTCTGTCTTCAAAAGCAGGGAGGGAAATAACAATGCAATCCCCAGACAAGACTCTTCCTATTTGTGAGTTGGAGGAGAGGGGCTTGTTGCTGCTATTTAACACACAAATGACAGAGCTAAAACATCTGAAAATGCCTTTACTTTCTTATAGAGAAACAGTGTACTTTTATAAGACACCTAATGTATGGTCATGTTAAAACAGTTTCGGTTTACCCACTTTGGAATTAAAATGCTTAACTTAAGACAACCGTGTTTTTAAATACTACAAATCAAACCACATTTCATTTAGTAGCTCAGTTTGTCTATTTGTTTGCTCACTATTAAAGTAGTTATACAAAGGTAGCGGGCGCCCCTCTCTCGCAAGAACAGACATGATAACCTGTTCAGTGGTTATTAACCACTTGAGAGTTCGCAGCCACTGCTTTTACTCACTGTGCCTTTCACAGATGGGAAATATCCATTTGCATATCAGTCTTTGTCCTGCCCAGGGGCAGTCCAGCACCGAAATACAATGGCAACTCCAATCTGAACGAGAGTACCACCAGCAACCCCATACACGTGTTTCACCCTTGTTGGGGATCATCAGTGAGGTGAAGCTGATGCCTCTCTAAGCACAGTGAGAGGGAGACCACGTCTGGTTGCCCCCAGGAGACCTAGGGTTACCAATCCCAGGTTCCTTAAAAAATAGTTATACAAAGGTAGCGGGCGCCCCTCTCTCGCAAGAACAGACATGATAACCTGTTCAGTGGTTATTAACCACTTGAGAGTTCGCAGCCACTGCTTTTACTCACTGTGCCTTTCACAGATGGGAAATATCCATTTGCATATCAGTCTTTGTCCTGCCCAGGGGCAGTCCAGCACCGAAATACAATGGCAACTCCAATCTGAACGAGAGTACCACCAGCAACCCCATACACGTGTTTCACCCTTGTTGGGGATCATCAGTGAGGTGAAGCTGATGGCTCTCTAAGCACAGTGAGAGGGAGACCACGTCTGGTTGCCCCCAGGAGACCTAGGGTTACCAATCCCAGGTTCCTTAAAAAATAGTTATACAAAGGTAGCGGGCGCCCCTCTCTCGCAAGAACAGACATGATAACCTGTTCAGTGGTTATTAACCACTTGAGAGTTCGCAGCCACTGCTTTTACTCACTGTGCCTTTCACAGATGGGAAATATCCATTTGCATATCAGTCTTTGTCCTGCCCAGGGGCAGTCCAGCACCGAAATACAATGGCAACTCCAATCTGAACGAGAGTACCACCAGCAACCCCATACACGTGTTTCACCCTTGTTGGGGATCATCAGTGAGGTGAAGCTGATGCCTCTCTAAGCACAGTGAGAGGGAGACCACGTCTGGTTGCCCCCAGGAGACCTAGGGTTACCAATCCCAGGTTCCTTAAAAAATAGTTATACAAAGGTAGCGGGCGCCCCTCTCTCGCAAGAACAGACATGATAACCTGTTCAGTGGTTATTAACCACTTGAGAGTTCGCAGCCACTGCTTTTACTCACTGTGCCTTTCACAGATGGGAAATATCCATTTGCATATCAGTCTTTGTCCTGCCCAGGGGCAGTCCAGCACCGAAATACAATGGCAACTCCAATCTGAACGAGAGTACCACCAGCAACCCCATACACGTGTTTCACCCTTGTTGGGGATCATCAGTGAGGTGAAGCTGATGCCTCTCTAAGCACAGTGAGAGGGAGACCACGTCTGGTTGCCCCCAGGAGACCTAGGGTTACCAATCCCAGGTTCCTTAAAAAATAGTTATACAAAGGTAGCGGGCGCCCCTCTCTCGCAAGAACAGACATGATAACCTGTTCAGTGGTTATTAACCACTTGAGAGTTCGCAGCCACTGCTTTTACTCACTGTGCCTTTCACAGATGGGAAATATCCATTTGCATATCAGTCTTTGTCCTGCCCAGGGGCAGTCCAGCACCGAAATACAATGGCAACTCCAATCTGAACGAGAGTACCACCAGCAACCCCATACACGTGTTTCACCCTTGTTGGGGATCATCAGTGAGGTGAAGCTGATGGCTCTCTAAGCACAGTGAGAGGGAGACCACGTCTGGTTGCCCCCAGGAGACCTAGGGTTACCAATCCCAGGTTCCTTAAAAAATAGTTATACAAAGGTAGCGGGCGCCCCTCTCTCGCAAGAACAGACATGATAACCTGTTCAGTGGTTATTAACCACTTGAGAGTTCGCAGCCACTGCTTTTACTCACTGTGCCTTTCACAGATGGGAAATATCCATTTGCATATCAGTCTTTGTCCTGCCCAGGGGCAGTCCAGCACCGAAATACAATGGCAACTCCAATCTGAACGAGAGTACCACCAGCAACCCCATACACGTGTTTCACCCTTGTTGGGGATCATCAGTGAGGTGAAGCTGATGCCTCTCTAAGCACAGTGAGAGGGAGACCACGTCTGGTTGCCCCCAGGAGACCTAGGGTTACCAATCCCAGGTTCCTTAAAAAATAGTTATACAAAGGTAGCGGGCGCCCCTCTCTCGCAAGAACAGACATGATAACCTGTTCAGTGGTTATTAACCACTTGAGAGTTCGCAGCCACTGCTTTTACTCACTGTGCCTTTCACAGATGGGAAATATCCATTTGCATATCAGTCTTTGTCCTGCCCAGGGGCAGTCCAGCACCGAAATACAATGGCAACTCCAATCTGAACGAGAGTACCACCAGCAACCCCATACACGTGTTTCACCCTTGTTGGGGATCATCAGTGAGGTGAAGCTGATGCCTCTCTAAGCACAGTGAGAGGGAGACCACGTCTGGTTGCCCCCAGGAGACCTAGGGTTACCAATCCCAGGTTCCTTAAAAAATAGTTATACAAAGGTAGCGGGCGCCCCTCTCTCGCAAGAACAGACATGATAACCTGTTCAGTGGTTATTAACCACTTGAGAGTTCGCAGCCATTGCTTTTACTCACTGTGCCTTTCACAGATGGGAAATATCCATTTGCATATCAGTCTTTGTCCTGCCCAGGGGCAGTCCAGCACCGAAATACAATGGCAACTCCAATCTGAACGAGAGTACCACCAGCAACCCCATACACGTGTTTCACCCTTGTTGGGGATCATCAGTGAGGTGAAGCTGATGCCTCTCTAAGCTGTTCTTAAAGTAACATTTTTAATTCACCAGCAACTCTCCAA
Organism: Ambystoma mexicanum; assembly: GCF_040938575.1. Taxonomy (NCBI): domain Eukaryota; kingdom Metazoa; phylum Chordata; class Amphibia; order Caudata; family Ambystomatidae; genus Ambystoma; species Ambystoma mexicanum. The sequence goes on along the minus strand of NC_090927.1, from coordinate 112,095,298 downwards.
ACCATCTGCTAATAGCCCTATAGACCTCGGGGAGATGTCATTATCACTTCGGATAATGACCATTCTCCAACGTATGACCCTCGATGTAGGTGGACAGTCATTATCCCACGATAATGCCCCCCCCACCTCCTCAGCCTATAAGGCTATGCAAGTGCAAGCCATCTTCACTAGCAAGCTCTAGACGTGCCACTGTTTTGAGTGTTTGATCGGCCCTCCCTAAGGTCGTTCCAGGGATGATTCTCTTCCGGGATGGGGTGTCTGGGTCCCAGGTCGATCCCGCTTGCTGTATATGAGGATCCTGCTTAGAATATGGTGGCCCATCTCGTGTGCCAGGAGAGCTATTCGCTGGTGTGTGAGAGGTACACAGCCCTGACCCTTTTAATTCTGGCAACAGTTTACCCCAGAATCCAACACTTGAGGCAAGCGCCCCATTTCCCCATTCAAAGGCTCCAGAGTCTCCTGTTAACCCAGACTCCACTTCTGCAAGTCTTGCCCTCTCGCAAGATCTTGTTAAAAACTAAGAAGTTGTGGATGATCCCTGGATCTTCACTGGTAAAGTCCAGAAAAGTGGATGGTGACATCACCAGCGTGGATTCTAAAGAATCTGGGCCGTCCACAAGAACAAGGAAAGTAGGGTTGTGGCCCCAGTCTTGCAGGCCAGGAAGAGGCTAAGGATTGCTCAGCCTTCCTGACACATGTCTAAGTCATTCATCGCAAAGTGGCTCAAACCAGAGAAAGTCTCCTATCGGCTGTGTTCCTGATACCCCTACGTTTGCCCAACACCTTGGCCCTTCAAAATGTTACACTTGTCCCTGTCACCCTGACACTTTGATGTTTGCGATGGTGGGCCCATATGCTGAATGCTAAGCAGCGCTTTAAGTGGGATTAGAAATCGAGGAGGGGCTCTCTTTAGGGTGTCTGACCTCAGTGCTGGTGTACTTAGGCCACGCCTCCAGTCAGAGACCCACCTTTGCATAAGGGCGGGGGGACTGGGGAAAGGATAGAGCTGGGGCGCGTTGGCATTATAAAATTTGAAACAAAAGAAGGGGCTGGGCGCACCAAAGGTGTGACACCATTGTGCCCCAGGTCTTACACGCAGCAGGCAGCCCTTTCATTCAAGGAGCCACGGCTTCAACCACGGGCTCCTTGAATAAAAGGGCTCCATGCTGCTGATGGATCTGTACTCAGAAAAAGAAGGAGGGCTGGACTGCCCAGCTCTCCTTTTGTTTTCAACTTAACTCATCACCCAGCATGAAGCCAAGGGGCTTCCTACTGCGTGATGACTATTTACTCAGGAAACAAAAGTAGAGTTGGCCAGTCCAGCCCTCCTCCTGTTTGAGTACAGGGACATCAGGCAGCCCATGTACCTGAAGCACTGCACGGTTACACAGGCTGTCTGCAGGTGTCAGTATTTCGGTTTAGAAAAAAGAAAAGATTATGCCTTCTTTTTTTCTAATCCACAGTGCTGACACCTACAGGCAGCCGTGTAACTGTGCAGTGCTTCAGCTACATGGGCTGCCTGAAGTGTCGGTGTGGCTGGAGCTAGTCAGGGCTCCTGACTCGGGAGCCCATTTTTGGAGACTGCCGGGCCCACGTAAAACCCTGATGGTCATCCTTGCTGCATACTTTGTCATTTACATGTGCGCAATGCTGCTCGTATGTGTTGAGTAGTGGGACGTGCTGCTGGCTTTGTCACTTTCATGTTTGCAGTGCCGATCCCTTGTGTTGAGAAGTGGGCCCTGCTGCTGGCTATGTCACTTTCATGTTTGCAGTGCCGGTCCTGTGTGTTGAGCAGTGGGCCCTGCTGCTGGCTTTGTCACTTTCATGTTTGCAGTGCCAGTCCCTTGTGCTTAGCTGTGAGCCCTGCTGTCTGGGTTTGTCACTTTCATGTTTGCAGTGCTGGTCCCATGTTTTGAGCAGTGGGCCCTGCTGGCTGGGTTTGTCACTTGCATGTTTGCAGTGCTGGTCCCGTGTGTTCAGCAGAGGGCTCTGCTGCTGGCTTTGTCACTTTCATGTTTGCAGTGCCAGTCCCTTGTGTTTAGCAGTGAGCCCTGCTGGCTGGGTTTGTCACTTGCATGTTTGCAGTGCCGGTCCTGTGTGTTGAGCAGTGGGCCCTGCTGCATGCACTTTGTGTGCAGTGCCGGTCCCGTGTGTTGAGTGGTGGGCCCTGCTGCTGGCTTTGTCACTTTCATGTGTGCAGTGCCGGTGTTGAATAGTGGGCCCTGCTGCTGGCTTTGCCACTTTCATGTGTGCAGTGCCGGTCCTGTGTGTTGAGCAGTGGGCCCTGCTGCTGGCTTTGCCACTTTCATGTTTGCAGTGCCGGTCCCGTGTGTTGAGCAGTGGGCCCTGCTGCTTGCTTTGCCACTTTCATGTGTGCAGTGCCGGTCCTGTGTGTTAAGCAGTGGGCCCTGCTGCTGGCTTTGCCACTTTCATGTTTGCAGTGCCGGTCCTGTGTGTTGAGCAGTGGGCCCTGCTGTTGGCTTTGTCACTTTCATGTTTGCAGTGCCGGTCCCGTGTGCTGAGCAGTGGGCCCTGCTGCTGGCTTTGTCACTTTCATGTTTGCAGTGCCAGTCCCTTGAGTTTAGCAGTGAGCCCTGCTGGCTGGGTTTGTCACTTGCATGTTTGCAGTGCCGGTCCCGTGTGTTGAGCGGTGGGCCCTGCTGCATGCACTTTGTGTGCAGTGCCGGTCCCGTGTGTTGAGCAGTGGGCCCTGCTGCATGCACTTTGTGTGCCGTGCCGGTCCCGTTTGTTGAGCAGTGGGCCCTGCTGTATGCACCCGTGTGTTGAGCGGTGGGCCCTGCTGCATGCTCTTTGTGTGCAGTGCCGGTCCCGTGTGTTGAGCAGTGGACCCTGCTGCATGCACTTTGTGCACAGTGCCGGTCCCGTGTGTTGAGCAGTGGGCCCTGCTGGCTGGGTTTGTCACTTGCATGTGTGCAGTGCCAGTCCCGTGTGTTGAGCAGTGGGCCCTGCTGCATGCACTTTGTATGCAGTGCCGGTCCCGTGTGTTGAGCAGTGGGCCCTGCTGCATGCACTTTGTGCGCAGTGCCGGTCCCGTGTGTTGAGCAGTGGGCCCTGCTGGCTGGGTTTGTCACTTGCATGTGTGCAGTGCCAGTCCCGTGTGTTGAGCAGTGGGCCCTGCTGCATGCACTTTGTATGCAGTGCCGGTCCCGTGTGTTGAGCAGTGGGCCCTGCTGCATGCACTTTGTGTGCAGTGCCGGTCCGGTGTGTTGAGCAGTGGGCCCTGCTGCATGCACTTTGTGTGCAGTGCCGGTCCCGTGTGTTGAGCAGTGGGCCCTGCTGCTGGCTTTGTCACTTTCATGTTTGAAGTGCCAGTCCCTTGTGTTTAGCAGTGAGCCCTGCTGGTTGGGTTTGTCACTTGCATGATTGCAGTGACGGTCCCGTGTGTTGAGCAGTGGGCCGTGCTGCATGCACTTTGTGCGCAGTGCCGGTCCCGTGTGTTGAGCAGTGGGCCCTGTTGGCTGGGTTTGTCACTTGCATGTGTGCAGTGCCAGTCCCGTGTGTTGAGCAGTGGGCCCTGCTGCATGCACTTTGTATGCAGTGCCGGTCCCGTGTGTTGAGCAGTGGGCCCTGCTGGCTGGGTTTGTCACTTGCATGTGTGCAGTGCCGGTCCCGTGTGTTGAGCAGTGGGCCCTGCTGCATGCACTTTGTGTGCAGTGCAGGTCCCGTGTGTTGAGCAGTGGGCCCTGCTGGCTGGGTTTGTCACTTGCATGTGTGCAGTGCCAGTCCCGTGTGTTGAGCAGTGGGCCCTGCTGCATGCACTTTATATGCAGTGCCGATCCCGTGTGTTGAGCAGTGGGCCCTGCTGCATGCACTTTGTGCGCAGTGCCGGTCCCGTGTGTTGAGCAGTGGGCCCTGCTGGCTGGGTTTGTCACTTGCATGTGTGCAGTGCCAGTCCCGTGTGTTGAGCAGTGGGCCCTGCTGCATGCACTTTGTATGCAGTGCTGGTCCCGTGTGTTGAGCAGTGGGCCCTGCTGCATGCACTTTGTGCGCAGTGCCGGTCCCGTGTGTTGAGCAGTGGGCCCTGCTGGCTGGGTTTGTCACTTGCATGTGTGCAGTGCCGGTCCCGTGTTTTGAGCAGTGGGCTCTGCTGCATGCACTTTGTGTGCAGTGCCGTCCCGTGTGTTGAGTGGTGTGCGGCGCTGCTGCTAGTTTCTTCACTTGACCTTTCTGTTGTGTGCTGTCCCTTAGTAGGCACCTATGATGATCCTTAAATATCTGCCTGACTCAGGCTGGATGTTGATCACGCCTGTGCGCTGCTTGCGCTTCTGACACAGTTTTTCATTTTCTAATTTGTATTCATCAAGAATGGAAGTTCTTTGCAAGAAGCAATGTCCAAAGTGCTTATTTCTGGCTGGGACAGCCCCAATGCTGGGTACTAAACAAAGCTTTACAAAGTCATGTTATAGTGGTTAATACATCAGAATGACTGGTGGTGGGGAAGGCACATGGCAGACCGTATACCATAGAGTGCACCTGGGACAGACTCCGGGAAATGATCGTCATCTAGAAGTAAACACGGAGATGGTGCTGCCCACACTGCAGAAGTGGATGTGCCAGTGCTATTTCCTTAAATCATCCTGCAGTACTAAAACATGCCTTAACCATTCCCAGCTTGAGCATGGCAGTGGATTATGTACAATCGCTAAAAATACTGCTACGCTGTAGTTATTTATAACTAGCAAAAAGTACCCGTACTCGGCACGGGTCCTGCAGACAGACATGATAACATTCTGATCAATTGTTGAAAACCACTGATCCTGTAGGTCACTGTTGCTAAGCTGCACTGAGAATGAGCGCGTGTGGCTGACTGACAAACCGCGGAGCAGACGTGGAGGCGAGGTGAGAGTTGGCGTGCATACTGGGACTTTCTATGTGCTTTCCCCACCTGTCGCATCACCCAGGCACGGTGCAGTGCATTGCAGTGTGTTTCAGTGGAAATATCTCGAAATCGGTGCGTCCTAGGGCCTTGCAACGTGGTTGTCAAGGCCTTTGAGTTTTGTTCCTCACATCGAGACGCTTAAAATGAGCTTTGTCCGGTCCTTCTACGACCACGTTGATGTTTTGCCGATTTCAGGCAACCGTCTCCTGTGTGAAGGGGCTGAAATCCGGGGAAAGGGTTGGGGTGTCCAAATGTCACGTAGCCAGTAATGTCCAGAGGGTCCTAACCGGTAACTATGCAACATTTGGTTCAGATTGGTGGAACGGTGTGGAATTGTATAAGTAATAAACTAACAGGTTTTCTGCTTTATATATGTAGAGATAGCGAGACAAGTCATTATTGACCCTTTCTGCATTACGTTGCGAAGAGAGTGAAATGGTACGCAGCAAGGATGCCCGCCAGCTCATCCCTTTTGGGACATCTCCGTGCAGACGTTTTCTTCCATAGTGAAGGGAACTGCTCGTGCTACCCTTTACCACAGGAAATGCAGAGGTCGAAATGGGTGGGAACTAAAGGGTATGAAGTTCCTATATTTTCAGGAAAATTGACAATTGTTTCCTTACTTTTTGCAAACCAGAGCACCGTTCCTGGGTGGCAGGGACTAGCACCTTTTCGTTTTTTGCTTTCCCCTTACTGGAGATTTAAACCTGGGTCCTGCTCGGAACACTGTAGTCTCACATGTTGCTAAGCATTGGTTTGTTTGTGTTTACTTGAATGGCCTGCCTGCGGCGTGATGCCCATTCCCGAGCTACCACATAGCCACGCACATTGCACCCCAGTGATGAGGGTCTGTCTTATGCAATGAAGCACGATTAACGTGACATTGCTGCAGGTACAGCTGTATGTGCAGGGGAAGGGCACATGAAGCTGCGTGCTGCGTGCTGTGGAGGACACATGACTGGTCGTTTAAGACGCAAGCTTACGCTGTTTCTTTCAATGTTGATAGTACAGTTGTAAAACAGTGTTGGGGTGGCATGGAGGAAAGTCAGTGCCCAGGGATCAGGCTTGTATAGGGTCGGGAGGGAGTAAAGGTGGGTATTGAGTTCGGTAGGGAGCAGGTGGGGGTGGGTGGGAGAGAGGTAGGGTGACCCGACGTCCCGGAATTGGGGAAAGGGAGGGTGGCAGTCTCGTCTTTTTAATCGCCAACAAATATGAACTAAATTACTTTTTCAGAATCTTGTCATCTGAGAACAGGCTCAACCCCAACCTTCCCGTTAACTGCTTGACTGCTTAACTGCACCCGTGGAAGCCCCTGAAAGTCCTGCTTTGCCGCGGTACGCTCTTTGGACCTTGTTGGACTTATTGGATTTACTCGCCCTTTCGTAAATACAGCCTCCATAAGGTGAACAAAGACTATAAGGAGCATAGAGACTGTTGATATTGATGTAAAAAGATACTTACATCTTTGTTTCCTTTTGTTTAGGCATTGCAACTAACTTTAGTAGGCGCACCCGTGGAAGCCCCTGAAAGTCCCGCTTTGCCGCTTCGCCGCGGCGTTGGGGCGCATGGGAAGGGTTATTACATTTTTTTTTTTTAAATTGCAGAATTTCTTCTGTTATGGTATTTTCTGCACATTTTCTATCTTTTATTTTAATGTGTTTTAATGTGTTAAATATTTCTGTTTTCTTTTCTTCTAATTATTAAGTTGAAACATGGTAATGTTGTAAACCATTATTGTGCTTGAATTGCTGAACAGCACACAAACAATAGCACAAACGTTTATATTATTTATTATTTATATAGTTCATAACATATTTTATTGATCATGACCGAAAAAAGGGGAAAGATCTATAACTTACGCACGGACATGCCATGTCCATCACGATTACGTGCGTTATGTGACTCATCACATAAAGTTAATCCTCTCCTAACTCTGAAATCAGCTCGCCCTATTACAAAAGGACCTCAACCGGATAAACGAGCTGGGAGGAAACGTACCCGCTCTAATACTCCGGCTGGTGATATCCGAGACTTTGGATTCAGAGCATTGCATGTGAGTCGTTTGATGGCGAAAATGCCTGAATTAGCCAACTTAAGCGTCTCAAACGTGGAGGCTCAACCTTTACTTGTTAATCAAGAATGCTTAGCTAATAAACAACCTTCAATGAGCTCCCCCACAGCATTAGACTCTAATGTCAGTAATAAAGGTTGTGAGCAACCATGCAATATTTCCTTATCAGACACCATGATACTGCAAAATGCCCGTACAGGCAATGCTCCAAACACACTGAATAAATCAAAAAGTATCATCAATGATGTGGATGATGCTGTAATTGATCTTTATTCATCACACTCATGCTTCTCGGCCAAGGAACATAGTCATGATCTTTCCAAATCTCCTGCCTTATTTCGGAATCAAAGTACTTCTGAAATTGAAACTTCTATCTCATTTATACCTCCGACCCCAAGAAGGCCGGATCGAGCTAACTCTGCTATGACCAGAGAGTCGCTCTTGAAATAATCTCCAATAATACCATTAGAAATGATGAATATTGCCATAACATCTCTTGCAAAACTATTTGAAGTTCTTGATACCAAAGTAAACTCGTTTTGGGAAAATTCTAAAAACAATGCTATTTGGCAAAAATCTATTGCTGACTCTTTGGCCCGGAGGCAGATGTTTGATGAAAAAGCTGCTTTGTTGGCATTTAATCAAATACCTGAGCTTATATCTACACTCAAAATGGTCACAGATCAATATGGTTCTCAATGCAGTCGATGCTTAACAGATAAACTTGTACCAAATTTAAAAACTGCTGTCCCATTTGTAGAGGGCATTATTCGAGAGATTCCACCGAGGTTCCGACTGTAGTGCCCTCGCTGCTTACGAAATCCATTGATGAATTACCTTTGATGCTCTCTCCTAAAGTACTTCCCATAGTAACATCTATTGACGAATCATGCATACCATCTTCTGTTAAGATACTTCCTATTGTTGAAAGCGCACAAGTACATAAAGAAGCTTATATGATTTTTGACAGAAATTCTAAGAAACAAAAATCTGAACCTATTATAAATGTGAAGAAAACAAAAAATCAAAAATCTAAAAAGGTATCATCAAATGGTCAGACCAAACAGTTTATTAAGTCACTCTCTAAACCAGCGAGTGGATTAAGATTGGCCTCTAATGCTATAACTAAAAAATACACTAATTTGGTACAGGAGAAAAAAAGATCTATCAATGACAAGATGAGGGACTCTCAGGCAGATCTAAATCATTCTCCATTAGACGAATTGGTAAAGGCGGTGGAAGGATGTGATAATGAGTGTGCAGACCTACCTGCTGAGGAGCATCTAATAGAACCAAATGAGCCTGACATAGAAAATAACTCTGATCGCCAAGGTTCTTTACTCATTTGTGCGGAACTTAGGAAAGCTGTGGATGATTATATTTATCAATATCGACCAAATCCGGTTTTGTCACATCCGTTGATGAAATCCAATCTTGTCCTGAATAAAAGTCTAATGCAGAGTTCTGAAATTGTTGGTTACCCACTTGCCTTGCCACTTTGAGATGGTGAAGTCGGTATAGGTACAAAGAATCCTTCTGACATTCCAATAGTACCGGTATTACAGGCAAATGTGCAAACCGATATTTTATCTTCGATTAGGGATTGCTTAGTGGCCCTAACCATAGAACAAAAGACACTTAAATCTGCCATGAAAATGTCTACCTGTGGTTATAATTCTGATCCCTCATTAACTGCAGATCAGAAAGCTAATGTATACAAGAAGCCCCACGCACAAAGAAAACGGTCCTAATGACCGCGCAGTGGAAATAAAAAAGCTCCTCATTTACATTCAATATTTCTCAGTTGTCGAGGTGGTTCCTTCCCGAAATACACTATGAACAGAGGGAGTATCATGGAAATATTCTCCGATATCCCAATGTTGAAGAGTCTCGCCTCAGGAGACATTGATATGATTGAATTCCCTGATGAAAATGATTTAACTGTCTCATGTTTGTGGATTAGATCTCGGGCCATTTTTAACATCACATGGTCTGCGAGATTGCCGCTTTTTGAATTAGGAATCAAATTAATCCCTACTAATGGTGAAAATCATCCAACTGAGGACATGCAATCTACAGAAAGAATAGGAGCTGCGGGACCAATTCCTGCAACTCTGCCAAAAGAAAGCACATCTTCTGTAATCCAATCCAATAGCTGCTGTTGTTGCAAAAATGCATAACTAGTATTTGATGAGTCATGCCCTCTTACACACAAAATCAGAATTTTGAGTTGGAACACCAGAGGGCACAAGCACTTATTGAACAACCCAAAATGCATATTAACAAATTTTGATATAGTGCTTCTACAAGAGACCTGGTTAACGATTTCTCCATCATGGGACAATCATCATATTCATCTGGTCCTTGCGATTAAAGGCCAGAAAGGTAGACAAATGGCTGGTCTAACAATAATTTCTGATATTTCAACTATAACCAATGTAGCTGATTGCCCCTCTCCGAATTCCTACATACAATGGTCTGTAATTTTAATTCAGAACATAAAAATCGCAATCATTAATTTATATTGGAATCCTGTAGCTATTCCAACCTCTATTTTTCTAAAGGATCTCAATGCCATCATGGAAAGCATTGCTGCTACTCCTAACAACATGCATATTATTCTGGCTGGAGATTTGAATATTCATCTCCTTATGACGTCTAAAAAAGGGAATTCGGAACGGGCCTCTCAGTGGCTTTCTTTTGTAGAAACTTGGGATTTGTTAATGTTGAAAGGTGCATTTAAAAACTGATATTCCACCTTCTTACACTTGGTCAAGTGGACAACACAAAGCAATTATCGACTATGTTTATGTAGACAGAGTACTATTCAGTCAGATATCCAAGTTTCTTATTTTACCCTCCTTGGATAGCGATCATTTGATGTTGACGATTGAATTCTCTATCCATACTCAGAGTAATTTGCAGGTCTGTCAACAGCAACTAAAAAATTTGAATATCAACACACAGCTGAATAGGCTATATTGGACAAATCCTGACTTAGAAGCGCTGGGTGAAGATTTGATTAATGATTATCACCTTCTTTCAGAGAAAGCATTTATTCCATTAGAATATCATGATAAAATGCACCGCTTTGCCTCTTCTAGCACAATTGCTCATAAAACGAATAATAATATTCGTACTACCCATGCATTTGATTAGTCAATTAGAGATAGAAAATCTTTATTTCGTAAACAAAAAAGACAATCCTTGCTTTTACCGCAGAAATATCGCGACTCAGCTCTACGTAGAATAAAAACTGACTATAAAAATTGGATAAGAGCGCATAAAGCAAGCATGTATCAAAAAGATGGTGAACAGTGGCTTCGAGTAGCTCAGATAAAAAATACTTCTCAGATCTGGAAATTAATTAACTCTGGCACAACATGTTCACAATTATCATCTCAAACTAATGGTGTATCGGAGAAATGCTGGGTTGAATATTTCACGAACATGTATGACTTACCACCAAATAACAGCGAACAAGAGCTACCGAGATTTGATGGTTTCCCATTCTTTTTAAAGTTTGATCTGGACGATATACTGTTTTATATTAATAAGGCCAGTTCATCTAGAGCTCCAGGCCCTGACAGTCTGTCGAATTACACTCTAAAACAGAATCCGACTCTATGGGGTAAAGTTTTACACACTGTTTTTCTTTCTATTTAGGTGAAACAAAGCATTCCTCCGTCTTGCTGCAAAGCTGTGATAGTCCGCATTTACAAAAAGGGAGATCGCACAAGCCCAGCAAGCTATCGCCCAATAGCATTGCTAGACACACCTGGGAAAATCTTCTCCAGAATTATTTTGAGAGACCTTAATATTTGGCTACATAATGAAAACAGACGTGACCCTTTTCAGACGGGCTTCGTAGCGGGGTTAGGTACTGCTATCAATATAACTACACTTAATGCTATTAAAGCAGCATATGCAATGAAACAACAATCTCTCTACTTGGCATTTGTCGACTTTCGAGTCGCTTTTGATTCTGTTGATCGACAATTATTATTTAATAAAATGTCGAATTTTGGTTGCCCGACATCACTCATTTCGTTAATAAAACTATTACACTCTGATACAACAATGCAAGTCAAATTGAACCTAGACGGGTTGCTATCTGAAACCATTCATACTAAACGCGGCCTAAAGCAAGGCTGCATTCTTGCTTCAACCCTGTTTAATATGTTCATCTTTGACCTAGCCATAGATTTTTTGAAGGTAATTAATGATGCACCTAAACTCGGCAAGCAATCCATCGCATGGCTTCTTTATGCGGATGACTTGGTCCTTATTTCACAAACACCGAGTGGACTTCAGTTACTTCGTAATCAGCTAGAATGCTTTGTTGTCAAGAATAATCTTACACTTAATTTGGAAAAATCCCAAGTTATGGAACTAAGAAATAATCATCTGAAACTTCGGAAACACAATGATTGGCTTCTGCATAAACAAAAACTAACGATAGTTGATGAATATAAATATCTTGGTGTAATGTTTAGCAACTCCACTGCAAATAAACCAGAACAAAGTAGTTTGAGTAGGAAACTATTATCTTTAATCTCACAGGCCAAAATACTTTTAGCTAAATTTGGTAAATTCTCTTGTTCTCATGTTCTTACATTCTACCTACAAAAGGTAATTCCCATTATGACTTATGGGGCTGAAACTTGGACACCCCAAAAATGAGAATATTGGGACAGAATCGAAGCTCAATTTTGGAGAAAAAAAACCTTAATCTACCGAGCTCGACACCAAATGCTCTTCTGCGGTTTGAATTGGGCACTCTCTCGATGCATATTCAAGCAGCCTGGAAAAGATGCAATCTTTTGCGAAAATGTCTTCTAGGACTAACTGCAAACAGTGTGCTAGCAGTACTGGCAGACTATTTGTTACGTTCCCAATATCCATTTCCAAGAAATTGGAGAACTACTGTGTTGGATAATTTGAGTGAAGCAAATATATCACTGGAATTGTTATTGCATACTCCAAACAGGGCAAAATTGAAATTGTATATATTTGACTGGCAATGTACACAACTAAAATGTTTAGCATTAAAAGATTTTGATAGAGCACTATTCGGTCATAAGAAATTCCGACAGGCGGCTGACTATCTATTGAAATGCCCATCAGCCATACTGAGAAATCAGATCTTAAGGTTTCGGTTAAATTTGTGGCCAACAAATCAAATACTTTTGAGAAGAGGTCTAATTAAAGCAGAAGTTGCACATTGCCGATTTTGTAAATTTGTTGAGATGGAAGAGACTCTTAAACACTTACTGATTGTATGTGTTGGTCTAAAAACACAAAGAGAAATGATTATCCGTAAACTTACTCAATCACATTATATATCTCGTTCTGCCGATGAGTTATGGTATGAATTGTTTGCCACACCTAAAATCTCAATAAGAATAGCTACTATGCAATTCTGCTCCCAGCTGAATCTATAATTAGTCCTTAATGCTGAAACATTGTGTTATAATAATGCGAACTCGGCTAAAACTGAATTTTACAGTTTGTGGCTTTTGAATTATGAACTGATTCATTATTATTATTGTGAATGTAACTATTGATGAGCATATCTTAGATTCCTTTCTTCCCTTTTCTTTCCTTTAGTTGTAAATAATTGAAATTGATGTGATGTGCACTTAAGTATTATGGAAATTTGTGATGTGAATATACATCATGATGATTGAGAATGGAAACTATGTATTTTAATGAACCAATTTTCTAGAAAAGTTTTTGTTTTGAAAGGTTAAATTACTTTGACCAACCAAAATAAATAAAAATAAAAAAAATAAAACTGCTTGTGCCACAGACACAGGGCGAGGAGCTAGTAAATAGCAAGGCCTGTAAGTTCATGTGGGACTCCTGGCGGTGCAGCTCTCTTTTGGTTTGGTGAACACACCCATGGGATACCTTTATGGCACCCATGGGTAGGGGTGCCTCTAATGTATGTTTTTGGGCACCTGTGGGTGGCCCACAGAGCAGGGTATGGGCTGGTGGCAGCTCTGTGCTGACATGACTGGTGCCCTGAGCGTCCTCCATTTTGGGATGCCAAGTCCCTGTCATTGGAATCGGTAGATTCCTGATGGAGACAAAATGGCCACCATGGCCTCTTGCCTTCCATCGCCTGTTACCTTGATCATCCCGATGTCCTGAGAAGCCCTGCCTCTGTCCCTTCCCCCTGACTGGCTGTTGGGTGGAAGTTCCATATATGGTAGTGTGGGGAAGTGCCGACCAGACTGGCTGGAGTCTTCTCAACGACCGTATGTTGTGGGTACGCCTGTAGGTGGGACCTGGGTGAATGGAGTGTGTGACGAATACGCATTCTGTGTTGTGGGTGTCTAGTATCTGGTGGTTGACACAATGACTGAGACAACACTGCCCGAAACCGGTATGAATGCAGTATGAAGTGTTGAATGGCTCGGTACTTGTCCCAATACACATAACTTGCTGTGAGTGTCTGGAGAGAAGTGAATGACCTGACTGCACTGTGTGCCTGATTGGTTGCCTGCCTGCATGAATGCCCTTCGTAGTGATTGGATGCTTCAGTGTGACCCAGCGGAATGAATGGGAGATCAACAGTATATCTGGGGACCTCTCACTGCTAGGAATCGTGTTCAGAAGTGTTCAGAGCTGAAGTCCATACTACGACGAGTAACTGGAGTGAAACTGACGCTTGACCTTGAAGCCCTGCTGGAAGAGAAGAATTGCTGTTGCTCTCCTTCGCAATCTGAAAGCTGCTGTGCCTCCAAGGACTGACCCAGAGAGGACCTGGTAAGGCACCCTCTTCCCGAGCTACGAGGGACCATCATGCACCAGCTGATCTTTGCCTAAGCTCCTTGGTAGACAGACCTTCGACAGGCTGCCGACCCTTTACGGGGACTGCTGCGGAATCACAAGGAGAAGCGCCCGGACTGTTGTCCGCCTCTGTCGATGACCGCCGTTGCCGACCGGAACCGCCATGCTCGTGTTTGCCTAAGAACTTCATTGATCCAAGGACGCTCTCGTCCGCATCTTCGCTGCTGTATCCTGCTGGAGAAGGCCTGACCGTCGATGTGCCGAGGAGCATCCGCCGGTGGGTTTCCCGCCACCAAAAGACCACAGAGACGCCGACGACTCGACGCCCTTGTTGGGCCGCAGTTCTTCAAACTCTTTGCGGTCCAGAACTATCGACACCGAGGTACCCCGCTCGCCTCTTCCTTGCAGGACGTTTACGCTTCCCTGTCAACAAGCACCGCTAGGAATGACGTGGCCACTTCAATGTCGTAGCTCCACCTGTTCTCCGTCGGACGTTCAACGACCCATGACTCCTGCCTTTAAAGGGAGGGGACTCAAGAAGGGCCGTTGATTCCCCGACGAGGAACACTACAACACCAAGGTACTTTGGGGGTTGCAGAACTATTGGAAAGTCTAGTGTGAACATATGGACTCGGCTTGTATCTTTATCCTACAGGTTGCCCAGGTGGGGGGGATCTCCACACAGAGCTGTGTAACGGTAGTAACCAGTATTCTGCCAGTTGTTCAACCCTCTTGCTTTCCTTCCTCTTGCTTTTGTTGGTTCTCTTTATTTAGATCTGTGTGTCATTCTGACCGTATGCACTTTAATGAGATTGGATAACGTTAGTGGTACCACTTTAGAACTCTATATATTTACCATTGCTGATTTTCAGAGTACAAAGTGAGTTATCGTGATATTGTATAAATTATATGTATTAATTATATAAAGACTGTGTTGTAACCGATACCGTGTGTGGACATTCCTTTGTGGGTGCTTGGGGACTACACTGTACTTAAGAACCAGCCTGCATCACCTCCTGAGAAGCTAGGCCTTAATTGCTCGACCACGTACCAATAATGGAGAATCTTGGCTGGGGTCCTCTGAATGCCTGCTCAGCTAGGGCTCCGCGCAAGACCTGGGGCTGATCAAATGTATCTGCAACATCTCAGGCCACAACAAAATCCTAAACCTCCCAACAAATCACCAAGTTACTCTAAGGGATCGGTTGTTTGAAAGACAAGGTGATCAAACTGCATATCAACCCAACCATACAGCCACAAGCAGTATGATACCGGAGAACAACTTTCCACATGTCGCCAAAGCACTACGCGGTCTGGAGAAAGGTGGAATAATCGAGGAGGTGACAGGACCAATGCCATGGGTCTCCCCGTTGGTATTGACAAAGAAACCCAAGTAACCGGGGAAGATCAGAATATGTATCAATATGCGTCTCCCCAAAACGGCCATTATCCAGGAGAGACAAATCACCCCAACACTCAGTGAAATAATCGCAGACCTCACAGGGTCCACATTTTCTTCAAAAATTGACCTAAAGGCAGGCTATCACCAGCTCAAGCTGCACAAAGACTCTAGATACATAACAACATTCTTGACGCACATGGGGCTGAGGAGATACAAATGATTACACTTCGGAATATAGTTCATAGCAGAGGTCTTGCAACAAACCATACACACTGTCCTACAGTGCCTCCTCTGAGTCCTAAATGTCAGTGAAGACATCCTGGTACACACCATAAACAAAGCAGAACACATGGCTAGGTTGGCAGTGTTCCTCGATCGGTTGGAGGAGGCTGGTTTGATCATCCACAATGTGAGTTTCTCAAAGAGGAACTAACTTTTTTCAGCCATGTGTTCAACGGCACGGGCGCGTCCGCGGACCCTCTCAAAGCAGCCGACATCAAGAGAAGAGCACCACCATGGAAGTCTGCAGCTTCTTGGGCATGGCCACGTACTGTGGGAGGTTCATCAGCGACCTGACCACGCTTTCAGAACCACTGCGAGCCCTGACTGAATCGGACTCCAAGTGGGAGTGGGACAAGCCATGCCAGGAGGTTTTTGAAAGCATCAAAGAGTCGCTGACGGACAGTACCACCATGGCCTACTACGACACCCACCTACATACAGAACTGTACGTGGAAGCAAGCCTGGTGGGCTTAGGAGCTGTACTGGTACAAAGCACCTCATCAGGAGATATTCGACCAGTGGCTTATTCATCCAGGGCTCTCACCCCATGGAACAATGCTGCTCGCACATTGAGAAGGAAACCATCGCCATCCTGTGTGGGTGCCGGCACTTCCATTTATACTTGTATTGACTGAAATTCAAGACTTTCACAGACCACAAATAGTTGATCCCTATTTTCATGGGCTCAGCACCCCACACTCTGGCACAAATCCGAAAAATAGTTACTGCAACAGTACGATTTTGACCTTGTATACAGGCCGGGGGCGGACAACCCTGCAGACTTTTTGTCCAGACACCCTCGATCCGCCACTGCAGCTGAAATCTCAGAGTCTGCGGAAATGGAGGAACACAAATGCCTCGTCGTGGAGGCAACAAAACCAAAGGCTGTGAGTATATCGGAACTGGTGGAAGCTACTAACGACAACCCCTGCTGCACCCTGACAAAGAACGCCATCCTGGCAGGGGAGTGGAACTCCTTCCTTCAAAGCAACCACAACTTGGATGCAAAGAACTTTCTAGCAGGGGTGTTCACCGTCCACCATGAGCTATCTATCATGGACCACCCAGGTTGCAGGACAGAATAGTGGCCTTAGCGCACAAAGGCCATCAGGGCATGGTGAGTACCAATGCACGGATAAGAGATTTCAGTGTGATTCACACTGATCGGTGCAAAGGTAGAGACAGTCATCTCCTCATGCCTCCTGGGCCTGACTACAGGGGAACAGCCGGTACCAGAACCAATTCAATCCGCACCAAGAGCTAAGTCACGCTGGGAATCAGTGAGTGTCGATTTCTGCACAGTACAAGAAGGGACCTACCTCTTAGACGCCATCGACGAACACTCACGATACCCGGAGGTGTAAGTGGTCCATTCGGCAGCGGAAGCAGTGTGGTCAGCCCTGGAAAAGATGTTTGCGAAACATGGGCTACCCCAGTACCTAAAAAGTGACAATGTACTGTGGGAGGTTCATCAGCGACCTGACCACGCTTTCAGAACCACTGTAATTCCGCTCTAATTCCAAGTGGCCGATTCGTCAAGTATATGGATGATCTCTGGATAACACCCCACCTCATCACACCACACTGGCCCCAGACGAACAGCGACGCAGAACGGTTTATGAGAACAATTAACAAGGGCCTCAGGATCGCAAAGGCCCAGGGAGCCCCATGGGAATTTGAACTATACTGGTTCCTCTGAAACTACTGGGTGATGCTCCATGTGTCAACCGATACCCCCGTCCCCAGCTGACATCATGTTGAGAGCTGTGTTACGATCCTCCATACCTCACCAACGCCACAACAAGGCAAAATCTGTGGACAAACAGAGGACACACAACAAGAGGGTCAGAGCTAACAAGCAAATGAGCAGTAAACGGCGGGCCATGAAGTCTCACACCAAAGTTGAGGATGAGGTGCTGGTCCTCCGGAACCCATCAAGGACAAAGCTGACGAGCCTAATCGAGACCACCCCCTGGACGGTGACCAAACCGAGAGGAACTATGATTACTGCAAGTTGTGATGGGAGGGTGGCATCAGGCTACCAGCCCAGCTGATGTAGAAAGCCTGGGTCGAGCCAGAAGGGGCACAGCCAACGGGCCCCGGACCTGGCAGATCAGCAGCACAGCCGGTACCACCTGAGAGTGGCGCTGATGCCACCTGGAAAGCTAAGTGACTATGTGCACTAACATGGATCTGTTGTTGTGATTAATAGAATTGCATATAAGTTTGCATTTGTACGTGGTGACATGCAATAAACGCTGCAACGTACCTCAGAGAACGGAGAGGCAGTAGGCGGGTGAACTGCAACCTTTGTGGCTGTATGTTTTACCGGAGCAACGCGTGCCTTATCTATGCTGGCCCCTAGCCCTCCCACAACACAGGCTGAAGCACCTGAGTGGTGCACACAACATTTATCTGCTTTCTTTTACCCCCCTTCATCTGTGTGCAGACACTTCCCCTTTGGTTAGAAATGGCCACCGGGCCGGCAGTTGCGTCCGTTTCCCTGGCAGTCCCCACCAGTAGTCTGACTGAAGTCTCTCTTTCCCTTTACATGAGCAACACTTTAATTTAGTTAAAAGGAAGCCAGTCTTAAAAAAAAAATACCCTTATATTTCGATGAAATGATGCATACAGTGAATGGAAATGGCAGAGAACCAACTTGTTTGAGAAATCACATTCTGAAGTCCTCCCTAAGGCCATTAATCTTGAGCGAGAAGCTGCAGAGGCGGGAAACGTCCACACTTTCTATTGGATGAAAAGGGGGTACAATTACTGGTGAGAGGCCAGGCTTCTCCCCCGAACTGCACCTTTGAACCGCCGCAGATGAAGGCACAGGGGGCCGAAGGGCCGCCAGCAAGCATTTGCTGTGCATTTGTCTCGCTGACAGGCTGACTTGCCGCACGCGCGGCGGCAGGTCAGCGACACGTGAATGGAGGCCATTACTCTCCAACAAACAGCTGTGCACGAGGAGCGTGTGAACGCGTGCTCCCAGTGCATTCAATAAAGTTATGGAGCCCCGGATCACTCTCTCATCCACAAGATAATCACTTTCCAGCCCTTGGCCTTTTAGGCGGGGAACCGGCAGCCGACATAAATTAGGACTACAATGTGACAGTGGCTGCTATGGCATGGGGGAGGCGGGGGTTCCAGACATTCCCTTGGAAATGAAATTTACGGATTATGCTAGGCCCCTGACACCACGAATCTTAAATACAAAGGGGAGTTTGATCTGTATGATATTCCAGGCCTTGCTGTACCCATGTTCCAAATAGGCCCTGTGCAGTGACGCAACACCATTGAGCTTTCCCCCACCCCTGGCTTACCTACAGAGCGTGGCCGGACAGAAGGACACAGATGATAAACAGCACCTGGGCGCCGCCATTACTAAGGAAAGCATTACACTGTTAGCATCTGCATTCATATGCATACATTTTTAGGCAATTGAATTGAAATGGCGATACAGGGTTAGTACTTGAATGCCAAGGAGAGTGAATGGAAGGATAAGGGGGAACAGGAGACTGCCTATTCTCGCAGGATTCCTCTAGTGGGTGCCTACAGACTTAAAGGAGGGCGTTAACTGCTTGTAACATTGACGCTGCACTAGAATAGTCTGATTAAAATGCCTAAAGAAGTAAGATGCCCCCGCACAAATCGGTTTGCCCCTCCCCCACCGTCTTTGAAATTAGTACCTACCCCAACATTTGAAGGGTTAGCTCCCCTAAATGTAGGTTTCATTGCGCCCCTGTGACCAGTGCCTTAAGTGGGGGAGAGGGTGCTGATCTCTGCATTATTTACTAAAGGCTTGCCTAGTAGGGGACAGGGCCTCGCCTTTTCAGCCTTAATGGTGGCGCTGCCCCTCACCAGGCTGGGGAGTGGCAGCGTCACCGTTAAGGCTGAAAAGGTGAGGCCGCTGCAAGCCAAGGCCTTTTTTCCCAAAGTCTGAAACTCCTGCGAATGAGCTTGAGCTTCAGGCTTTAGAAAAAAAAGACCTCTGCTTCCAGCGGCCTCCCCTTTATTCCATAATGGGGGCGCCGGTCCACGGGCATCTCTTGTTTGAAGGGATGCTTTGCAGGTGCGGCACCACCCTAATGCATTAAAAGCATTTTGTTCTGACGCCTGAAGCTCTCGCACATGAGCGAGAGCTTCAGGCTTTTGAAAAAAACAGGGGAGATTAGTGAGCCCCAGCAGGGACCCGCCTCAGAACCAGATTTCTCAGCCTGCTGGGGCTCTTCCTGAGACACAATCAGTTAATGCAGGTTGCTGCTAACGGAGAGGTTGGTGGTTCGTGCCCACCATCAGATAGTAGAGACCTGCATTACATTTGAATGTAAAAAGGCCAACATTTTTTAACGTTTATTTGATGTATAACTGTTACTTTGAATTGTTGCAACGAGATCGGAAATCTCCTTGCTGGCATTCTGCCAGTGCTCGCCCCCCTTACTCTAAAAATGGGATTGTTTTTTTTTTTAAAATGAAAACAACTTTCGGGCTAGAGGTCAGATGGCCTTTGCTTTAAGACAGGTCTGTCAAAACCGGTAGTTTTGGTGACTCTTTTACGAACGAATGCATCCTGGGAGTTGTAGTGTTAGTTAACATATCATTGAAAGTAATGTGCTTCAGCCCCAGATACCAATGATTTGTAAAAAAAAGGAACCCAGGAGTGGGGTATTGGTGACAGATTCATCTAATTTAGCTTTCTTGCAGAATCATTGTGTAGACATTGTATTTTTAGAGTGAATTTCGGGGTTCATGGGAATCTAAAAGTGGGAATAGAGTTGCAGTGGGTTGCATGTGTGTGCTGTCTGGGCTACTGATGTGAAGGGCGTTATGAAGCGCTTGTGCTGTGTATGCCCAGCTCTTGTGGTGCTGTTCCCTTTAACAATGTGTGCCATGACTGTGTCTTGACTGGCTCCCAATAAATGGAGCCTGAGCCGGCACGTGCGCTAGAACAGTGGCAAACTCCATGAATGGCACTTCTGTCTCGTGTCTCGTTTACTGGGCCTGCCGGTGGACGCTGTGTGACCACGGTAGTGCACCATGGCCTGCAGGTTGACACTGTGTTATCACGGTACTGCAGTAGCCCCTCCCCCGGCAGATCTGGGTGATCCTAGTGTGTAACCTGGTTTGCCCCAGGCCACTGTTCAGCCACCTCAAGGAGCCTGGATGATGCCGGCAACCAACGCAGCTTTTGTGGCCTTAAAGGACGACAGGACGCTGTAAGGGGTTCCAACTGTCTTTATTGTAAGACAAACGGGTGGACCTTAAACTGCCTTAACTCGGGACAAACATTTACTCACAGTTCGGTTCAGTTCAGCTTCATGGCTTCCCAGTTAACTCACTGTGGGAAGGGTGTGCACAATGATGTCACGCTGCAAGCTTCTAGGGCCCCCATGTAGCCTCCTGTGGCTGTGGACTTATGCTCTAGAAGCTGTGACTGGAGGCTGCTCAAAACCTCCTGTTGTTGCCTCCTTATCAGGAGCAGCGCTGTGGCATGACCTGCTTGGTCTGCCGCTGCATCAACACTGGCGGGAAAGCTTTCCCGCGGAGCGTGGGCTCGCGAGATCACGTATGCCAAGATCTCGCGAGAACACGCTCCCGCGATCACGTGATGTCCCCACACACCTCCTTTGCTGGGAAAAGGATGGATGGTCATTCCATGACAAAGTCCGCAAACTTGCTGGGCTTCCTTCTCTCTCTCTGAGGTCTGCTTAGATCTGTATCTGGGGCAGGATTGCTGGAGTACTCTTGAGGAGGTGCGGGTGATTCGAGTTCTCCTTGTCTTGTTCTTCGCTGTGCCTCCCTGGGTGTAGCCGGAGAGTTGGGGCTCGAGAACTCGCTGCCGTGTTGTGGCTCCAAGGCATCTCTTTCTGAGAGGCGAGGGTTTTCGAATGTCCCCTGGCGGTCTTGATCTTCTCCGGTATCCCAGTGTGGTTGTTCCCTGTCTTCCTTCCTGCGGTACATGGCCACTCTCTCTAGATTCCATTTCCTTCCGTCGCTGGTGCAAATGTGGTTTGACCCTCTCTCCATGACTTCTATGGGACTGCTGTATTTGGAGCCAGTCGAAGTGTCTTTGTGGGGAAGGCGTATTTTCACCAGGTCACCTCTGTTAACTGCTGTGTATCGAGCGGCTCAACGCAAGTCCCCTTGGGTCTTCATGGCTTCTTTGTTGCGCTGCATGCGAAACGCTACGTCATCCATGTCCACGTCTTCGTCAGCCCTCACTTGATGGCGCCAGGGTGGTACCAGTGAGGATGCTGCCCTTCTCCCCCTCAGCAGATGGAATGGCGAAACACCTGTAATGGCGTTGGGGGTGAGGCGGTGGGCTGCTACAGCTTCCTTGACTGTCTTGTACGGGTCTAGGCCCGAGGCATGAGCCAGTTGTAGCGCCCCTTTGATGAAGCGGTTTGCCCGCTCAACCAGGCCATTGGCCTGTGGATGGTATAGGCTTGCTCTCCGCTGACGAATGTTGTTGAGCTTGAGAAATTTCTCCATTTCTCGGGAGACTAGCTGGACTCCGTTGTCTGTGACGAGTTCTTCTGGTAGACCTTCCCGCTGGAATACGGCAGTGAGTGCTTCAATGACTGTGCTTGTGGTGATGTCTGAGGTGAAGTCAGCTTCCACCCATTTGGAGAAGTAGTCGACCATGACTATCCCGTATTTGTGTTCTGGGGGCATGTTGTCCAGGGGCCAATGAAATCCAAACCTAGTTTTCGCCACACCCCTTTGGGGACTTCGGTGGGCAGCATGGGGGCTTGCCTCACAGCTAGGCGCTTGTCACTGGTGGTGCACTCATGGCACCTTTCGACCATTTGTCTTATGTCCTGGTCCATGCCTGGCCACCAGTAGGTGTCGCGTATCCTGCGTCTGGTCATGTTGCATCCCAGGTGGCCTGAGTGTGCTCTGCACAGTATCACCTGGCGGATTCCGCTGGGCGGGGTGATTTGATCGCCTCTGAAGATGAGACCGTTCATGGTGGTGATTTCCTTGTTCACTTTCCAGTAGGGACGAAGGCCTTCGGGGATCGCTCTCTCGTTGGGCCATCCTTCGCGAACCCAGGTACTAATGTGCCGCAGGGCATCGTCCTGTTCGAACTCCTCCTGCCAGTGGCGCTCACTCAGGTCCATGTACTCGCCATCCCTTAAGTCACTGATGGAGGCTACGACACACTCATCTTCCAAGAATGTGGTACCGGGGGCGCTTTGGTTCAGGAGTCTGGACATGCAGTCCGCTTGTGCGTTTTTCCAACCCGCAATGTGGGCTATCTCGTATGTATATTCTTGAAGCTTTGCAGCGATCCTGGCCAGCCTCGGGGTGGCAGTCTTGGTGCCGCCCGGGCTCAACATGTGAATGAGGGGTTTGTGGTCGGTAATCAGCTTGAATCTCGTCCCCCATACGTACGATCTGAAGTAGTCAACGGCCCATGCACATGCCAACATTTCTTTCTCAACCGTGGAGTAGTTCTTCTCCGATGATGACAGCGCTTTGGATGCAAACGCCACAATATTCTCAGTGTCTCCCTTCTTCTGGGTCAAGGTGGCCCCCAGGCCATACGCGCTGGTGTCTGTGGTAATGCAGGTGTCCCATTCAGGGTTGTATGGTTTCAGGCACGGCGCGTGTAGAATTCTCTTTTTGATTTCACAGAAAGCTTTGTTCTGTTCCGGGCCCCAAGAGTAGGCTGCCCCCTTCTTCAGAAGCTCCCTCATGGGAGACGTGGTCTCAGAGAATCTAGGGACGAATTTGGCATAGTACTCCGCCAGGCCCAGGAATGAGCGTAACTCCTCTTTGGACATCGGAGCCGGGGCTTCTGTTATGGCCTGCATGAGGTTCTTCTTGGGACTGACGCCGTCACTTGAGATGCAGTACCCAAGGTATTCTACCTTGTTCACTCCGAAGACGCATTTTTCATGGCGTAGGTGAATGCCCTCCTCTTGAAGCCTGCTCAAGACTGTCCTGAGTGCCTTGTCATGGGTCTCGTTGTCTTTGGCATACACGAGGATATCATCTTGAAAGAAGGAAACATTCGTGAGTCCTTTAAGTAAGGAGTTCATCATCCTCTGAAATGCGGATGCTGCCGACTACAACCCAAATGCCATGCGGGTATATTGGAAGGTGCCGAAAGGAGTGATGAACGCTGTAAGGGGGCGAGAGGATTTGTGCAGGGGGATCTGGTGGTAGGCATCACGCATGTCCAGCTTAGAGAAGATTGCCGCCTCTTTCATCATGAGGACGATTTTGTTGATGCTGGGGAGTGGAGAGCTATCCGTGATTACCTCTAGATTGAGGCTTCTTAGGTCGATGCAGATCCTGAGGTCGTTGCTGGATTTCTTTTTGACCAAAACTACTGGACTCAGCCACTCTGATGATTCCACGGTCTCTATGGCTCCTTCTTCGACCATCTTCCGAAGGTGGGCATCCAATGCGGGTCTCGCTGTGGCAGGTACTGCCCTGACTTTGTGTTTCACCGGGATCGCGTTGGGTTTCAGGCGAATCTTGTGGACAAAGTTTCTCACCTTCCCTGGGTTCTCGGAAAACAGGTTCGGGAACATCTCCTTGAAATTTTGCGCTGCTCCTGAGGAGACCATGAGTACCTGTTCCGGAGTGCTGGGATCTAGTTTCATGCTGAGTTTGTGTTGATCATCCCATCCCAGCACGGCTGGGCCTTTGGGTGAGAAATACATTATGGTGGTGGTAGACCTCCCTTTGAAATCGATCCGGGCTTTGATGTAGCCTAAAAGGTCGACAGTTGCACCACCGAACACCGTTGGTTTTTGCCTGGTCGTTCTGATCTCTATTTTAGCTTGTCCCATCATCTCCTTGTATGTGTTGATGGGGAGGATAGTGAGGTCAGATCCCGAGTCCGCCATGACGCGCGTTTCCATTCCGTCAACCTTAATGGTGCAGTGGGGCTTTTCCCTCCTGGCATGGGGGGCGTTGACCATGACGACCATGGGTCTGTCCTGTAGATCGTCATCATCGCTCGAAGCGCAGTCACCATCGACACGGGAAACAGTTTTCTCTCGCCACGTGCATGCCGGAGCCACGTGACCAATGCGTCCGCACTTAGAGCACTCCTTGTTCCTGGCGGGGCAGTCGCGATCATTCGCCATGTGCTTGGTGCTGGCGCATCTATAGCATTTGGGTGCCTCCTTTTGCCTGGGACCTTTGTCTCTGGGGCCGTCGCGGGACTGCTTGCCTCTGCGCCCTCTCCATTGTAGTGCCGCAAGTTCGGGCACGGCAGGTGACTTCCCGCCTCTTTACGTCTGCTGGAGGTTTCTTCCTCCGCCCTGGCAATTTGGATGGCCTTGTCAAGGGTGACCTCCTTTTCTTTTGTGAACTTGTCCTGCACTTTCCTAGAGTTAGTGTGAACGACGAGCATGTCGCAGATGACCTGTTCTGCGTTTTCGCCAAAGGCGCAAAGAGAAGCCAGCTCCCTCATCCTGGTGATGTAGTCGTCCACGGGTTCGCTCCCTTGCGGGTGTAGAACCTCAGCCTGTGCAGTACAACATTCTCCTTATTGGTGAACCTCTTCACAATGCGACGAGTCGCTTCCTTGTAGACGTCGTCGTCGTCGTCATCATCGGCCGCAGGTATTGTCTTCAAACTGGCAAAAATGCGCTGACCTTCAACCCCCAATGCATTTAACAGCATCGCCCTCTTCCTGACGGGGGCATACCGCGTGCCGCCCACTGCTTCCAGATAGGTGGAGAAAAGGGGCTCCCACTGCATCCATGGAATTGCTGGTGTCCCTGGTGAAGGGAGAAAGGCAGGGGGCGGTGTGGCGCCTTGCATGGTGGGCCCGTGGGTATTTTGATATCCTCGTCGCCAGTTATGTTGTGGCCTTAAAGGACGACAGGACGCTGTAAGGGGTTCCAACTGTCTTTATTGTAAGACAAACGGGTGGACCTTAAACTGCCTTAACTCTGGACAAACATTTACTCGCAGTTCGGTTCAGTTCAGCTTCATGGCTTCCCAGTTAACTCACTGTGGGAAGGGTGTGCACAATGATGGCACGCTGCAAGCTTCTAGGGCCCCCATGTAGTCTCCTGTGGCTGTGGACTTATGCCCTAGAAGCTGTGACTGGAGGCTGCTCAAAACCTCCTGTTGTTGCCTCCTTATCAGGAGCAGCGCTGTGGCATGACCTGCTTGGTCTGCCGCTGCATCAACACTGGCGGGAAAGCTTTCCCGCGGAGCGTGGGCTCGCAAGATCACGTATGCCGAGATCTCGCGAGAACACGCTCCCGCGATCACGTGATGTCCCCACAGCAGCCCTTGTGATCACGACTGTTTGTATCCGCAACGTGCCCGCAGCTCTGATTGGGCTGGCGCATGTACTCACTAGCCAGCGTACAACAATGGCAACTGAATGTTATGCTGGGTGCCCCCACTTTCATCAGGACGCCCACTGTGCCCACGGGATTTCCATTGAAAGAAATTGGGCTGAGGGATTATCGTGATCGTTTCGGCCGAAAAATAGTCTATTTTTTAAATATTAAGTTAAAATGACCACCTCATTTCCAGCTGCATACTGTGCAGTGGCGGCAGGGGAATGAATTGTGAACATTGAGGAGTCTTAATGTTTTCCCCTAATTGGTCCAAACGTGTACAGAAAGCATGCACAAGCCATTTCATAGTATTCCCGGAAGCTGAAAAAGGAGTTTCTCTACATAGACATTTTGTTAAGTAATGGTTTGATAAGTTGCATTTTACAGAATAAATGTAAGAAATAAATGATTTCAAAAATCCATATAATTTACAATCAGTTCTGTAAGGGGCAGCTGAAAATGTCCTATAGATGCAACATCACTAACGGTACACAGGAGCCTTTTGCATCACAATTTCAAGCTGGCTGTATAAAAAACCATATGGCTTTTGTGAAGAATCCTACAGATCCCTCACTGAAACACTGTCTAATGCCTCCTCCCAGGTGGCTAGGGAGAGGCAGACGCTTCCTGATCCCAATCCTGGGGGTGGTGTACTGGGGAGGATCACCTGCGAGGAGACAGCACCCAGGGTGGTGAGGAGATCCCATGGGATGAGACGCAGTATTTGTCCTCTGAAAGGAGGTGCCTTTCTGGGTTGCCAAAACAGGTAATGGCAAATTGCCATTATAATGTCCCTGACCCTCATATAAGATCTGTCACCCGGGGTACACATTTTGTTAAAGCTGATCAAGCCTTATTTACAGTAAGATCTTTCAAGGTATCTCAAGAGAAACACCCTCCTTACTCCCAAAGGAATAAGGTAAAAGGAGCGCTAGAGAAAATTCCTTAAATCCAATATCTTACTCTGTAACAGTCCATCTTTTAATGAGTTTAATGGAAATACATCTACCCTTAAATGTAACTCAATTGTTTAAAGTACTAACTTTGCTGAAGGGGACTACAAGTCCCATAATCCCATAAGTACTGGGACAAGGAAGAGTGCTCAAGAGGAATGTAGTTGCAGTAGTCAGGCAACCCACACCTGAGAGAACCTGGGAGGCATAAAAGGCCCCCTCAGGTTCGGGTAATTGAAAGGAGAAGAAGGAGCTGGAACTGTGACTGGAATGGAAGCTGTAGCAGTGGTAGCAAAAAGAAGGAACAGGCTGCCAAACCAAGCAGAAGTGGGAGAACAAGAGGGACGCCGGAATGTGGAGTCAGCAGATTTCACCTGCTTGTTCTGAGAGGGTACTGTTCCCCCAAACTCTGAAGTGCAAAGGCTGCACAGTGGAAGGTGTGCAAGAGAGCAGACTTTCCCCCTGTGAGTCTGATTGCCATGGTTGCAGTGCACTGAACGTGCTGGAGACCAAGGCGAGGAGCATTTGTCAAGCCGTGGGTCTCAGGAAAGAGAGGGGCTCCATAAACGTGTAGCCGGACCAGAGACACATTCACAGATAAAGGGTGCAGGTCCCTAATAGGCCAGAAGCAGTAGAAGTTTTGGCAGAAGTCGTGGAAACAGTGCGACCCGCAGAGCAAGTGTTAAAAAAGGCAGTGAGTAGAGCAATAGTATCCAGTTCCCTATTCACTTGCGTATGGTTTAAAGTGAGTAGAAGTTGTTCGTTGAAGCTGAAATACCTGAACAATGGAATGTAGCACTCGCGTATAATCTGAAATTCCTTTTATTTGCGTAGAAAGCAAACGCAGTTTGAAATCCGTTGTTCAACTTTGAAAAGACTGTTACTATTTGTCACTAATTAAGAAGAATGAACGTTGAGAAGACCATTACCGAATACCTAACCTTGATGACACCATTGTTGAAACATTTAACGTGTGAAAACTACATCACAGAGTGGTCACCTGTGCCTAATTGTGATTCCCAAAGGAGAACTGAACTCTATCCGTCACTTTCACACTGGAATACAATTCAATACCAATCTTTAAGCTTTAAGAACTACATCAACGAGTGGTCACGTGTGCGTTTGCCTAATTGTGATTTAGAAACAAAGAGTGAACTCTATTGTTAGTTCTAACGCTGCATAACTTTCATATATAAGAAGTCAAAGTGTATATATTATTGAAGAAGAGAACAAGCATTGCCCAAGCCAGGAGTTTTCCCATATTAACAGTGAAACCAGCCTTTCTCAAAGTTAAGAAGCAATCTAGCGGTACTGTGAAGTTAATAACAGTTCAATTGGCCTCAGATACATATGTACAAGCATTACCTGAAGCTAAGAGAGTGGCACCAAGGCTTTTGGGTAACTACTTGAGCTGATAACTGGCAGAAAGGTGCAGGTAAAGTTGCGGAAGGGAAAATGGCTGTTTATAGACTATTTTGAAGTTGATACAACCTGTAGTGCCAGAGATTGTGGAAGACAGAGAGAAGTGAGTCTTAAAGACAAACCCAGGTTGTTATTATGGCAGACAGACAAGAGAGGCAAAGAAGCTGCCCATTTTGAAGAGTTATGTAGAGCAAGAGTGCCTTCTCCACTTGAAAAAGTACTTTAAAGTATATCTTGTCAAAGCCTGTCTAGAAGTACAAATCACTGAAACTGTGGTAGTAGTAGTCCTAAGTACTAAAGCTCTGGTGGCATATCTGGTTGTCAGTAGATTGAGCATTGTAGAAGTCTAAACAAGGTGGAGTACTGTGAGACAAAGGTTACTGTTCTCATGGTGAATCAAGTAGAAGTCAAGTTGAAGTGGAAGCAGCAGCACTGAGAAGTCACCCTGACAGATATACCATTGTGAACTTTAAAAACGGTAATTAAGGAAATACTAGCTGTTAAGCAAGAACTCTGTTCACTGATAGTTGTGGATATTGCATTTATATTGAACTGTGGCAAGTCTTCTTGAAGAGATCACAAAGCATCGTGGCTGGGATTCCCATGAGTTCTATTTGATGGAAGTGAAAAGTGGATATTTTACCAAGGAGATGAGATTTGCTATCATTGGAACTTTGGTTAACAAATGTTTCCTTTGACTTTGAAATATCAGGAAGGAATATGAGACATGTGCTTCTATGGCTGATCATTAGCAGAGTCGACCTTGAATCCTGGGGAAGGGAGTGCACCCAGGACATCAGAAGGTTATTTGGAAACTGTGAATGTTGTTCATGTCATGTCGTATTGCCATATATGTTCTTTGTGTATCTATTGCTTAGTGTGAGGGCCAGTGATCCTGTGTTAGAGTGTTTCCCCGTAGCTTTGTTTAGGCAGGGAAATGCTCAGCAGAGTAGGGATAGTGAGTTATCATACACTTTGCTGATCATCATATTCCAGCCTATCCCTGTGAATCACATGCTTGTTGCACCACTTCCATGCTGCCAGCCATCGCCTCTTTTGGGTAGCATTAGGTACCCAGAGTGGGACGGGTATTCCCAGATGTGGGTTCTCAGACTGCCCGGCCTAGAGACCCAAACTACTCCTCATTGATGACCCCCAATGAGGCCTAAACATGTCTGGGATGCTTGAGGTCTCGTGCAAAAATGGGATTTGACCTAGCAGTTTGGACTGGACTGCCCTTTTTGGGGTGAGACCAAGCCTGATTTGGACTTTCCCCTTTTTGTAATGACTTGCCAAGCTAAAGAACGATGGTCTGGAATGTTGCCCAATGCTATCCCAGAGGTTTACCTCTGGGCAAGAGTAATTATAAACCTTCCAGCCATCCCCTCTTTTGAGCTGCCCAGCGGCAAGCAATATATGCCTAAGGTTGCCCAGTAGAGCATCATTTATGCTGATTCTGCCTACTAATTAGAAGTGTTACTGTACAAACAAGTTTTCTAGTTAGTTATGCATAATCTATTTTACAATATTACTGTAAAAGACATATTCATGCTGACTGCCCCCAATGTATTCCAGTTTGCCTCTGTAAAAATATATTTTCTTTTTCGCCGTGCCCAGTATATGCCAGCATGCCATTGGCAAAACACATTTTCATGCTGGCTTTGACCAATATATACCAGCGTGCCACTTGTGACGAGGGACCATGCCCGCTCAGGGTTGTAGGCCTCAGAGAAGGTACACAGAGGATCCCCCATGCACCCCTGTCCATCCCCACCCACAGTTTAAACACTGACTATGGCAACTGTGAAGGCACTGGCTTCACTGGAATTAAAAGCGCTAGTTCCCAAGATGCCCTGGAAGGCAAGTGAAGATGGTAACTGAAAGCCAGGTTACCAGAACACTGTTTAAGGGTTGGCCATGAGTCCACTGTTGCTCATGAAGACTCTAGCAAAACAGAAGAGTGATGGCTGGATGCTTTTGAATGAATCATAACCCCTGGCATTGTTGCGGGAGATGATGCAACCTTTGTTTTCCAGCCCGCCATGCCATTGCAGAAGGGGAAAGACCAAATGCAAATAATCAGGATTCATCCCACCCAAAAAGGGGCACCCCAGCCTGAACTGCTGGGTCACATCCCTTCTGCACGAGACCACAAGCAGCAACCAAACGTGTTTAAGCCTCTTTGGGCATAGTCACCGAGGTGTAGCTTGGGTATTGGAATGGCAAACTCAGGACCTACATCTGGGCATGCTGTCCCACTCGAGGTGACTAAGCAAAACAGAAGCATAACGATTGGAAGAGTTTGAATGAAGCATAAACTCTGGCATTGCTCTGGGCAATCTTTGTGTCTAGAGACCAAAAGTACACCGCATTCAATGACAATGCCCAAAGAGGCTGCAGCATGTCTCCTGTTGCTGGAAGTTTCATGCAGAAGGGATGTGACCAATCATTTTAGGCTGGACTACCCTTTTGGGGTGGATCCAAGCCTGATCTGCATGTTGTTGTTTCCCTTCTGTAATGGCATGCATGGCAGACTGAAAGGCAATGGTCCCGAAGGTTGCCTAGAGCAATGAATAATCCAGAACCTTCCCGCCATCAATCTTCAATGTTGCTAATGTTCGTAAAGACTCTGATAGATTTTCATGGTACTCTGGGCCAGGTGAGGAGATGAGCCAGCAAGGTGTCACAGTTTATTACACGGCACACGCAAGCTAGCTATCTCCTTCCCCTGCAATCAATGTGGCGCACAATAAACACATTCTGATTTTTTTTATATACTACGGATCCTTTTGAGAAGGCCTCCAACCCGTCTCGCACACACCCTCCACCAGCACCCCGTGTCACAATGGACTAGGAACCAGGCCGTTGTGTATATACATGAGATATTTATTAATTAATGTCAAATTAGAATCAACAAATATACTGTCACAAATACTTTCTTTTTTAATGACAAAACAGAAGAAGAATTCAACACAATGATCGCACAAGAGTTGAGCGCTCCCCCTGCAACACTCAACACCCAAACATCAATTAGAGTTGATTGCTTTGAATGGAAGGCAGTGGCAGGGAATAGGAATGCAGGGGCAAAATCGGTTTCGGGGTGGTGCCCACGGAAACAATATGGGGAGCAAGCAAAGAAGGGGGAAATTCGGACTGGAAGAATGGGGTTTTGAATTGCTATAAGAAAGAAATAGAAAGACAAGTAATTTGCTTGTTTATACTTGGAAAGGCAGGCAGGGCTTTTAGAGAATACTAATCCGCACACAAGGGGAAAATTGTTTTTTGGATATTTCAACACATAGGCAATGAGGAAAGAAAATGGAAATGGAATTCGTTTCTGCTGAGGCTGAAAATGACAGGTAGGCTCTGAGAAAGGGGGAAGCTCACAAAAGGAAAATCGTTTTTAGGTTATGATGAGCACAATTTCAATGGGAACGAAAATGTAAATGGAATTCGTTTTTGCTGAGGCCTAAAATGACAAGCAAACTCGGGGAAAGGAGGTAGCTTACAAAAGGAAAATAGTTTTTTGGTTAGGATAACCGATGCAATGGGAAAATACAGCTGCAGATGGAAATTCGTTTAGCAGGGCACAATTTAAACACAGGGACAAATTTGTTTCTCAGATCACAATGGGATTAATTCTTTAGGGAAACACTTTATGACTATACCAGTTACCAAAACACGGGGAGGAGATGGTTGGTTTCAAATTCCAACCATTCAAATCACGTGAAATAAATGGGGAAATTAATTTGCTTACAAAGTACACTAAGGATTTACACAGACAAATGAGTTTTTTTCTAATGGGGATTTGCTAACATACACGGGCAAACAGGTGGGTTCTTCAGTGGGGAGATTACTAAAATGTACAGGCAATTGGGGTTTTTCAATGGGGAATTTCTAACGGGGAAATATGGAATGCAATGCTACAAGAATACAGAGCTTATGCAATCTATGGTTTCTGGGGTTTAGTTTACTTACAGGAGAGGTCTGCACTGGACATCAGGGAGCGTCAGAGCACCACTGGTGGGACAGCCAATGGGGTCAGCCAAGGATTTCCTCTCTCCTCCAAGGGGTCATTAGCTACTATGTGCAAGATTTAGGCCTCACTGCTAGTGCTGGGATGGATCAGAGTTTGGCAGCAGCTCATATCAGATGTTAATGGGCAGAAAAGTCCTGATTTGAGGAGGGGTTACCTAGTTATAGGGCAAAATGACATAATTAATGTGTCAGAGTTCCCACAGAAGGGATTGGTCCTGTGTCCCTAGTCCACTCCCATCAGTATGCTGATAGGTCAAGAACATGTACGAGTGTTTTGGGATACCAGGGGAGGAGACCTATCCATCATCTTCCTTCGACAGAGGGGCTTGGTCTGTTTCAGGGATATAGAAATCTCACTGCCTGACAAGTGCCCTTAATCTCCATTTTTTGACAGATGTGAAGGCATTTTTTAACACTATATTATTTGGTGAATCACATAAGATTCATCAGGTGCGATATACTGGTGCAAAGATACAGTTTTTCTGCATTTACTCTATAATGATATCAGTTAAAAATATGTCCCTTGGTGGGTGGCATATGAATCATGTCTTACATGTTTTATCAAATTATTATGGTTGTCACATTCATACCGACGTCCATATTCAGTTTTTCTTAATGGCATTTGGTATGTTGGGCTCACCAAAATCGTTTTTTAGGTGGCGATAAGCGGCTCGCTGACAGCTTTTCAGTAATCCTACCATGACTAGTGTGAGGTAAATATTGATTTTACACAATGAAACCCATTTCTCCTCAGTCCTCAAACCTAGCCCCCACCCTTGCCATGTGCCTGATCCTGGCTGTGATGTCAAGGGGGTCCTGTGTTGAGATTAGCTTGAACATTCCAAGAGCTAATTGCCAGTTAAGGCAAGTTATATTGCGGCCTAAGTGACCCGAGTCATAAAAATCTGGGGAACAGAGTTGCCTTTATCCCGTCCACACCTGTGAATCTGATCTCTACCAGTATTTAGTTTGTATTTTTAAAAGAAGAGGCCCTCATGTCTGCAGTGAGCCAGGCCTACATCCCCATGACAACATGGGCTTTGGAATTTAGTTTCACATTGGAAGAAATAACAAGCAAAGAGAGAGAAACTAAACCAATGGCAAGCAACCCACTTTAGCCAACATTACTTTTTAACTCATATTGTCACTTTAAAACGACTCTTGAAAGACACACGATTTTAATATGGATAAATGTAATTGCGCAGTTGTTCTCGGCAACATGGGGTTTAAATGAGGGCATCATAAATTTTTAAAGGCTTTGGTGTAATTCTGGCTTTGCAAAGTGTCACTTGGAAGCAAAATTGGAATGACATTGTGTTGCTTTCATCCATGAAAAGGCCTTCATTTTACTGCAGTTCAACATCCTCTTATAGATTGTGTACACTGTTGTCTCTTCTGTGATGGGCTCATGATGGACAGAAACCAAGTTCATATTGTACAGTCTTGCACACATTTTGATGCACATTACTTTAGTTTAAAGAGAAAAAACAGAATTATTCATTTTATTTAAGGTTCAGGGCAGACAGTAAGCTGCGTCAGTGAAATTTCCACACACAATGCTGACATTCCATTGAAGGTTCTGTGGACTGTGGTTTCTGTGAATGTTATTTCAGCACTCCAATAATTTTGGAAAACTTTGCAATGTGTCTTTCCCTTATGCCAGGCAATTGGCCTCTTTCAGCATCTCTGTCTCTCTAGGCTCAAATTCACTCCTTTTTGCTTTGAAAGTGCAGGGCATCATTTCCACATTATTTCTGTACAGGCCAGGGAATTCGTGGAGTCCTCATATCTGACTCTGGCCTTTTTATGCATTGCATCCAGGGGCCATTTCACCCCACAAAGGGAGTACATCACTGACCTCCCATTGCCAGTTTATGTGAAGACCCCTACCTGCAACCAGGAGGTCCCGTGTTGCCCAAGTTGAAAAGCAAAATGTTTATAATATGAAAATAGAACATACTAATATGCTGGCAGAAAGTGTAAGCTACAATACACAAATGAGAATAATTAAGCTTTGGAAAGGATGTTGTAGTGAGATACTATAGCCCTTCAGCTTCACAACCTCGCAAACTAGACAATGTGAAATTCACAGCATGGTACCAGCTTCCCTCCTGCGGGAAATCAAGCCCTTCATCACATCAAACAAATTCAGATCTGATTTTCCAAGTTTTGGTCTTCTCCCACCTGGATGTTGGCAGTGCCGTTTTGAAAGGCATTCTGCCAACCACCCTTGGACACCTGAGATGTGGCCTACATGCTGCAGCACAGCCCATCAAAGGGCTCCCCAAATTTGACCACATCGCCCTCATTGAAATGCGCTGCAAGCGTGTATCACTTCAAATCCTTCTGCATCATATACAAGTCCCTAAATTACCTTGCTGACAAGCTCAGCATCTTCAGCTGCCTACACCACCAAACTCATCAATGCAGCCAGACAAATCCTTACACCTACCAGCTGCCTCACCATCGCCAGAGGCATCAGCGGGGCAAGACTAGACTACTGCAACGCCCTCTTTGCAGGGACTTCCAAACAGAACATTAACAAAATGCAGGTAATCTGTGCAGCGCTCAACATCCGGAAAAGAGATCACATCTCAGCAGCCAGAAAGGAGGCTCACTGGCTCCCACTATCCAAAACGATTATCTTCAAAACACTCTTCATCACTCACAAATGTCTTTCAAACGCTACCTCGGAATGCCTGTCTCAAGAAATTGTGAGAACCAAGACTACCCGACCGGTAAGGTCTATCCATGCCCACCGTCTTGCTCCACCGAAATTCAAAAGAGACGGAGGAGGAGGGTCTAGCTTCCCTGCAGTGGCAGCGAACCACTGGAACTCTCTCCTTTCTGCCCTAAGAGCAGAGGAATCATACTAGCCCTTCCGCAAGGACCTAAAACTTGGCTCTTGGCCTAAATGATACCTTTCTTCCACCTAACCTTCTTACCATTCCCGGCACCCTTACTCATAGAGGATGTTTCATGAAGTAATCTACCTAAATGACTTTACGTGCGTTGAAAGGATCCTGCAACGCACCTCCTGTACTGAAGTTTCTTTGTGTGTAAAGTGGTCTCATTACAGCGCCCTCATGCCTTCGTGTTTAGGTGCTTTACAAATGTAAAAAAATAAATAAAAATAAAATAATTTCCAGAGGCCTACTATCCACCAGAAGTATAGACATGTGCAGACCTGAACTGGACCGGTGCAGGAAGTAAAGAGCCAGCAGGCAGGACTTCCCTGTCTATGCCCCCAGAATCTGGAACCTCCTGCCAGTCAACACAAGACTTGCCCCTTTGTGTCAACATCCAAGGAAGCGACCCAAGACACTTCTCTTCATGTTAAGGAATGGCTCTTCCCCACCTAACCTCAGACTGGGTTATCTGCTTCCCCTGTTTCCTCCCCTAGTTACTTTTTGGTCCCTTGCTGCCAAATTGCCTGTCCTCCACCTCACTAGTTGCTAGCTCCCCCTCCCTTGTATTTCAGATGCCTTCACTGTGTACCTCCCCCTATGACATGTAACGCGCTCTATTGCTTCCAGAATAATAATAATATTCCTGGTTCGAGAAGAGACAGTGTTTGCTTGCTGCATTTCCTTGCACAGCTGCCATGAGCCTGCATTGCTGAGGTTTGCAGAACTCTGCTAGGAAGTCAACAGTCGTTTACAACAGGAGCCTCAACGCAGCACCCCAATTATGGACAGAAACGGGATGAATCCAAGATGGCAAATCCCCCTTTCCTCCCTGAGTTAAATCTTTTGGCCATGGACCCATGTTGCAAAAATGACTAGTAAGAAAGAGGTGTCGGCAAGAACTTTCAGTAGAAAGAGAGAAGGAAAGGAGGCAGCAACAAAAGGCTTGATTCTCAATGAGCTGCTCTGGAGCCTACAAGGAGATGCACAAGAGCGTCCTTGACTTGCATCTGCTCCCACATGCCCAAGTCACATAATCGGAAATGGGAGAAAACCTGAAGAGGACTAGAGCTCATCCAGGATGCACTTGAGCGGATCTTTGTGGGACACATTTCACTGTGAGCAGATCACTGATGGCCTATTGAATACATTACCTCTCACAGAGGATTCAAGGATTTTTTATTACATGTTCTAATAGGATTCCACTAATGGCCATCCCTCTTTCGCTCTTGATTTTGCTGCATCTCCCTCCACCCTAGCCCAGGTGTCTCTAAACCCCCAAAATGGTCACTAGAGATTAGTACCCCTTGCTGGCTAAGGGCGAGGGCCTAAAGGCCACCCGCATTATCTCTCTTGCTCACTCCTGGGTCTTCTATACTGATCCATACCTGCGGTCCCACAAAAAAAGGAACTTAAGAAGTGGTGCCTTCTACTTGCCCATGCCTCACTCAGTCTTCATTGCTCATGCTTTTCTTCTTCTTGCCCCGGGGATCTTTCCTTCCTTTCCCTTCCTCCTACTCTCCACCCTTCCTTTTACCCCACTCTCCTCTTTCTCACCCACCATCTGTTCCACAAATGTTCTTCTGTCTATTGCTTTGCCCCATCTCCCTCGACGACTTTCCACTCCCCTCTCTACTGCTCACCACTCCACTCTTCACTGCTCTCTCCCCAACTCCCCCTACTACTATCCATTCTACTCCCCTCCCACTACTCTCTTCTACTCTCTGTTCCTCTCGCACTACTCTCCACTCTACTCTTACTACTCGCTACTCCACTCTTACCACTACTCTCGACTTTCCTCCCAATACTTTCCACTCTCTACCCACTACTCTCTACTCCCCCTATTCTCTACTCTCCCACTGTTCACTACAAGCCCTATATCCTTCTCTCATATGTTCTCTCCTTTTAGCTTTCTCATTCACTCACATTTACTCCCCCTACTTATGCATGTAACGTCATTCACTCTCTTCACTCACTATACATGCACTTTCATATTCAAGGACCACTTTCTCTCACTAACCATGACCTCACCTTGCACACACACTCTGTAATTCTCCATGCTCCCCTCCACCATCTTTCCTCCAACTGTTCTCTCAGTCTGCCTTCTCCTCTCTTGACGTCACCCAAACACCCCACACTCCCTTGTCCTCTTCCCCCTTTTATCCTCCTCCTCCCTGTCCATTGGTCCTCCATCTCAGCTGATGCCCCAGAACAATCTCTGCCTTGCTCTCGCCAGGAGCTCGGTTAGAAAGGCGAAAAATCTTAATCCTCGCCAAATTTTAAAATGCCAGTCCGCTGATGTTCTGCAATGTCAGCCCACAAAAAAAAAACCATTTCAGAGTTTGCATTCTTCATTGATGGAGCGTCAGGATTGCTGGTCTGTATTGGGTGACTCTCCGATGTCCTTTGCAAAGAATCCTGGTCTCAGCAGTTCAGAGGGATACGAGAGAAAACACTGGCCTGCATGTTGTATGGCAGGTATGGGGCAAGCAAAAGTAATACTTTTAATTTTAAACAAGCATGGGTAAACGGGACAGAGACTGGGGCCCTGCCAACTTACTCACCCACCCTGCTTCTTGGGCAGTTCTAGGTCTGGCATACACCCTGGTAGGCCTCCTGCCCCTGGTTGAGAGGGGCCATCATGACCCACTGACAGTCTGGTTCCTGACCCTGTCACAGCGCACCTATACAATTCTCAGAATCTCTAGATTTGCTCCAGTTTTAGACCTTGTGAGTCAGATATCAAGCAGCAAATGCGCATCTGAGGTGTTCAGGGGAATCTCTGATTTGCTCCACTGCAAATCTTTGTAAATCAGGCTCAATCAGTGTTGAGGAGAAGATAACAGGAAGAACCCCTGGAGTGGAGCAGAATGTTGCGAGTCATCTTGGAGGATAACAAGACAGAGAAGCAAGTGGGAGGACAGTATGAGGAGAACTGATAAAAGTAACATGAAATAGCTGCGCAGGAGGAAGTGCCTAAGACGTAACACCCAATTTGATCTAAAATAATCTATCTGTATGGACATTTTGATCGAATTGGATGTTACTGTTTGGTTTGAGGCCAAAATAACTGAACATGAGGAGCGGGGGCTGCAGTGGTGTCCCCCGCTTGCCATGTTCGGTATTCTGAGGTTTTGGGGTGCAGGGGTGTCCCCGGCTTTCTTAGCATTGGGGGCAGAGGACAAATACAAAAAACTGAAATAACAAAGCGGAGGCCTGTGAGAAATCCAAAGGCGTCTCACCCGCGAGTCCCCAGAGATCTGCCATCCAGGTGGCAGGACACAGCCATCACTATTGGATCCAGTTTCTGGGGGTGGGCCAGTGGGGGAGGTCCCCCTGGATGGGGGGTCTTCGGGGAGTGGAAGTGGCGCACCAACAGGTGGGACGCAGTACCCCCTTCCTTATAACACTGTTTCCCCATCCTACCCCATAGGATATTTAGAAGCTCTACCCCCCCTTTTCCGACACAAACACTTTCTTACACCGTGAAAGACAACGGACTAACACAAGAGAAATTTACCTGACATGTCCCAACAGAACGGTCAGGCAGAGTCAGGCAATTGATAATAACTGCACACACCTGACAGCCCTTTCCCTTCTCCACAGGGAAAAAAGGCAGAGCACGAGAGCACACTGTGAGCAAGGCAAAATACAAGAGGAAGCAGCTATTCCAAGACAGCAGTTCAAATGCAAAGCCTCTGTGAAAGAAGTCATAAGACCGGGAACTACCGCTGACGTGTGGTGTAACAGATGTCAACGGTGCACGGGGCCCTCCCACACTAATAACCAAGGTGGGGAGACACTACTGTGGTACCGTCGTTGACTCCAGAGACAAGAAATGCCAAAGTGTGCAGCACAGCCAGTGAGTCGGAGGGAGAATCGATAGTAAACCGGACTGTGTTGAGCGAAGGTTGCAAATGACAACATGATATGAATTGAAAGAACTTGTGAACAAAGGTACTTGTGTGTTGCTGAACTTTTAAGAAAGACCAGCGAAAGACCAGCTACAGAGTGGTCCAGCCCCACGTGGGCTCTCATTCGAAAAACTCTGGCTGGTCCCCTTTTGTTGAAACTATGGATACCAGGAGGTCCTAGTAGAGCCTGACGCAAGATGTCAAAGTGGTCATAAATGGTTCGAGTAAAACCCCTTGTACAATCGAAAGTGTTTGACACGTAGTCAAGAGGAAAACTAAGGGAAGTCAATCCCACATTTTGATAAAGCAAAGTGAACTGTGTATGTAGCCGTAGTGAACCCGACTGACGGAGGCACACATTAAAGAAGTATAGGAGCCCAGTTGAGTGGGATCCTGGGGTGAAGAGTCACCACCCAAAGTAAGAGATTACTGAAAGGAACTTTTGTTTTGTTATTTGACACATCAGGCCATCAGAGGGAAGAGTCTTTGTATAAAAGAGACTTGGCCACAGAAGGTCCTGATATCTCTGAAACAAACTGTAACCTCGTGCTGGAGAAGCCCAGTTGTCTGTTGTGCTCAGGAGTCCCACCTTGTCCTGTGCTAATAACGTTGGGAAGGGAGACCCCAGCTATACCATCCTGACTTATCATTTTGTGAACACTTGTTTGTTTTCTTGTAAACATTACCCTACACTATTTTGCAATTTAGCGGTAAGGATTGGCAATAGATTTTTTTAGTATAGGCTCTTTTTATTTGACAAGACGCCACTTGGACTGTCCTATTATTATTTGATGATTGTAGCTTGCTCCCATCTTAGATTTAGGTTTAGATTAGGTGTTTCTCTCACACATTAGGCTGCAGGCAGTTCAGCCGCGAACAAATGCAGCACAAACAACCAACTCAGATCCCCCAAGACAAGGAGCTGTGAGCGAGAGAGTGGGTGGGAGCGAAATGCTTGGAGAGACTGCGGCGGGATCCATGAACAACAGCAAGGGGGTTCATCTAGAAACACCCAGGCCCCACTGCGATCTTTACTAAGATCAGAGAGTGCCTGACTCTTCCCTCTCCAGAAACAAAAGTACCAGGGATGGAAGCGCGGCTTCCACAGCAAGAGAATACAGACATCCAGGCAACGACTGTATAAGGCAAGCATCCCCTTCAAAATCCAAGAAAGTAGTGCAGAAGCATCTAAAGTGTCTAGAGCCTAAAGGACTGTGAGTGACTTTCTAACCTCCAGGTGGTGGAGACTGAGGGATAGATGGGAGGCCTGAAGGGCCACAGTCTCAATCAGGGGTGGACTGGGAACCAAAATAGGCCCTGGAAATAATTTTCAAAGTGGCCCCATATTACATATTTTCAGCAAGCCCAACTGTTTTCCTGCGAGAAATGTGGAAATAAAATATGTTAGCACACAAAAGAGGCCCATGATGCAGAGGCCTACCGGGAAATCTCCACAGTTCCCTATAGGCCAGTCCACTCCTGCGCAGGGGGCAGAGGCCTACCGGGAAATCTCCACAGTTCCCTATAGGCCAGTCCACTCCTGCGCAGGGGGCAGAGGCCTACCGGGAAATCTCCATACTTCCCTACAGGCCAGTCCACCCCCGGTCCTAATGAGGGAGAAAGCCGGATTTCTTTGTGTTTCTTGATTTCCCACAGTGTTACCTCAGTGCTTTCTTCCTAACCCCTAAGCACTTTTGTTGTTTATAAAGCCCCTTGAATCTCAGAGCTTGGCCTTTGATTTGTCTATTGATCTCTCGGCTGTGGCATGCTATAAAACCACTTTTTCATTCTGTCTCTGCCTGATGTTTGCCAACATGGGAGAATAGCGCTGGGGTAACACGCTCGCCTTGGAAGCAAGACGACGCGGAGCAACACAGGTTCGATCCCCGGTCCGCACTTCGAGACCTGTGGGTATTTGTAGTATCGTACATTTCACTGGCTATAATAACCTTGCGGCAAGCTGGAGACGCACGAGACAAGAGAGCGTCTTATGGAACGTGACGGCGCTTGTGACGGGGGAGATGCGGGTTTCAAAGTCCAACGGCCTGCATGCACCAGTCGGTGGGGCCTGATGTAGATACCTGTAATTGCCCAGCACAATAAATACTTACATCCTCAAATTCACTGTGTCCGCGATCCCGCTTACTGCAATACTACAGTATTAAACATGTTATAAATTATATACGCATAATATAGATATTATATGCCACTGTAAAAACACATTTCAATGCTGGCTGTGCCCAAAACATGCCAGAATTGCTCTGTGAAACACGTTTTTACAGAACCTTTCACTGTCTCGCTCACCGCTTTTCCCTCTTCGCGCGGCCGGACACTCACCTTGGCGACTCTTTCCATCCTCCATCTTCTCTCTTCATGGCTCAGGTGGCAACCGAGATGAGGGGTCAGCATATTGCCTCCCATCACCCCCCCCCCCCCACCTCTCGCTTTCAATTCAGACTGGGGTTGAGGAGTCCCGATTATGACAACACCTCAGCCTGAAGACCTTCATGGTGTCCCGAAGGGCTGCAGTATGTAGCATTCTTCAGACACAATGGCCATGACGTCACTGTCGCGTTGGCCTCCTTCACTCCCTTTACTCAGTATGCAGATCTGGTCTGTTTTGCCTTAGTGCTAACCATGGAGTGTGCAGATTGACAGGAAGTACCAGTCTTTGCATTTCTAAATATTTTAAGATTGTTTTTACACTCCAAATTTCCTTTCCATTATGGAGCTCCCTGATGGAAATGGAGTTATCCGTTTTGTAGGAGCCGGAGGATGCTGATGAGGAGACGGGCGGTGCCTGGCCACACATGATAGTGTTGCCCTGCTCTCCAGGTGCGAGTGATATTATGCTATTGTTTTTCAATGTCGCACAACTGCTGCCATTTTCTATGGCCTGCTGTAGAAGTTACTCTGTACCTTTTGATGCATTTCTTTGGAACAGCAGATGTCTAGCCTTGGAGAGAAGCTGACAGGGATCTGCCCCATGGGTCCTCCAGGTGACCCTAATCCTCACAAACAGCAGATGTCTAGCCTTGGAGAGAAACTGACGGTTCCGCTCCATGGGTCCTTCGGGTGACCCTAATCCTCACAAACAGCAGATGCCTAGCCTTGGAGAGAAGCTGACAGGGATCTGCCCCATGGGTCCTCCAGGTGACCCTAATCCTCACAAACAGCAGATGTCTAGCCTTGGAGAGAAACTGACGGTTCCGCTCCATGGGTCCTCCGGGTGACCCTAATCCTCACAAACAGCAGATGCCTAGCCTTGGAGAGAAGCTGACAGGGATCTGCCCCATGGGTCCTCCAGGTGACCCTAATCCTCACAAACAGCAGATGTCTAGCCTTGGAGAGA
Organism: Ambystoma mexicanum; assembly: GCF_040938575.1. NCBI lineage: Eukaryota > Metazoa > Chordata > Amphibia > Caudata > Ambystomatidae > Ambystoma > Ambystoma mexicanum. The sequence goes on along the minus strand of NC_090927.1, from coordinate 112,052,938 downwards.
AACTGACGGTTCCGCTCCATGGGTCCTCCGGGTGACCCTAATCCTCACAAACAGCAGATGTCTAGCCTTGGAGAGAAACTGACGGTTCCGCTCCATGGGTCCTCCGGGTGACCCTAATCCTCACAAACAGCAGATGCCTAGCCTTGGAGAGAAGCTGACAGGGATCTGCCCCATGGGTCCTCCAGGTGACCCTAATCCTCACAAACAGCAGATGCCTAGCCTTGGAGAGAAGCTGACAGGGATCTGCCCCATGGGTCCTCCAGGTGACCCTAATCCTCACAAACAGCAGATGTCTAGCCTTGGAGAGAAACTGACGGTTCCGCTCCATGGGTCCTCCGGGTGACCCTAATCCTCACAAACAGCAGATGTCTAGCCTTGGAGAGAAACTGACGGTTCCGCTCCATGGGTCCTCCGGGTGACCCTAATCCTCACAAACAGCAGATGCCTAGCCTTGGAGAGAAGCTGACAGGGATCTGCCCCATGGGTCCTCCAGGTGACCCTAATCCTCACAAACAGCAGATGTCTAGCCTTGGAGAGAAACTGACGGTTCCGCTCCATGGGTCCTCCGGGTGACCCTAATCCTCACAAACAGCAGATGCCTAGCCTTGGAGAGAAGCTGACAGGGATCTGCCCCATGGGTCCTCCAGGTGACCCTAATCCTCACAAACAGCAGATGTCTAGCCTTGGAGAGAAACTGACGGTTCCGCTCCATGGGTCCTCCGGGTGACCCTAATCCTCACAAACAGCAGATGCCTAGCCTTGGAGAGAAGCTGACAGGGATCTGCCCCATGGGTCCTCCAGGTGACCCTAATCCTCACAAACAGCAGATGTCTAGCCTTGGAGAGAAACTGACGGTTCCGCTCCATGGGTCCTCCGGGTGACCCTAATCCTCACAAACAGCAGATGCCTAGCCTTGGAGAGAAGCTGACAGGGATCTGCCCCATGGGTCCTCCAGGTGACCCTAATCCTCACAAACAGCAGATGTCTAGCCTTGGAGAGAAACTGACAGTTCCGCTCCATGGGTCCTCCGGGTGACCCTAATGCTCACAAACAGCAGATGCCTAGCCTTGGAGAGAAACTGACGGTTCCGCTCCATGGGTCCTCCGGGTGACCCTAATGCTCAAAAACAGGTCCGGGTGACCCTAATGCTCACAAACGTGAGCACAGCACTGATCGTGCAAAGCCCTGTATCCAAAAGAACATCTGCAGCGCATTGGCACAAGCAGCCTAGGGTTAGGCCTTCAGAGTCCGCTCCGGGGCCTGCACACCCTGGGCTTGGAGAGTATCTCGGTTTGTCTCTGTTGCACCCGAGGTAGGTGCCTTCTCTCCAATACAGATGTCCTTTTCCTTCCAGTAACCCCGCCAGCCTAGGAGAATGAAGGTTTGCCCCTGGCAGCCTCTCAACTCTTCCTCTAGCTCACCCATCAGGTAAATGAGTCCAACAGGGAGGGCCTGTCTTCAGACACCATTTGGCAAGACAGAGAGAACTGTTTGCCTGGGGCCTCCATATCTTATCCCCCCAATTCCCATTCTCAAGGTGCTCCCTAACTGAGCTCTAAACCTGTTCCTTTTCACTGCCACTTCCAGAATTCTCTTCTTACTGCATGCCCTTTGCTTTCCCTTTCTTCGTTTCTCCTTCTTTCCTTCCCGACAGTTCCTCCTCTAACGCTTTAGCGCTTCAATCAGCCTGAAGGGAGCGTTAAGCACTATACAAGACACATAGCTACATATATATGACCACAAGGAACAACCTAAATTAGCTCGAATCTAATAGCACATTCCCAGCATCTTAGCGAGGGCAATAGCTTGGTTTCTGGGTGGCATTGAAGCATTTCTGAGCCTGAAGGGCAATGTGTGCATGTGTGCCAGCACCTCTCCATCAGATCTCTTGGGCACAGATAGCTCTTTCATATCCGGATCCTAGTGCCCTGCTTCTTCTAAATATCCGAGCCCACAGTTACAGAATAACTGCTTAGGTTTCTATGAAGGTTATGGCGAGGGGTTCCACGCCATCGAGTCAATGGCGCGCGCGCGCGTCTCCCTATATGGTCTCAGCAGGACTCAAAGTAATTCAGCCAGAGTGTCTAGCAGGCCAGAGGCCAGAACTGTTCCGTCACCGCCATAAACAATATCCCTGGCAACATTGCAAGGGATCATACGTCTGGTCCTTTTACCTGCTCCGGGGACCATAATCCAGCAAGACTGGTGCCTGAAATACCATCCCAAAAAATGCCAACAGCAGAGATTCAAGCTAAGCAGATCTGTAGATCCTCGAGGAAATGCCTAACCGGGAAAATGAAACCCATGCAGGCGGCTTCTCCTTCCTCAACCAAGAAGGCCAATCTGTCTAGGACTTGCACCACAATCCCTTGCTAGGCGTGCCTTTTCCCCATGGTCCTGGTACATCCCAAGCCACCAACATCAAATCCCAGAGAACAAGGTATGCATCAAAGAAGAAAACCTGTGCCTGCCCCACCATCATGCTAGAATCAGCAGGGTGCTGCAACCTGCCAGCGTTGAGGTGTTGGCCTGCTTCTCTTGGTGTGATGAAATAGATGCTCCTGCTCTGATGCCCCTATGCCACCTCTGAAAGATACACAGCGGTATACAGAGTGACCCAGCTTGATACCCAGTTCTGAGTTAAAGATCATCAGGCATAAAAAAATAAGTAAACCTTCCGCGATCAGACAACAGGCTGCCGAGGCTCCACTGACCACTGAACACCAGCAGAATAACTCGAAGAGTTGCTGGTGACCCCCTCTATGCTGGCTAACGCCAGCCATCCCACCAAGGAAGGCAGCCGCCTAAAGTACGGCAGATATCTCGTGATCGTAAAGAAACCTACTGTAAAAGTCCAGATCCCATTCGCCATCAGAAGTGCCAGCTCCTCTACACAACCCCGTGTAACGCACACCCCAGTCCACAGCTCCAATCTCAAAGCCCTTGTCTGAGATCCCAATGCAAAATGCTGCCTGGCGTTCCACAATGCTTCGCTCCACCATGGCCACCTTGGCACTTGACCATTTCTAACACTTTGATCCTGATTTGCCCAACTTGGAAGAGATCTTTGAATGTCTTTTTCAACTCTCCCAGGAGAACCGCTAGTTCTGAATCGAAGGTAAAGCGCTTAGAGCCTGCTATGCAGCTACAGTGGCCCCCAGAACTAAGATACAAACATAGAGCCCAATCAGAGTTTGCAAGATTAAGATGCAGAGGTACATGTGCATTACTGTGCACCAGGTGCTCAGAAACAATACTCTGCATCCGGTTTAATTGGCGTACCACCACCTTCTGTAGGAATTAAGGACACACCATGAGCCGCAAAGCCTGCACAAAACATCCCCTGCTCACCAGTTCTTAATAGCCCTCTATCTTCTCACAACATATCTTCCACCGTGACTCTTGCTGCAAAGGCAGGATATTCCTGGGCCCCAAACCCCATTAGCTGGGAGCCATTCCCTCAGGTGACACTCTGGGAAGCAAGCACTGGTTAGAACACAGCAAGCAGACACTAGACATCACAGTTACTAAAGCATCCCTGGTGTGGCAGGTGAGCAATTGCATCACACATTCTGGATCTGGATAGCAGGTAAGGACTGTGCAACATTAAGGGGGGGGTTATTGCTGGCCATAGCTACCCACCTGCCCTGCAACCAGCATGAGCCAGCTGGAGTAGCAGGATCTGGCAGAGTTACAGCAGGACCCACAACCCACCAGGGCATGGCCCACGCACTGCAGGCCCACTGCGTGGCAGCAGGCTGCTTGCTATGTTACGAAAAAGGTGGCAGAGAGGAATAGGGATGCAGACCCACAAACTATCCCATGCTGCTGATCAGGCTTCCACCTTCGTTGCAAAGAGAAGACAAGGTGCTAAAATACTTCTATTAAAGCAAACCAGCTGTGTCAAGCCATAAACAGGCACAGCTAAACCGAAGGGGGCTGAGACTGGTGAATGCATACAGTACACTAAAATCATTTTATGGGAAACTGGATATTTATTTAAGGATTGTGTGCAGCCCCACAAAGCACTGTAAAAGTGCCCATCTCTGACATACCTCTCTGGAAACCCCCAATGAGAAATATCGTTTTGGATTGAGGCCCCAGGTACGCTTTCACATTTTGTGGAGATGTATGTAGGGCCTTGGGTGTGGCATGGGACAGGCATGTTCCTCTTTTGTATCACCCTCAAACTAATAGACACATAGAGAGGGTTATTCAGACAAAGGTGTACTTACTTCGCTATGCTACTCAAACCCAGTGAAAGGTGCTTCTTTCCACTGCTGAGTTTGTTATACTAATTCTGTATGCTCTGTGACCCACGTCTCCCATTTTGTCTGATTTTATTGTATGAAATCCCCTTGTCCTTGATGTGGTCTCCGTACAGCATAACCCTCTTACGTGTTTCCCTTTATAATGTCCAGCCACTAAGAGGGGTCTCAGGACAGACTACCATTACAACAGGAGAGTAAGTCCTTAGCTTGACCACTTGCACTCTGGCATTCATTTTGGACAACCAACTGTGTAGCATGGTTTCCTCTGCCAATGTGGTTGTCAGTACCAAGAACAAAGCAACAAACTTGAAGCTCTAAGACAGACTGACTTAGGGCAGAAATATGTTGGACTTGCCAACCTATTTCAGACAGTCACAAATGCATAGAACGTGGGCCAGCACCTAAGGTGGCTCTGTGGGCTCTGGCCTGCACGTCCAAGTCCGACCCAGCGTGGGTTGGTATGGTATTGTTTATTTATATAGCACCTATACACAGGCAAGTGTTTCAAAGCGCTCAAGGAGGGTGGGAACAAGGGGAAAAAACAGTTGCTCAGAGTTCCTGAAATTCTGAAGTGATCATAGTCTGCACAGGCAGGGTAAGTGACTAAAAAATACATTTAACAGTTAGGGAGACAGCAAATAGGCCTGATGTCGATTCTGCAGTTTTAACAGTGCAATAAGGGGTGAAGACAAAGAACCGGCATGCGATCTTCAGGCGGAGTGCGTACGGCTCGAGCAAGTGCAGAGAGGGTCACGGGGGGTGGAGGGTGGAATCAAGTGCACCGGGTCGGTTGAGACTGGAGTAAGTGCAGAGAGAGCCACTCTCTAGGGTACATTTCTCAAGTGCATTGAGTGTGGGTGAGGTGTAGGGTCCTGAGGCATGTGCAAAATAGGACTGGTGGGGGTGCAGGGGACCAGTGGTCCAGTGAGACTCTGAGGTACGCCCGACAGCCAGGCAGTGTGCTGTAAGGAAGAGGAGGGAGAGACAGACAACACCACACAGAATGCAGGATAATCTATCGCCCTTCTCTAAATTCTACCATGAATAACAACAGAGGCTCGCGGTCTTCTGATGTCATCAGGTCTCTGACATCATGGGTCCAAAAGTACAAAAGGACAGCTTAAAGAGAAAGTCCATGCCATGGAAGGGCCTGGTTGCTCCAGGAAAAGATAAGGGTGCCCAAATGTAGGTCTGCCCTGACACACGCTTGTATCATTATTAAATAGGCACGGGTTAGGCACGCTTTACATATGCTAAATAAATAAAAGAAGGGGGGGTTGAGGGGGTGGATTGTGTAGCCGAGGTCTGTGTAACCCACCTAAAATCTTCATCGTGCTTTAAATCTAATGTTCAGTTTATTTCTAAGTATATGATTGCTGAGGATATTCATACAGTCCAAAAACGGAATAATAATAATAATAATTATAATAAACAGAAGAGGATTGCCCTGATGGCACTGAGGTAGTCCTGCAAGAGTTTGCGGATAGGACATTATGTACACGCGCATTGCATCTTTACGATAGTTCAATCCAGGTCTGATGCCAGTTTATAAAAGAGCGACCCTGCAGGAGATAGAGGGCTGACCGTGTGAGAGGGTGGGAGCCAGGCAGCAGAAGAGTGAGCACAGGCTGACTTTCCCCATCGACCGCAGACCAAGCCTGGTCCTAATTCTTCTCCACAGGAAAGGACAGGAACAGGAGCCACAGGGCCAGCAGAGGGGCAGCACAATTCCAGAAGTTGCTGCAGAAATGTGGAATTGAATCCCTTGCTGATCCTCAAATGTAGTATGTGGGTGAGGCGATGATCGCCACTAAGAATTGCAGCAAAGGGCCATAGGATTTCATGGTCCTCCTGTTGCACAGTGCAATTCCTGGTAAAAAGAGGCATTGCTATGCTTTGTGGCACAGTAGGAGTTCCACATACACTGAGATGACAGGCAGGAGGGAAAGGATGACACGCCGCTACTGGATCAGGCGCTCTTTAGCAATGAGGTTGACTTCATATTTTCGAGAAGCTCTGGGCTAGAGGGGAAGGCCATTGAGGGCATGTTATTTAACACTGTGTTGACAAGATTTGGGAATTGCTCTTTGGAACACTAACATGAATAATGAGAGGGGTTTGGGGGGCGGGACTTGATGGGTTGAGGTTTCTGAATGCAGTGGGGAGCAAAGGAGGAAGGGAGCTAGGTTGATGTTTTGAGAGTTCCATTGCTTTACGATGATAACTATGAAGAGGCAAATAAATGATTATATCAAAAATATTTGTAGTTGCTTCCGTCCAAATCGTTTAACCAAGACTACAACTTCCAGAATGCATTTTTTTATTCAGTCAAAGTACAGGACCGGGTAAACAATGGAATCATCTAAATACTTTACACAAAGACCATAAAAGCTTCAAGAAGGAACTGTTTAGACTTTTGGGAAAACCGCACCTCTCAAGGTAGGTTAATTAAAAAGGGTCTCTCGCCCTGGGATTGTTGGGGAGTGCAGATGTCATTGCTCGAGGAAATACCGGATGGAACATCACTGTTGGGTAGAAAGATATATCCTTTGCATTTTGTTAAACATACTGTAATCCTTTGTCTCTAGGCAATGCCGTCTGCCAACGGTAGCTCTCCATATATCTTTGACTACAACTCCCATGATCCCCCACCATTGATTATGCCGGATAGCCATAATGCGATTTGTAGTCCAAAACATCTGGGGAGCCAAAGGTTGCAGACCCCTGCTTTAGGGAATATGGCATGAAGGATCATGGGGCAACTTAGTAAATGTAAATCAGGTGAAGTGCAAGATTCGCTTGAGAGGGAACGTGTAGGGTAAAGTGTGAACGCTCTCGCAGAAAGTAAGGAAAACAGCAGGAAACTGAGACGGAGTTAGGGCAATGAGTGCAAGAGTACACGTCTTACCTGATGAAACATTGGGAGCCTCCAGGGATTGCACGGGCAGTTGGATGAGAAGCCGGGTGGACATTTACAACTCTGGAAACGACCGGGAAAAGACAGGAGGCCTTAAAAACGGGCCTTTAATACCAGGCCGTGCTTTGCCTCACAGATCGGCCGGACCTCTGTATTTGCTGGGGGCAGTAGCCAATCAGGCTGAGCGGTGTTCCAGTGTGCCACTCCAGGCAAAGGCAGGCAGCTTGAAAAGCGTAAAAAGTGGTGGCCAGCTTTATGAGGTTCCGATGTCAGCTCACAGTAGCTGATGTTCCTGCAAACTCTGTCCCTCGATGTCAATTGTCTCAGGAGTGAGAAAGGCACAAACAACTAGTTACCACATATCGTGTGTCTAGGAGAAGAATATGTCTACTTGGAGTGATAATGACTTGAAGACTACTCAGCAGTTGTTGGTAGAAAAGAGATAAAGGGGGGATAGAGAAAGTTCTATCTACCCCTGCCTATCTATACCACTACCCCTAGACCACGCTGGTGGGCCGCCTATCTGGATAGAGTAAGAAAAATAGAAAAAGGCATCTCAATTTCTAGTTTCTCCTCTTTCTTTTGTATTCTGTATCTAGTTGTGCTTTCATCTCTAACTGCTTTAAAGCTTGTTTGTTTGTGAGCAATTGTACTTTTGACAGGAGAGCAGAGAGGGGGATTTTTGTGTTTGTTACTATAAAAAGAGAGAGCAGAATGGAGGCAAATCTCATCCAGTACTTTGGCAATGGCTGCGTTATTGGCCAATACTGAAGATGAATATGCCGTAATTAAAAAGGTACTCTCATTAGAGTGATTAAAATAATACTACGAAGACTCAGCCATAATGGATGGATCCAGTGATTTATAGATCTCCCTATAGCTGAAAAGAGGAATGCAGTGGGAAGCCTTCCGCTGTCTCCACGTGTTTGTCAACCGGTTTCGGTGGGCTCTATAATTCGTGCCAACCTCTTCAGGACTGTCTTCGTGATAGGTTGCGAGTTTTGTCTGCATGTATGGAGTAGCCGTGTTACTGATACTGATTCCATTTCCAACATACATCTATATGGAATGATCTCACCTCGGGACTTGTTTACCAGAGGCATTCAGACTGACCCTGTGGGAAATCACAGGAGACAGTATCACTACTGTTGCAGCTAATGGACAATATGACTACATAATCATTTTAGTCTTTTGGAGAATGCGCTCACATGGAGCAGGGTACTCACAGGTCTCATCTGTGACTAAGGTGCAGGTTGCAGAGTTGGAACATACATGGAACTTCCTTGTGGGTCGCCTCTGAGGAGCATCACATGTGTGCCAGGTTAGGGGAGCCTGATCTCTTTTTGATATTTTTCATAAAATATAAGTGACAGGATATGAAAGAGGAGGTGTGTGCATTTTCCATTGCCTACAGTCAAATTGTGGTGCATTACTCCTGAAAATCCCATACACCTATTGCGACATAGGTAGTTTGTGAACTAGAGAGCGAGACAGATTCTCTATACCCAGTGTAGGTGGCATGCGGTGGCTTTGCTCGTAATTATATTTATTTGGTCCTACATACCAGGGAGCGGATACTAGACCGACTTGCGTGCAAGTTCTGATATCCATCAATTGTTTTAAAAGACCTTGCGTGGCAAAGAGAAGGACATATAATAAGTGCCCGTGAGCAGTATCATTCGTGAAAAAGACTGCGTGAAGGCACTAGCATGCTAATTGTCTGTAACGTTCCGGGACTTATATATTCAGCTATGATAATACAGGCTGGGCTAGGGGCATCGCAGTTATCTGGTGGGATAGAGGTGCCTTAACCGTATGTGCAGATCACTTTTGTTTCTCGCAACCGTAACAGAATTCGTCCAGATTGTCATGGTCCTGACGCGGCAATGTTGATAACAAGGCTTGCCGTCTCCATGGGAACAAAGGTTGCAGCGCGTGCAACTTAAGAAGATTGTGAAATAGGGCCGCCATTTTGGAGCACCAGCAACTGCTTCTCTTGTGGGGCAGGCACATGTTAAACCCCATTTCAGTCTGTACATTGTGTTGGGTGCCTGCCCTGGACCACCGGGCAGGCCCCATCGGCATGTCGGGAGCACCCGACCTTGTCCCGCAGTGCAGCGATCACGCAGCGGTAAGATGAGTGGGGATCACCCCACCCGCTCCGGATCACCGGAGCAACCCACATGGCTGAGTGCACCCAGCACACAGCGTCCCGGCTCTGGGGGCACCCAAGCCGGCGTCGCACCACCAGCCATGGTCACATGGCCTTAGGATCCCCAATGGGATGGAGTTGCACAGCAGGGGCACCGTCCTCGTGCTGGGGCCGGTCCCTGGGCCCAGATCACTCGGCGTTGCACCAGCATGATGCAAGAAAGGAACGACACCGGAGCCGTAGATGCAGTGACTGACGAGCCACGTGACCCATTACAACATACTGGGAGCTACCATGCTCCCAGGAGGGGTGCTATGCAACACATTGGCTCTCACACCTGCATGAATTTGGAAGAAATGGAGAGAAATGTAATGCATTATCACTATCTTCAAAAATTAAAAATGATTGCTGCGCTAGGTGAAAATAATTATGTTTCCGATTTCCATCGAAGTGTGTTGTGTGTGTTTTAATCTCATTGGTGATATATCACCTTGGTACCATTTGGCGCAATCCTGCTGTGTTATTAGGTAAGAGATCATGCAGCATACTGCGCTGGTATCAAAATCTGTTTTCATAGTCAGATCATAGTGTGGTGCCCCTAATCCAGGCGTGCACCATCCTATGATTCACACTATTGTGTGTTGGTGTTATCATGATGATAGTCACGTCAGATGACTGTCATTCTGATGCCATGTGGATATCAGTTGTGGTGTTCCTGGTTCGCGGACATGCGACGTGTTCGCTGATTGGACAGCGAGGTGCGTGAAGCACGTCAGATTTTCTGTGGCGCCTGCCATCTTGCATTCGCGGACGAAAATTGTATTTAGTGGAGTGTGTTGGTGTGTAAGAGTGTTTGGGGAAGGTGGGGGAGTATGATATAGGTTCAATGTTCTGTTTTTTTATGTGCTAGATGCTTTTGTTGTGCTCGATTTGTCTGCGGACAACACGGCTGTTCTGAAATTTTCTATATAAACAAAATGGTGGGGTGTTCCGAGGACAGAGTATGTGTCCGTTTTATTCGTAAACAAGCTAAAATTGAGCTCAGAATACTCACGGTGTCCTTAAATGTTGGTATACATAAACAAAATGGGGTGTCCTGAGGACGCTGTCCGTATTGTACTCTGGCAAGTTGAATGTGTTCTAAGAACACTTGCGGTGCTGAAATGTTTGCAATTAAACAAAATGGGGGTGTTCTGAGAATGCTGTTCCTATTCTTCGTTGTCAGGTTGAAAGTGTTCTAAGATCCCTCCTTATGTCCGCTGACATTACAATTTCCTATGGGCCTTACCCGACTTTTTGTCCACTAAACAAACGATAAATCAGGCTGCAGTGCGCCGACATTATGTGATAATCCTATCCCTTGCCCCATCGACCTGGCTGACCTGTTTTTGCGACAACCATGCCCTCGGCAATCACCCATCATGCACCTGGTGAATTATGCTAATTAGGTTATGAAGTCATTTAGCTACTTCTAGCTACTTTTATGACGGCCAATAGCTACTTTTCTTACTAAGGAGTTGTCAACACTGCTCCTACGCGACTTCATACAGAATCTGGAAAACAACACAGATCATCTCACAACACAGCGCGCCACAATTCGGAATATGAAACTGTGATTTAAAAGGAAACAGCAAGATTGTAAATTTCGTAAAGTACATTTATTTCACATCAAATGTTTAGAGAATATTCAGCGATTTGCATTTGTCTTTGCTGTCGATCTGCAAAAGTTCATCTTGAGTCACACGCTGTTCCTTTGCGTTACACAGGGTGTTGGTTTATGATAAAAGAAGGACTGTGGTCGCTCTGATAATCGGAAGGCTGTTCCAACAACGGTTGTATGTTGCTTCTAGTCGCTAGTACCGCGTAAGGGCATATTGGTCCTTGGCGATTGTCCCATAAAATGGTGAGGGTCATGAAGTTGTTTACTCGGAGCTGCACCTGGCAGTTAAAAAATGCGTCGGCCGGGGTCTGAAAATCGTGGCATTGACAGTAGGGAAGGATGTATCTGTTTTAAAAACATAAATTCGTCTCACGAGCCGATCTTCATTAAAAATATTCATTTTATTTATTAGGGCGTGAAACTATTTGCTAGCAAGGATAGTGCAACGGAGTATGTTAACTTAATCCCACTAACCCACCCTCTATCCTCTACATTTTTCAGAACCGTCTGAGCGCCAGCGGACCACTTCGGCGGTGATAGTGCGCGGTACAAAACAATATGCCACATTGAACGAACAAGTACAACTTAACCGGGCTTTAACGCCACGCTATTGTTATTATATTCCGGTATAAAATAATTTAAAGGGTTACTTACATTATATTGGCATTTTCCATTGTCTACACGTAATGCAGTCCCTAAATACGACTCCGTCTGTGCCAACGATCTTTCTCATAGTGATATAATATATAAAAGCGGTTTCGTTTCAGAAATGTCATCCTTATCATCTCTTACATTTTGGAACCCGTCCTTCAAAAGAAGTCTTTTGGCACGATACCTGTCTGTCAAGGTAAAAAAACATTAGAACCTTATAGTGCGAGTCGTGGGCCACTCCGGCCCGCGAGCAAAACATGGAAGCAGCTGACCTTCACTGTGAACGAGTATAAATTCTTACTTTGCAACATTCTGTGTAAAGCCATCCCTGAGAAATTGCTTTTTACACTCCATCTTTGTATATTGTCTGCATGCTAATGAACAAAGTTTGTTAAAGGGAGTTTATGGTTAACTTGCGCTACTAAAAACCTATCAAATTCAGTAAAAAAACTTTGTTAAAGGGATGTTATGGTTCAAAGTAAAACCGGAAAACCGCTGAAATTCAGCATTTATGGTAAAATAAGCAACCATAACTCGCGCCACCGTGCAGTGCTAACACTAACACCCAGGACATCAAAGATTTTTAGTAGCTCAACTTAACCATAACGTCCCTTTTAACAAAGTTTTTTCATTGAATATATATATATATATATATATATATATATATATATATATATATATATATATATATATATATTTTCTTTTTTTAAGTGTGTTTGTATGTTCGGGGTTGGTTCCAGCCCCATAACAGTTGGTGGGCTGAAATGTTGGGCCAGGGTCGGCATACCAGTCTGGGGTGTACTGGCGATAGTAAAATTTGACCAACCCCAACCATTCCCCCTGCACAGGGGTGGAGCGGGGTCCAGCCCTGCGATGATATTATAGGCGATTTCGGGAGATTGACGATTTTGCTATTTTTCAAAAATAGGAAGTTATGACTCAATAAAACATACACAAGGCTATAGCAGACCCCTGTCATGAGCACTACTCCCGAGGAGCCAGGACTGGCCCAGCGCCCCCTGAAGCAGACCCTTCTTCCACATCTCTGGACCCAGCAGACCCCTACAGGGGCCCTTTGGACCGTGTCCTGGCGCCTTTGGCGCCAGGCTCATAAAGGACTTCAGTCCCGGTGCCATAGGCACCGGGCTCATATTGATAAACTGTGTAATAATGCTTGGGTGGACTTACCTGAGGCAGACCATGCTGCATACTTACCCAGAACAATCCAGTCTGGCTGAAGTCCCCAGCCATCAGGGCTGGGAGGAACTATTTCCTCTATTCAGGAACTCTTTTCTTACCTGGGTGGGGCCGGTGGAAGAACACACACCTGAAGCACTTATCTGCTATTTAAACCACGCCCGATGGAATACACGTGTTTCGCGTTATTCTGCATCAGCAGCAGGACGCTCACCGAGTCGGCTCCTGCATCCTGGCTCCTGACACGCCCGCCAGCACCCGGAACACCTGCAAACAGACAAGAAAAGAGAAGGCGAGCATTAGAAATTATACTTACCGGAATCCGGCCTCAGCAATCCTACCTCCGACGATCCTGCAAAGGAAAGGTACAAGATTAGCAGCGCTCTCAAACGCTCGCAGCTGCGCCGCCTTGCCTTACCCATCCGTGGCCTCGCCGAACTCCACCGCGGCCACGATGCCGGCAGCATCTCGGCACCTGAAAGACAGAAAAAGACAGTCATTAGAGGTGCCCGCTCTAAAGCGGCCACATTTCTTCCACTTACTTACGTGCCTCATCACGCGCGACAGCGGCTGTGTCGCCGGCAGCATCTCGGCACCTGTAAGCAGAAAAAGACAATCATTAGAAGTAAGCAGTCGCTTTTCTTTCACTTACCTTCCTCCACCGCGGCCACGACGCCAGCTACATCCCAGCACCTGCATAAGAGGAATACATGGTGAGCACTAACTAAGCACGGAGAACAAATACTCACCAAGAGACTTACCTGCTTTAGGTTTCTGGGCCCCGGCTCCTGTGAAGAAAAGACACTCATACTTACGGCTACCGCTGGAGAGACGAAAGGACACAGTGTCCACAACTATTTCCCATCCAGTGACGTAACTGGATTCTACGCACCCCTGCACCTGAAGCAGGATGGAGAGCTCATCTTTACAATACCTAAGGTGAGAGCTCGCAGAAACCAAGTTGGGGGTCAAGAAGAGTGAGAAACGGGAGATTGGTGGGAACACATATCCACCCCAGCTGGTAATCAATCCCTTTTCTTCCACCTGCAGAAAACTTACTCTACAAGTCAGGCAATCCAAATTCGGAGGCCCCGTCCAGAGCATCTTCCGGGCCCTGCGCCTCACGATAGAAGAAACGGTAGCAGTCCAGTTCGGGCCAGCGTCTCTGTGGGAATCAGGTGAGCGTTACAACCCCCACGTGCATGTCAGCTGCAGACCCGTGCAATGCCGGATGGTACTGCTAGTAATGATAATAAAGCTAACCCTCTCCAGCTACTCCTCCTCCTCCATACTACTACAGCTCCTCCCACACTACTACCTCTCCTCTCACTCCTCCCACTACTTCTACACCTGGTACCATTCTTACGCCTCCTTCTCTCACTTCTACTCCTCCTACTCCCACCCCTCCTCCTGCTACTACTACTTAAAATGCCCCAAAGAGTCCAATGGATTCTATAAAAATGGGGATTAACTCTGCCACGCCACTTGTAATCTGACGGTAATTCTGCCGGGCGAAGTGGCGGTAACAGTAATTTCACTGGCCACTATTCCGGAAGATTTACTGCCAGAATACCGCCCAACTCGTAATGAGGCCCATAGTTGTGTAAAAATGCAGATTGGCAAATAGAGGGGGAACAAGAATTGGGACCCTCTCTGCTGCCACCGTCCACCTCTGGCGTAGGGCTGGCTCTGGCATTAACCCAGGTAAGTCTCCCACACCCGGCTAAGTGGTGTTCCTACCCCATTTTGACCAGTCCCATTTATTGGCCTTGTCACACAGGCCATCCATATGCTCCTAGACCTATCAGCATATGGTACCCAAAATAGCACAACCATTGTGGAGCATCTGAATCTATCCAGGGTCTGCAGGCACTGCCCCTATCCATAGAACCCTTTCTACATGAACCTTTGGCCTGGGCCATTCTATTATTTATTTTATTTTATTCAAATTTTCATTCAGAGGTGACCCAACCCAGAGGGTCTCACAGCGCCTTACAAGGCTCAAAGGTTGAAAAGGTGGGAGGTGAAACAGAAGTTACAAAAATGTTTTCAGCTTAGGATAGAATGATTAGGATAGACAAGTGGCAGCCGGGAAGATGGCGGGCAGGGTTATGTGTGGGGACAAGGGCAAGTCCATCCCATTTTATAATGTGCTTTCCTTCTAGGATGTGTATTGGCTTCTTAATGCTTATATACACCCACTGAGCAATGTTATTCCAGCGACACCCACATCTTCATTCGTGATTGCCTGCTATAAGAATGGATTCCAAACAACTGCTTATGCCAATAAGGCCATAGGAATGAAATTCATTTTTTTAATAATCCTTTCTCTGCCACCTTGCTATTTGCCTGGTTTTCAGAACTACCAAAGAGACCAACTACATCCATGAAAGAAAAAAAAAAACTGGGGTTTATTTTGATCCCCAAATGTCTCACATACACTGTAAGCCTGCAAAAATCCTGCGTTGACCGCCATCTTTTGAAAAAAGATCCTTGCTTTGCCGAATATGAAGCAAAAACATATAATGGGTCCAAGCTTTTATACTATCCAAGATTGACTATTGTAACACTCTACCTCAGCTCACCTAAAAACAGAATAGGCAACTACAGCTGATGCAGAACAAAGCTGCAAGTCATGTGACCACATCATACCAGCACTGATCACACTACACTGACTCCCTCCCAAAGACCGAATCATTACAACACTTGGCCTGACCCATTGAAAAAATCACACACGTATAGGGAATCCCGTTTATTATCAAGAAACCCAGGCAAAGAGAAAGAACTCTTGAATTCCTAACAGACCTAGGCACTGGGTTCTGGAGCAATCTACCTTATGAATTCAAATGTTTAGAAGACCAACACGAATCAGAAGAAGACTTCAACAGATGCTTTATTGGAGGTGATGCACCTAAGCGACCAAAAGCTCTACCTCAATGCTGTCAGCCCACATCAGCCTTTTGGAGGTCAGGAAAGGGGATTTTAACGGTACCGTGCTTCACTGAAAGCGAGGCACCTAAGCGACCAAAAGCTCTACCTCAATGCTGTCAGCCCACATCAGCCTTTTGGAGGTCAGGAAAGGGGATTTTAACGGTACCGTGCTTCACTGAAAGCGAGGCACCTAAGCGACCAAAAGCTCTACCTCAATGCTGTCAGCCCACATCAGCCTTTTGGAGGTCAGGAAAGGGGATTTTAACGGTTCCGTGCTTCACTGAAAGCGAGGCACCTAAGCGACCAATAGCTCTACCTCAATGCTGTCAGCCCACATCAGCCCTTTGGAGTTCAGGAAAGATGATTTTAACGGTTCCGTGCTTCACTGAAAGCGAGGCACCTAAGCGACCAAAAGCTCTACCTCAATACTGTCAGCCCACATCGGCCTTTTGGAGGTCAGGAAAGGGGATTTTAACGGTACCGTGCTTCACTGAAAGCGAGGCACCTAAGCGGCCAAAAGCTCTACCTCAATGCTGTCAGCCCACATCAGCCCTTTGAAGGTCAGGAAAGGTGATTTTAACGGTATCGTGCTTCACTGAAAGCGAGGCACCTAAGCGGCCAAAAGCTCTACCTCAATGCTGTCAGCCCACATCAGCCCTATGGAGTTCAGGAAAGGTGATTTTAACTGTACCGTGCATCACTGAAAGCGAGGCACCTAAGCGGCCAAAAGCTCTACCTCAATGCTGTCAGCCCACATCAGCCCTTTGGAGTTCAGGAAAGGTGATTTTAACGGTACCGTGCTTCACTGAAAGCGAGGCACCTAAGCGACCAAAAGCTCTACCTCAATGCTGCCAGCCCACATCAGCCCTTTGGAGTCCAGGAAAGGAGATTTTAATGGTACCATGCTTCACTGAAAGCGAGGCACCTAAGCGACCAAAAGCTCTACCTCAATGCTGTCAGCCCACATCAGCCCTTTGGAGTTCAGGAAAGGTGATTTTAACAGTACCGTGCTTCACTGAAAGCGAGGCACCTAAGCGACCAAAAGCTCTACCTCAGTGCTATCAGCCCACATCAGCCCTTTGGAGTCCAGGAAAGGTGATTTTAACGGTACCGTGCTTCACTGAAAGCGAGGCACCTAAGCGACCAAAAGCTCTACCTCAATGCTGTCAGCCCACATCAGCCCTTTGGAGTTCAGGAAAGGTGATTTTAACGGTACCGTGCTTCACTGAAAGCGAGGCACCTAAGCGACCAAAAGCTCTACCTCAGTGCTATCAGCCCACATCAGCCCTTTGGAGTCCAGGAAAGGTGATTTTAACTGTACCGTGCTTCACTGAAAGCGAGGCACCTAAGCGGCCAAAAGCTCTACCTCAATGCTGTCAGCCCACATCAGCCCTTTGGAGTCCAGGAAAGGTGATTTTAACGGTACCGTGCTTCACTGAAAGCGAGGCACCTAAGCGACCAATAGCTCTACCTCAATGCTGTCAGCCCACATCAGCCCTTTGGAGTTCAGGAAAGGTGATTTTAACGGTGCCGTGCTTCACTGAAAGCGAGGCACCTAAGCGACCAATAGCTCTACCTCAATGCTGTCAGCCCACATCAGCCCTTTGGAGTTCAGGAAAGGTGATTTTAACGGTGCCGTGCTTCACTGAAAGCGAGGCACCTAAGCGACCAAAAGCTCTACCTCAATGCTGTCAGCCCACATCAGCCCTTTGGAGGTCAGGAAAGGTGATTTTAACGGTGCTGTGCATCACTGAAAGTGAGAAACCTCAATGCTCTCCTCCCACATCAACTTTTAGGAGTTTAACAACTTTGACTTCTACTGTCCTGTACTCTAGGTCACTGAAAGCGAGGCACCTAAGTGACCAAAAACTATAACTCAATTTGTTCAGCCAACATCAGCACTTGGGAGTTCAGGCTACTATACTTCAATGAAGGCAGGCACCTAAACAACCAAAAGCTCTTCCGTAGGGCTGTTATCCCATTGGCGTTCAGGAACGTACCCGTGCTGCTGGAACGTTGATACCCGTGGTACTGTACTTCACTGAAAGCAGGCCCTCGGCTCACACTAGCCCCCGGGACTTCTGGAATGTTAAGAAAACTGAACCTGTCATTTGCTGACCGGTGGTCCCCGCATGCACTCTAATGGCATAAAGCTCCCCAAAGTTCAAAGTTGCAGTTTCAACAAATTACTGTGATTATACAAGCAAAGTAAATAACCCAAGCATTGATTGGTATCTTCACATCACCATATTTTATAAAAAGTTTTATCAACCAACAAAAGTAATATTCATAAAGAGATTTTCTACAAAACATGTTCAACAAATAAACTTCACATTGTGTTCAAAAGAAAGCAATCAATATTTTACATAGGTAGATGGAGTGTTCACACCACACTCCTTACACATTATTCAAATAGGAAGTAATGCCAGTGCTGGCAATCAAATGGTACAATCCATTGTTGGGTCCAGTCAAGGCAAACAATGCAAATGGAATGTTCTCAAAGTCCTTAATGGCTTCCAAGCTGGTAGTTCATAAGTGGCAGATATTGCTGATGTTAATTGCAAATAATTCCATATCCTGTATTGATGTCTCAACGTGATCCAAATCTGTGGGCAGTGTCCACGATATTATGCAAAAAGTGCCAACGCATTTTGGAAAAATTCCTTCATCAGGGCAGTTTACTGCTGTACCGTAATTATCATTCACATTCAGGATGTGTATCTGTAGATAACACATAAGTATCATATCAGGGCAAAGTACGGCGTCTCTAGACTACACGTTCCATTTGCATTGTTTGCCTTGACTGGACCCAACAATGGATTGTACCATTTGATTGCCAGCACTGGCATTACTTCCTATTTGAATAATGTGTAAGGAGTGTGGTGTGAACACTCCATCTACCTATGTAAAATATTGATTGCTTTCTTTTGAACACAATGTGAAGTTTATTTGTTGAACATGTTTTGTAGAAAATCTCTTTATGAATATTACTTTTGTTGGTTGATAAAACTTTTTATAAAATATGGTGATGTGAAGATACCAATCAATGCTTGGGTTATTTACTTTGCTTGTATAATCACAGTAATTTGTTGAAACTGCAACATTGAACTTTGTGGAGCTTTATCCCATTAGAGTGCATGCGGGGACCACCGGTCAGCAAATGACAGGTTCAGTTTTCTTTGGTTTTATATTGTTTGTCCGTAGTGGTCTAGAGACAGATTTAGTCCCTTTGCACCTGAAACAGAACTACTTGATATCTCTTGAATGCTTTGAACTTTGAATGTTGTTTATTTACTCTCAAAGACTTTAGTATCACTTGTATGAACTTAGTAGTGCCCCTCTCCTCCCCTCCTTTCTAGTTCTGGAACGTTGACACCCGTGCTGCTGGAACGTTGATACCCGTGGTACTGTACTTCACTGAAAGCAGGCCTCAGTGGTACCGTACTTCACTGAAAGCTTCTGGAACGTTGATACCCGTGGTACCGTACTTCACTGAAAGCAGGCCCTCGGCTCACACCAGCCCCTGGGAGTTCTGGAACGTTGATACCCATGTACCATACTTCACTGAAAGCAGGCCCTCGGCTCACACCGCCCCTGGGAGTTTTTGAAAATGTACTTTTGTTGTACCGGACTTCACTGAAAGCGAGGCACCTAAAGAACCAAAAAGTGTACCTGATGCACTTCCCTGAAAACGACACACATAAGCGAGCACAAGCTGCACCTCAATGCTCTTAGCCCACCGCAGCCGTTGGGAGTTTTGGAATGTTGACTCCTGCGGTACCATACTTTTCCCCCTCTCATTTAGCCATGATCCCACTCCATCCCCTCTCACCCAGTTCCTTGTGCCCTGTTGTGAATTGCAGAGACAAAGGAGACTGGGACAAAACGCAGGAATAAAAAAAGTGGCCCACAATCGCAAATCACGTTTTGCTAGTAGTTTCCACAAACTGCTTTGAGAAGTATTTGGGGCGCATTTTTGGTCAACTTTAGGGCAAATTGAAAATGTTACTGCTTTTGGGAATAATTAGTCAAAATTCCCAGCGGTTTAACGCATGTTCTCATCAAGCTAGCCACAATGTTACAAAAAAGTGGCGCACACTTGCCACATGGGCAAGCACTAATGGCATTGCCCTATAGGGTAGGCCGAGCCTCGTGCATTGTGTATCTGCAGGGCAGAGCATTACAAATAAATGCCTGTCAGGTTTCCTAAAACACAAACAGAAAGGAGATGGTTTTATTTTTGGAAGTCGCTTTTGGGCAATGCTGAAGTGCCTCACAAAGCGAGGCAGGGTAACTGCTGTTACCATCAGCAGGCCTGGAGAGGGGCAGCACAAGCTCTCCCCCTCCTCTGCTGTCCCCCCCCCCCAAGTCGAAGAGACACGCAGTCTGTCCAGCACAATGCTGAGGAAGGGTGAGGTGTGAGCAATCACCTCACCCTTCCTTCATGCATCTAGGTGCTAAGCACCTAAGGAAACCAACAGGCAGGCAGGAATCAGGTTCAAAGACCTGCCCCCCCCCCGGGGGGCCAGACAGTCGGCTATCCAGCCGGGGGCTGACACGTAACAGCCCCCACTACTATACATATCAAAGACCCAGGGCTCCCATGGGTCTTATAAATTCAGAGCGGCTGCTATGAGAAAACACCATTCGTTTGTGGACCCTGAACGGGGACCCAAACACACAGGAGGTGCACTGTTGACTCAGTGCCTTCCAAACCTTTGCTTCTTTACCACAAAACCCTCCCATCCTACAAAAACGGGAGAAGAACAAAGGAAAAGAAGTACAGGACACTGTACGGTGTCCACAACAAGTCGTGGGACATAAAAAGGCGGGCACGGGCCAGAGGGTGTAACCCCAAGACACGGTGCCCGAAGTATTGTGTATTACCTTATGATATGTGATTATTGTTATTGGCATAACCATATCTGTACAATAAAAACCTATGGCCTTTTAAAGCCAACACTTGACAAACAATGTGTGAGACAAATTATTCTGGGCAAGGGTATGGTTTCGGCAAAGTACAATGTTGCAAGCATATGGGTTCAGCAGTTATGTGAAAGCATTTCCTGATTCAATTGGCTGCCTTGCTAAATACCACTGCTCCAAACTGAGGAATCGGCAAAGTACCTTCCCAAAAACTTGGAACCAAAATAGAAGGCCCTGATCTGCCCCACCCGGGCCTCCTATCAGTAGACGAGTGGTGCGCATGCGCATGGCGTGCTGTCAGGGCCGTCATGCTAATTGCCACTTAGTGGCTGACGGATGCGCGCCAAGTGCAGCGGCTCGTTAACGCTAATGAAGTGACACAACTAAGCAGGCAGCAGAGGGCGGGGGCTGGGGCCGCGCGCACTGCCAACTATGCTCTGTGTCCTGAGAAGCCGCCTGCACGCCTTCCTGTAAGTGTGCTGATTATCAAACGCGTGCCCTTGGGCACAAAATGGAGCAAATGAAATTAGCCCTAATGCTTCTACTTGTATATTAGGGAATGGAGGAAACAGGTTATGCCCCAATTCGTGTTACTTTACAGTGTTTGTTGTTGGCGAAAAATGAATGGCACTGTTTTTGTACTCGTAATGTAGATAAACAGCAATGTGTTTGATGCATTTCATGTTCTGGAAACATAGTAAAAAACAAGAATTGGCAATTCCATGTTACTAACTGGCCATTGATGGTAGCAGCTGGAAAATGGTGCACGCCCGTGGGCATATGATGGCAGTGCCTGTCAAACGCCTATACAGAAGCCAAAACTGTTGGCTTTGCCACTGCTTATTTTTTACAGGACTTTAGTGAAGGACACGCATAGTGCTTATAAATCGAGTGAGTGAAGGCAGACCTGGATAAAACATTTTTATTACACCAGTACCGTGTTTATAGCTCCAATCCAGTCATTAATTCTCAATAGGCTGCTTTGAAAAACCTTGTTAGCACTTTGAGCGCAAAGTTTGATGGTAAGGGTTAGATAAAGCGAGCTCAAAGAGTTCCCATGAGGAGGTGTTTTGGGCGGGGAGGGGCAGGAGCTAGGTGGGAATGACCATAGGGATTAGCATGGCCATTAGCAGTCATTAGAGGGGGATAACCAAAAAACACCTACAATTATTGTGTTCCTCCCCATATGCATCCTCTCACCAGCTGTACTCCAATGCATTAGTTTCCACACGGAAGTGGCGCTAAACTAAAACCGTCTATTTTTGCCACGCACAAACATTCGGGGAAAAACTGCTTTCTCCATTTCCTGTATAAAAATTGCAAAATTGATACTGCATTCATTTGCCCCATTGTTTTGCGCAAGGTCAAACTTGAGATAATCTGGCCCCAGTTTGGGTCCTTTACCTCGGGGTGCTTGGAAGACGCTCGGCACATTTGTATTGGGGTACACCTGGCTAGTGTAATGCCTAGGGTGCTTCACTACTGCTTTTGCCTTTTGGGGGGTGATCTGCAAGCATATGTGGAACCTCACTGTCTGAACCTGTCGTGTTAATTCAAGAGAGCAGAATAGCCCTACACCGCAGCAGCGAAGCATGTAGTGCTCGGCGAATTTTGGAGGAAGCGGCCCTTTGTCTATATGCCATTGAAACAGGTTTAAATGTGTTGTTTAGCTCCAGCTTACCTCTAAAACCTGCCACCCTAGGTGTATGCAATTTCAGTGGCACATCAATGTTGCTATGTAACTATAGTTTCGGCTGATACAAATTGAGCCGCAGAAAGCCGGCAAGCCTTTCACATTATTTGGATATCGCGGTCCCAAGAATATTCTGTGTCATATAGAGCTTTGTGCCAGATTCCTACCACTTCATATCTCCCCAATGTTAGGTGTTATTTACTGGTACTCAATTGAGCGACATCAGAAAGATTATGTACTGGGATCTCTGTTGCGCAGCTTCGAAGATGGCAGCCTTCGTACACAGCTCTGTAGCCTGCAACCTATATCCGGACAATGGATCCTTCACAGGCACTGCCTGCCCACGATACCGAAGCCTAAGTGAAGCTGACCGGAGACGGAGAATGGTTCTATCCGTTTGGAGCAACATTGGCAAATGCCAGAGCAGTGACGGCCTGGATAACTCGGACAGCAGGGGAGTATCCAGCATAGGAGTGGGCGGGGTACTAGCCGCAAAAAGCCCTTCTACTTTCCCTACCCAATGCACCATAGAAAATGAATGCTAAACTGACACACAATCGTTCCTACCCCCTATTTGATGACTTGACACCGTACCCTCTCCCTGCAACATTCAGACAAGAGTGGGACCATGAGGCTCTGCATCTGGCTCTGCCCCTTAGTGGGCCTGCAATGCAGTCAACGGTCTGGAAGGGGAACTGGAGCTGTGTGCTCCTGCTCTGCATCTGGCTCTGCCCCTTATTGGGCCTGCAGTGCAGTCAGGGCCTGGAATGGGAACTGGAGCTGTGTGTTCCTGCTCTGCATATGGCTCTGCCCCTCATTGTGCCTGCAGTGTAGTCAACGGCCTGCAGTGGGACACAGAGCGTGCTCCTGCTATGCCCCCCCCATTGCATATGGAGGGTGCAGAGCAGGAGCACACAGCAACACTGCTGACCCGGACAGGATGCCAGGAGGAAAAGGCATGCCACAGTAAGTAAGGGCTAGACTGGCTGCCCCCAAATGCCAGTCTAGTCAAGTAATAACACATACCATACATGCACACCTCCTAATTTGTATATGGATTGCACCAACAGAAGTGACTTAACAGAAAAGGACATTGCAAGGAGCATCATCAGTCTTTGATACTTGGAGGCACCATGGAAGTGACTTTAGAATAAGTTGCCATAAGTAAGCCAAGTGGCAAATAACTTTGTGGTGCAAAATACCTAAATATGGAGCAACTCTAGTCTTTTTTTAAAAAAGATTTTTTAATTAGTTTTCCAACATGTCCACCATACAGCTCAATGGATCATTATGCATATTAAATTCCACGTACAGTTTCATGTTGCATTTTTACCCCTTCCCACCCCAACTTCCCTCTCCCCCAGCCTACAACACACAACTTCCCCCCCCGCTCACAACAACTCTATAGTCCTTTTTTTATTTTTATAATTTAAAACATGGCCTAGCTCGAGAGCAGCGGAGCGCTATACAGAGTGTGGGTAGCCCGCATTTGGGATGGCATCTTTTAACAGTAGCGCAGAACTGTGAGGTCTGTGCTTCGGTATGTGAGTCCATTGGAATTAGTCCTTGGTCAGGTGTTGTTGAAAGAGACATGTTTTGATAACATCAGGCATTTAAAAAAAAAATAATAGCATGATATATTAACATAAGCTATGAAGTGAATCACTGACGAAGCTGCGGATAAGATACAGTGCGATTAAATGATTGGCCCAGGGTCACACACTTTGGTTCAATGGTGAAACCGGGATGTGGCCAATTTAAGCAAGTGAGCCCACCTTCCCAGTTTTAGTTGATATAGACATTTATTAAGGTTTTGCTTTGCCTTTCATGTGCTTAAATAATACTTTATTTATAGCAATGTCTTTGAAGCAAACCCCATTACATAGTAAACTAGCCATTCATAATAAACTAGCTTTCACTATATACATTGTCATAGAAATATGTTGAGCTATAAGAGTATGGCTTTAGTTTTATTCTCCCCATCCAGCATGCAAAGTCACAATAGCATCATGCAAATTAATGTGAGCCTAACAAATCCACCTTGGGTTTTAAAGCCATAGCCATTATTTCCTAAAGCATCCAACATTATGCACCCTTCTCACTTCTGCTCACCCCCTTTCACATTTCATAATGGACAAAAGTCCCTGCTAATAGTCCCCCTTCTCTCCCATCAGTGCCTGATGGCTCCTATTGTAATGCTTTGTCGACACAGAGCAACGTGTTTGTTGCCTGGGAGAGCCTCTCTGCTGTCCGGAGCTCGAACAGGAACGGTGTCCTGCTGCCAGAGCAATGAGGGTTCCGAGCAGCAACACTGTGCTCCTGCTCGGCAACCTCATTCTCCCAGTCTGGCGCTTAAAAGAGCCACTGGGAGGGCAACTTGCCCTCCCCCTACCCCTCTGTTCAGTAGGCCACTGCCAGGCAGCGCCTTCTGGAACGAGCGCCTAGGGTCTCTGATACCAGCTCTGATACCCCAATACTTTACTGGAACAGAGCAGCGGCTGCCACCATGATATTGATGTAGGCCAACCTGGGTAAACACTGAAGGACTCTCCTAGCACGGAACGAGGCAACAGCCAGCGGTGCCATGGGAGCAATTGTGCCGCGTACCACAGTGCGGAATCCCATCTAGCACTGGCCGATGTCTCGCTGCAAAATGGGGTGTGGGCTTCACCCTCCTACCTATATGCTAGAGAGACCACTTGCAGTGTGGGGGACCTGGCCAAGTACTG
This sequence comes from Ambystoma mexicanum, assembly GCF_040938575.1. NCBI lineage: Eukaryota > Metazoa > Chordata > Amphibia > Caudata > Ambystomatidae > Ambystoma > Ambystoma mexicanum. The sequence goes on along the minus strand of NC_090927.1, from coordinate 112,027,811 downwards.
CAAGCCGCCCTTAATTGTTACACACCCGGACGATTCCCCTAATCATACTGTGAAGCGCCTATCCTCCTATCTGCACGGGCGTGTGTATTCTATTAGCTACGCAAGTGAGGTTGAGTCACAGAGTGCCCAATCTGCATCATTTGTGAGACACAAGTGGCCTTATCACTGCCTCGAGACACAAGTGGCCTTATCACTGCCTCCGGTGACGCCTCTCAGCCGGAGTGTTACATTGAGGCATGGCGGCCGCCACCAAGGCTCTATTGTTAGTCTGATTGTTCGGCTAGGTGACTATCGGAGCGCTCTCCAGACACTGTGAGGTGGACCCTTAGTCTGGAGCTATGATCGCCTTCGGTCAGCGCACTGATAGAGGCACAGGTGAGGGTAGGTTAAAAGCTATGATTCCTGGTTTTCTTATAATTGTTGAAGTGGGGGTCCCGAGTGGGAGGGATCCACTGCCAGTCCTTTGTAAAACTTGCACTCATCACGGCTGGGAAACTAACATCCTCCAAAAAGCAGGCTAAACTGGACAGCTTCATCAGGAAAGCCACACATGCCTCCACTCATCTGGAGAAATAGGAAGGTGAGCACAGGCTACCCCACCCGTCTATATTCCACCCAAGTAGGCGAGGACTTCAGTACAGTTGTGGGGTTTAGGCACAATATATGGTCAAGAAGCATATGAGATAATCACCTAACTTTTATTCAGTAAACATCATACACAAAACCCATTTTGAAAATGTTTTTTCAAACACACATAAAAGTAGTGTGTAAAGAATGGCACAAATAGTTTTGGCCAAATATGATTTCTTGAGCATCGTTGTGGAATTTAAGTCCATGGATGATGTGAATTGTTAGAGTGACTGTGAGATTAGTGACAACATGATCACACTTGTTTGTAATAGTATCAGAACATTTCCTTAATAGATCTCAATATTGGTAAATGTTAGATCGTTGCTCTAAACAGGTCGACACATTGGTGTTTCCAGCTCAGGAGGTGGGCTGTGTCTTGCATCAGGTCCCACTTCTAATTATCCTTCTGAGCTTTCCTCAGGAGCATCAGCACTACATAGGTTGTGACAGTAAGATCCCCCATTTGGGGACACCAATTTTAACAATCACTAAAAAAATTTAAATAAACTATTTTAAAAACCTTGACCCAAGAGATAGTGTAGCTTTGTCTCCTATCTTAGAGACTATAGTATCACACCCACCTTTTATTTCTTTTTTTGGGTATATTGTGCTGTTTAATTGTTCACAATTAGTTATTCGATGTGACTTGGAGTTATCTAAACCACAAAAGACAGATGAAGGGAGAGTTAGAGAGAGTTCTCAGAAATATGCTAATTCCTCTCTACCTTAGAGACCCCAGCTCTTTTTGCTGGACTTTAGGACTTTTTATCTCTAACCTGGAGTGAGACCCTTTTCCCCTCTCTCATGTATTTTTCTGTGACTTGGACTCCGTGTTTCTTTTGACTTTTGAGTTTGCTGTCCAGGGTCACACTGAGGTAGCGACTGCTGCTCTCCCACTTGATGGTCTCCCCGTTGAGGCTGATGTGCGGGTTCTCCTTGATCTTCTTTCTTGTGAACAGCTTTGTAGTTGTGTTGCTGGTGTTGAGTTCTATCCACCAGTCGCTGTACCATGTCGAGATGGTATCCAGTGAAGCTTGCAGGTTCTTCGCCACTTCTTTTTCGCTGAATGACTGCAAGATCGTCCACATACAGTGCCCGGTCGGTCTTGTGGAGATCTGTCAGGATGTCATTGATGTTGAACATCTCTGCTCGGATGGGATGTGATGAGGACATCTCAGACCGTATGGCAACATGGAAGATGTGGCCTCCTAGGTAGCTTGCAATCGTCTTCACCAGGTAGTTCGAAATCCCAGGCTAATCATCTTGTGCAGCAGTCCCTTGTGCCAGACTCAGTCTAATGCTTTGACAACATCCAGGAAGATGATTCCCGTGGACTTCTTGATGTTGAATCCGTAGATGATGTTGTCCACCACTCTCAGCAGCTGATGGGTCACTGCATGCTCCTTTCAAAATCCAAAATGTTCCTTTTCCAGTAGAATTCTTTCTGGGGCCAAGTCACTGAGTCGGGCGAGAAGGACCTCCTTCAGGAGCTTCAATAATCCAGAGAGCAGGCTGATGGGGCGGTAGTTTGCAGGATCCCTCAATGGTTTGCCGGCCTTTGGGAAAACGATGACCCTTGCTTCATTCCAGGATCTCGGGAAGTGCTGGAGCCTCATGCATGCAGTGAAGATCTCTGTGAGGTGCTCCATTGATGCCGGCGGGAGGTTCTTGATTGCCAAGTTGGTTATTCCATTGCTCCCTGGGGGCTTGACATTCGCCAGCTTCTCTGCAAGTCCTGCAACCTCAGAGCCTGTGCACTTCTTGATATCTTCTGCTCCCATCCAGGTTCATTGTCTGTGAGATGGAGGATGAGGGACTAGCTGCATGTAGATTTATAGAAAGGGGAAGACCCTTGATTGGCTCTTATGGCCAGGACTGCCATCTTGGTTTGGGGTCTTTTGTATTCTTGTTTTCTCGAGTTGGTGTTTTAAAAAATGTTTTCTTTGTGTTTGGGAACATGTTTTAAAAGTTTTGCTGCTGGTTGACAGTAAAGGAGTTTACTGCACTGGCCACCAGGGGGCGCGCGGATGTGGTCTGACTTTGCTTGAGCTCCGCTACTTTGGGTCCCTAGGAGGGATTGAGCCCACACTTCGAAGACCCCCCCCAAGATTCTACGTCGGTGTGCCGCCAGCAGAGGACCCCCCCCTCCGTTCGGTCGAAAACTCGATCGAAAACGGCCCCTGCAAACCGGAGATATACATCCCTCAAAAAGACGTCACATATAACGGCTCCGCGGCCCGCTCGAAGGAAACTGCGCAATGGTCGGAAGTGGACCCTAGGCCTGCCGAACGGAGAAAACCTGAAAGACCCTGAACCCCGGCCACGGAATTCACACTCCCAGCGACGTTCCTCGCCGCAAAGGGGACAGGACAGCCTCGGTGGAGTCGGCGGAGGCTCCGATGAGCGGGACTGGCCTAGGCCCTGAGACAGCGCTGAGTGGGGAGACGGTAGGCCCATTCCATCTACGCCGTGAACAACGGCGCCACCACCACGCAGTAGCGGTTCCGGACCCCTCTCGGCCTGAATGTTTCGCCCTGCACAAGAGGAAAACACCCCCAAAGCGTCGCCGGACCTGAACGCTGCCTAAAAGGCACCCCGGGTAACCCATACGCAGTACTGGACCACCCGTACCCTGGGCATATCAAAAAATAAAAACGCACAACAGACATCTCTCCCAACACCTAATTTACTGAGAACGTCGACGTCGGAGTGCAGAGGGTAAGGCCCCCGACCCAGGGGCATCTGCCTCCTCTGCCCCCGACTCCATCTCCCCATCGAACAGCATTGGTGACACTAAGGAGCTTTGGGAGAACCAATGGACATTAGGGAGAAACTAGCCACATTCTCCTACGTCTCGACTTCATCCGAAAACTGTGCCCATACCATGGCGAACCCAAATCCCTCGGGAAGTGAATCCGCAGCTACCAAAGGGGACATTGCCGCCTTGCTGGGTGAAATAAAGAATATGGGCGCCAGCATTGGCTCCAAAATTGACAAGATTACCCAACATTTAGATACCATGGAGGAGAGGCTCGAAGGGGTCGAGAACAACCAAGCGCCCATAGACACTCTTGAAACGCAACTCGACCAGCGGATGACCGAACTGGAACAACGAGAGGAGAGCTTCAAACTCAAGCTTGATGACTTGGAAAACCGAGAGAGGCGGAACAATCTGAGGATTTTCGGAATCCCAGAACGAGAAGGGGAGACGGAGAGCGATCTGAAGAACACCCTGCATGACATCATCAAACTCTTAGTCGCCGACGATGCAGTTGACGAACCTAAGACAGAGAGGATACACAGAGCCGGAGGGCCCCCAGGCGGACCAAGATCTGTCCTTGCTCAATTTCACTGCTTTCAGGACAAAACACGAATCCTCGAGAAAGCAAGAGGCAGCGACTCAATTACCCTCCAAGGATCCCGAATCTCGATATATCAGGACCTATCATCCATGACCCTGGCACTTCGACGCATGTGCGGGCCTATCACCAAACATCTGAAAGAAAAGAACATAAGATACAGGTGGGGGTACCCCTTCTCTCTGTCCTTTGAATACGACAGAAACAAAATCAAGCTAAGCTCAGAGGGGGAGATCAAGACATACATATCTGACCTCCTTGGATCAAGCGCAGAGGGACACGATCGGGGAGATCCGCGTCACGAAGAAAGAGGATGGCGTATACAGGGCCCCAGAAGGAAACGTGTCAAGGGATCGAGGAAATTTCGGAGAGGTAATACCCCCCCAGGGGGGAGAACTGATGATCCACAACACTGGTAAGACGACATATACTCTAATACATATGTCCGTGGCCCAAACTGTGTAAGGATGTCTAGGCTCAAAAGAAATTCGGACCATGTAAACAATGGTGGGGGGTGAATGGGGGCTCAGTCAAGATTATGATGTTATAATAATCTTGGGGACCCAAAGCGACGGTCCCTAAAGGTGGTTCGATGCAGGACCAGAGTCTTTATCTGGGTCCGCACGGACGCCCTCAATGTGGGGAGGGTGGAGGGTGGGGGGTTGGGCAGACAAGAAATGTACAGTGGATGAAGCATTATCGGCAACACAAAGGATCACTCAAGACGATGTGAGTCCTTATGACCAATATACTCACTTGACACGGGTCTCGAAACCACAACCAAAATACTCTGATAATGGCACCAATTGAAGAACAGAAGGGTGGGGGAGTCCCTAAGGATAGAAACACTTAACGTGAAAGGCCTCAACTCGCCGACCAAGAGATCACTAGTGGCAAGGGAATTCCGCAGATCTCAAATAGACAATCTCTTTCTACAAGAAACAAAGTTTGCCAAGGGGGAGGAGAGAAGAATACTTGGAAAAAGAGGGGGAAAGGAATTCTGGGGCTCGGGCCCACCGAGGAAAGGCAGAGTCGGAATCTTGATCAAGAAAGGAATCAACTTCGAAGTGGATAAGACCTGGTCCGATGTAAGCGGGCGGACTCTCTTGATATGTGGGACAATCGCAAAGGTCAAAGTAACAGTTGCGGTAATATACTCCCCCAATGCAGGACAAGTCAAATTCCTAGAAAAGACAATACCCAAAATAATGTTGGAGGCATCCGGCCAGGTTGTCATTGGAGGAGACTTTAACCAGTGGGCAGACCCGACCAAAGACTGGGAACCAGGCAACCCTGAGATAAGAAGCCAAGTTAGAAGTGAATGCACTGGACTTTCAGACATAATGGAGATATATGACCTGCAAGAAGTGTGGAGAAGTAAACATCCTGATGAAAGAGGCTACACATTTTACTCCAATCCGTACAAAACATTCACCAGGATTGATTACCTGTACCTCACCAAGGACCTCCTCGACACCACAACACTATCTGAAATAGTTCTGATAACATGGTCAGACCATGACATGGTCCTATCAGATATAAGGTGGGCAGACTTACCTGTTTCAGGAGGGAAGTGGCGCTGTAATGAAAGCCTGTTGAAAGATTTAGTATTTAAAATTGAAATGGCAACTGAAATTGAGGAATACTTCAAACTGAATAACAATGGGGAAGTCTCCAAGCAGACAATATGGGAGGCGGGTAAAGCCACCTGGAGAGGCATCCTGATACGAGAAGGATCTACCAAAAAAAGAGAGAGAAAGATCATTGAGCACAGACTTGGGTCCGAAATATGCCAACTGGAAAGTGAGAACAGGGAACACCTGGGCACGGACCGCAACAACATCAACATAGCACAAAAAAAAAGGGAAGAACTCAGACTATTGGAGCACGAGCAAATTGCGCATAAACTCTGATTCCTCAAACAGAAATTCTACGAGAAGGGGGACAAGGCCGACGTGCTATTGGCAGCAGGACTCAGGGAACAAAGGGCAGAACGGAAAGTGAAAGAGATAATTGAAGAAAACCCTACGAACCCCACCCCCTTCCCCCCACACTATCCCGGAGAGTTTTGCCAACTTCTACGAGGCGTTGTACACCTCGGAAGTGACTTCAGGACAATCAGATACAGAACACTATCTTTCCCAGATAGATATGCCCAAAATCTCGTGCCCCGAAACTGAGCTCTTAGAATCTCCGATATCCTTAACGAAGGCGCTCATAACAGTGATCCCAAAGGAAGGAAGGAACCCCAAACTTTGTGGTTCATACCGCCCAATTTCATTGCTCAACTTGGATGCGAAAATTTACACCAGGGTATTAGCCGCTCGATTGGAAGTACTGATCCCTCACCTCATACACAATGACCAAGTCGGATTTATATTGGGTAGGCAAGCGGCTGACACCATGCGCAAAACGCTACATCTCATCCACTCATCACCAGAACTTCCAAGTGACCCTGCCCTACTGTCAATAGACGCAGAAAAGGCTTTTGATAGAGTGGAGTGGGAATTCTTGAGGGCAGTCCTTTGCAAGGTGGGGATAGAGCCAAGATTTAGGAAAGGGACACAAGCAGTGTACACATCTAAACAGAGGTTAATGGGGAGTATTCCAGATGGTTTGAAATGGGACAGGGTACTAGACAGGGGTGCCCCATCTCTGCAATACTTTTTGCGCTCTACCTAGAACCCCTGGCCCAAAAGATACAATCCGACTCCAAAATAGAAGGCATGCGATTGGGAACAAAAGAATATAAGATAGCACTCTATGCTGATGACATACTTGTACACATTACCAACCCCTCTGTATCTGTCCCCAATGCTCTCCAACTATTAGAAGAATATGGCAAACTCTCTGGGTTTAAGGTGAACAAGACTAAATCAATATTGTTCCCTTTGCAAGAAACGAAAGAGGAAAACAAAACTAAGTTCTTGCCCTTAGGCCTCAAACTCGAACACTCTGCCTTTAAATACTTGGGCATCCAGATCACTAAAAACATAACGGACCTATATGAAGCCATCTTTCCTCCCCTCCTCCAGAGCTTCTCGGCCGATCTGAACAGGTGGGACAAACTTACGATTTTGTGGTTAGGGCGGATTAACGCCATTAAAATGATATGCCTCCCCCGATTCTGATACCCTTTCCAAACGTTACCTATCGAGATACCAAATGCGTTTTTTGATGAAGCTAAAAAACGTATGCTTAGGTTCCTCTGGCAGGGAAAGAAGGCGAGGATTGCATTCGACACTCTGACGCTCTCCAAGGACAAAGGAGGAGTAGGTCTCCCCGACCTGCGAGCATATTACAAAGCCTCACAACTATGTATCCTTATCTCACACTTATGTGATCACAACAACCTACAATGGGTCCACATGGACAACCATTACTTCACGCCGGCCACTGTGTCAGAATGGCTATGGACCCCTCACAAAAGGATACAACGGAAAATTAAGGGCCACCCGATACTGAGTACCATCTGGAACTTCTGGCAACCAAGCAAGGCAATGAAAAAGATCACCACCTGGCCGTCCCCACTTAGCCACTTATGGTGCCCTGGTATAAACGATCATATACCTGAGGTAGGAAGATTCCAATCCCGGTATGAGGCGGGACTCGAAAGGGTAGGGCAACTCCAGCAGAAGGACAAATTCATTACTCTTCCAGACTTAACTGAAGCCCTAGGAATAGGTCCATTATACACCTTCCAATACATCCGGATAAAAGGATTCCTCACAAAATCCGCATGGAAAGAAAAACTGCAGAGAGAACTCACCCCATTCGAACAACTCTTGGATTCCAAGTCTGAAATGAAGGGTTTGATATCGGCTATGTACAAAGAACTTATCGAAGCAGGCACCGGGTCCACAGAACATCTTAGAAGCTGATGGGGGAGGGACTTAGGAGAGGAGATAGACCCAGAACAATGGGAAATGATATGCAAAAACTTATCCAAGACGTCCTTATCCAGCCAATACAAATCACACGCCATCAAACTCCTACACAGATGGCAATACGACCCACTCAAATTGTCCAAGATGTTTCAGGCCCTGAGCCCGAGGTGTTGGCGAGAATGTGGAGAAACTGCCGACTACTGGCACATGTGGTGGAGCTGCCCACGCATTAAAGTATTCTGGGAGGAAGTCCTGGCATGGATTAAAGACATAGATGCCATACAAAGAGATGTTGATCCACGTTTGGTTCTCTTTGGAATGGAAAAAAACAAGGATGAGTGGTCTAGACTCAAGGATCTTGCCCCACACCACCTACTAGCAGCCCGTGCACCCCTAGTAACAAAATGGAAATCCAAAAAGGTTTTGAGTAAGAAGGAATGCATCAATTTGTCAACCAACATTTACACCATGGAATTGATCACGGCATCCCTGCATAACAAAGCATCGCAATGTGAGACCTTATGGTTGGACTTTCGAGGCAAACACCTCTCCGACACGACGGACTCCCAATCTGAAGACGCTACAGGACATTAATTGAACCAAGAATCCCAAAAAACCCTCAATAAAGGACAGTTATAACCCAAAAATCAAGGAAACCTCACAATAGTGAACCGAACATTACTCGCTATGAACATGTCAACAGAGAAATGATGCCGCAATGATGTCTGCCCAACCATGGGGGGAGGGGGTGGGTAAGGAAGATGTTACACTGATTGTTACTACTAGAGATCGGAAACGAACACAGAACGATCAAGTGTATAATGAGACTTTAGTTTTGTTCTGTTGATGTAACCATATGCTAACAGAGCTGTAACAATTGAAACACTTAAATCTCTTGTTCATTTTTTGTTTTTGTTTTTCTTTTTGTTTCAAAATCAATAAAACCAAATTAAAAAAAAAAAGAGTTTACTGCATAATCGGAAGCCTCCGGTCTTGACATAGAATTGCAGTCCCAGTGGTAAGTGCTATCTCCTTAAGTAGTAACGGTCCGCATAGTAGTCCTGAATTACATAGGAAAACATTTTAATCCTGCTCTCCCGAACCTTTAAATACCGCGAATTGAAGATTTCCTCAATTCTAGAATGTCCAAATACTGCTCTGCCAATGTGGTAAAATGACCACTGGTGTTAAGGCAATACCACCAGTAATCCACATCAGAGAACGATATGACACCTGGAAACTGGGGTTCCATGTGATAAAATCGCGTGGTTACAAAATATCGTGGCAAAAACGCTGTGGTTTTGCCGCCGCAATCCATGTAAAGGATGCGGGGACACCCCTGCAACCCCTGGACCCATTATACCATTTAAGTGGAGCGGGGACACCCCCGCAAGCCCTGCGCTCCTTAAATGGTATAATGGGGTTCACCTTTACCGGGGCAAGCCACAGCATTTTTGCCGCGGTGTTATCACTGCATACCGAAACTGGGGTAATTACTGCCATGAGCTGAGGTGTGTCTGCTCTTGCAGGTGCGCAGCACTAGCGCCTGTGCAGTCGCTTAGGCCCCAGGCATCCTGGGCAAGCAGTGGCATGCGTATACATGCACGGGAGGGGAAGAGTAAGAGGGGGGCGGCCCCGGCTGTTACTGACCTTTCACATAAGCGTGCACATACACGAACACGGAGCAGACACGATCTGAACCTAAACTATTCAGGCCCGGGCGCCTTCCACTCTCCAGCCCAGGTGTCCTGTACCATTATAACGCATTGGGGAGTTGCAGGTGGGAGAAGGCATCGGGAGGGGGTCTCCTGCGCATTGGCGCCCTTGGTAAGGAGAGCCCACCTCACTGTAGTGCTATTTGCAGGCCGAACCCGCAGCTTGGACATGATCTATTATCATGTAAACGGCGCCTGTGTGATGGAGCCACGCTTGCTGCAGAAATACATACATTATCCTTGAAAACATGCCGAGTTGGATGCACCTGGGATTGCAACCTGTGGCTGCAGGTCACGCGCGGAGGAACTGTGTATTTTGCCCAGTCAGCCCCCCGCCAGAAGCAGAACCAGTTCAGAACCAGAAGCGATGGGTCTCATTCTCCAGCCGCTCCCTTGGACAAGGTTAAGCGTATGGGTGTCTCTTACTAAATACGGACCGATCCCCTGCCAGGCGCGTCACGCTGACAAAGAGCAATGGAGAGCGGCCTTTAATTCAGAGCCACTCTCCCCGGCAGATCGATAGCCCGCGCCGGCAACAGCGGCAGCAGCGGCAGCAGCGGCAATGCGTTTTGGGCTCCAGGCATCAGCCGCCGGGCAAGGCACGGGACAGTGACGCCCAGGCCCAGGGGACCCATGCCCGCTGCATTGCAAGGGCGTCATCCCATTCCTGAAATTCATATTAGACGAGGCCTCGTGCATCATTCGCCCTGCATCCCTTCAGCTCGGTGGCCACAGCTGACTGCCCAGCTGGTAGTGCCCACGCTCGGGGATGCCATGCTGCGCCCAAGGACCAGCGCGGCACGTCAGACTCCCATGAAATGACAGAACTGGTACCCCCCACTGCGACCATCTCCCGAGTTCTGTACAGTATGGGATGCAACCTTGGTCTGATAAAGAGTCTGCGTTGGGGTCACTGCGGGGGGGGGGGGCGTGGAGGGGGATCCTTGCAGTGAAAGAGAAAGCTGCATTTGGGAGTGGGATGGGGTGTATGACATGCAGCTTTGGAACTTAGTGGGGCTGGTGAACAATATGAAGGAGATATAGGAAGGGTCATGGTGTAGGCTGGAGAGAATGGGAAAAGGAAGCTGGCCTCGCGTGTGAGTTTAACATGTAAGTGATCCTGAATGCACCCATGAGGTGGGCTAGGATGTGCACGCTCGCTGGGTGCCACCAGAACAGGTCTCTTGAACCTGCGGTCGCCCAGAGGTTTTGTACTACAACTCCCATGATCCCCCACCAGTTACTATGCTGGCTGTGAGACATCACCAGTGCCAGAGGTTGCAGTTCCATGGGCCAGGACAGTGGTCTGCAACCTGCGGCCCTCCAGATGTGTTGGACTACAAGTCCCATGATCGCTCATCATTGACTCCGCTGGTTAGGGCGGATGGCAGATCCATGGGCTAGGCTAGGACATGCAGATGAGGTGGACAGAAGAGAGTGAATGACTAAGCACTGCTGACTTGCCTCCAGGCAGTGGCCTGCCTAATGGAACCCCATACCGTTGGGAAGACGCCCCACAAGCACATTTGCGTTGCCTGCATCTTACCAACGTTTGCAATCCTTCGCTTTGATACTCGGTACATGTCCTAGGAAGGCCCCTAGTCACACAATACAATCAGTAAGAAGTTACCCTTTTTTCCAATTCTGTGAGATTGTGAGAAATGCCAATCAAGAAGTTATCTTTTAATTCTTGAAACGATGGGTATCAAGTTCGTATTGCCGGATGAAGATTTGATTAGATGTATTGTGTTGAAATAATTTACTTGTAGTAAGTCTGATATGCTTTCTTTTGGGGAGATTTTTTTTTTTTTTGCAAGCCAACCACAAGCATGTAGCTGCACTGCCTTCCGTGTCGCGCCCTATGATCTGGTGTTGCTGGCCTCTGGGTTCCTGGCTATATTGATCTTTGCACACCCTGGTTCGTTCCCTGGGATCTGGTGTTGCTGGCCTCTGGGTTCCTGGCTATATTGATCTTTGCACACCCTGGTTCGTTTCCTGGGATCTGGTGTTGCTGGCCTCTGGGTTCCTGGCTATATTGATCTTTGCACACCCTGGTTCGTTTCCTGGGATCTGCTGTTGCTGGCCTCTGGGTTCCTGGCTGCACTGATCTTTGCACACACTGGTTCGTCCCCTGGGATCTGGTGTTGCTGGCCTCTGGGTTCCTGGCTGCACTGATCTTTGCACACACTGGTTCGCCCCCTGGGATCTGGTGTTGCTGGCCTCTGGGTTCCTGGCTGCACTGATCTTTGCACACACTGGTTCGTCCCCTGGGATCTGGTGTTGCTGGCCTCTGGGTTCCTGGCTGCACTGATCTTTGCACACACTGGTTCGTCCCCTGGGATCTGGTGTTGCTGGCCTCTGAGTTCCTGGCTGCACTGATCTTTGCACACACTGGTTCGTCCCCTGGGGTTGCTGGCCTCTGGGTTCCTGGCTGCACTGATCTTTGCACACACTGGTTCGTCCCCTGGGGTCTGGGGTTGCTGGCCTCTGGGTTCCTGGCTGCACTGATCTTTGCACACACTGGTTCGCCCCCTGGGATCTGGTGTTGCTGGCCTCTGGGTTCCTGGCTGCACTGATCTTTGCACACACTGGTTCATCCCCTGGGATCTGGTGTTGCTGGCCTCTGTGTTCCTGGCTGCACTGATCTTTGCACACACTGGTACGTCCCCTGGGATCTGGTGTTGCTGCCCTCTGTGTTCCTGGCTATATTGGTCTTTGCACACACTGGTACGTCCCCTGGGATCTGATGTTGCTGGCCTCTGGGTTCCTGGCTGCACTGATCTTTGCACACACTGGTACGTCCCCTGGGATCTGGTGTTACTGGCCTCTGGGTTCCTGCCTGCACTGATCTTTGCACACACTGGTTCGTCCCCTGGGATCTGGGGTTGCTGGCCTCTGGGTTCCTGGCTGCACTGATCTTTGCACACACTGGTACGTCCCCTGGGATCTGATGTTGCTGGCCTCTGGGTTCCTGGCTATATTGGTCTTTGCACACACTGGTACGTCCTCTGGGATCTGGTGTTGCTGGCCTCTGAGTTCCTGGCTATATTGATCTTTGCACACACTGGTTCGCCCCCTGGGATCTGGTGTTGCTGGCCTCTGGGTTCCTGGCTGCACTGATCTTTGCACACGCTGGTTCGTCCCCTTGGGTCTGGGGTTGCTGGCCTCTGGGTTCCTGGCTGCACTGATCTTTGCACACACTGGTTCGTCCCCTTGGGTCTGGGGTTGCTGGCCTCTGGGTTCCTGGCTGCACTGATCTTTGCACACACTGGTTCGTCCCCTGGGGTCTGGGGTTGCTGGCCTCTGGGTTCCTGGCTGCACTGATCTTTGCACACACTGGTTCGCCCCCTGGGATCTGATGTTGCTGGCCTCTGGGTTCCTGGCTGCACTGATCTTTGCACACACTGGTTCGTCCCCTGGGATCTGGTGTTGCTGCCCTCTGGGTTCCTGGCTATATTGGTCTTTGCACGCACTGGTACGTCCCCTGGGATCTGGTGTTGCTGGCCTCTGGGTTCCTGGCTGCACTGATCTTTGCACACACTGGTTCGTCCCCTGGGATCTGGTGTTGCTGGCCTCTGGGTTCCTGGCTGCACTGATCTTTGCACACACTGGTTCGTCCCCTGGGATCTGGTGTTGCTGGCCTCTGGGTTCCTGGCTGCACTGATCTTTGCACATACTGGTACGTCCCCTGGGATCTGGTGTTGCTGGCCTCTGAGTTCCTGGCTATATTGATCTTTGCACACACTGGCTCGCCCCCTGGGATCTGGTGATGCTGGCCTCTGAGTTCCTGGCTATATTGATCTTTGCACAAACTGGTACATCCCCTGGGATCTGGTGTTGCTGGCCTCTGGGTTCCTGGCTGCACTGATCTTTGCACACACTGGTACGTCCCCTGGGATCTGGTGTTGCTGGCCTCTGAGTTCCTGACTATATTGGTCTTTGCACGCACTGGTACGTCCGCTGGGATCTGGTGTTGCTGCCCTCTGGGTTCCTGGCTATATTGGTTTTTGCACACACTGGTACGTCCCCTGGGATCTGGTGTTGCTGGCCTCTGAGTTCCTGGCTGCACTGATCTTTGCACACACTGGTTCGTCCCCTGGGATCTGGTGTTGCTGGCCTCTGGGTTCCTGGCTGCACTGATCTTTGCACATACTGGTTAGTCCCCTGGGATCTGGTGTTGCTGGCCTCTGAGTTCCTGACTATATTGATCTTTGCACACACTGGTACGTCCCCTGGGATCTGGTGTTGCTGGCCTCTGGGTTCCTGGCTGCACTGATCTTTGCACACACGGGTACGTCCCCGGGATCTGGTGTTGCTGCCCTCTGGGTTCCTGGCTATATTGGTCTTTGCACACACTGGTTCGTCCCCTGGGATCTGGGGTTGCTGGCCTCTGGGTTCCTGGCTATATTGATCTTTGCACACACTGGTTCGTCCCCTGGGATCTGGGGTTGCTGGCCTCTGGGTTCCTGGCTGCACTGATCTTTGCACACACTGATTCGTCCCCTGGGATCTGGGGTTGCTGGCCTCTGGGTTCCTGGCTGTACTGATCTTTGCACACACTGGTTCGTCCCCTGGGATCTGGTGTTGCTGGCCTCTGGGTTCCTGGCTGCACTGATCTTTGCACACACTGGTTCGTCCCCTGGGATCTGGTGTTGCTGGCCTCTGGGTTCCTGGCTGCACTGATCTTTGCACACACTGGTTCGTCCCCTGGGGTCTGGGGTTGCTGGCCTCTGAGTTCCTGGCTGTACTGATCTTTGCACACACTGGTTCGTCCCCTGGGATCTGGTGTTGCTGGCCTCTGGGTTCCTGACTGCACTGATCTTTGCACACACTGGCTCGTCCCCTGGGATCTGGTGTTGCTGGCCTCTGGTTTCCTGGCTGCACTGGTCTTTGCACACACTGGTTCGTCCCCTGGGGTCTGGTGTTGCTGGCCTCTGGGTTCCTGGCTGCACTGATCTTTGCACACACTGGTTCGCCCCCTGGGATCTGGTGTTGCTGGCCTCTGGGTTCCTGGCTATATTGGTCTTTGCACACACTGGTACGTCCCCTGGGATCTGGTGTTGCTGGCCTCTGAGTTCCTGGCTATATTGATCTTTGCACACACTGGTTCGTCCCCTGGGATCTGGTGTTGCTGGCCTCTGAGTTCCTGGCTATATTGATCTTTGCACACACTGGTTTGTCCCCTGGGATCTGGTGTTGCTGGCCTCTGGGTTCCTGGCTGCACTGATCTTTGCACACACTGGTACCTCCCCTGGGATCTGGTGTTGCTGGCCTCTGGGTTCCTGGCTGCACTGATCTTTGCACACACTGGTTCGTCCCCTGGGATCTGGTGTTGCTGGCCTCTGGGTTCCTGACTATATTGATCTTTGCACACACTGGTACGTCCCCTGGGATCTGGTGTTGCTGGCTTCTGGGTTCCTGGCTATATTGATCTTTGCACACACTGGTTTGTCCCCTGGGATCTGGTGTTGCTGGCCTCTGAGTTCCTGGCTGCACTGATCTTTGCACACACTGGTTCGTCCCCTGGGGTGTGGTGTTGCTGGCCTCTGGGTTCCTGGCTGCACTGATCTTTGCACACACTGGTTCGTCCCCTGGGATCTGGTGTTGCTGGCCTCTGGGTTCCTGACTATATTGATCTTTGCACACACTGGTACGTCCCCTGGGATCTGGTGTTGCTGGCTTCTGGGTTCCTGGCTATATTGCTCTTTGCACACACTGGTTCGTCCTCTGGGATCTGGTGTTGCTGGCCTCTGAGTTCCTGGCTGCACTGATCTTTGCACACACTGGTTCGCCCCCTGGGATCTGGTGTTGCTGGCCTCTGGGTTCCTGGCTGCACTGATCTTTGCACACACTGGTTCGCCCCCTGGGATCTGGTGTTGCTGGCCTCTGGGTTCCTGGCTGCACTGATCTTTGCACACACTGGTTCGTCCCCTGGGATCTGGTGTTGCTGGCCTCTGAGTTCCTGACTATATTGGTCTTTGCACGCACTGGTACGTCCGCTGGGATCTGGTGTTGCTGCCCTCTGGGTTCCTGGCTATATTGGTCTTTGCACGCACTGGTACGTCCCCTGGGATCTGGTGTTGCAGGCCTCTGGGTTCCTGGCTGCACTGATCTTTGCACACACTGGTTCGTCCCCTGGGATCTGGTGTTGCTGGTCTCTGAGTTCCTGGCTGCACTGATCTTTGCACACACTGGTTCGTCCCCTGGGATCTGGTGTTGCTGGCCTCTGGGTTCCTGGCTGCACTGATCTTTGCACACACTGGTTCGTCCCCTGGGATCTGGTGTTGCTGGCCTCTGGGTTCCTGGCTGCACTGATCTTTGCACACACTGGTTCGTCCCCTGGGATCTGGGGTTGCTGGCCTCTGGGTTCCTGGCTGCACTGATCTTTGCACACACTGGTTCGTCCCCTGGGATCTGGTGTTGCTGGCCTCTGGGTTCCTGGCTGCACTGATCTTTGCACACACTGGTTCGTCCCCTGGGATCTGGGTTGCTGGCCTCTGGGTTCCTGGCTGCACTGATCTTTGCACACACTGGTTCGTCCCCTGGGATCTGGGGTTGCTGGCCTCTGGGTTCCTGGCTGCACTGATCTTTGCACACACTGGTTCGTCCCCTGGGATCTGGGGTTGCTGGCCTCTGGGTTCCTGGCAGCACTGATCTTTGCACACACTTGTTCGCCCCTTGGGATCTGGTGTTGCTGGCCTCTGGGTTCCTGGCTGCACTGATCTTTGCACACACTGGTTCGCCCCCTGGGATCTGGTGTTGCTGGCCTCTGGGTTCCTGGCTATATTGGTCTTTGCACACACTGGTACGTCCCCTGGGATCTGGTGTTGCTGGCCTCTGAGTTCCTGGCTATATTGATCTTTGCACACACTGGTTCGTCCCCTGGGATCTGGTGTTGCTGGCCTCTGGGTTCCTGGCTGCACTGATCTTTGCACACACTGGTTCGTCCCCTGGGATCTGGTTTTGCTGGCCTCTGGGTTCCTGGCTATATTGATCTTTGCACACACTGGTACGTCCCCTGGGATCTGGTGTTGCTGGCCTCTGGGTTCCTGGCAGCACTGATCTTTGCACACACTTGTTCGCCCCTTGGGATCTGGTGTTGCTGGCCTCTGGGTTCCTGGCTGCACTGATCTTTGCACACACTGGTTCGCCCCCTGGGATCTGGTGTTGCTGGCCTCTGGGTTCCTGGCTATATTGGTCTTTGCACACACTGGTACGTCCCCTGGGATCTGGTTTTGCTGGCCTCTGAGTTCCTGGCTATATTGATCTTTGCACACACTGGTTCGTCCCCTGGGATCTGGTGTTGCTGGCCTCTGGGTTCCTGGCTGCACTGATCTTTGCACACACTGGTTCGTCCCCTGGGATCTGATGTTGCTGCCTCTGGGTTCCTGGCTGCACTGATCTTTGCACACACTGGTTCGTTCCCTGGGATCTGGTTTTGCTGGCCTCTGGGTTCCTGGCTATATTGATCTTTGCACACACTGGTACGTCCCCTGGGATCTGGTGTTGCTGGCCTCTGGGTTCCTGGCTATATTGATCTTTGCACACACTGGTACGTCCCCTGGGATCTGGTGTTGCTGGCCTCTGGGTTCCTGGCTGCACTGATCTTTGCACACACTGGTTCGTCCCCTGGGATCTGATGTTGCTGGCCTCTGGGTTCCTGGCTGCACTGATCTTTGCACACACTGGTTCGTCCCCTGGGATCTGGTGTTTCTGGCCTCTGAGTTCCTGACTATATTGATCTTTGCACTCACTGGTACGTCCCCTGGGATCTGGTGTTGCTGGCCTCTGAGTTCCTGACTATATTGATCTTTGCACACACTGGTTCGCCCCCTGGGATCTGGTGTTGCTGGCCTCTGAGTTCCTGGCTGCACTGATCTTTGCACATACTGGTTCGCCCCCTGGGATCTGGTGTTGCTGGCCTCTGGGTTCCTGGCTGCACTGATCTTTGCACACACTGGTTCGTCCCTTGGGATCTGGTGTTGCTGGCCTCTGGGTTCCTGGCTGCACTGATCTTTGCACACACTGATTCGTTCCCTGGGATCTGGGGTTGCTGGCCTCTGGGTTCCTGGCTGCACTGATCATTGCACACACTGGTTCGTCCCCTGGGATCTGGTGTTGCTGGCCTCTGGGTTCCTGGCTGCACTGATCTTTGCACACACTGGTACGTCCCCTGGGATCTGGTGTTACTGGCCTCTGGGTTCCTGCCTGCACTGATCTTTGCACACACTGGTTCGTCCCCTGGGATCTGGGGTTGCTGGCCTCTGGGTTCCTGGCTGCACTGATCTTTGCACACACTGGTACGTCCCCTGGGATCTGGTGTTGCTGCCCTCTGGGTTCCTGGCTATATTGGTCTTTGCACACACTGGTACGTCCCCTGGGATCTGGTGTTGCTGGCCTCTGGGTTCCTGGCTATATTGATCTTTGCACACACTGGTTCGTCCTCTGGGATCTGGTGTTGCTGGCCTCTGAGTTGCTGGCTATATTGATCCTTGCACACACTGGTTCGTCCCCTGGGGTCTGGGGTTGCTGGCCTCTGGGTTCCTGGCTGCACTGATTGTTGCTGGCCTCTGGGTTCCTGGCTGCACTGATCTTTGCACACACTGGTTCGTCCCCTGGGATCTGGTGTTGCTGGCCTCTGGGTTCCTGGCTGCACTGACCTTTGCACACACTGGTTCGTTCCCTGGGATCTGGTGTTGTTGGCCTCTGGGTTCCTGGCTGCACTGATCTTTGCACACACTGGTTCGTCCCCTGGGATCTGGTGTTGCTGGCCTCTGAGTTCCTGGCTATATTGATCTTTGCACATGTTGGTACGTCCCCTGGGATCTGGTGTTGCTGGCCTCTGGGTTCCTGGCTGCACTGATCTTTGCACACACTGGTTCGCCCCCTGGGATCTGGTGTTGCTGGCCTCTGGGTTCCTGGCTGCACTGATCTTTGCACACACTGGTACACCCCCTGGGATCTGGTGTTGCTGGCCTCTGGGTTCCTGGTGCACTGATCTTTGCACACACTGGTACGTCCCCTGGGATCTGGTGTTGCCGGCCTCTGGGTTCCTGGCTATATTGATCTTTGCACACACTGGTTCGTCCCCTGGGATCTGGTGTTGCCGACCTCTGGGTTCCTGGCTATATTGATCTTTGCACACCCTGGTTCGTCCCCTGGGATCTGGTGTTGCCGGCCTCTGAGTTACTGGCTGCACTGATCTTTGCACACCCTGGTTCGTCCCCTGGGATCTGGTGTTGCTGGCCTCTGAGTTCCTGGCTGCACTGATCTTTGCACACACTGGTTCGTCCCCTGGGATCTGGTGTTGCTGGCCTCTGGGTTCCTGGCTGCACTGATCTTTGCACACACTGGTACGTCCCCTGGGATCTGGTGTTGCTGGCCTCTGGGTTCCTGGCTATATTGATCTTTGCACACACTGGTTCGTCCCCTGGGATCTGGTGTTGCTGACCTCTGGGTTCCTGGCTATATTGATCTTTGCACACCCTGGTTCGTTCCCTGGGATCTGGTGTTGCTGGCCTCTGAGTTCCTGGCTGCACTGATCTTTGCACACACTGGTTCGTTCCCTGGGATCTGGTTTTGCTGGCCTCTGAGTTCCTGGCTATATTGATCTTTGCACACACTGGTTCGTCCCCAGTGATCTGGTGTTGCTGGCCTCTGAGTTCCTGGCTATATTGATCTTTGCACACCCTGGTTCGTCCTCTGGGATCTGGTGTTGCTGGCCTCTGGGTTCCTGGCTATATTGATCTTTGCACAACCTGTTTCGTTTCCTGGGATCTGCTGTTGCTGGCCTCTGGGTTCCTGGCTGCACTGATCTTTGCACACACTTGTTCGTCCCCTGGGATCTGGTGTTGCTGGCCTCTGGGTTCCTGGCTGCACTGATCTTTGCACACACTGGTTCGTCCCCTGGGATCTGGTGTTGCTGGCCTCTGGGTTCCTGGCTGCACTGATATTTGCACACACTGGTTCGTCCCCTGGGATCTGGTGTTGCTGGACTCTGGGTTCCTGGCTGCACTGATCTTTGCACACACTGGTACGTCCCCTTGGATCTGGTGTTGCTGGCCTCTGGGTTCCTGGCTGCACTGATCTTTGCACACACTGGTTCGTCCCCTGGGATCTGGTGTTGCTGGCCTCTGGGTTCCTGGCTGCACTGATATTTGCACACACTGGTTCGTCCCCTGGGATCTGGTGTTGCTGGACTCTGGGTTCCTGGCTGCACTGATCTTTGCACACACTGGTACGTCCCCTGGGATCTGGTGTTGCTGGTCTCTGGGTTCCTGGCTGCACTGATCTTTGCACACACTGGTTCGTCCCCTGGGATCTGGTGTTGCTGGCCTCTGGGTTCCTGGCTGCACTGATCTTTGCACACACAGGTTCGTCCCCTGGGATCTGGTGTTGCTGGCCTCTGGGTTCCTGGCTGCACTGATCTTTGCACACAGTGGTGTTTTACTCTGCACGGTATTTTATTGTCAGTTGATTAAAGCAGTCACACGCATGCATTGCCCAGCCTAACAGCGATGTACCTGCAGCACTTCATAGGCATCTCACTTCATCAAGATTACGCTGGGGTGTGAATAGAGTGGTGGTGGCAGAAATGACAATTAGCTCTGTGTCTCAGCTGTGCCATACAAACCCGTGAAAACATGCATACATGGAATGCGCAAACATATGCATGCTTTTTACTCTACTCTTAATCTTCATAGATGTGTATGGTGGAGCGTTAGGCATTTCTATCTCCCCCCTCCGTCACACACATCCGCATGCATTTACGCCAGCAAGATGTTATCATGCCGGCGCAGATGTACTGTATTCCTCTGGAATCTACCTGCTTGCCACACGAGCTAAAATGCAGGCGGATTCCCACGGAATGCTTCTTGCCATGTGTAATGGAACGGTGGCATTTGATTCAGTCAATTTGCACTGCGAAGTGCAAAAGCAAATGCACTTTTTGCGTCTTCCTTTTGCACTTTGTAGTGTAATTGACACACATTTTACGGAGGGGTCGCCTCCGCGCCTTTTATGGGGACTTCGAAAGACAGCTCCTCTATATGTGTGCAATGATTTCTAAGACCCTGATCACTGTATTCACCAGTTGTCCTCCTAACGCTCCTGCCCCCCTCCCACCCCGGCACGCTCCACTGTCTTCTGGTGGGGAAATCTCTCCCATACCATCAGAATGCCGCTCTCCACACCTTCCCGCCCCATGCAAGGTTGGCAGCTCTTCCCATCGCTCAGTGGACCGCTATGCCGCATTATGAAACCCGCCTTTAACATCTGGAGCCAGACTATCTGAACCTCTGCCATTTTGAACACTTCATTTAGCACCAAGCACGTAGGTGTTGCTCCAATATGTATGATCTTAAAATGTTTGCACTATGCAAAAACTAGCAGCCTCCCATGTACTTAACATGAAAAGCAAGGAAATGTAGTAGACACATTTTTTATGTTACGCAGCAAACATTGCACACCAAACTGTCGTTCATGTTGCCTCGTACACGCGTTTTTCAATAACCTGAGATGGAGATGAAACTGGTCTGCTTTGTTCCATGTTATATAATGATACGCCACACAGGACAGCAGCCCGCTACAACCACAAACAAGTTCAACGCCTCTCACCACAATTCAACCAACGGCGAGGTCCTGCACTTGCACCTGATAAGTTAAACCTTCCAGACCACCCACTGACCCTATTGAATGACCCCCAATTGCTCCACCTTCCTCAGCACACACCAACTCAAAACTAACCACCTGCACATGGCTTTTAAAAGACCTTCTTTCCAGGCTCCAAACAGCACAACTCTACATAGCTAAGAGTAACTTGCATACCCAGTCAAGACACGCACACACTGCAAGCCTTGGGTTCCCTCTCTGGATACTGTGGCAGGTCGGAAGAAAGAGTCGGACATTATAAATCTCTGTTTAATGAAATTATATAAAAAGGCCTCACTTTCCCTGTTGCTAAAAGGATCATCCTGCCAATCTAAAGTAGGGGGGTTGTTCTTCTGTCGCCAGGAAGTCCCAAAGTAAAATATCTTCTGTCCAAATCTAACTCTACCGGACCCTTCCTAAACTTAGCCAAGAGGCATGAGCTCCATTGTTACTTCTCTAGTTCTGGCTTTTCTGTGGTGTCCCGTTCTCGGCTTCCCCTCGTGTTGCAGCCATCTACGGACATGGGCGATAGGGAGTTTCTCGTGCTCCCAGCTGCGATGGTCACAGCGGCGTTCAGCGGGCGTCTCACTCACCACGAGGCAATCGTGGTGACGCCATCACCAGCTCCTGGATACTTCTTTCTGCTGTTACCATTCTCGTGGCCTCCCAGCATCTCACTGTGGCGTTCCTCGCTGATTCGAAAATCACAGGTTCTGCAGCTTGGCTCTACTCCAGCCCTATAAGGTGCGATCACGCCAGGAGGTTTCCCCTGCATACTATACTCTCTCTTCCTCCTTCCTCCACTTGTCTTAGTTCAATATACGTCTTGTCTTTTCCTCTTTCTGATAGATTCACTTCAGCATTGCTGAATGCTACGTCAAATAGGACACAAGCGACACCCATAAGGCCAGCAATCAGCATCCCTAGCCAACTCCAGCCAACAACCTCACCCGGCCCATAGTTGATACTGGGTATCATACTGTGAATGTTAGCACCTGCCATTCTTGAACTAAGTTGTGGACAATGGCATGGGCATTGACTGTATGGAGCTGTGAATGAAGACAGGCGCTGCCCCTGGACGTAATTGCAAGCGTTGGCATGTGCCACGTTTCGAAGGGGCTGGGAGTGATAGCCTACATAAACAACTGAATAAGATGAATGCCAACCATCCGCCACATATGGAAGGAGTAGACTTGGCTAGTCAATGCTGTGCACCGACTGGACTGGGAATGCTCTCTGGCCCAGATTTGAAGGGACGCACAGACAGGTGTCACGTAGGTGGCCAAGGTCAAACTTGGGTAGGGTTATGAATGTGAGTCGATACCATGTGTGAAAGGGACTGTGAGTATCGGACGGCCCAGATTAGGACAGAGAAGCAGAGATATTCCCGCAACCCACCCGAAGAGAATGCGGAAACGTAGCGCCTCACTTCTAGACAGCAATGCCAAATAACCAATTCACTAACAATTTCACCCCTCTGCATACACCTCTCAATCTCTAACCAAACACAACCACAAACCTACAACACAACAATCCGCACAAACTTCACTACATGCTAACAACAAAACAAACCACACATAGACTCGCACAACAGCACAGGACGACTACCGACTGTAAAACACCCCAAGCCCAGCCAATGGACCCACCGGGCTGAGGCCGCCAACAGCACATCACTGCTCTCTTGCACTTTTCCAGCTTACTCCCACTAAACCCCCCTCCCTTTTTTCAGAGCCGCCAGAGGACCACTGCGGTGGTGATAGTGCGTGGTATAAATATCCTTTAACATTAACATTAACATTGCCTGCTGCCAAATATAAAGATGTTACTTTCTTCTTCTCAGCAGGCAGCCCTATATACCCTCATATATTGGGCCATCTAGGGAGTTCCTCATAGGAACGGGAGTCCGTGTCCGCTAAAGGGGGAGTCACTCCCTGTGAGGTCCCACATGCCCACACCCTTAGGGAGGGTATTGCAGATCTGGCTCACCTCCCTAGCCTCAAAGGGGGTGTCTCCCACATGTGGAGAAGGGGCAAATACCATTGATTCGTCACAATACCAAGCCCTTCATAGTGTTAAAACATCACACCTAGGAAGCTGTCACACACCTCAATGCACCATCAAGGTAAGGCCCGCCCACTTTTCCCCTCTCGAACCAAATAACCAAATCCACGGCCTCTCTTGCGGATCCTGAAAAGCACCAGGATATGCAGCGCTGCGCGGTACAGACCCTCGTAGTAGCATAGCAGAACATTATCTAAGAAGGGAATTTTCTCCATCTTTGTCACTGGTGCAAATGTTAGATAATAAGGACCCTGCTTGTCTACGAGTCCTACAATATCCCCAGGAGTATCGACCTTAGGCCTGCCTCTATATTCCATTCCACTATTCTTGAGTGCCCCTTTAGGAGTTTGCCCCCCAGTACTGTACACTTCAAAGTGTGTGGAAGAAGTCACCCATAAACATTTTAAATGTAATAAAAGTGCTATCTCTGCTTCACCCCATTTTACAGGGTCAGTCCCCTTGTTAGTTTGTCTGCTTGTACTTTCATTTCATTAGACCCTGCATTGCACACTCCATTTGTCCAAAGGACTTGCCGCCAATGCACTAATGCTCTGTACGGAGTATATATTGGCTTGGCCTGTATTTCTTTTCTCTAACATGTTTTATTGTATTATGGAGTTTTTGGGGGCTGGAAGTCAGCGCCTAATTGAAGCATCTGGGCGTGCCTGTATCATGCGACAGCTCTTTCGGGCGTGTGGGTTGCCCTTTCCCTATTGCTGTGTTTGGCGTCTCTGATCTGCTTGCTCACGCTACTCTGAGGCCCTCTTTCTTGCTGAAGCCATGCCCGCATGCACAGCCAGGGCGCCTGCGGCATTCCCTGCTTCTTGGCTGTGGTGTTTCTTGAAAGGCACTATCTCCCTCTGCCTCCTGCACAATGTTGCCCCACGCAGGATGTGGAGCAAATCCAGGCCAGCAGCGGTATTCCCACACATGGCGTAAGGAGGTAGGACAAGTCACAAGGCTTCTTGTCTGCTTTGTTGCGTCACTTACCTTTCCACCCTAATGTGGTTGCTGCTTTTTCCCATGACCCTGCTATTGCTTTGATTAACTGTGAGGTGCCCATCCTAACACTGTCCCATATAGCATCCATTCTACCCCTGATAGGTAAACCGCTGGATCAGGCCCACCTCTGAGTACCTGATTATTCACTATCCCTCGGAGGCACGCCCAGGAATACATGTGTGTGTGTGAGGAGATGGGACTTCACATGGTCTTTTATTGTTTGATAAACCTCTTTAGTGCCTCGATATTCTGGAAGTCGTCCCATCTAATGCACTCTGGGACCTGTGGGCAATATACAAAAACCTTAGAGAGGATACCATTAAAAATGGAAATACACTTCCATTTTGTTTCCAAGATGCGATATAGAAGACACATTGACTAATCACTGGTATGGTTGTCCTCTTCCGAGATCTCCTCATCATTCCCAACCTGCAGGTTCAGTTGTTTCAAAGTGTGTTGCACCCATTTATAATGGCCCCTTCTCTCCCTTCATGAGACATTGGATTGACTTTAAAAAAAATAATTTGCTGCCCCACTCTCAGAACTGGCACCAACTTGCTAGGGTCCATGCAGGAACACCCTTTGTTTTACGAAATGTCACAGTTCATCTGTGGGTGAAAGGGGAACTTTCATAGATTAGACTGAACCTTTACAAACACTTTATTAGGGAGTCATAAGGGCAGGAAATTACTCAACGCTCCAGGATCTTTTCATCCTGGTCAGGCAGAAAATGGATGGAGCTAAGCCAGACTGAGATCTCGTGGACGGCTTTGGATCTCTCAGCACACTCAGCGTCAGACACCCAGCAATGCCACCAAAAGGCAAGCACTCTTGGAATTGCTGAAAAAGAGGGAGGGCCTCTCGCAAGGGGGATGTACCCTTTGGAGCCTAGAGTTAGGGTCTGTAGGGAGTCAGGAGTAAGACTCTGGCACAGGGGCAATGTGATGGTTGGTAAAGACTTTTATTAAAAATAAAAAGAGTGTTGGAAGAAATCCTATCTTGCCCTATCTCTAAGAGGGATTTCCCAGCCTCAACGAAACTGAAGGATGTCTGTGTCAGAATGTCTAAAGTAAAGTCCCCCGTCCTGTATCCAGCTCCTAACCTGACCCATACATGCTAAACTCAAGATTAAGTGAAAAGGGATAGTCTTTCAACTGGTCATCTGCAGCTCTTTTCCAGAGGTCCAACATAAAGTTCCAAAAGGTGCCAAAAGAAATGAACAATCAAAGTTCCACAATCCTCAGGAGATGTTTCGTTTCCCCGGAGCTTCTCAGGCTCATTACAATCCACAGTTTCAGAGGGTACGGTTCTTTCCCTGATCACTTTCTCTCGTTCACAATTCACAATGCCATGAAGTTATTCCTCTTTTCTTTGCTCCTAGCCACATTTCACACGTTTCCAATCACTAAGCTATTGCTTCCCTTTGCTTACTCATAATATTCACGTTGGAAGTCCAGGGGGAATGATTCCCTTCCCCTGGATTTCACACACTAAAAAGGTTGACTCCCTCCTCTTGATTGCCTTAGTTTATATGCAGATTCTAGACAAGCATAATTGTGAGTCCCAGACCCCCCTCCCCTTTGTTGGCCTGGAACACTCTCCTCGTTTGCTCCCAAACACTTATGTTCACACAGTTGGGTGCAAGACCCCGGCTCACAATCACTTCACCTGGTTTACTCTCCTGCCACGACCTTCTCAATTTGTTCACTTGCACTTGGCTGCAGGCCACAGACTTGCAATCAGGATGCCTGGTGTACTCTCCTGTCAGGACTTTCTCAGTTTGCAACAGTTGCACACTTCTATATTTTCTTCATTCAACCATTGGGTCCTTGACCCTCTTTCACCTACTTCATTCAATAATTTACTTGGTGTCCCAGCTCCCCTTCTCAGGTTCACCCAGTTCATAAATCTGTTGTTTAAGGGTTTGCGGTATATGCCATGAAGCGCCCCAGTGTCCCAACTCCCCTCTCCGTGGTCACCGGTCTCTCTGGGCTACTTTGGATTTCTGTGTGATCTGCAATTCACCCAGCAGCTTGCTTCCTCCTTTTGCTGTCGTTTCGTCAGCTCTCTGGCACCCGCAATGCCTTGGCTTCTTTGCACAGCTTCTTCTGCTCTCGGGTCTCTGCGCTTCTGAGCCTCTCATGACGGTGCCAGCATGTGCTCTCTTGCTCCCTGCTGCAAATGGATTCCTCTCGGTTTGCCGACCTGCGTCGGGAGTGTTGGTTCTCCATGTTTCTTGCAGCTTGATGTTTTTAAAGGTCTTGGCACCTATCGTATCCATCCAACAACTAGAGCGCATCTCTGTTTTCGAATCTGTATTGCTTTAGTGCTCTTCCTTATCTCAGTCCTTTTACTACAAGGGTGTGAAAGAACCTTTTTGTCAGTGTGCATTGTAGGTTCTAGTTCTATGTTACAATATGCCATAGGGGATTGGGAATTCAAAGAGTTGGTGTCATACCCTGAGCGGAAAGGGTGATACAATGTTCCAGCTAGTGAGTCCACCTCACTCCTGTGAGAGGTGTCTCCCCCATATAGTCCTCCCTCAGGCAGCCCCCCCAGGGTCAGGATCAGGTAGCGGCTGCCTTTCCCTAGCCGTATAGGAAGAGACTTTCCCCACAGATGCAGTGATGACATTGCTAGATTCATCACAGGACTTGGAGCCTACCGTTCCATTTGGGATTCATGTATGAATGGAATGGGAAGGATCCACTCTGATGGCTACCTATTCGAGTTTAAGTATCCTTCCATAGAAGTGAAGGCAGGAAAATCAAGAAGGTAGAAAGAACAGTGGTAGAGAGAGGACACCTATTGGAAGAAGTAAGAAGCTGCCTGCTGCTCAGGCCCAAAGAGCAGGACACCCAGATACCCACAGGGAGACAGTGTGGCTGGTCGTGCCCCAGAAGGCGTTAGCCCACAGAGGAAGAACAGAAGAGAGCCCCAGCTGTAGTGGTTCTTAAGAGAAACCCCATGGCATCTCAAAAGCCAAGAAGGGCCACTTTTGAGAAAACCAGATTGAATCGAAAGCGTTCCACCATTGAGCTACCAATCAAACCCGTTAAGTATCCCATCTTGAAGACACTGTTACTGCAAGAAGAATACCATTAAGCCGACTCGAAGACATCAAACCACATTGTGTACTTCTACAAGCACCAGAAAGACCAGCTCAGTGCTTGGAAACCACCAAAGACTAAGGTAGTTGACTTGTGCACCATGTCCCGGCCCCAGTCTCCGTAGGTATTATGACCAACAGGTCTTACCTTGGGCCATAGAGATTGGTTGAGTCCCTTATCGTTATCTTGACCAAAAAAGATTATTTAAGACAATCTAGTGTTTTTCATATTTCCATATCATTATTTTTGTGAGAATTCCTCCTTCATTTCAATTGCCTGCTATCCAGACTGCCTGCGGTAGCTATTCAGTCTTTCTAAACTATTTTTCACTTACAAAGGTGTGTTTTTAAAGTTTTAGTATATAATTTGGGTTTCGTAAGGGTGTTCTTTTTTTACAGATTTGCTTGGACATGCCTTTTATTTTTATATTTACAACCATGTTATTGTTTGGACACATCCTGTGCTGACCCACCTCTTTGGAGAGTACTGTAAAGCCTGCTAAAAGGATCAGGGTGACACAATGATTTCTTAATAGGTGAGTTTATTAAGACGGGCCCACAGCACCAACAACGCCCAACAGTCCAACTGCACAATGCCTGTGTTCCAGCTTCACAAGCCTAATGGAACTTAGAGCACAGCTTGTGAAGCTGGAACCCAGGGCAAAAGTAAACAACATAAATCATTACATATCTCCCTCCCCAGAACAGTAACTAAAACCCCAAGAATGAACATAAAATGTATAGCATTAACAGAATAACAAGAACTAAAATACTTTCTACATTAGACGGTATCATTGAAGAAAATCCTTCAACCAACTCGGTTTACGTGCAAGTCTCTTTGAGGCATCATTGTTAATCACTTTAAAACTTGTATTTGTATTTGAGTCATCGCTTTCATTCTCCTCACTTGTGATTTGCTCATTACTCACACCCTGAGATTCCACATCATCTTCATCCCTCACTGTCTCTGCTCTTGCCAATCTGCCCTGAGACCACACTTTACCTACCTTCCAAGATGACAACACTTCCACGCACCGCAGCAATTTTCTTTGGTCCAATGAATTTACTATCCACACACTTCTGTGAACACCTGGGATTCTTCACTAACACCCAGTCTCCAGCTTTCCACTGCCTATTCTTCACACTCCCTCTCCTGTCAAAAGACTCTTTATTGATTCCTTGCCCTTGT
Organism: Ambystoma mexicanum; assembly: GCF_040938575.1. Lineage (NCBI taxonomy): Eukaryota > Metazoa > Chordata > Amphibia > Caudata > Ambystomatidae > Ambystoma > Ambystoma mexicanum. The sequence continues at coordinate 111,999,210 of NC_090927.1, read as the reverse complement.
TCTATAAATCTCATAATGGCATTTCTATCCACCACAACTGCACCTGCCAATCCTAGCCAACCGGAACAAAGCTTAGTTCCTGGCTCTCTAACCTTAAGTGCCACAAAGGGAGACACTTCTGTAATGGAATGAGGAGTAGTTAAATAACTCCACATCATGTGGTTTAATACATTTGTTCAGTTTTGTCCAGTACACATTACAAGCTGAATACCTCCCTTAATATACCTATTGACCTTCTCGACCAATCCGTTAGCACTTGGATTATAAAGTGCCGTTCTGATGTATTTAATGCCATATCCCTCTAAGGATGTCCTCATAAACTGGGAAACAAACTGAACATAAATAAAGTGGCACAATGATTTCTTAATAGGTGAGTTTATTAAGACGGGCCCACAGCACCAACAACGCCCAACAGCCCAACTGTATAATGCCTGTGTTCCAGCTTCACGAGCCTAATGGAACTTAGAGCACTGATCGTGAAGCTGGAACCCAGGGAAAAAGTAAACAACATAAAACATAAATCATTACACCTGCCCTTGGCAAACACTACATAAGGTGTAAGAGGTCTCCTATCTACTTTTCTGTTTCATCTTTAGCCAGTGAGATAGCTCAGCGTGTTCAGTTTTCACAGCTGCGATCTGTGCGTGATCTGCAGGGCGCAGGCTCGAATCCAGGCAAGGCCAAGTCAGCCTTTCGTCTTTCTGAGGTCGATAAATGAGTACCAAGTTAGGGTGGGTGATAATTGTATGTAAATGTTCTACGTAAAGCAGCTTGGCGAAAGCACTATATACGTTAAAAAACATTATCATTATGATTGAAACACCACTAAGCCAAGTTGTTATACGTGTTTGAGGATAGCACATCAGTGCCTTTGCCCCTCTCCCCCATCCTTTCCACTTCCACTCAGAATAGGATTTAGTTGCAATTCTCTTTTTAGTGTTGCTCTCAAGTACTGCCTGTGAAATGGGACAGTTTCCATTCCTTAGAAATAGAGGGGTGGGGGAGTTAGGGCTATAATAGGGGTTGCTACATGTTTGTTTCAATAGTTTGGTTACTTTTTAGTTTGGGTTATTAGGTGGTGCTTTAGTGCCACCTATAAGCCCAAACTATTAGCGTATACATAGGAAGAAATGGCATATGAGGAGGGACAAAAAGCTTGCAGGTGTTGTTTGGTTATTTGCCCACCTGTTGACTGCCCATGGCCATGCTAATCCCTATGGCCGTTCCAACCTAGTTCATTCCCTTCCCTGCCCAAAACACCTCCTCATGGGAACTCTTTCAGTACGCTTTAATCAAGTCTTACCAACAAACTTTACACTGAGTTGCCTGCCAGTGTTTTCCCAAGCTGGCTTCTGAGAATTAATAACTTAATTGGAGTTGTAAACCCACTACTGATGTAATACAAATGCATTAACCAAGTCTGTCTTCAGCCACTCAGTGTATCAGCACTATGCGTATCCTTCTCTGAAGTCCTGTTAAAAATTAGCATTGGCAAAGCCAGCAGTTTATTGTTTTGTAAAAGTATTAGGCATTTGCGAGGCATTGCTATCAGAGGCCGAGGTACTCACACCATTATGCTCCTGCTCTCATCAATAGCCAGTTAACTATGCATGCTACAACTGAGGCACTCAACGATGTGGAGGAAGTAGTGCCCAAATCACACAAAAGAGGTGGTCGATTGGTAGACGTATTATCGGAGTTTGACTTATCCCCCACTTGAGTGTATAGATAGGTGCCCTGTGGTTACTTGGTCTAATGACCAATCAATGAGTTGTATTGATTTTATATTTATTATCTAATCACTGCTTATCTTAAAGAGTTTTCTATCCTGCCGACTGAATTGAGGGACCATGCCATGTTAAGAATGTCTCTTAGGTTAAATGTTACTAAAAAAAGGGAAAAGCCCTGTGCTAACATCACTGTTAATATTCAGAGTAATCGAGTAATATGGTGCATGCGGAACATCAATAGCCTTAACCCCTCCCTGCCCGGAAGTGGATGTACCCTCAGGGAACTAATGTCTAGTAGTCATTGGGACCTCGAGGAGATGGTAAATCATTTTTGGCTGACTGAATTCAGGCACCTGTTTGTTCCCAAATCCATGGGAAAGTCGAGGGTACCATACGATTTGACTATCGGCAAGAGGAGGAGAGTCCTATATGCAGCTACCCCTAAGATCAGGAGGGGAGGGCAGCTACCAGAGAGTGAGAAAAGAAAACCTATTATTGTACTCCGCACTAAATATAAGAAATGGGTCCATAGTCCTACATTTAATACAGACTCAGCAAACTGGAAGATGATCCGGACCCTGATAAAAACACATTACACTAAAATATTCTTATTATAGAACAGGAGAGGCCGCCCATGAAATCTGCGGCACCTCGGAAGAAGCCTGGGGCTCGCATATCACAGGGAGGTATTGGGAGATGGGCCTCCCATATCAGGAAAATAAACTGCCACAATCATTTTGGTAAATCAATTCTGCCCTATGTTAAAGAGGAGGTCGTGGTCAGGCTGATGACTAAAGCAAAAGCCTCAAGGGCCCCCGGCCCGGACGGACTTCTCAATATTGTTGTCAAGAAAGATCCCCTCTTGTGGGCGCCTATCTTGCACAAAACTCTTTCTCCGCATCATTAAGGCTGGCAAGGTGCCACAGTCTTGGAAACAATCTTTTCTTATTCCGGTTCATAAAAAGGGCTCTCGTCTTGACCCAAACAATTACAGGCTGTTGGCAATGTCCGATTCGGGAGCAAACATTCTGGGCAATGCTGCATGGGCATCCCACAAGCGAGGCAGGGTAACTGCTGTTACCATTGGCAGCTGGGAGAGGGGCAGCCCCAACCTCCCTGCGCCTGCTCCTCTCCTCCCCCCCAGCTACGGAGACACGCAGTCTCGGCAGCACAAAAGCCACGGAAGAGCAAGGTGCGAACAGTCATCACACCCTTCCTCCAAACAGCAAGGTGCTAAGCACCATAAGGAAAACAACCATCAGGCAGGGCCCAGGTTCAAAGATCTGCCCCCACCAGGGGGTCAGACAGTCGGCTATCTGGCCGGGGGCTGCGACAACAGCAGCCCCTACCACATACACAACAAAGACCCAGGACCTCCCTGGGTCCTATAAATGAGAGCAGCATGCTCAGAGTAAACACAATCTGTTTGTGGACCCTGAACGGGGACCCAAGCAAACAGGAGGTTCACTGTTTACTCAGTGTCTTCCAAATCTTCTTGCTCCTTTAGCAAATCTTTGAAGTTCGCTGTACATCGCAGTGTCTTTTTCCTTCCGGAACATTGTACTGTTCAAAGCAATTGCAATGCAGCCTTAACGAAGGCAGAAGTTGCAACCGAACGGCAGCGCGGACGCTGTCAACTTCAACATTTTCGGCATAGAAGGAAAAACGAGCGACGAGCGTGTCCAAAACAAAACAAACAAAGACGCATGCTGCGGAATCATCCCCAAAACCAGTGCGAACGAAGAAGAGAGTGGCACTCGAGCAGCACGGCGCGGACGGTTTCCGATTCAACAACTTACAGGTGAGCCACCGCGCTGGGGCTACGAGGGAGGAAAAATAGACATTTATGTCCGGAAGAGATACATTTTATTACAGTGGACCGGAAACCCAGCGTTATAAGGCAGGCGGGGCAAGATAACACAAGCCAGTTTTAAACTCGGGCAGAGTCACAAGCCAGTTTGGTAGCACGGCGAGCCGGGATCTCGTTTTTTCTTGACAGCCACGCAGAGCTGGCAAACACAGTTTCAAGCTCGGCGGGCCCAAACACTGCAGATTTAAGATAATTTCTGTAATGTTGCAGGGTGACCTCACAAGCGAAACCAATTAATTAAATCCAGTAAATCAAGCCTGGGGGCTGCCCAATTTATTGAACCCGGTCAAGAAGGCAACAGTCAACAGTTAGGGCAACAAATAGAACAGGCGCAGAGAACTCGCCGATAACAACAGTTTAATCCCTTGATAAAACCTTTTTCCTTTTCCTATAGAAGGCATAGAAGAACATGGGGTCCAAACGGAAAGGACGGGCACCCCCAACACTGGTGCAGAAGCCCAAATCACCACAATTGCTAGCAGCCATTGAAGCGGCAGAGCACTACGGATGGGCATGGGTTAGAGAAAACATGTACGGCCTACCCAGGGAAGGAATTACCTGCCCACCCAGGCAGGAGGAGGTTTCTGCACCATTAAAAAGGAGAAAAATATCCAAAGGCGCCAGAAAAGGTACCAAAAAATTGTCAAAACTATGTGAGAATGTAGCAGAATTACAGCAACTAATGGTAGAAATAAGGGGGAAACAGACACCACCCACAAGGGAAACTGGGGCCTCAAACCCTACCATCACAATAGAACCTACAATAACGGTTGCCAACCCACCCTTAACACTACCTAAAGCAATCCCGCCACAACAAATACAGCATTTGCCAATAGCGGCCACAGCTATAAATACAACAGCCTCCACAACTCCAGCAACAGATTCAGCAGGTGCCCTAAACGCATGGGCAACCCCCAGCACAGACAACACGGGCGCGATAGGGACACCCGGCAGCAATGCAACTGACATTGTAATAATCTGTAATGCACAATTAGACCAAAAAATGAAATCTTTCCAAACAGAGATATTAAATAGATACAAAAGCTGCCTGGCATGGAACATCAATACCACAATCAAAGAAGCCATATGGGCCAAAGAATTTATAGAAATATTTTCCCTAATAGAAGCCCAGCGCAAGGGGAAAGACGCTTTCAGAGACCCCAAAAAAATAGAACAAAAAGCTATTGGCAGAAACACCCAGGTCGAACAAAACTGGGACAACTGATTACAGGCCTTTGCCATTTTAGCAACAAATATATGAAGAAAAATTCCCCATGGATGGTAGGAAGATTTGGGCATACATTGATAAAATAAGGGAAGTAAAAGTAACACAGAGGGGGAAGACATGGCTGGCATACGACATCAGATTTAGGAGGAGCATGTCAGAAAGGCCGGACATTGAGTGGGATGAAGTCCAGAACGATTTATACACCCTCAACGCCGAACCTCCCCAGGAAGAAGATACCATGCATTCTTCTTCCAAAAATAGCAAAAATTTGCAAGTAAGCAAATCCCATGACAATGATCCAAAAAAGGGAGCCGCCCTTTCGGAGGAACCAGCCTTGGGCGGCTAAAAATAATGCCCACAGACAGAACAAACAGCAGGCTGTCAAATCCACCATCCCATGCAGAAATTTTTGGAAAAAACCAGTGTACATGGGACAAAGAATGCTGGTACAAACATGCCTGCACAAACTGCAATGGCGACCATGCAACAAGCAACTGCACCAGACTCCCAGCCAAGAAAGAATGATATGCCAATTTTAGAACCAGGACGAACGCCCAACAATCCGGGCAATTTTAGGGACGCCCTAAACAGCTACCCAGACAAGGAAACCAGCAGGTTACTATGGCAGGGTTTCACGAAAGGTTTTTTCATCCCATTTAAGGGCACTGGGTCACAATAAATCCCGATGAACCTAAAGTCAGCCAGGGACAACCCACAGATAGTAGAAACCAAAATCAAGAAAGAACTGCAACTGGACAGGGTAGCAGGTCCTTGGGACGTCATCCCTTTGAAGGACTATTTAATATCAACACTAGGCCTGGTCCCCAAAAAAGAACCCGGGAAAATGAGACTAATACATCACCTCTCCTACCCTAAAGGCCAGTCTTTAAACGACGGCATCCCACACACAGAATCCGCTGTATCTTACACGCATTTCCAAGAGGTGGTAAGGCTCATACAAGAGTGCGGCAGAAACGCCTTGATGGCCAAGCTGGACATTGAATCTGCTTCCAGACTCTTGCCAGTCCACCCAGAGTCACAGCAGTGGCTAGGTTTCACTTTTAACAACAAATTCTATGTGGATAGATGCCTCCCCATGGGGTGCGCAGTATCCTGTGCACTATTTGAGCAATTCAGTTCCTTTTTCCAATGGACTTTACTAAAGCAGAGACCAGGGACAAAAGTAGTGCATTACCTAGATGATTTCATGGTCATAGGGCCACCAAACTCCGAGGAATGCGGCCGGGCTTTAGCAAAACTGGAGCACATGGCCACACAGTGGGGAGTTCCCCTAGCGAGGGAAAAAACCACCAAACCAGACACAAACATAATTTTTCTGGGCATCGAAATAGACTCAGCAAAGGGGCTCTGCAGAATTCCCAAAACAAAAATATCAGAACTCCTGGACAAAATACAAAACCTGATAATGAGAGATAAGGGGACTGGAAAGGAAATACAATCCTTAGCAGGCAGCCTCAATTTCGCATCCAAAATAATACCTCAAGGAAGGATATTTTCCAGAAGCCTGGAGTTCAAAATCAAATCACTCACCAAACCACACTTGCACATCCGGCTAGGCAGAGAGGTGAAACAGGACCTGGAAACATGGGGAAACTTCCTCAGAGATTTCAACGAGTCTTTACTTTGGCGAACGCCTTTAAATACCCGGTCAAACAGGGTCCTATACACCGACGCAGCTGGGAGCAAGGGGTTTGGAGCCATACTAGACTCTGAATGGGTGGCAGGACACTGGCCCAATTCATGGCAAGCAGCAGGGTGGACAAGAAACATCACCCTACTAGAAATATTCCCCATCTGGCTAACATTACACATCTGGGGCAGGCGACTAGCGAATACGGAACCTTTGATATGGTGCGATAACATGGCTGTACTGGGCTCCATAAATAGAAGGTCTACGAAATGCCCTCTAGTACTAAAAGTATTTACAGCCATTACAACAGTCACACTACAAGTAAACGTACTCAAAGCGAAACACATTTCAGGGGCAGATAATAACTTTACTGATCTCGTTTCCAGTGGACAAGATTCCGAGAGCTAGTGCCGCACGCCCAAGAACAGATGACGCCAATACCAGCAGAATGCTGGGCAATAATGGGAAGAAAAGAATAACGGCATCAACGCCAACGCCAGAGAGCACAGCCGGGATGCCCAACGAAAACCAGGCACCTCTTAAACGGGTGCCAACAACACATCGGCATCAACATCAGCACCAGAGAGTGCAGGCCGGGATGACCAATACAAAGCAAGCACCTCTAAAACGGTGCCAACAACACATTGGCATCAACTCCAGCACCAGAGAGTGCAGGCCGGGATGACCAATACAAAGCAGGCACCTCTAAAAGGGGTGCCAGCAACACATTGGCATCAACGCCAGCGCCAGAGAGCCCAGGCCGAGATGCCCAACAAGAATCAGGCACAGCAACAACGGGTGCAACAACCTCACAGGCTTCCTAACAGAGATGGCAGAGAGGGCGGTGGCAAGCACCACTGCAACACAGTACAGTAAGTGTTTGCAAACAGTATTTAAGGCCACAGGTGTAAACCACGTAGAACTAATAACGATTAAAGATATAGAAGTATTTTTAAAATGGGCCCGGGAACAAAGTTTCAAAAGGGATTGGGCTAAAAGACACCTGGTGGCAATTTCATACTTTACAAAAATACGGGGCGATTCAGACCCCACCCAGAACGCCCTCATCTCTTATGCAATGAAGGGATGGGGCAGAATAGAGGGTCCACAAGTGGACACCCGCCGACCCCTTGATTTCAGCAAACTGGTGCAGATAGCAAGCCATTTGGAAGCCATATGTTGGCACTCATACGAGATAATGTCATTTAAAACAGCTTTTTTCCTAGCCTACTTCGGGGCTTTCCGGGTAGGAGAACTCATCGCTTCCAGCACCAAGGCCACAAACGGCCTGGGCGTCATGGAAATCAGGGTGAGACAGGAGAGTGTTAACATAGAAATGCAACAGTCGAAAACTGGTGCAAAAAGAACCATCAATATTTGTTGCGTCGATGAGGCAACAAACTGCCCGGTTTGCATCACCAACCTCTATTACGCACAACGACCCAAAGTAGGGGGGAGTTTTTTAATCCACAAGGATGCATCGGCCCTAAGCCGCTACCAATTTAAAGGAGTGCTGATAAAAGCAATCAGCAGAGCAGGGTGGGATCCCAAACATTTTGGCACTCATTCCTTCAGGATAGGTGCCGCCACTGCAGCATGGCAAGGAGGTTTAGCACCACAACTACTAAAAAACATAGGGGGATGGAAGTCAGGCTGTTATAAAAGATATATCAGACCAAAATTGATATAGCCATCCGCCCTAAACTTTTCTTTCTTTTCCCTACCTCCCACCACCACAGAAACAGGCGAATCGAGGACCACACTCCAATCAGCATGGATAGTTGGCCACTCATTCGTTTTCAGGACAGGCAGATGGGCAGAAGAGACTAAAGAAGGGCCACCTTTCAGAAACACCATTACTTCATGGTGGGGATACAGAGGCCTACGCTGGGCTGACGTCCACGAAACACTAGCAGAACTGGTGGATCATCCATCTAGGGGGCAACGACCTAGTCAACACAGCTAGACGCATCCTATGCAAAGAAATCTGCTCCTCCCTAGCAGGCATTTCGCCCAACTGGAGGGGGACTGAAATATACTTCTCAGCCATCTTACCAAGAAGGAAATGGCTAGGGGCCAACTGCTACAAATCTATAGACATATCCAGAAGAAAACTGAACAGGACGATAGAGAGATTCTGTATGACAAGAGGACTGGGTTTCATAAAACACCCAGCCATTACACTAGGCAATCCTGACCTTTTTCTCCATGACGGCACCCATCTGTCTAGCCAGGGCATGGAGCATTTCTTTCGGGAAATCAATACAACACTTGCGCACAGGGGCTGTCTCTAGGGCATACGCTTGGGGGGACACGGTCAGCCGGCAACCTGCCCCTGTGTGGCGGCACGGGTCCGAGGGGGTAACCTTAGGACCCGGTGCCCAAAAGTATGATACCATCATGATATATGATATTGTTATTGCCATAACCCATATCTGTACAATAAAATCCTACGGCCTTTTATTGCCAACACTTGATACAAGTTGTGAGCCTATCATTTTGGGTGAGGGTTTGGGGTTCGGCCATTACTAATGCATGCATATGGGTTCAGCAGTTATGGGCAATGCTGCATGGGCATCCCACAAGCGAGGCAGGGTAACTGCTGTTACCATCGGCAGCTGGGAGAGAGGCAGCCCCAACCTCCCCGCGCCTGCTCCTCTCCTCCCCCCCAGCTACGGAGACACGCAGTCTCGGCAGCACAAAAGCCACGCAAGGGTAAGGTGCGAACAGTCATCGCACCCTTCCTCCAAACAGCAAGGTGCTAAGCACCATAAGGAAAACAACCATCAGGCAGGGCCCAGGTTCAAAGATCTGCCCCCACCGGTTTATAGTGAAAAAACCGTATCACAAAATATCGAAAACAAAAATCTCGAATCCAAAATATCGAAAACAAAAATCTCGAATTTTTTTTTAATATGTTTTTATTTCGGAATGGGGGGGTTCCCCCCCAACCCCCCTTTTTTATTTTTTATTTTATTTTACCCTTTTTTTTATACTTACCTGAACCCACAAATACATGTAAATAAATAAATAAATAATTCGAGAATTTTTTTTTCGAGATTTTGGATTCGATATTTTTGTGATTCGATATTTTGTTTTCGGTTTTTTGACCGACTACCGCCCCCACCAGGGGGTCAGACAGTCGGCTATCCGGCCGGCGGCTGCGACAACAGCAGCCCCCACCACATTCACAACAAAGACCCAGGGCCTCCCTGGGTCCTATAAATGAGAGCAGCATGCTCAGAGTAAACACAATCTGTTTGTAGACCCTGAACGAGGACCCAAGCAAACAGGAGGTTCACTGTTTACTCAGTGTCTTCCAAATCTTCTTGCTTCTTTACCACAGAACCCGCCCACCCTACAAAAAGGGGAGAAGAGCAAAAAGAAGTACAAGGCACTGTACGGTGCCCACAACCAGTCGTGGGACACAAGAAGGCGGCACGGGTCCGAGGGGGTAACCTCAGGACCCGGTGCCCAAAAGTATGATACCATCATGATATGTGATATTGTTATTGCCATAACCCATATCTGTACAATAAAAACCTATGGCCTTTTATTGCCAACACTTGATACAAGTTGTGAGCCTATCATTTTGGGTGAGGGTTTGGGGTTCGGCTATTACTAATGCATGCATATGGGTTCAGCAATTATTGCTTCCATTCGGCTGGAAATGCTGATAGCCTGGTTGAACGCAAACAACCATATAAGTTACCAGCAAACTGGGTTTTCGGAAGGGCTGTAGCACAACTCACACCATCTGGGTTCTGCAATCATTAATCTCGGATACTTACCAGAATCCTGAGACTACTTATTCCTCCTTGCAAGGGCTTCCAGGACACTCACTTATTATCTGAGGTTCTTCAACCCCAGGCTTGGTGTAAATGGTCGGCTATCGAGAGGGTGATTGATAGGTGTGGGGGTCATTCTATTCAGGCCAAGTTGGAAGCGTGCAAGAAATGTATAATCCCCGGCACATTATATGCATTAGAGGTGCTTCCAGAGACGGCTGTTGTTTGGCTGCATAAACTGGAGGCAAAACGTATTTCCTTGTTGTTTGGGCTACCAGGACCTATACCAGTCGAAATAATAAGATGAGAACTGGGGCTAAAATCCCTCATGTCGCACTGGAAAACAGCAAAGGGCAAGGTCTTGTTAAAAGTCAACTCAGAAAATATGGGTATAGGATCCTTACTGGGATTTACAGTGGCCCATGCTAACTTGAAATCGACAATCATAACATATAAGGAATTGGTGGTTACTGTAGCAGCTCATTTAGATATGATTAATCTACACTTTCCCACATTCGATGACCAGGCCCTGTTCCCTCGAAAATTAAAAAAGAAAACAATTGAATGGGACCGAGCACTGTCATTCTCGCTAATGGCAAAAAAGAGATGGTATAGGTTGTATAACCACCATGGTAGGTTCTCTGAAACTCTGCAAATACATGACTAAATTGCACAGCCTCCCTTTAATCAGATTTATAATGCATCTACGCTTGGATAGCCTCCCAGTTTTAGAATATGTGGGAGGTTGGAAGGGTATTCCATTTGAAGCACGTAGATGCAGACTTTGTAAATTGAACATTGAAACCACCAAGCACATACTGACTGCCTACCCTTCACTAACTGGAGAGTTTGAGAAAGGCTATGCCAATTACTCCAGTTACTGGTCTGATCAGTTTTGGGCATCCATCTTTGGGGCTGAATCGCAGCGGCCCACCAAAATCTTGATTTGCTGCCTACCTGACCTGGATTTCTCTTAATCTTTTTAAATTACAGTCTTTCAATCATAATGTAATCAATTTTTTATAAACTATTTTATAGCAATTTATTGTCAATGTGACCTTTTAACTACGATGAAATTGATGAATTCCTCTTACAGTGTTCTCTCTTTTAACTTCTCCGTGCCCAGGCCTAACCGTTCAGGGGGTGGTGTTGCCCTTATCTTCCCTGAGTGGATTCCTGCCACTGTCACTCCTACGCAGACCTACTCCTCTTTTGAATGTCTTGTCTGCCGACTCTCTCTCTCTCCTAGCCATTCCCTTACCGTGGCCACTATCTATCGGCCACCTGGTCAAATTTCCTCCTTCCTCTCTGAGTGGGCTGACCTCTCCTCCTCAATCCTGTCCTCAACCACCCAACTCCTCTTTCTCGGTGACTTCAACATCCACCTCGATGCCTCCTGTCCCCCCACTGGTCTCTTTCGCGAACTCTGCAACTCTCTCTCACTCTCTATTCTCCCGTCTGGGCCTACTCACTCTGCAGGGCACACTCTTGATGCTCTGATCTCTTCTGACCTTCCCCTCTCCCTCCCTCTCTCCACTCCTCTCTCCTGGAGCGATCACTTTCTTCTATCCTCCTACCTCTCCCTCCCTAACCCACAGGCAAAGCCCCCCTCTTCACTGCCTCCCACCTCCTCCCACCTTCTCGGTCATCCGACCCATGAAGCGCGTGTCAGTTGAGGCTTTCGCTGCTACCTTCTCGCCCCCTTCTCCCCCCTCGGCTGACTCCCACCCTGACACAGCCCTCTCCATGCTCTATTCCTCTATATCTGATACTCTCGATACCCTTGCCCCCGTCATGAGAATCCGCCTGAAGCCCAAAGCCAAATGTAACTCCTGGTATGACTCGGATCTCGTCACCCTAAAACGCAAGTGCAGGGTGGCAGAGAGGAAATGGCGTGCTTCATGTTCATCCTCTGACAAACTGGCCTGCCGCCTGCTCCAAAGGCAATACCGGCTCTCCGTTCTCACCAAGAAGAGAGCCCTTATCCAAGCCCGCATCTCTGAGGCATCTAACAACTCGGCCGAACTCTTTAAAATCTGCAAGGAGCTGGCCAACCCTGCTGCAGTCTCTACCTCTCCTGTCCCCTCCCAGGCCCTTTGCACGGCACTGGCCTCGCACTTCATCTCAAAAACTCAGGACATCCTGTCCTCGCTCTCCTCCTCTCACCTCCCTCCCTCTCTTCCCGGCTCTTCCTCTTGCTCTCTTGCAGCCGCCCCTCCGCCCTCCTTCTCTGCTTTTCCACCTTTTTCTGCTGATGAGGTTTCCAGACAAGTCCGATCTATGAAAGCCTCGTCTAAACAGGTTCACCCCTGTTCCTCCAAAACCATCAAGGACCACATTGACTCCCTGGCTCCTGCCCTGGCTGACTTTTGCAACCACTCATTCGCCTCTGGAGTCTTCCCATCCCCCCTCAAGCACTCCCTTGTGCACCCCCTCCTCAAGAAACCCTCTTCCGACCCCTCCTGCCCGGCCAACTATCGCCCAATCTCCATTACTCCCTTCCTGGGCAAGCTCCTGGAGAAACTGGCCATCTCCCAGCTTAACCTCCATGCTGAATATGTTGGTAACCTTCATGACCATCAATCCGGCTTCAGAGCGGCCAGAAGCACGGAAACTGCTCTCCTGAACATCCGTGAGGACCTGCTCCTGAACCTCGATTCCAACACTCCCTGTGTTCTCATTCTGCTCGATCTCTCCTCTGCCTTTGACACTGTCAACCATTCCATCCTGCTCAACCGTCTCCGTGATAACCTGGGTATCACTGGTCAGGCTCTGGCATGGCTGACCTCTTTCCTTTCCGGTCGACCCTCCCAGGTCCAAATGGGCTCCTTCCTCTCCGACATCTTTTTCTCCACCTGTGGTGTCCCCCAGGGATCCAACCTCTCTCCCTGGCTTTTCAACCAGTATCTGGCACTCCTTGCCCACCGCATCGCCGCTCTCTGCCCCCACTTCCAGTGCTATGCGGACGATACCCAGCTCATTTTCAGGCTACCCTCGGCCTCCTCCTCTTCTTCCCTCATCTCCGACTGTCTGTCTGCTATCCAGGAATGGTGTGCCGCCAATGACCTCTGCCTTAATGCCAGTAAGACTGAGATTCTACTCATCGGCACACCCACTCCCTCCTTCCCTGCAGCTCTCTGGCCGGCCTCCCTTGGCCCCCTTCCTGCCCCTACCTGCAAGGCTAAAAACCTTGGGGTCATCTTCGACTCCACACTCTCCTTCTCTCCTCATATATCTGACGTCTCTAAGAAGTCACACTACCAGCTGCACCTCCTCAGAGGTATTCTTCCCTTCCTCTCCTTCCCCCAGAAGCTCACTGTCTCCCGAGCCCTGGTTCTCTCAAGGCTGGACTACTGTAACAGCCTCTATCTTAATCTGCCTGCCTCCACTCTCCGCCCTCTGCAACTTATCCAGAACAGAACTGCGAGACTTGTCCTTGGCCTCAAGCCCAGGGACCGTATCTCTCCAGGACTGAAATCTCTTCACTGGCTCCCAGTGGCTGCGAGGATTAAGTTCAAAACCCTCTGCATTGTCCACAAGGCCTTCTGGGGCCTGGGGCCTAAATACCTTCAACTCTCTCTTCCTAAATATCTTCCTTCACGAGCCCTTCGCTCATCCGTCTCCAACTCCCTCATGGTCAGCCGCTTCTCGAAGCAACGAGCTGGGGGTAGATCTCTCTCCGCAGCAGGGGCCTCCCTCTGGAACAGCCTTCCTGCCTCCCGGAAACTTGAGGAGAACCATCTCGGGTTCCGGAAGCACCTCAAAACCTTCTCCTTCGCTTCTGCCTTCTCTCTCCCTCTCCCCTGCTAAACCTGCTTAACTCCCCACTGAAATTCTGCACTAAACCTGCATCTTGGCCACTCTCAGCGACCTCGGTCCAGGGCCCAGCCACTCCACTTGCACTGCCTCCCTGGCTCCCCCTGCACTGTGGGACTGTCACTGTATCCCTACAGCCCCCTTCCTAGCACTTGCTCTGCACTTACCTCGCACTTGCCACCAGCTGGCCCTTTTATTTATTATTTTATTACGCTACTTACCGTGTACTGCACTTTCCCCCCACCTCCTCCCCCTGCACTTTCTCCTTTTCCCCTTACCTCTGCACTTGCCCGATCTGAATGACACCTGGCCTAGTAGGATCGTTTGTCTGTCTTCCCCTTGTTTCCCTCCCTCCCTGCCTCGTCGCGCCTTGAAACACTTGTGTATAGGCGCGTTACAAATACCATATCATATCATATCATAACTTTGAAGAAATTGATTAATTTTACTTATTGTGGTGCTTTTGCTCTTTGCTTTATTAAGTACTGAAGTTTTCATGAATTAAAATGTTCTTGTAGTGTATGTGTTTATCTGTTACGGTATACAGTGTAAAAGGCTTGTTTCAATAGCCTTAACACACTTAATTAAAAATAAATATGCCAGTTAACATCACTATGGCAGTGCCTGTCTCATACCTACACAAAAGCCCAAACTGTTGCCATTGCTTTTTTTCTTATAACATGCTTAATACCAAAGAGATTTCTAAGCACGGACCTGGGATTCGAACCTGTATCGTTCTGCATCGTCTTCCTTCCAAGACGAGCACGTTTCCACTGAGCTATGCACAGAGCTGTGCTAGCCGTGCTTGTCCTATTTCATCTCAGCCTGTCCTTTCCGCAGCAGGTTCTCAGTCTAAGTTGGAAGAGAAACTCTAGAGGCTGAATATAAAATGTTTACAAATCTTAATTTAAAAATGCGAAGCCACTCCTGCTCCTAATTCGGGCTGAGCCGAATATCATTTTTACTCTTCGGACGAATACTGAGTAGTTTGCCAAGTATTCGGCCAAAGTCACTATGAAGCCTAATAGTTGCTATATTTAATAAATCATGCTCCTAACTTCCAAATCACACTTCTAAAAACGTTTTTAAAAAGAAAGCACGATTTACAACGTGTTCCCATTTTTCATGTATTTTCTTTATAAACCATCCTTATTTGAAGCATACAAATCAGAATAGAACAGATTAAGAAAAAGGCAGTGACCAGCAAAGGAAGTTGCACACCCAAAACCGGTGCAACTCAAAATGGCAGTTTTCACGAATGCACAACTGCTAGGTTGCAATATCCAAAATGGAGATTGCAATTGCGACTCACACACATTGCAATTTCTCGCGATTTTAGAAACGTATGAATGGGCACAAGTAGAGGCTACATATGAGGGGAGTGAACTCCAGCTCCCGACTGTTTCCACACACCTCGTAGGCCAAGCAAGGGAGAGGACTCTCCCAGAGGGGCCAATAGGGCTGGAGCAAGGTCAGTCACAAGTAGGCAAGCCTGACATGAATCTGCCGCAACGCTACACGCTCTAAGAAGGCACATGCCTGCTGTGCAGTCACTCAATTCCTCAGAATCTCAGTCCACGCCCACTGAACCCACCTCCTTCCCGCCACATTAGAGGAGGCACGGCTCTATGGTGTTTTCTATGTCTCTCAGTTTTCAACCCTCCACCCCTCACCACCAGCAGATAGTGCCCCCCCTCTCTCATTCACTCAGTCTCTCTCGCTCTCTCCCTCCCATTCTCTCCACCTCCTCTCCCTTTCTTCCCCTCTCTCTCTCTGTCCACACAGGAAGGTGTTCTCATCTCTCACACCTGCCCTGTTGGGACAGACTGGTTTCTAATGCTATTCCAGAGTTTCCCCATTGAGCTACTCTCAAGAGGCCAATATGGGTTGGCAAATGTCGGCCACATCTTGCACTGCCTGGCACATAACTACCTTGCCCATGGCCATATTGGCCTAGAAGAGGCAAGCCACCTGCTGTGACATCTTCTGATTTCCATACACGCCCCCCACACCCCTAGCAGTTTCACCCCAGAGCAATGCTTTTAGACTCCTATCTCTCTATACTCCCCCTGGTAGGCTGGCCCACCGGGGAACCAGAGAGATTCCTCAAGTCACTCTGCCTAACAGACAACTACCTCAGCCCTGCAGTTATCCACTACCACTTGTAGGCATTTCCCAAAGGACTACACCATGCTGACATTTCACTCATCCTCACCACTCATCCTCTCTAATAACCTCACCTATCAGGAGTGCTGCCAATGTCTAATTCCATTCTCTTTTTGTAAGGCCGAATATTGGGCAGGTGCCAGCCTGCAGCTGAATAGTTACTGTAAACGCAAGCTCGGTGCCCCCCTACTCACACTCCCACCCCTAGGGAAGGGTCTCACTAAATAGACATTGCTCCCCGTGGATTGTATAGTGCAGTGCACTTGTAACCTGGGGCCTCAAGGCTGAGGCTCTGTAGTAAAGCTGCTACAAATAAAAGCTTTATAATTTAGCTTTATTCGAGAGCCCCCGGAGCACAACAACGTCCGGAAGATCACTCTCACTCTTCTTACCATTCTCTCCATACGTATGTACATTCTAAGTTAAACATTCCACTGACAATGATGTCAGTGACTACCCAACATCTCCCTTCCTATGTAACACAACAATAGGAAAGTGGAAGAAAGGGGAGAAGGAAAGAGAAAGGAGAACAAAAGGAGAGAAAGAGCAAGTAAATATGCATAACATTCTTAAGCAGAAGATAAACCCAATACCACAATAGAATGTTGAATAAGTAAAAAGGATACATGTGGTAGTTCTAAAAGCTAGTAATAAACATAGGGCCTCATTACACGGATGGCGGTAAGGGTTTACCGGTACCGGTATTTTACCAGTACCGGTAAATCCTTACCGCCTTGCTACGAGGTCCCTTTGCGGGTTGGGGAATTTAACGCCTGCTTTTTGCAGGCGTTAAAAACCAACCCGCAAATGGACCAGGGAGCTAATTACGGTACCGCAATTTGCGGTACCGTAATTGGCGCCTTCCCCATTCCCATAGAGCCCTATGGGGCAAAAATGGGAATGGGGAAGGGCAATGGTGGAAGGGGGAATTACCGCCCCGCCAACCTTGGAATAGGGCGGTAATTCCCCTTTCCACCAAGGCGATGCCGGTATTTTACCGGCATGAACCATGGCGCTAATAGGGCCATGGTTCACCGCCATCCGTGTAATGAGGCCCATAGTCATTATTGAAGTTACAAATGATTTTCCGGTTCTTCCTCGATAGTCCCTCATTTGGGGTTCCACCTTTAGTGTTACCAAGACTACTGTTAAACTCCTTGTCTGCCTGATCAGGTAGTCCTGCCACTCCTGGATCACTATCCATAGTAGAACCCATATCTATGAAAATGTCATCATACACCTCATTAGGTGTTCTTATATTGTTATTCTTGTCCTTACTCGTGCTTGGTATATTGATGTCTCTCTCAATTCTCACCAGATCATCACAAGACCATCTTCTACCATCCGCCAAAACCACTGACTTGCCATGACAACTCTTCACCCTTTGCGGCGATCTGAACTTGGATTCACCCTTGAGTGTTTTCTTTGGTTCTCTAATGCACACCCAGTCTCCTTCTTTGGTTGTCATTTCCTTCACTCCGTTCCTGGAGTCATAATATTCTTTGTATTTGACTTGCTTTTCTCTTACATTCCTTAATATCTGATTCATATCTATTTTTGCTTCACCGGTATCCATGAAAATCCATGCAGGTCTCAGTTGATTGGATGCAATTCTGCCACGCATCATGGTGAAAGGTTCAACATTCATGGTGGAGTGCGGAGTTGACCTATATGCACATAGGGCTTCTTTTAGTGTCTCTCTCCATGGAAGGGTGTTGGCAATGGCCAATTGGATCACACTTTTTATAAACCTATTCATCCTCTCCACGAGTCCATTTGAAATCGGAGGGTACACTGAGGTTGTCACATGCTCAATCGCCCTATCCCTCAGGAATTATTTGAATTCTAGTGACAGAAATTGAGACCCATAGTCTGACACTAATTCCTTGGGGTCACCTTCTCTATTGAAAATCTCAGTTAAAAAGTTTGTAATTTTTTCAGTGGTGATATTTGCTTCTGATACTCCCCATTCTGTCCATTTCGAAGTATAGTCCACAGGTACTATAATGTAAATCTTAACCATTTCAAGATTCTCAAATGGCCCCATGACGTGAATTGCAAACTTGGACCACACATTCTCTGGAGGCTCTACTGGTTGCAATGTCGTTTTCCTCAAAACCTTGGATTTCTCACTTGCAGCACATATATTGCAATTCTTTACAATTTCCTCTGCCTCTCTCCACATTCCCGGCCACCAATAGTTGCTTCTTATTCTGTTTTTCGTCAAACTCCTTCCCAGGTGTCCCTCATGCGCCAAGTCAAGTAATCTCTTTCTAGCTTGCACGGGAGAAATTACATGATCGGCTCTATAAATGTGTTCCTGATCCATGGATATTTCTTCTTTGATATGTACAAAATCTGCAAGGTCTTGTCCACATTCCTTCGAATCACTAACTATGGCTCTTCTAATTCCTTGTTGTTCTTGGTCACATTCAGCCATAATTCTCCATTCATCTTTGGCAATAGCTATATTAACCGTGGCAATGATATCTCCTTCCTTGGCTTCGACCAGGGTACTCTCATTAGTCGATAATTGTGAAAAGCAATCAGCCACTTGATTTTGTACACCTGGTGTATAACACACATGTAAATTATACTGCATAATGTCAAGCATCCATTGTCTGATCCTCGGCGATATAAGATGAGACGTTTTAGACTGAAGAACATGCAGTAACGGTTTGGCAGGTAAACCCCAAATCAGATTTCTAAAATGTTCCAGGATCCACTTCCCTCCTAAAGCTTCCCTTTCTATTGTGGAGTAATTTAACTCCGCTCCTTTCAATACTCTTGATGCAAAAGCAATTGTTATCAAATTTTTATCCCGTACCTGCTCGAGTACTCCACCCAAACCAACTTTGCTCACATCCACTGATATAATTGTTCTGGCCTTGCCGTCAAACCTTCCCAAAGCTGGTGCTTGGTTGATGGCAACCTTTTTTTTAAAAACATTTTTTTAAAAATTAAAAAAAACTTTATTTGGTGTATTTAAATCTAATTAGCCCGAGTGTTTGACTGTTGCTTTATTTGCGAGTATGAAGATGCTGCAGGCCTCCATGTTTCTCAAAGCAGCACCCCGCTTCCACTCCCAAAGATACAAAGTCAGATCTCAATGGGTGTCATGATATGATATGGCATTTATCATATCCTAAAAGCAGCACCCCGCTTCCACCCCGTAAGATACAAAGTCAGGTCTCAATGGGTGTCATGATATGATATGGCATTTATCATATCCTAAATGCAGCACCCCGCTTCCACCCCGTAAAATACAAAGTCAGATCTCAATGGGTATCATGATATGATATGGCATTTATCATATCCTAAATGCAGCACCCATGCTTCCACCCCGTAAAATACAAAGTCAGATCTCAATGGGTGTAATGTCCGTGCTGTGCAGCCTTTATATTTTCAAATTCATCTCTGCACTCGTCCGACCACATATATTTAACTGCTTTTTTCATGAGGCCTCTCATATTCTTGGTCCTATTAGCATAGTCATTTATGAACTTGGAATAGTATTCCGTCATACCAAGGAAACTCCTCAGTTGGTCCTTATTCTCCGGTTCGGCAATACTCAGAATAGTGTCCATTAACTCTTTCTTAGGGCTGATTCCTTTATCATCTATAGAGTGACCAAGATATGATACTCTGTCACATTTGATCGTGCATTTGACCAAATTTAAAGTAAGACCACTCTTTTGAAACACCTGCAACACCCCCATCAGCTTTGCATTGTGCTCTTCTTCTGTGACGACAGAAATCAGGACATCGTCTTGGAAGCAGTGCACGCCTTCTAGGCCCCCAAACAGGTGTGACATCAGCCTCTGAAACACCGCAGCAGCCGACGCGAGTCCAAACGGCATTCTTTTAAACCTAAATTCATCCAAGGGAGTGACGAAGGTTGTGAGATTTCTCGAACTTTCCTCTAAGGCAATTTGATGATAAGCCGAGGACAAATCTAAGGTACTGAAAAACTTTGACGGCTTCATGGTTGTCAACAGTTCACTTATGTTCGGAAGGGGATGCCTGTCAACCCAAATGTTCTTATTGAGGTCCCTTAGATCTACACACATCCTTATAGAATTGTCAGGTTTCCTTACTAGCACTATTGGGGCAAGCCACTCAGAGCATTCTATGGGTTCTATAATGTCTTGTTCACATAAGCGTACAAGCTCTTTCCTCAGTGCTTCTTTCGTACCAACCGGAACACCTCGAACTCTGTGTGCTACAGGTACAGCACCTTTCTTTAGAACAATTCTATGCTGAAAACCCTCCAAAAGTCCAATCTTCTCGGTGAATACTCTGGGGAATTGTTTCGCCAGCGCAGCTTTGATATCACTGTTGTCTTTAAAAACACTCAGTATGGGAATTTCTTCACCTGGGTGAATTCTTACTCGAAGAACGGTTTGTTTTTCCCACCCTACTACAGATGAGCCATTTCTCGCTATATAGAGTTTGCAGTATGTCTCTCTATCACGGAATTTGAGCTTGACCCATGAGCATCCAATAATATCTATGGGGGTAATTTCATATCCTGTCGCCCTCACACCAGCATCCTGTATATCCTGCATTTTGCCAGACAATTCTCCAGTGAAGATTTTAACATCTTCCATGGTATATGGGGATCCAGTATCCACCATGATGAGCAAGGATATGTGTCACAACTCGTCCCTGGAAGGTGTGGCAAAGATGGAGGTTTCATTGAGCCGGCGTAGGAATCACAGCAGCGCTCTAGCCTCCCAGACCAAGGTATATAGGGGAGCCACGCCCCCTTCCTGTCGTGTTGTAACTGCTCGCTCCAGTCAGCCATACTGCTTCATGTGTTTACCTGTCTCTGTCTTCCTTCCGAGCTTCGTGGGATCTCTCCCTTGAGCGGGTCGCGGACGCCGCTCTGCCTTTTTCCTTTCCCTTTCCAGTCTAGTCTTAACTACCTTCGGTGGCTTCTTCTGCTCTGCCTTCTGTTTCTTCTTGTGGGTTTGTTTCTTGCGGCTCCCATTTCTCCCCCTCCGTCTCAGCTCCTCCTCCTTTGTCATTTTCTTGCGTTCTTCCCTTACCTCTCCTTCTCTTTCGCTTGGTCTTCCTTCTGTGTTATTCTATTAGCCTTCTTTCTTCCTCCCTCCTGTACGGGATACACGGCGGTCTTCTATAGCCCTGTTGCTCATCCCATTCTTTTTCCCACCTTTCCGTTTCTTCTAACTGGTACCCCGGGAGACGGATTATTACTGCATCAGTATTCCTTGCTTCCTCCACTGTATTTACATCCTACAGTGACTCCACCTTTACCCCTCCGGTCTAGGTTTTCCTTGGGGTCTTCCAGGTACTTACTCATCTGACTACCTACTCTCTGTCACTTCTAGTTTCTGTCCTGTACAACCCTTTTGCCCGC
This sequence comes from Ambystoma mexicanum, assembly GCF_040938575.1. NCBI lineage: Eukaryota > Metazoa > Chordata > Amphibia > Caudata > Ambystomatidae > Ambystoma > Ambystoma mexicanum. Next base: position 111,977,578 of record NC_090927.1, on the reverse strand, counting down.
CTTGACCGGGCTCCTCTCTGTTTGTACTGGTAGTCCAGCGAGTTCTACTACGTCATTTCTCCAAGCCTTCTGCAACCCTGCCGCAGCCTCAATTGGATCTTACACCCTTGATAGGACCTATTGGTTACCTTTAGTCCAGCATATACTATCATCAGTCCGCAGGATTGGGTTCGGCAACAACAATCAACCCGGTGTACAACACCACAGGGTTTTTTATGCCTTAACAGGCTTTTTCCCTGTATCGGGGCAGGCTCCCTTGGGTCCGCCTGACTGTAGTCACATCCATGGTCAAGGTGGCTTCGGGTGGAGCTCGTCCCTATCTCTTCGAATGAAAAAAGGGCAAGAAGAGCATAGAGACTGGTAGAGAACAAAAGTCTTCTAAGAAGAAGAGACGAAGAGAAGAAAAGACCCTGCAAGAACAGCCGTTAAGGGATCCAGGTGAGGAGAATCAGGGGGTGGTGAGTGCAGAACCTGACAATATGCCATTTATTTGGATGTCAACACATGGCCCCTTATTTTGCTGCAGTGATGAAACTGTGAGTTTCTGTAGATGTGCATTTCCTTGGTTGATAGTGAGCATATCACCACCGCCTTGATTCTCTTCAATACTCCTTACAGCTCCTGTGGGCATTCTGTTGAAAGTTTGTCTGTTAAATCTGCCCACTTTGCCACACACATTCCCACAGACCTTTGCTAAATGTCCTACATGACCACATCTGTAGCATTCAACGGCCGCTGCAGGGCACTCTTTTTCACTGTCGTTATGTTTATACCAGCCACATTTTTGGCAGCGTTCTTGACCTTGATTGCCATATCCAGAAACCCTACCTCTTCTAAAAACCGGCTCTGGCACTATTGGTTGACATTCTTCTCACCATCGCTACCAAGGATTCCTCTAATTCTTCATTAGGCTTATCTTGAATGGTTTTGACTTCTTTACTTTTCACCTGGTCAAACCTCTCTTTCATGCAACGGTCACCCAATTCCATGCTCCTCGCTATCTCCATAGCCTGTTCCAATGACGGGTTCTTAGTCTGCCATAATCTCTACTGTATGCGTGGATCAGCTACATTCAAGACTAGTTGGTCTCTTAAATATTCATCACCCACGCCGGTAAAATTACACGTTGACATGGGTCCTCTCAGAGATGCCATATAGGTGTCAATTGATTCAGTCTTTAATTGTTTCCTAGAAAAGAATTTGTACCTTTCTAGTACAACATTAGTCTTGTTGCCAAAATGTTGGACCAATTTCCCCAACGCAACTTCAAATTTGCGGATACCATCACCAGAGCAACCTCCTATATCATCCAATTTAGGGTGCGACCTGAAAATTCTTAGACCTTCTGCCCCAACACAGTTAAGAAGTGTAGCTTCTTTGAGGTCATCATTGAATTTGTTCCCATCAATAGCCCTCAAATACACCTGGAAGCCATCAATCCATTGCTCCCAAGGGCACGTGGGGTTCCCAGGACACGGAAGAATTTGCATTGGAGGTGTAACGTGCTGCATGACGTGATATAGGCTTGCTTTCCTTTTTTTTGTCTTATTTTATATTCTTTCTTTATTATACATTCAAGAACAAAAGGAGGGGAGAAGATTTAATTTTTTCTTTTTGTTTGATCCATGGTGTGTGTAATGTCCTTACTTGCAGACTGGGTGGTATGGGTTGCACAGGTGATTTAATTGTGTGGTGCTTTGGTATTACAATCCTCAGATTTATCCCACCTCTCACTGTTCTGTTCGCTGCGGATTAATCCGACAATATTACGCCACATGTGGCCTTTGCTTTACTTATTTCATGGCTACCCGCAGAGTTTCTTTTGCTTGACATGTGTCGTGTAACAGTTTATGTGCACAAACGTGGATGTGACTGTGGATTGGCTACTAGAGTAACCAGGATGCGACTTCATATAAGAATTATGCACAGCGTTAGACGGATATTCTTCCGTGATATTGTTACGGCTTCTGCCGTTATCGTAGTATGGTTGCTATGCAACATCAGCACATTTCCCCAAAATGGCCACACATAACTTTACGTCCCAAGGTCCTTTCCTCGAAGATGTGGAGTTGCCGTTGGGCCCCCGTTCATATGATGCGCCTTTATCGGCAAGCACTTCCAAAGAGATCACTTTTTCTCCTACCTCTTGTGCTGCTGGAACACACGATAATGTTTCATAGGGATCGCGCAAGGTTCCTTTTCATTGGCAGCGAACCCAAATCTTCCGTTGCAGCCTGGTATCCATCTGTAAACACAGGCCCGCTGCCGGCCTGTAACATGGGGCAAGGCTTTTTCCGTCTGCTGTCGTGGAGGGAACTCCGGGGGCTTGCTTAGGTTAAAAGCTAACCTCGTCGCCAATTGTAGTAAAGCTGCTACAAATAAAAGCTTTATAACTTAGCTTTATTCGAGAACCCCCGGAGCACACCAATGTCCGGAAGATCACTCTCACTCTTCTTACCATTCTCTCCATACGTATGTACATTCTAAGTTAAACATTCCACTGACAATGATGTCAGTGACTACCTAACAGGCTCTTTTGAGTGCTCCGAATGAGATAGAATTGCAGGGATTTCATCCACACGTTTCTATTGATGGACATTTCGAAGGCGGATTCTTCGCCCTTTGCGCTCCCCTTTTTCTCTCGGTCATCACCACTGGTCACAGGTGTGACAGAGCCATGGCGATCTGCACATGTCATCATACAAGCCAGGGCCACATGTTCATTCAGCTTCTGCCGGAGCTTGATTCAAATCTCTCTGTGGGCAGATATTGGTGTACTCGAAAGAGTTGCAAAACAGTCTGGGCGAGAAGCATAAGGGTACTGGGCACCGGGTTGCCATCCACCCATTCCAGGTCAAAATCCTTTCCTTTAGCGTGTCTCTCCTGGTGTCTGGAGATGATGCTAAAGATGGCGGGTTTCTCTCCTGGTGTCAGGAGATGATGCTAAAGATGGCGGTGTCTTTCCTGATGTCTGATGATGATGCTAAAGATGGCGGGTGTCTCTCCTGATCTCTGGAGATGATGCTGGAGATGGCCGTTGTCTTTCCTGATGTCTGGAGATGATGCTAAAGATGGTGGGTGTATTTCCTGATGTCTGGAGATGATGCTGGAGATGGAGGGTGCCTCTGCTGGTTTCTGGAGATGATGCTAAAGATGACGGGTATCTCTCCTGATGTCTGGAGATGATGCTAAAGATGGCAGGTGTCTCTCCTGGTGTCTGGAGATGATGCTAAAGATGACGGGTATCTCTCCTGATGTCTGGAGATGATGCTGGAGATGGCACGTGTCTCTCCTGGTGTCTGGAGATGATGCTAAAGATGGCGGGTGTCTCCCCTGGTGTCTGGAGATGATGATGTAAAGATGGTGGGTGTCTCTCCTGGTGTCTGGAGATGATGCTAAAGATGGCGGGTGTCTCTCCTGATGTCTGGAGATGATGCTGGAGATGGCGGGTGTCTCTCCTGGTGTCTGGAGATGATGCTAAAGATGGCGGGTGTCTCTCCTGGTGTCTGGAGATGATGCTAAAGATGGCGGGTGTCTCTCCCTGATGTCTGGGGATGATGCTAAAGATGGCAAGGGTCTCTCCTGGTGTCTGGAGATGATGCTAAAGATGGCGGGTGTCTCTCCTGGTGTCTGCAGAGGATGCTAAAGATGGCAGGTGTCTCTCCTGATGTCTGGAGATGATGCTAAAGATGGCAGGTGTCTCTCCTGATATCTGGAGATGATGCTAAAGATGGCGGGTCTCTCTCCTGATGTCAGGAGATGATGCTAAAGATGGCGGATGTCTCTCCTGGTGTCTGGAGATGATGCTAAAGATGGCGGGTGTCTCTCCTGATGTATGGAGATGATGCTAAAGATGGCGGGTGTCTCTCCTGGTGTTTGGAGATGATGCTAAAGATCGTGGGTGTCTCTCCTGATGTCTGGAGATGATGATGCTAAAGATGGCGGGTGTCTCTTCTGGTGTCTGGAGATGATGCTAAAGATGGCGGGTGTCTCTCCTGATGTCTGCAGAGGATGCTAAAGATGGCAGGTGTCTCTCCTGATGTCTGGGGATGATGCTAAAGGTAGCAGGTCTCTCTCCTGATGTCTGGAGATGATGCTAAAGATGGCGGGTCTCTCTCCTGATGTCTGGAGATGATGCTAAAGATGGCGGGTGTCTCTCCTGGTGTCTGGAGAGGATGCTAAAGATGGCAGGTGTCTCTCCTGATGTCTGGGGATGATGCTAAACATGGTGGGTCTCTCCTGATGTCTGGAGATGATGCTAAAGATGGCGGGTGTCTCTCCTGGTGTCTGGAGAGGATGCTAAAGATGGCAGGTGTCTCTCCTGATGTCTGGGGATGATTCTAAAGATAGTGGGTCTCTCTCCTGATGTCTGAAGATGATGATGCTAAAGATGGCGGGTGTCTCTCCTGGTGTCTGAAGATGATGATGCTAAAGAGGGTGGGTGTCTCTCCTGGTGTCTGGAGAAGATGATGCTAAAGATGATGGGTGTCTCTCTGGTGTCTGGGGATGATGCTAAAGATGGTGGGTGTCTCTCCTGATGTCTGGAGATGATGATGCTAAAGATGGCGGGTGTCTCTTCTGGTGTCTGGAGATGGCGGGTGTCTCTACTGATGTCTGGAGATGATGATGCTAAAGATGACGGGTGTCTCTCCTGATGTCTGGAGATTATGCTGGAGATGGCGGGTGTCTCTCCTGATGTCTGGAGATGATGATGCTGAAGATGGCAGGTGTCTCTCCTGGTGTCTAGAGATGATGCTAAAGATGGCGGGTGTCTCACCTGATATCTAGAGATGATGCTGAAGATGGTGGGTGTCTCTCCTGGCGTCTGGAGATGATGATGCTAAAGATGGCGGGTGTCTCCCCTGATGTCTGGAGATGATGCTAAAGATGGCGGGTGTCTCTCCTGATGTCTGGAGATGATGCTAAAGATGGCAGGTGTCTCTCTTGGTGTCTGGAGCTGATGCTAAAGATGGCGGGTCTCTCTCCTGATGTCTGGAGATGATGCTTAAGATGGCGGGTGTCTCTCGTGGTGTCTCGAGATGATGCTAAAGATGACGGGTGTCTCTCCTGATGTCTGGAGATGATGCTAAAGATGGCGGGTGTCTCTCCTGATGTCTGGAGATGATGCTAAAGATGCAAAGATGGCGGGTGTCTCTCCTGATGTCTGGAGATGATGATGATAAAGAAGGCGGGTGTCTCTCCTGGTGTCTGGAGATGATGATGCTAAAGATGGTGGGTGTCTCTCCTGATGTCTGGAGATGATGATGCTAAAGATGACGGGTGTCTCTCCTGTTGTCTAGAGATGATGCTGTAGATGGTGGGTGTCTCTCCTGATGTCTGGAGATGATGCTGAAGATGGCGGGTGTCTCTCCTGATATCTGGAGATGATGCTAAAGATGGCAGGTGTCTCTCCTGATGTCTGGAGATGATGATGCTGAAGATGGCGGGTGTCTCTCCTGGTGTCTGGAGATGATGATGCTAAAGATGGCGGGTGTCTCTCCTGATGTATGGAGATGATGCTAAAGATGGCGGGTGTCTCTCCTGGTGTTTGGAGATGATGCTAAAGATCGTGGGTGTCTCTCCTGATGTCTGGAGATGATGATGCTAAAGATGGCGGGTGTCTCTTCTGGTGTCTGGAGATGATGCTAAAGATGGCGGGTGTCTCTCCTGATGTCTGCAGAGGATGCTAAAGATGGCAGGTGTCTCTCCTGATGTCTGGGGATGATGCTAAAGGTAGCGGGTCTCTCTCCTGATGTCTGGAGATGATGCTAAAGATGGCGGGTCTCTCTCCTGATGTCTGGAGATGATGCTAAAGATGGCGGGTGTCTCTCCTGGTGTCTGGAGAGGATGCTAAAGATGGCAGGTGTCTCTCCTGATGTCTGGGGATGATGCTAAACATGGTGGGTCTCTCCTGATGTCTGGAGATGATGCTAAAGATGGCGGGTTTCTCTCCTGGTGTCTGGAGAGGATGCTAAAGATGGCAGGTGTCTCTCCTGATGTCTGGGGATGATTCTAAAGATGGTGGGTCTCTATCCTGATGTCTGAAGATGATGATGCTAAAGATGGCGGGTGTCTCTCCTGGTGTCTGAAGATGATGATGCTAAAGAGGGTGGGTGTCTCTCCTGGTGTCTGGATAAGATGATGCTAAAGATGATGGGTGTCTCTCCTGGTGTCTGGGGATGATGCTAAAGATGGTGGGTGTCTCTCCTGATGTCTGGAGATGATGATGCTAAAGATGGCGGGTGTCTCTTCTGGTGTCTGGAGATGATGCTAAAGATGGCGGGTGTCTCTACTGATGTCTGGAGATGATGATGCTAAAGATGACGGGTGTCTCTCCTGATGTCTGGAGATTATGCTGGAGATGGCGGGTGTCTCTCCTGATGTCTGGAGATGATGATGCTGAAGATGGCGGGTGTCTCTCCTGGTGTCTAGAGATGATGCTAAAGATGGCGGGTGTCTCACCTGATATCTAGAGATGATGCTGAAGATGGTGGGTGTCTCTCCTGGCGTCTGGAGATGATGATGCTAAAGATGGCGGGTGTCTCCCCTGATGTCTGGAGATGATGCTAAAGATGGCGGGTGTCTCTCCTGATGTCTGGAGATGATGCTAAAGATGGCAGGTGTCTCTCCTGGTGTCTGGAGCTGATACTAAAGATGGCGGGTCTCTCTCCTGATGTCTGGAGATGATGCTAAAGATGGCGGGTGTCTCTCGTGGTGTCTCGAGATGATGCTAAAGATGACGGGTGTCTCTCCTGATGTCTGGAGATGATGCTAAAGATGGCGGGTGTCTCTCCTGATGTCTGGAGATGATGCTAAAGATGCAAAGATGGCGGGTGTCTCTCCTGATGTCTGGAGATGATGATGATAAAGAAGGCGGGTGTCTCTCCTGGTGTCTGGAGATGATGATGCTAAAGATGGTGGGTGTCTCTCCTGATGTCTGGAGATGATGATGCTAAAGATGACGGGTGTCTCTCCTGTTGTATAGAGATGATGCTGGAGATGGTGGGTGTCTCTCCTGATGTCTGGAGATGATGCTGAAGATGGCGGGTGTCTCTCCTGATATCTGGAGATGATGCTAAAGATGGCAGGTGTCTCTCCTGATGTCTGGAGATGATGATGCTGAAGATGGCGGGTGTCTCTCCTGGTGTCTGGAGATGATGATGCTAAAGATGGTGGGTGTCTCTCCTGATGTCTGGAGATGATGATGCTAAAGATGACGGGTGTCCCTCCTGTTGTCTGGAGATGATGCTGGAGATGGTGGGTGTCTCTCCTGATGTCTGGAGATGATGCTGAAGATGGCGGGTGTCTCTCCTGATATCTGGAGATGATGCTAAAGATGGCGGGTGTGTCTCCTGGTGTCTGGAGATGATGATGCTAAAGATGGTGGGTGTCTCTCCTGATGTCTGGAGATGCTGCTGAAGATGGCGGGTGTCTCTCCTGATATCTGGAGATGATGCTAAAGATGGCGGGTGTGTCTCCTGGTGTCTGGAGATGATGATGCTGAAGATGGCGGGTGTCTCTCCTGGTGTCTGGAGATGATGATGCTAAAGATGGTGGGTGTCTCTCCTGATGTCTGGAGATGATGCTCAAGATAGCGGGTCTCTCTCCTGATGTCTGTAGATGATGCTAAAGATGGTGGGTGTCTCTCCTGGTGTCTGGAGATGATGCTAAAGATGGCGGGTGTCTCTCCTGATGTCTGGAGATGATGATGCTAAAGATGACGGGTGTCTCTCCTGATGTCTGGAGATGATGCTGAAGATGGCGGGTGTCTGTCCTGATGTCTGGAGATGATGCTAAAGAGGGCGGGTGTCTCTCCTGATGTCTGGAGATGATGCTAAAGATGGCGGGTGTCTCTCCTGATGTCTGGAGATGATGATGCTGAAGATGGCGGGTGTCTCTCCTGGTGTCTGGAGATGATACTAAAGATGGCGGGTGTCTCTCCTGATGTCTGTAGATGATTCTGAAGATTGCGGGTGTCTCTCCTGGTGTCTGGAGATGATGATGATGCTAAAGACGGCGGGTGTCTCCCCTGATGTCTGGAGATGATGCTAAAGATAGCGGGTCTCTCTCCTGATGTCTGGAGATGATGCTGGAGATGGAGGGTGTCTCTCCTGATGTCTGGAGATGATGCTAAAGAGGGCGGGTGTCTCTCCTGATGTCACCTTAGAATAACCTTGCAGCTTTTGACGTGAGTGTAATTTCTCTATGGGCTAATAAGGGGATCTTGAAAGCCCCCCCCCCTCTTTGTTATTGACTCAGTGAGGCATACTCTAGCACATATGTCAGCTCCAGACCGCGCCGCATCTTTCCACCCAGCTTGGGGCATCCCTCTGCCCTTTTTTTGGCCCCTGGGGTAGGCCAGGTAATGGAAGCCCCATCCCTGGGAAACGGATGGGTGAAACACTCCCCTCCTGTCGCTTTGTGGCTCAGGCTTTCTGCTGCCAGGTCCTTTTTTAATCTCCTAATGACTCTTTCATTAATATAAAAGGGCTCCGTTTCCACTGGTCAGGGGCCAGGCTGGATAATGGAATGTAAGCAGCGAGCCTGGGATTGTTAGGTTAATGGAATCCGGGGATGGTTCTGGTTCTAGAACGCTATGAGACGGCGGCGCGCGGCGCTTGGCGTCACAGCCATGGAACCAGCCCAAGATTGACACACTTGGCAGTCGGCCCATCTGCTGGGCAACGACAGGCGGATTCAGACTGTGTTCTTAGCAGCTGGTGATGTACCCTTTTGTCCAGCGTCTGAGCCCTTTCGGGGTGGCATTCAGGGGAGTTGCTAGGTCTGGAAAAGACCCTGGGCTAAGCTGATGTTGGAACTGTTGGGACTGGGGGCTAGCTAGTCTTTTGGCTGTAGCTCCTGAGATTCTATCCGGGGCTACAAACAAAAGATCAGGGGCTATAGCCCCCTTAGCCCCCCCCTAGCAACGCCCCTGGTGGCATTTATACCTTTATGCTGGGTGGGCCGCCTTTGTGACATCGGCCTGTTTCATAGTCCTCTTTCTTGCTCTTTCCCTTACTGGATGCATCCCATTGATGGAGGAGAACAGAGGACGTTATAGATGCCTCCAGGCCTTCCTTGATAGCTGCCCCTCTTCCTGTCTGTCAAGGTGCCCATCCTTCTGCCAGACAGCTGTATGTCGCTCCATGCCCACCCCTTTAAAGTTTCTATCTTCCACATTTCCGTTTGCCTGTCTGGACCTACTTTTCCTCTTCCCTGCCCATCCGACCATCTCGTGCCAAATCCCCATCCTGAAATCTACCCATTCCTATCCATCTATCCCTCGTTCCCATCCATCCTTCTATCGATCGCCTCTCCATCCCCAACTATTACTAGTTGCCTCAATCCACATTAGTCTGCTCACCCATCTGTCCCCATCCGTCCGTCAATCCCTCCCTCCCTTCCCTCCTTCAATCCTTCCCCTCTGCCCTCCCTTTCTCCCCTCCCTTTATTCCCCCCTTTCTTCCTTTGTTCCCTCCCTTACTCCCCTCCATTTGTTCCTTTCTCCCCTCCCTTTGTTCGTTCCTCCTTCCTACGCTCCCGTTGTTCCTCCTTCCTCCCTTTCTACCCTTCCTTCCCTCTTTATTCATGTCTCCACTCCCGTTTCCCTCCCTTTCTTCATTTCTCCACTCCCGTTTCCCTCGCTTTCTTCATTTCTCCACTCCCCCTTCCCTCCCTTTCTTCATTTCTCCACCCCCCTTCCCTCCCTTTCTTCCTTCCCTCCCCTTTCTTGCTTACTCTTCTCTTCCTTCCCTCTGTATTCCTTTCTCTCCTCTTCCTTCCCTCTTTATTCCTTTCTCTCCTCTTCCTTCCCTCTGTATTCCTTTCTCTCCTCTTCCTTCCCTCCCTCCTTCTCTCCCTCCCTTCCTTCCTTTCTCTCCTTCCTTCCTCCCTTCCCTCCCTTCCGTCCTTTCCCTCCCTCCCTCCCTCCCTCCCTCCGTTCCATCAATCTTCCGCATGCCACATGTTCACGGGTTTCTTCAGTCATGGCATATTACGCCTATTGATTTCTAACCAATTACATGAACGCGCGCACAGCTCCCACCGGAGCGTCTGGTGGCTGGAAGGCACAGCACGTGTAGCTGCTGTTTGTGCTTTAGCCCTGATGAGTTGCTGGGCTCAGGCATTACACACGTTAACTCGATTATGAGGTGTGCGCCCCATAGTCTACCGTACAAGTAATCAAGAAAACACACAATTAATATGACATCCATATGGAGATCAAAACCCCACCATATGGGACTTGGGAGCACACAGTTAAGTGACGCAACAGGCCAACAGCACACTGGCTAAAAAAGTCAACTGACAGCACACTCCTTCACTCTGGAATGTACTCAATAGGGTACTGAGCACTCAGAGAGTGGGGTAGTACATATCATATAGGGGCAGGAGAAGGAGATAGTCCTAAAGCATCAAGGATGTGAGAGTATGGTCATTCTTAGCAGATGGGGAGCAGCAACAGGTAGAACAAGGCCTTGCATTGCACATGGGCAGGGATACAGGCTCCAGGTGAATGCATAACTCATAGGGGGTGGGCGTGGAGGCAGAATGCTAGTCCATTCCCATTGGGAGACAAAGATGAGGAAAGTGTGGTAGCCTATCGCCAATACGGAGCAGCGACAGAGAGGGTGGGCTAACTCATAGCCAGTAGGGTGCAGGGATGAGACTGCATGGCAAGTTATAGCCAATACGGAGCAGCGACAGAGAGGGTGGGCTAACCCATAGCCAGTAGTGTGCAGAGATGAGACTGCATGGCAAGTCATAGCCAATACGGAGCAGCGACAGAGAGGGTGGGCTAACTCATAGCCAGTAGGGTGCAGGGATGAGAGGGTGAGCTAACCCATAGCCAGTAGGGTGCAGGGATGACACTGCATGGCAAGTCATAGCCAATACGGAGCAGCGACAGAGAGGGTGGGCTAACCCATAGCCAGTATGGTGCAGGGATGAGACTGCATGGCAAGTCATAGCCAATACGGAGCAGCGACAGAGAGGGTGGGCTAACCCATAGCCAGTAGGGTGCAGGGATGAGACTGCATGGCAAGTCATAGCCAATACGTAGCAGCGACAGAGAGGGTGGGCTAACCCATAGCCAGTAGGATGCAGGGATGAGACTGCATGGCAAGTCATAGCCAATACGGAGCAGCGACAGAGTGGGTGGGCTAACCCATAGCCAGTAGGATGCCGGGATGAGACTGCATGGCAAGTCATAGCCAATACGTAGCAGCGACAGAGAGGGTGGACTAACCCATAGCCAGTAGGGTGCAGGGATGACACTGCATGGCAAGTCATAGCCAATACGGAGCAGCGACAGAGAGGGTGGGCTAACCCATAGCCAGTAGGATGCTGGGATGAGACTGCATGGCTAGTCATAGCCAATACGGAGCAGCGACAGAGAGGGTGGGCTAACCCATAGCCAGTAGGGTGCAGGGATACGACTGCATGGCAAGTCATAGCCAATACGGAGCAGCGACAGAGAGGGTGGGCTAACCCATAGCCAGTAGGGTGCAGGGATGACACTGCATGGCAGGTCATAGCCAATACGGAGCAGCGCCAGAGAGGGTGGGCTAACCCATAGCCAGTAGGATGCAGGGATGAGACTGCATGGCAAGTCATAGCCAATACGGAGCAGCGACAGAGAGGGTGTGCTAACCCATAGCCAGTAGGGTGCAGGGATGAGACTTTAGCGACAGAAAGGGTGGGCTAACCCATAGCCAGTAGGGTGCAGGGATGAGACTGCATGGCAATCTATAGCCCAAATGGGGAGGTATAGCAATGGTATGGTAATAGGTACCCCAGAGAAGCAGTATTCTGACTCATAGTCTGCACAAGGGCAAGGAGAGGGAGCATGGATAGGGAGAGTGTGGTAAATCGCAACCCATGGCAGTGTTAGGGTAATCATAGCCCATCAGTAGCAGGGTTGGCAAGAATGAGATAATATACGCGTGCACAAGGGGCATGAGAAACTAAAGTGGGCTATTTCATAGCTCAAGGGGGTAATGAAAGTAGGGGGATCTATAGGCCAAATGCTGCAGGTAGAGCCAACATCATTGTACACAATTACACAGATGACACACAGCCTTACCTAAACATCAATTGCATCATTAACATCCATTGACTCAACCACTGCCTGCCCTTCATCCAAGCATGGATTTCAAGCAACTACCAGAAGCATAACACTATAAAGACCAAATTAATTCTCCTAGGAAACCCCACAAAGCATACCCAAGTCCAGAATTGGTCCGATGGACACGTAGTTCGACTGATTCATGTCTCAACTCTCACCCGGTGCAAATTCTCTCTGCTTTACCATCGACTGTGTCCTCTCATTCAAAACACAAATTGCCAGGAGGACCAAGAAGACCCAAGCAGCGTGGTACCAGCGTGTGCGCTTTCCAGCATTTCAGAAGTTATCCAAGCTCTGGTCATCTCCCACCTGGATGACGGCAACACCCTGCATGCAGTAGGCCCAGATGCACCTGTGCCCCCCACCCCGCAGGCTGCACAGCGCACTACAGCATGCCTCATCACCGCAGCACAGGGAGAGTCCAACTACATCACCACCATCCTCATGGACCTGCACTAGTTATCCCTTCAAGCATGTTCACTACAACCTCAATCACCAGCAAAGCAGTCACAACCAAACCACCGCACAACCAGGGTGGGAAACCCACCAGTAGGGAGACCAACACACACCCAAAAGGCACTTCATCGCAGACTGGAAACTACAAGCGAGAAAACACTAGGAAACTGTCCTTTTCCTTGTACACACTGTGACAACTCTGGGCAATTTGTCCCTTCTTTGCAGTGCGGAGCCACCCCCTTTGAGGCTAGGGCAGTCAGTCCTCTAGGACAGACCCTCCCTGGGGATCTGGTGATGTGGGACCTCACTGGGAGTGACACCCCTCTAAGGGACAAGGACTCCCACTCTTACAAGGAACTTCCTTCCTACAAAGAACACTGTCTCTGCATACATTGCAATAGAAACGACTGCTATTATTACTGTGGATTGGCATACCCAAAATACTATCATTATTTCAATATCGTTGGCTGAAGGCAATGCTGGTATCTTCATGAAGGCAACAGCTGTTGGAGCTCATCTCGCCCCATGGAGCTACAGCGGCGAGAATAAAGGGATGAGGAAGCTGGAATACAGGACAAGGGATCCTACTCAGGGCATGCCTCTGATATTTGAACTTTCGGGAGGGACAGAGCCACACTAGACCGCAGAGCCAGTGGTAGCGTGGAGAGAACAGAGCAAGAGAGAGTTGCCGGGAGGCCGGTGTTCTGAATGGTGACAACGCCAAAACAGAGACAGAGATGGGGCAAGCAAAGAGACCGTCTTGCCTGGTGACGCAACCTCAGGGCAGCACGTTTACTGACGTTAAGACTAGGTCGCAATGGAGAAGCAAAATCCCTGATATCCGTACACGAAGTGTAGCAACTGCCGAGCTGGGCAGGCACTGGGAAGCGAGCATGCCCGAGACGGTAAAGCCGCGGAGAGGGACCAACGGTTACATCCCTGAGTTGAGAAAGCCAGAAAGCAAAAGGGGCTTGACGGAAGAGAGCAAGATAAGAGTCTTGAGAAGTCAAAAAGGTTGCAGGACCCTGATAAACCCGATTGCCGGACACAGGCAGTTGCCCAACAGAGACACTGTTGAGCTGAGTGAATCAGAGAGTCAGAAGGCTTTGGAGAGCCCTAGAAAATGAGTAGCATATTTTCACGCTTGGAAAACAGGCAACCTGTAGGGTTTAATTATTCAATCCTGGATTAAGAACAAATTGCTTTGGTTTCTTTAGGCAGGGAAAATCCCTCATATCAATAGGGACAGATAGGCATTTTTTTCTCTTACTTTAACATAAAATCCCTTTAAATGTTAATGTCTAGTCCGATGCCGCCTTCTGGTTCACCACAACACCCTGTCTCTTGATCAAGTTACCAACACAGATAAGACTGGCCCCCTGCATCCAGAAAGGACCTGAAGACTATACGTTTCAAAGAACATCTCCCCAATCACTGAGCACGCGACTGAACGCAAATTCTTCGGTATTAAGTCCAAAGATCTAATTCTGTTTTCTGAATAAGAAAAAGGTCCATTTATAAAGGCCGTTCTGAGACCTCAGAGCGGTCTTTCTAAATCGAACTGCCACGCCCCTGCCGCACACAAGTGCCCTTAGGGGCTGACAGGCAGGGCCTGGCCGGAAGACCCAAGACATGGCCGAAACGGGTAAGTGTGTTTGTTTTGGCGTGTCTGTGTATGTTGAGGTGTGTGTGTGTCTGGGAGTGTGTGTTTGGGATGTAGTTTTTCAGGGGGAGCGGGAGGAGAAGAAACCCTCAATTTTAAAGATAGAGGGTGGGGGATTGGATGAAGGGGGTTTGCTGGGTGAAACGCCCCCAAAAAGTGAAATATGTTGAATATTGTGGGCTGCACAAAATTGGCTGAAAAAAATCTGTCTTTTTGGTGTGCGGCCTGCAATATTCAACATTTTCATGTAGAACCAATTTTTCTCCTTTCAGAGCTCACCCTCTCTGCTACTCCTACCCATTCCAGGCCCTCTGCCACCCCACACTGCTACTTGGTGTGTAGCTCTATGTATAGTGATCTGTTAGTCCCAGGCATAACTAGCAGACAGGGTTCAGGGATAAAGGCTGTATAGGTAAAAATACAGCAAGCCCAAGCGCGGATCACTCCTACAAAATCCTCCCAACAGGTGACAGCAACCCATGCCGGCAGCACCCAACAGCAACCCTTGCCGGCAGCACCCAACAGCAACCCTTGCCAGCAGCACCCAAAGGAAGACATGGTGAGGAAATCCCAGGGGAACAGCTTACCTGCAGGGGGGGTCGCGGACGCCACGCTCACCAAACCAGCATGCTACAGCTGCTGGAAGACCCTAAGAGGAACTGGGACATTCCCAGTTGTGGGCCACCATTGCTGAAGACCGGCCGTTATGCAGATGAAGAGGGGATAGGACTTGAGACCCATTTAGAAGCTCTACTTGATTGTCACACCTCCCTGGGGAAAGTGACTGACAGTGGTTGGACCAAAGAAGCAGCACAGGGAGTGAGTCAATGGAGGAGAAAAGGGGAGTATAGAAGGGAGTAAAGGAAGCAGGAAGGTGTGCGTTACTCAGTTGAGGTCAGAGGAGCATCAGGAATGCAGAGGGACAAGGCGGAGGAAGGATGGAGCAGAGGAGCACGGGGAGAATTATTGGAGGAGTGTGCACGTTGAGGTATTGATGGTACGTGTGTGTGTGAATGGTTGATGAGTAAAAAGGAGAGTATGGATTGAAAGAAGAGGTGACTGGGGAAGTGAACGAAGGGCAATTGAGGGTGAATGTGTGGGTGAGGTGAGAAGTAGTGTGGAGAGAGTGGTAGTGTGGTTATAGGGGTAGTAGTGTGGAAGAGGAGTAGTGTTGAAATAGGGGTAGTTGTACTGTAGAGAGAGGGATAGTTGTAATGTGGATAGAGGAGTAGTAGTTTGGAGAGAGGGATAGTAGTGTGGAGAGAGGTGTACTGTGTAGAGAGGTGTAGTGTTGGGAGAGGGATAGTACTTTGGAGAGGGGAAGTGTGGAAGAGGAGTAGTGTGGGGAGGGGTATGGCTAGTGTGGAGAGAGGGTAGTAGTAGCATGGAGAGAGGTGTAGTGGTGTCGAGGGAGAAGAGTAGAAGATGCTGTAGAGAGGGGAGAGAGTAGTAGGTAGTAAGGTCAGAGGGTGGCTACAGACAGTAGGGAGAGGAACATCGGAGGGATGGAGAAGGAAGAGTTAAGTACAGAGAGGAAAGACAGTGGGTGGAGAAGAAGAGGGGAGAGCAGGGGGAGAAAAGGAGAGCAGCAGAAAAAATAGGGAGAGGAACAGAAGAATGTAAAGTAAGAGACCAAGTGGGGCCCAAGTGTCTGAAAGGCATCAACCATTGCAGTTTACTACCTTTGAGGATTGTGGGTCAAGGATCACCTAGATTGTTCCCAGGGGGAGTTAGATAGATAAGGGGGTCACCTTCAGACCATCCCCACCAGTCAGACAATTATGAGTTAGATCTCTAGTGACAATCCAGGAGTTGAGGGGATGACCCTCGCTAGGCGTGAGAGGGACGTCCTTCAGAGAGCCCCTTTTTGAAGTGGCTCTGAGAGTTTGGTGTGTTCTTGAAGCCATCTGTAACAGCATCCAGAAACCCGGATAGCCTTTTGGCTTGTTTGAGGCAAGGGATACTACACCAGACAGGGCTTTGTGTATCTAACAGAAAAGTTATAACTCAATCAACCCTTAAAGCGGAGCCATCAAAGAGATTCACCAACATTGTTTCAGCAGCTGACAAATGTGTTAAGTACAAGAGCATATCATGGCACTGCTTAACCCATGTCTGGTTAATGCCTATACAACTATCAAACCTGTTGGTTCTGCCAGTATGAGATTTTAGGGTGGTTTCTCGCAGGCACTTGAGTATGAATGTTCTGGGCTCCCTCTTTTTCCTACAGAAGTCCTGTTTCAAAAACTGCAGGGAATTTTGTATCCGATGTCACCTGATGCGGCCTGCTGCACTTATGTTCCAAGCATTCAATATTTACACATCCTTTTCAGGAAGAATTCTAAGAAACAACCTCAAGGTCAGAAACACATCTTTGGGAATTACATCCTATCCACTCCTGCACCTGGTCAACAACGGGACGTGCGTATGCCTTATTTGTTTTCTCCATTGTGACTTTCTTTTTCAAATACCAGCCAGTTGGTTGCATCTCAGGTGCATATGGGCCCTATAGGGCATTGAAACTGACTAAATCCAAATCTTCAAACTGCCTATAGACTTTCTGTATGCATATCACAGCCCACATCCTACATTTGGGACACTCCTAGGGCTCTGGGGCATAGCATCTAAAGCAATGCTGGGATGGGGGGCTCTAGAACCATACATGGGGAACCAATATCTCACATCAGGGGGAGTCCACCCTATTGACACGATGCCCTGTCTTCTTTGGTGCAGTGGGGTTACGAAAAACCGGCATGTGAGCAGCTCAAGGAATCAATTTAGTTCTACCTCAGCCCTCCGGTGCTTGAGTAGCCAGTTGTTTCGGTAACTCTGGGAGCATCAACATTGGACAACTCTTGGGCACTTAGATTATCATTTGCTCATATGGCAAGCAGCTCGAGCATTGATTTTCTGGACCTGAAGATCAGTATCACACCAACAGTGTAAGTTACACAAACGTTTCGTAAAGCCACTGCTGCAAATGCGCTACTGAATGCCACTAGCCGCCACAGAAAGACGGTGATCTCTAATATTCCCAAAGCAGAATACATTAGTGCTAAACGTAATTGCAGCCAGAGCTCGGATTACAGTTAGGAATGCCTCAATACATGTGGTAGGTTTTTGTCTAGAGGATACTCAAGAGACACACTTAATAAGGCAGAGTTACAACTGAGTAATATACAGAGATCAATGTTTTTGACAGCAAAAGAAAAAGGTGTTTCCAAAGAAAGTAAAAAACTACGATTCATTACCCGATATAATACTGATAGCCACAAAGTTTTCAATATCCTTAAAAATCACTGGCACCTTTTACTTATTGACAAAGAGCTGAAAGATTGGATAGAATCTACTCCTAGCATTACATATCGCAAAGCACCTACATTTAGGAAACGTTTGAGCCCTTCATTTATGGCGGCCACATCTAAGACCCGAGACTGGCTTCGGAAGTGTCAAACAGTTGGTTTTCATAA
The DNA here is from genome assembly GCF_040938575.1 of Ambystoma mexicanum. NCBI lineage: Eukaryota > Metazoa > Chordata > Amphibia > Caudata > Ambystomatidae > Ambystoma > Ambystoma mexicanum. The sequence goes on along the minus strand of NC_090927.1, from coordinate 111,959,865 downwards.
ATGTAGTACTTGCTCTATGTGCCCGTATGGTCTTAATTTTGTTATGTTATGTTGTTAATTTTGGCAGACTGGGTGCATATCTCATTTGGAGATGTATTCATTGCAATACTAAATTGGTGATATGTTGTATTATATGAGTGTGTGGTTTACATTACACTGGAAGCACCACCCATGTGTCACAAACCAGGATTCAGGAACACCTGAGTATGATACGATTGGGAGCCAGGATGCCAAGTAGCCTCTCGTATTACACTGTCAAAAGAATCATAAATTGGATAATACCAAAGACCTTTGGTTTGTTGGATTGCTGCAGGTCTCCTTGCCTACACGAGGAGGGAATTGGCCAAAATTACAGAGTCGCAATCCTTGAATGCATGATATGGCCAAATTACGGCCGTTTGAAAATTCTGAATGGCCGAAAAAGTTCTACCAAATCACCATTCGGTACTGGGTGCTGTAGGGGTGTCCCCCGCATACTTGCTCACTATATTGTGAGTGGGGGTTGTGGTGTGTCCCCCGCAGCTGGCCTGAAAAAAAAAGGGAAGGACCCTGCAGCGCCGGTTTCCGATCATAGAAGTGAAAGGGAACAGGCGTTGCAGGGACACTGAGAGTCAGCAGCAAGGTAAGTAGGGGGTTAGGGATGTGGTGGATGTGTTGGTAGGGGTGTGGGTGGGGGTCTGGGAAGGGGTGTGGGCTAAGTCGAAATGTTCAGGGGAGAAAAGACCAAAGGTTATTTCGGAAAAATAATCTTCTGTCTTTTCTCCCTCAAACATTTCTACCTCGGTCTTTCAACCCCAATCCTGGAATCAGGAGTTTATACTCGGGCAATGGGAAGCCCGATTTACTTGTAAATACAGGACTGAGACTCATGGCCTAAATACTGACCATGAGTTTTCCGTTTTCCTTTATCAAAGGCCTTTTGGTATAACATTTTATTCTCCACTCCAAAGATGTGTCTGACTAGAGATTAATGTGTGTCTATTTCAACACTTAGCCATGATTGTGTGTGGTAAAATGGTTGCAGTCAAATGGTGATGTTGCATTGTTTTTATATCAGCTTGCCTGAATATACAGCAAAAATGTTTTATAAATAGATCCCACCTCCTGTTTTGTCTTTTTCTATGCCAAATTTTATATAATTCATGGGGTAATTTAAGTATGCCGAACAGAGTCTATTGTTAAAATGGGTAGCGTTTTATTTGAGGTTGCTTGCTCATTTCGAGCTGGTTATATTAGTGAGCATCTGAGCCAATGCTAGGGAGCCCCAATAGAGGGCCAGTAGTATCAAGGCAGCTTGCTCAAGGAGGGTGAACAACCTTGCACAAATCATTATTCTCGTTTGGTATTATTCTTTTACCTGTGCAAAAATATTCAGGCACTTTACAGTACTTGAGGAGACTACCCCAAATGAGGTTTCTCTTTTTCTCCTTTTATGAGTTTTGTTCTGTTTAAATGTTGAATAATATTGCCATAAATTGAGCATATGTTTCCTGACCCCAATGTTCTAGGTGCATGTTTGCTAGGCTAACATTCTAATACCAATCATGGTTTTGTGAAACCTTCGGGCTATGAAGCTATTCCGAGTAATACATACTGTGAGAGTTACATGCATGTACCTTGGGTACGCAGGCTGAAATTTTAATAGGGAAGAGTAGATTATATGGGCCTCAACTTGATTGTATGTATGCATAAAGGGCAACATATATTTCTGGGGTCAGAATGACGTAAGAAGTGGAGGGTGTCTCTGGTATTACATGCACATCATGAATACCTAAAAATATAATCTGAAAACTGGATAGAAAAAGAGTTATGCTCAAAAGTAAATAACACCTCACCGTTTGGTAGCCGAATATCTAGGCTGAATAGGCTGAGATAATTTCTAAAATGGATGCCAAAATATAAAATGGCGTCTTGGGAGCAGGTGTCAAAAATCCTTACTCATGCAGATAATTAATAATTCTTTGGCAGTACTTCACTGTAGATAAGCACGTCTGGTATGGTATATTTAGAATTTCTTGGCCAGAAAAAGAAAAGTAAACCTGGTTAATAGCAAACCAGATAAGAGCATGGGAAAGCTACCAATTAGACAAGGCAGCTGCTTACTTAGCAACAAATAAGATGAGCTCATGATATTTCCCACAGTATGAGCTGGCAAGTAAATTTGGCAGGGTCTCGAGAAGTAGATAAGGGCTGGTTCTTGGCAGGATATTAAGGATGTTTAATTATGTTTAGCTGAGACTGGAATGGGCTAATCAGTCTATGTGTCAGTCAGACAAAGCATGACAAAAATTAGCTAATGTGGCTTGGTGAGCGACAGCTAAGCCAACCAATCAAGGGCAAGAAGGGGTTTATTTTTGGCTGAAGGTACCAGGCAGATATGTATTGTGAAACGGTATGAAATATTGCATCATTTTAAAAAGACTATATAAGCAAGCTGATTATAGGAGCTCAGTGTGCTGCTTCCAGTGTCTTCTGAACCTGTAATAAAGATGGCTGTGAAATCTCATCCAGGCGTCCGTCCCTGCATAGTCTTTTCTCCAGTGCCAGAGTCTGCAGATGTCAAAAGCTGATGAGGGGATGCAGAGGTTTCCCTTTACAATGACACCTGAATTTTTCAAAGTTTAGACTTCCGGCCCGCAATGGCATTTCGGAATATATACTGAGGCTGTTGCGGGTCGGTTATTTTGGTTTTTTTTATACGCCGGAAGGCTTCTTCATATAGTTAAGAGATGTTTAGCTTCAAGGATGCTTATGAATCTAAGGATTGTTGAGTGTTTCTCAGACATATATTTACTTTTATAACAATTCTGTTTCATGGTTTCCCTGGCATCTTTCAAATGGTATCATTTACCGCACTGGCGGGGCCTTACGAGCGAATTTCAAGTACTTTAAAATGTAATCTCACCATGTTGCTCATTAGGTGGTGGTGATCATTTTTGATTGATTATTTGGAATTTTGGCTGAGTTTGATGTAATATCACTTGCAGAATTAACATTTCAAGAACTGGAAGTCCTCCCCATAGTACTCATCGCAATCAGAGGTATGCCCTTCTCTGCTCATCTTCTGATATTTTATAATTATGGGATCCCACGTCATTTGTAATGAGAGATTCTTTTTTGTAATTTTTTTTTAATTTGTTTTAGTTGCATAACAACTTTTCAAATATTGTATCACCATTTATACAACAATTACACAATTCATACAACACAAATGTTTTCCTAAAACAACAAATATACAAATAACAAATGAATCCAAATTGCATAACAAATATAAAAAAACCCGATAAAAACGTATTCCCCCTAACAATTTAAACTATTCCCGCTCCATTAGGCCATAGGAATATTAGGGTCCAACCAATCCTCTTAACATAAAATTCACTCAAACCTCCTAAGATGGGACCAACATCCTATCTCACAACGGACTTTATGACTTGTGAGTCTAAGGAAGCATTATGTCAATTTCACCACCTGTGGCTTCAACTTTCGGGAGAATCACTCTAAAGAATTGTACCACTGCAATTTGGACACGTTCTCTTGAAGATGAAAATATTATTTGCCATCTACTCTCACTTGAGGTATGAATGTGAAAAGTGAGAATATTAAGGAAGCATCTATTCCGGACCTCCCTTAAAGCCGAGCAGTCAATTAAAAGATGATGACGGGTTTCCTTTTGTGAAGTATCTAAGCAATATCTACAGTAGTTCTGTGCTGCAGTTATGACTTTACGCCGGGCCAATACCTCACGCGTGCCCCACAGATTAAGTCTGAACCTTAGAAATTCAGCCCTGGTCTCAGGTGAGAGATTCATTTTCAGCTTTGTGCTGACAGCTTCCATTAATTGGCAGCAATTGGTACATACCTAGTTATTGAGTTAGAACGGTAGGCATGGTGTCATATGTGTAAGAATGGTAGGCATGTGTTCATGTTCACACAGTTGGCAATTCTTCCATATTTTAAATCTTTTTCTGCCTATTAAGGCAATCAGGTTACATGTCACTTCAAGGTGTTGGTGCAGGGGAACATTATCAAGCATGTTTATGATGGACACTTTGGGGCGTGGCAATGGCTCAGATGTGTAACTATCTTTGGTTAATAGGCATTGTATTGCTATGTATAGTTGTGTACCAATGTAATGATGTTTCTCCCTTTTTTTCTTCTTTAATTTCTTTTTTCTTTTTTATGTCTCTTCCTTTTTTTTGGCTGGAATTGTTGGATTTTTGATTGTATATAGCATAATATTTGTTGCTATGATTGGCCTCGAATTACACCTGAAATTGTGCACCTTGCTAGACCAACCTGTAACTTTGAAAATCTTGGTGTTATGCCCTTTTGTTATGTAAAATGTTATTGTTCTATCAAAATTACCTTTGATATCAAAATTGGGGCACTGGGTTGGATATTGCGTTGTTGTTGACCGTTTTACCACTCATGTATTCAGCCTGGAAGAAGACTGTAAATGTCGAAACCCGCGTCGGCTGTTTTGGTTGATTAAATTGAATCTCTGTTAACTCAAATCACCAGCGCACTGTGATCGTGGTTATTTTGAATTGTGGTCTGAAACGTGCCTTGCACTGTGGCATACTTGATACCAAAACAATCCCATATCTTGAAACATTGCTGTTGTGTCTGTGAGTCATACAAAAATGGCATACAAATACCCATATTTGTCTGAAAGGTACTCCCCCCAACCGTTCTAAAGAAAGGGAGAGCCCCTGGAGTATATGAATAAGAGGTCCTAGCCCAAGGACTTACTTAGGTCATTTGGAATCTTCAAGGCCTAAGAATGACCACTATATCCCCTTGTTCCCTTCCCGCTTTGAAGCACTTCACTTCTGTATAAGTGATTTTATAAATAAACAATTGCAATTACAACTACTTATGGGACTCTCCCTCGTACCAGAACACCTTTTACATCAGCCGTCTGCTGACTCTCCTCCTATAATCCAATCCAGTCAGAACCACCTGTCAAAATAATGCCCTCCAACTTTTTGAAATAAAGAAAATTAATTCCCAACAGCTCTGGGTTGCTTTTGGCAATCAGCCTTGCCATTCCCAATGGTTTCAGGCTAATGTGTGTGTAGCCCAATGGTGGTTTTAGGCAGTGCCCTCCTGTGCTCACAATATAGGCAAAAATGGGTGTCAGCCTATTCTTCATGTTTTCCCTGTGCATTTTCTGGGGAGTTCTGGCCATCATGATGTTTTCAATGCCAGTAATGCACAGGTTTTGTGGTTGGTAGGGCTCGGTTGCATGGGTAAAACATCCCACATCACAGACCTCCTCTCTTCCTCCCTGTGGGCCGACCCTAAACCAGATGCACCTATAGTAGAGTTGCTGCTGCTCCAATCAGGACCACACAGCTAAGCCACCCCTAGAACAGGGCATACAAAGCCGTTCAGCCCTCTGGGGTTGCTCTAGGGGCACTATGGTGCCTGTGGGGCACCGATCCGTTTTCTGTGCCCCCAGTGCTCTCTACATTCAGTAGTAGAGCAGTGTTAGCCTCTAAATCAGAAGAGCAAACTGTATGCAACAAATCCCCAAAAAACCTAGGAACAATCGTCGTTTCAGGGGAAGAAAAACACTCTCTACAAACGGGGGCGGGAGCACTGGTGCTGAAAGACATTTCTAAAGAACCTAATGTTAGAAGCCCTCATGTATTACCTTTGATCTTAATAGTAGCAGGGCCAAGACGTTCTATTGCAGCTCCTGGAAGTACCTCTTATAGGTGTGATGCCAGACAATGACTTAGCTGTAGTGTTGAATTGAATCCGCTTACAGTGATCATTATCTGGAATAGCCTGCTAATGAACTTCAACCCTGTTCACATGGGTGCAAAGGTGCTGCACTGGGACCCGGACACGGAGAGGGGCGTGTTAGCCAAGAGCATCTAGCACCTTATATCAGGGCCATCTTAAGCACTTTCGGGGCCCTGGGCACGGACATCTTTGGGGCCCCCCTCCACCAAACCAAAGGAATTAAGTAATCAAGAATATCTGCCCCCCCCCCACACTGTCACAACCCATAGGTTGATATGCTGCCTCACAGCATTCAAAATGAGCATGTTTACTCCCTTAAAGTCCCCTTACCCGCTTCATTTTTGCTCTAATCAGAATGATAAACAAGTACCGTTTGAAGGCTAACATTATCATTCTACAAAGAGGTTACTTCTGTTCTAGCATAGATACAGGAGACTTTTTATCAATAACATCCAGAAAGGTATGCAGCCTGTAGTATTAATGCAGGACTGTATGTAAAAGGTCCATATAACCCAGAATAGACCGAGAACTCACATTAGCAGCCTCACAGAATGCAAACGTGCTCATGCATGGATAGAGGAGACCAGCTGGAAGGAAGGAAGGAGAAAGCTACACATACCCTAGCATGCATAGTGCATGCAGATTAGAAGCTACCAGGATGGTGTCAGTATCCAGACAGGCCGAAATTAGAAGTGGGACATGGTTTTCCAATGGTGTTGCCTTTAGAGATCAACAGAACAAGTGCATGTGGTGTGCAATATATCAATTTTCACTATTATAGTGGAAGCAACACTATAGTGAGTGAAACCACGAGTGAGGCTGTTTTGAAGATCATACCCTGAGAAGGAAATCACTCTGAAGGGCTGACAATTTTGAAAGGTTTAGGGATTGACAATTTCGAGAGGCTAGGCAATACAAGATTAAATGAGATGCGCAGGATCCCACATTGATTAAGTGGTGAAGGTGGGATTTGTGCCAACTCTGCAATTTCTGCTTTTGAACACTTTAATTACCAGTTCTTACCATGAACTAAAATAATCTCATTTTATAAAACTGACTTGGAAAGTATACCAATCACATTACCAAACATGCCCATTTTTAAAAACAAAATATTATAGAAGGGTGTAACACAGAATGATTCTAGCTTCATTCTCTCCATCATCAAGAGAAGTATATAAGTACCAGTATACCAATCAGTGTGAGCTAACAGATTTAATCTGGGTTTGTGTTTTGTATTTTAAAGCTATACATACTTCTAAAAAACTGGCTTGTGAAATATTTATAAACGTGCAGAAAAAAGCTTTGACTTTTACAAAAAAGCAGTGTTTAAAATATGCTTGCCCGAGTCCTGCAACATCTGGTCCGCTCTCTTCCGTCTACCCCTTCCACTCAAATCGCATACATAAGAAGAAAGATCAAGTAATTGGCTTAACGATGCCACCTGCATGCGAGAAGGCAAACGTCACGGAAGACAGTACAGTAATGTACGAGATATTAGATGATTTGACCAGGATCACTGTATTGTCTGCTGGCATAGCCAGGATACACGCATGGATGCTTTGCTTCCAAATTTCAATGCTTATTCATCTCTTGGACTAACTGCTCATCGTTGGAGGCGATTGCCTAGGTTTTACAACACCCCATCTGAACAAATCAATTTCTAGACTTTCACCATAAGGACAACATGTTCATTTTTATTGCAACCCCTGTCAGGTGCAGGTACATTGCTGATAATAGCACCTGGTGTGCTGAAAGACCAAGTACATATGCAGGTAGGTTTATAAACGTCAGACATAGGAAATGCTCAGCCAGAATTACAGGAATGTGCTATTCTAATCATGCATAGGAACACATATCTCTGCAATGAGTGACTAACACACTGAGCTAACTTCGGAACCATTGTGGCACTCAATGTACTAATATGCATTTCAAATTTGGCTATTGCACATGATCAACATAATTTCTACCGGAAGGAAAGAATGCTACAGGAGTTGTGCAGCAAGGAACACGCAAACTATATACAGTACAGTGAACACAGAAAGCATTACATGATGGATTGATCGAGGCAGAATGGACTTGCCAAAACAGCCAATAGGTTTAGAGCCTCAGAACCATGCCATAAAACATCTTGATGTGTGCTATTTAAGTCTATTGAACAATGGAATCTTACTTCTTTAGATCAGGCAGCCTTGTGGGGCTCCCTCCAAGGTGGGGGGCCGTGGGCAAGTGCCCCTTTTAGCATCCCATAAAAGCGTCTCTGCTTTACATGGCACAGGTGAGCATCACTGGAAACGAATTCTGAGAACTGAAAGCAAACTATTGATCAGGAAAACCCCACATCAGCCACAACCCTGACCCCTCTACGCCCCCCCGCCACCAGTCCTGCTACTATATGTGCAGCATGTGTCTGTACCTGGGCTGTTTCTTGGAGGAGGGGGGGCGCAGCGTCAGCTTGAACACTCAAGGTGCTATTCCCTAAATGGCAAGCAACATGTATGCAGCGTTAGGAAGTTAGTGTTTTAACCCTTTTCTTTCCGATACCATTTGAAACAGGAAAGACATTGATAAGGTAATTCAAGCCCCAACAAAAATGTGTTCTGACCTCTCTTCATCTCCGGCTCGTCTCCAATAATCTACGCGGTGGACGGATGGATCCCAACACCATTAACATCATCATGACACACACGCTCTTTGCCCGCTCCATGGCTTCCTATCCACTCCAGAACTCTGAAGTCTCTCAAGATTCTCTGCATAGCTCCCAGATGTCTCTATCAAACCAGCCCAGAAAACAAATACACCTCATCCCCGTCCCAACGCTCCTCTTGGATTCCACCATTTTAGTTGTCTTCTTTCCTCCGCTCTTGAAATGGCGGACAATCCATGTCGCTGCTTGCTGCCCAAGAAGGGAAGAAGCCTCCATTCCACCTGTCCTCCCCTTATCATCTCAAAGCTCACACACTGCTCTGCTTTCTACTCTTTGCCCACTCTCTGTCTCTCAACTGGATACCCGGCCAAGAGCAGCCTGGTGAACGTGTTGTTTACAGTTCCTTCAGCACAACATGACATGGCTCCCATGTGTTCTCACCAACGCCATGTCCATATAAAACGTGCAGCACGAGGAATTCTGGGAGGAGTTCTTGATGTGCGTCTGCCTTGGGAAGCAGCCAGAATACTTGCCCTTCTAGATGAAAGCATCTGACTTTGAGCACGTGTTGGGTTGGAGATCTACTGTGGCATTACTAGTACAGCGGTGCGGTAAAAAACAGCGACAACTGGATGGTAATTCCAGTACCGCTTCGCTGCACTACAGGTTTGGTGGTGAGGTGGGGGATTTTCTTTCAGTAAAAAACAGGAGGAAAATATGCCACCACCTTACTGCCAAAAAATCTGCAAAATCACCAGAATTACCACAGTCAGAATTACCGCTGATGGTAACTCTGCCGAAACTCCCATGGAGTCCTAGGGACTCCAAAACAGTTTACCGCCGGAATACCGCCAAACTCATAATGAGGGTCTGCATGTTTATTTACAGTAAATGCCAAGAAAGCATTTGTGCAAGGGCTGGAATCTGGAGAGACCCCCTTCCTTTTGCCCCCGAGGACTCAATATGCATGATGTGGCATGCACGCTCCCAAGGGCCCACTTGGCCTTTGTGCGCACGCCCATCGTTTAGCAATTCCCACCTATTAGGCATTTCACTCAGCAGCAAGCCGCTGAAATGAAATCCATACAAGATGGATGGCCACTGGATGGCCGCTCAGCAGGAGTACATGAAGCAGCCATCCACCCTCTCATTATGCAGACTCGGGAGCTTAAGAGCAATTAAGGGAGGCAGCATTCTCAGCCCTACTGTATCATTGCAGGCATCCATCTGACCCTGGACAGCACTGCCAATGCTTAACCTACTGGGCCGCCTTCAGAGCCACAGGGGGCGGGAGACGGCCCCTACTAGGAGCGTCCCTGAAACAGGGTCATTCCTAGAGACTTCAGCAATGTGTGGTATCCAGCGAAAAAACCTCCCTGAATAATGCCGTCAGCAATAATATCCCCAGAGCAAAATGTCCCAAGACAACTTTTGTGAAAAACCACCTCCAGCACTTCGATCTGAACATCCGAGGACTGCAGTTAGAATAGTAAGTTGGATGCCAGGCCTGACATATTTTGAAAGTGCTTTCTGACTGTAGTTAACCAGAGGTTTAAATGGCAGTGCTTTGCTCTGGTGTTTTATTGCCAGGTTGATGTTATTGCTGCCACGGTTATTGTGGCAAAATTATTGCTGGCAATGTTCATGTAAAGGATATTTTCACAAGCTAAATTTCTATAGGTAGGTAGGTGTGTCTGAACAACAGAAATCTTTCCCAACGGACAGTTCCAGGGGACACTAAGACACGCTTCAGTTGTGTACTCTGGGAACCCCAAGGGAGCCCACCTCTCTACTGTGAAATGCCTGCAATTGTAGAAGTGTATGTTATGCATGGTGGTATTATTGCTTCTATGGACTATAAGAGACACCCTTCTTTGCCAGGGGCAGAAATGGCACCCGCCATTTCCTCTATGCTTTTAATGAGCGGAACTGATGTTACTATAACCTTATTGACCGAGAGACGGGTGATTATCAGGGGATAATGACCCGCCACCAAATTGTGATGCCAGGCAATAATGACCCCTCCCGAAGTCTATAAGGCACATGGGGCCTCATTACACGGACGGCGGTAAGGGCACCGGTACCGGTAGACCCTTGCCGCCTTACTACAAGGTCCCTTTGCGGGTAGGTACTTTAAAGCCTGCTATTTAGCAGGCGTTAAAAACCAACCCACAAAGGGACCAGGGTGCTAATTACGGTACCACAATTTGTGGCACCGTAATTAGCGCCTTCCGCATTCCCATTATGCCCTATGGGGCAAAAATGGGAATGGGGAAGGGCAATGGGGGATGGGGGAATTACCGCCCCGCCAACCTTGGAATAGGGCGGTAATTCCCCTTTCCACCAAGGCGGTGCCGGTATTTTACCGGCATGGACAAAGGTGCTAATAGCACCTTGGTCCTCCGCCTACCGTGTAATGAGGCCCATAGTCACATGGTGGTATGTGACAGAGCGGCCCACCACAAATACCCATGCTGACTCCTGCAGTAAAATTCAGGAGTGTTTATTAAAACTTTTGCTGGTCAAAATGGCTGGTTTTCTTCGGGGCATTCAAAATGGCTGGTTTTATTCGGGGCCTAATGGGCTGGGGATATTTGGCACTAAGGCCAGCCCTTTCCTCTCTTCAGATTCAGCTACAGCTTGGTTCCCACCGCCCTAGCCCAGACATCCCTATCAGGGTTGTTAGTAATTCTCAGATCGGTAACCCCTATCTGTCTTTCTTCTCTCTCTTCACTTTTAGGTGTTTGCCCTATGGCGATGGCTCCCTGGCTCCCTAGGGAACTTCTAACTTTCCCTCTCCTGTCTTCGGTTAGTACTCATGAAAAAGGAAATGGTGCCTTCTTTCACCCAGCGTTACACTCACACCTTTCACACCCACTCGTTCCGGACCCTTCACTATACAGATCTCTTTAGGTGTTCTCCTCCCACTACGTCACTGTTCCTCCAATCTCTCACTGCGCCTTTCCACCTCCATCCTACGATCTTACTTCCCAGCCTCTTGCTATTGCTCTCGTTATCATTTCCTGTCTCGCTCAATGCCAATAGCTATTCTACCCTCCAACTAACTGTCACTCCTCCGACTCTACCTCTACTACTGTTCTTAGTCCGCTACTGCCACTACCTCTCTACTGCCTTTACTGCAGTAAGACACTTGGGGATATGATGCCATGTATACGCTTCTCGCTATTACAGAACCCAGGGATATGGTGCCCTGTGCACCCTTCTCGCTATTACAGAACCCAGGGATATGGTGCCCTGTGCACCCTTCTCGCTATTACAGAACCCAGGGATATGGTGCCCTGCGCACCCTTCTCGCTATTACAGAACCCAGGGATATGGTGCCCTGCGCACCCTTCTCGCTATTACAGAACCCAGGGATATGGTGCCCTGTGCACCCTTCTCGCTATTACAGAACCCAGGGATATGGTGCCCTGTGCACCCTTCTCGCTATCACAAAACCCAGGGATATGGTGCCCTGTGCACCCTTCTTATAGAACCCAGGGATATGGTGCCCTGCTCACTCTAGTAGCCCCTTTTTTACCCTTGGGGACCCTCAGGGATATGGTGCCCTGCTCTACCCTCTACTACTGACTATAACTCTACCAGTTATATTCTTTTCTTGTTACACCCACTGCCTACTACCTTTACTCTGAACTACTACTACTCCCACCCCTACTTCTACTCCACTGTGCTATTCCTATTCCACCTCTACTACTCTCATACGTTCCTTTCACACACACAGATACTCTTTACACTCCCTCCTTAATAATAGCCTCTGCACTCCACACTCTCACCTCCACTGGCCTCTCAGGTGTCCTCCACTGGCCTCTCAGATGTCCTCCCTGGCCTCTCAGATGTCCTCCACTGGCCTCTCAGATGTCCTCCACTGGCCTCTCAGATGTCCTCCACTGGCCTATCAGATGTCCTCCCTGGCCTCTCAGGTGTCCTCCACTGGCCTCTCAGATGTCCTCCACTGGCCTCCTGGCCTCACCCACTTAACCCGCACTTGCACACTCACACACACCTCTTTAAATACCCAACCCCCTCCCAGGATTTGCTACCTTGTCCAATCACTTACCTGGCTCCAGGGAGGTGTGGCAGGGGATGGCCATGGGAGGGCTTAAAAAGGGCTAGTAAGCCCCCCCCTTCCAACATGGATCCTGCTGGGAGTCACAAGATGCTGGAACACTCGAGGCCTGCACAGCCTTTTAAATAATTAATTATATCTCTGGTGGTGTAGTGGGCCCAGGCCTCCAAGGGGCCTTTATTCCATAAGAAATCCCAATCCCTTGTGGCATAGTGGTTCAAGGCCTTTATGGGACCTGTTGAAGTTCCCTGGTGGGCTAGTGGTCCAAGGCCTTTATGGGGCCTGTTGAAGTTCCCTGGTGGGCTAGTGGTGGCTCCCTTTCGGCTGCGGACTCCAGCAGACAGAGTTTGCTGGAGCCTGCCGGTGTTGTGAAGGACCCTTTGTTGTTTCGTTCGCAGCACCCCGTAGAAGGGATAGCACCCCGTAGAAGGGATAGCACCCGCTACCTCGCGTCCTCCGGCGTCCGGCTGCTCCGCGTCTCCTGGGGCGGCTGCTTCGTCAGTGGCCCAGAGGCGGCCATCACCACAGGCAAGGAGGTGTGGGGAGGTGGCCTGCCTACACTCAGGCACCCATGGGTGGCTCCCTTTCCCCCTTTGACATGGCCACAGGGCTGCGTTAGTAAATAAAATGTGGTTTTATTCTGTTGTATTATAAATACGGTTGTCTTCATAAGTCTTCATAAGTTAAGTATTTAAATTGAGAACTTGGTTATACCGGAGCGGGTTTAGCATGCGCATGCAGTGTCATGTAAAACAGTAAAAGATTCCTCTACAAGAAAGGGAGAGCACTGTCCCCTGTTTAAGCTTTCTCTTTGTTGGGTTTAATAAGATGTTGCAGTAGCAAAAAAGCCTCCTCACAGAGAGCAAGGGTCATGTTGAATACAATTTTGCCTGGAAATTGCAGTTTTGTTTTTAGCACAAGCACATTACACTGTGCTTTGCAATACATTCACACAGAACGACATACAATTGTGTAGGAATGTTTGTGTATGCAGAGCTTCCGGAACAACTTGGGTACATTCAACATTTCTTGACACAAATAACACTAAACAGGGGAGGCCTTCAGCCCTTCATGGCATGTCCTTATTGCAATGAATGTTTCCAAGCTTGGTGCAAATATCACAACAAAATGGCAGCCTGATGCTCATTACACAGCCGGACGCCAGCTTAGTGCCTTATTTTAATGTGTATGCATCTTTGGGCAGACATACATTACCAGACTCTGTGGGTCTTTGGCAGGCCTCAAGTCGAGGACACACGCAGGTGGACGGAGACCCCCCACTTTTTCAGACGTTCCCCCACTTTTTTCAGAGGGCTGCTTGATATGCTAATTTCTGGTGACACCACATTCCGTCGTCTGGTTAATGATGTTTTATCTCGCATTGTTTGCCTTTTTTGGCAGTTATGCCGAAACCAAGGATGTGAGTGTGCGATATCATTGATTGCACTCACACACGCCTATATTGATTTTTATTATTGTATATATACTCTGTGTATGATGTTTGTATGACATTAGATGCGATTATTGATGTACATTTTGTATTTAATGTTTTGTATTTTGAAAAATTGTACTTTAGTGGATTTTTTATTTTCCGAATAAAGTTAATGATGGTGATGGTAGGTTAAGGATTCCCCCACTTTTATTTTAGGACTTGGCCCTTGGTTTTTGGGGTGTAGGTAATCAAATGCAGTCTTACTAAGAGTATGTCAGATCTGGCCATTACCCTTTTTTAGGTGGGGGAGGAATACCGCGAGGCAGATCATGCAGACGCCCAGGGTTACAGTGGCACTGGAAGTAGGGGAGCTGCAGCACCCCCATACATTCTGAAGGCAATTTACTGATGACAGCCTAATTTATGAACGATCATTTCCTTTTAACTACACTGCAGGCACTGAGCTCCTTGACTACAGCAGTAACAATCTTGATTCGTGCACCTTCGAGGCTTTTCAAGTTCAGAGGCGCGTGTTTGTTTTGTGGGCAGGCTGCCCCTCAATGTTCATTTGCAATGACAAAAATGAAATCAGCACTTCTACCTAGATTTTCTAATGTTGGGAAATTCTAGCCGACAATAGGTTTAACAGTGCTTTTGTTGGGGCATTTTTGGCTGTGCTTTATTGTTTCACAGGTAATTTACAAATACTTTAAGATTTCTCTGTGTGCAAGTTGCACTAAGACCCCACAGCATTGAACCAAAGATGTCTGTATAGCTGTGCCAGAGGGGCCGAGAAAGAGAGAAACAGATTGCTAGAGAGTTAGAGAGAGTATGTTTGAGTGCCATTGCTAGAGATTTAGAGAGAGTATGTTTGAGTGCCATTGCTAGAGAGTTAGAGAGAGTATGTTTGAGTGCCATTGCTAGAGAGTTAGAGAGAGTATGTTTGAGTGCCATTGCTAGAGAGTTAGAGAGAGTATGTTTGAGTGCCATTGCTAGAGAGTTAGAGAGAGTATGTTTGAGGGCCATTGCTAGAGAGTTAGAGAGAGTATGTTTGAGTGCCATTGCTAGAGAGTTAGAGAGAGTATGTTTGAGTGCCATTGCTAGAGAGTTAGAGAGAGTATGTTTGAGTGCCATTGCTAGAGAGTTAGAGAGAGTATGTTTGAGTGCCATTGCTAGAGATTTAGAGAGAGTATGTTTGAGTGCCATTGCTAGAGAGTTAGAGAGAGTATGTTTGAGTGCCATTGCTAGAGAGTTAGAGAGAGTATGTTTGAGTGCCATTGCTAGAGATTTAGAGAGAGTATGTTTGAGTGCCATTGCTAGAGATTTAGAGAGAGTATGTTTGAGTGCCATTGCTAGAGAGTTAGAGAGAGTATGTTTGAGTGCCATTGCTAGAGATTTAGAGAGAGTATGTTTGAGTGCCATTGCTAGAGAGTTAGAGAGAGTATGTTTGAGTGCCATTGCTAGAGATTTAGAGAGAGTATGTTTGAGTGCCATTGCTAGAGATTTAGAGAGAGTATGTTTGAGTACCATTGCTAGAGATTTAGAGAGAGTATGTTTGAGTGCCATTGCTAGAGATTTAGAGAGAGTATGTTTGAGTGCCATTGCTAGAGAGTTAGAGAGAGTATGTTTGAGTGCCATTGCTAGAGAGTTAGAAAGAGTATGTTTGAGTGCCATTGCTAGAGAGTTAGAGAGAGTATGTTTGAGTGCCATTGCTAGAGAGTTAGAGAGAGTATGTTTGAGTGCCATTGCTAGAAAGTTAGAGAGAGTATGTTTGAGTGCCATTGCTAGAGATTTAGAGAGAGTATGTTTGAGTGCCATTGCTAGAGAGTTAGAGAGAGTATGTTTGAGTGCCATTGCTAGAGATTTAGAGAGAGTATGTTTGAGTGCCATTGCTGTTTAAGACTAAAGATATTGGGCCTCATTACGAGTTAGGTGGAAATCGGCGGTAAAGCCTCAAAAAAATAACCCTGTGGAGTTACTGTTACCGCCACTTGATCAGTCGGAATTTCCGCCTGATTACAAGTGATGGCGGCAGTGTAATTCCGCATTTATTGTGGGTCTTTTTTTGTGTGGCATTACCGTGGTGGAATTACCACTGCAGTAATTCTGCCAATTCTGATGATTTATGGCGTTGAGTGGGAAGATTTACCTCCAGGGTTTTGCTGGAGGTAAACCCTCCACTCAAAAGCAAAACTCATAATTTGGCCTAGTGGTAAAATTAGCGGTAACTCAGTTACCACTAATTTTACCACTTACCGCCTAACTCGTAATGAGGCTGATTGTCAATTTCAGCAGAGAGGACAAGGATTGACTGGGTAGGCTTTCTGAGATTCTGTGTTTACTCTCCAGAGCAAGAGTATGCACACTGCCATTAGTGTTCGAATCTTGCATTGTTGTGGGCGGGTTTGGCTAGAATACTCTGAACGCGTCCCCTTTCATGACCTCTCCCTCAATCATCCCTCAAAAATAACTTATTCCACTTAATCATTACCAGGCTTCTTCAAATATCTCCAGATGTCCATATGGGATAGCCTTTTAAAGTTCAGCATGGTTGGGACAGAACCATTGACATGTCAGGCACACCATACGTGTCAGTGAGACTGCACTAGCCAAAACATCCTTCTAGAAGTACAGGCAATTTGGAGATATAACCCAGCTACCTATTGCGGAGAACTATGTCTGAGGGGTCGTTCTTTTCCAATCACAAGGAGAAAGATTGGTGGGTTAACCTTCCTTGCAGAGATACATGCTTACCATGAAGGTCAAATATTTGAACTTCAGCTTAATCCAAATTCCACTTCAAAAGATGGCAGTCATATTTTAATTGAAGAGGACAATGAATACACTCATTAGTTGCTTTTAATATAGTGCCACCACTCTGCCAAAGCATAGTGCAGGCACGCTGTTCCCAGACGAGCTGTAATGCATTTATCGGGACAACACCACCACTTTGCAGGAGGACTGCTACATTGGTCAATAGTACAGAATTGGCACTTAGCAAAGATGATAGACAAGGAATGGGACAGTACCAGAATCTTTAAGCGTGGCTACCATATTTAATGCCCCGATTTGGTATGACGCACAGTGTTGTTGTTCACAGACCACACCTTGTACAATCTAACTCTCATGTCTGACTTTGGCACTAACCAGAAAGCAAGGTCTTTCAGAAACAACCACTATGTTACAGCCGACTGCTGTTGTATCTTTTTTGTGGTTGTTAAAATATGTGGATGTATATTTTCTCCCACTGTGCCCTATTAACATTCCTGTCTGGCTTTCCCTTAGGTATTGCATAAGGAATTGAGATGTATGGCTTTTTCTACAAAGATTTTTACTCCCACTGATATTCCTTTTCTGTAACACACCATTCAAGTGA
The DNA here is from genome assembly GCF_040938575.1 of Ambystoma mexicanum. Taxonomy (NCBI): domain Eukaryota; kingdom Metazoa; phylum Chordata; class Amphibia; order Caudata; family Ambystomatidae; genus Ambystoma; species Ambystoma mexicanum. The sequence goes on along the minus strand of NC_090927.1, from coordinate 111,942,572 downwards.
GGGATATAGACTGAACTTGAATGACCACTTCTGCACTACTCAATACTCATTAACCATTATAGCCCTCTGCCCCAGCATCATTGTCAATGGAACTACCAGTATTCCTATGATCTAATTATGGCTAAATTAGATCATTGAAATACTAGCAGTTCCATTGTTTGAGAGACCATATCAGGTGGTAATAGACCCTGCCCAAGGGTGAACTAAGGGCCTTTAATTAGGGCAGCGGGCCATTACAACCAGGTTTGTCCAACAAACTCCAAAACGTCTGTGGTGGTAAAGGCCTTTTGTGATTGTGAACAAAGAACATGGTTGAGAAAGAAATGGCAGACTGGTGCTTCAGGGAGACCTCTGCGCTTTTTTGTAGCATTCAGGAAGTCTGCAGGAGAAAGGATAGCAGATAGAGCAGTGTAACAGATGTAATTAGCCAATGAATGAGCAGGCGGGGTAGCCTGGTGTCGGAAGGCAAGGTGAGGAGGCGGTCTACAAAGAGGTGGAGATCCAGAGCAGCCAATCAGCTGCTCAAAATGCAGGATTGTAGCAGCAGATAATGGCTGCAATCTAAGTATTCTGATTGGCCAAGTGCCAACTGCCAGGTGCATATACGCATATTATGGAAACCTAAAGTGGCCAGAAGTATAAGGGGGAGACTGAGGGTTCTTTGCTATGCCTGAACGTGTTCCACAACTTATCTCAATGGTGCTTTTATCCCACAGCTTAAACAGATTGACAGTGAATAGAATAGCACCTTTGCCTCTATACTAATAGCATGGGCCAATGACTGGCTATACCCTTCAGAGATGTGGCTAAGCAACTGAAGCTCTCCTTCAACTACAACATCCAAACAGGGCTCTGTTTAAATAAGCATTTACTAAAAACACAAAATCACTAAACACACTAAGCACCGACGCTTGCAAGGGAAAAACACCCCGTAATACAAGCTAAATATATCCTATAGGAAGATAGGCAAACAGATAATTGTACTGCAGGAGGGATATCAAATCTAGGCAACTAAATCAAGGAAACAAAAAACACAAAAGAAAATAATCCCTTGTTCTTGTTAAATGTATTTGGGTAAGGAAGGGAACAGGGAGATAAACCAACTGTTAGTGCCCAAAGCAGTGCCAGGGGGCCATTTTCCTTAGGGTGCCTGATAAGGGCCATCTTTTCCATTTTTTCATGAGTTCACTAACTTCAACAATCTCAAGGCTTCTATGCACTTCTCTCTCCTGCAGAAGTGAAAGATTCAGTCTTGGTTTCTTGATTTGATGAGTTGCTTCAAAGAGACTTAATAAGTGGAGGACATCTTTGAACCAGGCATCTCAACTATCCTTCTTCCTGGGTTAGGAACTACCTTCACTTGCAAGTGCACTCACCTCCTGCAGGGCAGGTTCTACCAGTTAATGAAGTTAACATTCGGATTTAGAAATTGTAGGTAAAACTCCTTTGCTGCCAGGCTCATTTAACCCTTAGTAGGCTTTATCAATTAAAATCAACCATTCTCCAACTCTGTCTTTAAGCTTTGATAGAGGTTAGATGCGCCAATAGACATCTGTGTGATATTCGCCTGTCTCTATGCTGCCAAATGCGCTCTTAAATGGACTTGACATTTAAAATGGATTCATATTTTTTGTGTGCACATTAAAAAGGTAAAAGTAACATTTCCCATAGCTTTGTTTGTTTCTGTAATTGCCACGGCTGAATCCTTTGGAAGGAAGCTGCTTTATGATGGCAGGTGCCACTAGATATGACAGAAAAAGGAACAGCGTATGTAGTTTAACTATGGGGCGGCACTTTTAAATATAGCCCCTATGTTAAAATAAGAAAAATTACAGCCAAATAAAAAACATGCCCTTGGCGACTACTTTTTTGTAAAAGGTTTCTACTTAGATGGCTGTTATCCGATGAATATTGTTGCCAGCATGAGTAATTTCCCAATAGCTGTGTGGCTGCTACACAGGTTCACTATGGAAAAAATATAAGAAATTACGAATGGCTTACTCAAATGCGCCAACCTTTCTAATGAAATGCTCACAGGTGAGTCTGAGTCGTGGATTGTTTTTTGTAAATCTTTATTTTCCAACTTAAATTCAATTCATTGAACGAATCATATTGAGTCGACTTCACTCCTTATATACATACTTCAATTCAAATAAACAAATCGAGTTCAGTGTTAATTTCACACGATTTTGGTTTTGCTTATAGTTCTGAGCTAGGAACTATAAGCAAAACCAAAATCGTATTACAAGTCAATGTACTGGAATTCAAAGTAAAGCAAGGATTGATCTGTCATAAGGTGTGAAATTAACACTGAACTCGATTTGTTTATTTGAATTGAAGTATGTATATAAGGAGTGAAGTCAACTCAATATGATTCGTTCAATGAATTGAATTTAAGTTTGAAAATAAAGAAGATTTACAAAATACAATCCACGACTCAGACTCACCTGTGAGCATTTCATTAGAAAGGTTGGCGCATTTGAGTAAGCCATTCCCAATTTCTTATATTTTTTCCATAGCCCCTATCTTCTTAGCATGGTTTTGGGATTAGTAGTGGTTGAAAAGTAATACACTACTTTCTATAGTTAATAGCATTGGGGCTGCTAGCATCTGGATAGATAACTGTATGTTCATCACTTTCTTTCCGAATGTTGGATAGATGCAGCAAGAAACACATGGAAGCTGTTTCAACAGGCCATGTGCAAGTTTCTCTGCTGTAACTTTCCTTGGAAGTTGGGCTTCTTGGCTAGGAGTTACTGGTATGTCCAGAGACAGTGCACAAACGAAAGTATAACTGTGCATGTCTATATAAAGGGTGGCGAATTAGCTGCACACCTTACAAGCCAGAAGACCCACCTGTTTAGAAACCACCAACACCCATTTGTAAAGCACAGATCATTATATGAACGCGAGGCTGATTAGCGGACCTGACGTTCGTGCATAGTCCATTCATTTGAGCTCCTGAAATTTTGAAAAACTCAGGAGGCTTCGTATAACAGATGGAAATCTGCAAATTCTTGCTATGGACACATTATGTACCATGCAAACATGAACTCTCATTTTTGCATTATTGCAGTAATATTTTCTCGTAAAGTTAAATCTCTTTGAATTAACTTGCAGAACAACCTTTGCTAGTTTACCTACATTTTCAAGGCTGAGGGTTGAGAGAATTGGGTTTTAATGGGCCCATTGAACGAGTCTGTATTATGAAGAGCAGATCTGAGTGAATCTGGATATATAGAACTCTGGGTAAATGAATGTGGGTGGTATGCATTTAGTTCTGTCTGAATCAGGAGCAGAGCTCGGAAGGCGTTTGGGTGATATCAGGAATAGAGCTCAGAGTGAATAGTTCTTTTAGCAAGGGCAGAGCTCTCAGGGAGCCCATGGAGTCCCCAGAATAGACTTTGCAGTGACCTTGGATGGTAAGACAAGCAATTCAAGAGTGACACTAGACTTTAAAGCAACACTCCGATTCATTATAGTTATTAAAGGCAGATGTTGAAATGAGTTTGGGAATTCTCAAGCACCAAGCATTGTGTTATCTGGGTATTCTCAGGACATGTATTGCATTACATGGTATATTTTTTGCAGAGGATGACAAATGGAACTCAACATACATAGAAAAAATGTATGAGCAGGATAAAACCACATCACTTTTTGATCATCCTAACAAACATGTTAGTCTTCAATTTATTGTAGATCCTTTCAGCTGGGATCAACTCGGGTCAACTATTGTTTTATTTGCAAGTTATGTTTTACAACTTTTTATTTTAACATACCTATGATGAGAACTACACTGAATATTATGAGGAGACCATTTTCTGTGACATAATATTATGAGGATATGGTTTGGACCCAATATTCAGAGGAGGACCATTTGTCCATGCATTGTATTCCAAAGGTCATTAATACATGCACAGTACTATATTTAAGCAATATGGCCCGAGCAGCGGGGGCATTACCGACTCAGTTAATGCCCCGGGGTCCCCCGCTGCTGCGTTTCGGGACAGAAAAAAAAAACAAGAAAATGGCCACCGGGAAAGGGAAAACGGACTCTGTTTTCCCTTTCCATGGCAGCCATCGGGAGCAGACATGCTGGGCACAGAAGTGTTTCCAGCGCATCTGCTCCTGAAAAAAAGAGAAGAAGGTAATTGGGGTTGGGAGGGCAGAAGAGAGGGAGGGGAAAAAAAAAACGACCTGCATCCCCTGCGGGGGATGTTGGTAGCCTCCAGCCGTGTGGAGGCGTGGAACAGGGATGGCCCCGCTCCGAGTCTAAGGCCTGGTTGGAGGCTGCCATTGTCCCCCACTGGGGACAAAGGAGCAAGAAGGTAAGTGTGGTGAGGAGGGCAGGGAGGAAAGGGGAGGGAAAACAAAAGAAAAAGCTTACCTGAGTCCTCGGCGGGGGGCAAAGGCAGCCTCTTAGCCGTGGGGAGGATCAGAGCGGGGATGGCCCCACTTCAAGCCTCCTCATTGGCTGAGGGGCTGCCACGCCCCCCCTGCCGTGGATAAGAAGGCTGGACTCCTGGCCGAGAATCGAGGGATTCTCGGCCGGGTAATGACCCGGTGAGAGCCAATCAGAATGCGTAATGCATTCTGTTAGACTCTCGCCGGGTACTCATTCTCAATATTATTCTGAGTGTACTGTCATTTCCTACCATAGTGTTCCTTATGGAATTTTAAATATATAACACAGTAGTCCGCGTATTTGTTATTTCACAGGGCATTTTATTTGTGATAGGCATTATCTTTGCTGTTGATCAACATTTCATATGCACACAATGACTGCTAGTATTCAGTCATGCTCCTGACTGGAGTTACTTCTGGGCCCCTAGTGAAAAGTTTAACAACTTTAAAACTGTAGAGGAATAATGCACCTGAGCGCAGTATGAAATTGTAATAGTTCTCATGAATTCATGAGATCTGTCTCTGAGGACAATCATTGTAAATTGGTTTGAGCGATTATGACCAGGCTCTTCTGCTGTCAATTTGCAGTTGACTCTGCTGGCTGATTCTAGTAATTTCCTAGCATTAGGAAGACATTTGCATGGTGAATGTGTTTTATATAAATGCTCATATTCTCTATTGTCACACCACATCCATAAAATGGGGAAATGTACAATGAAATGCACTTATTGATATAATTGTTAAAATAAATGTGTTACAGGGACTACGTAGAAGGCTCCACTGAAAGACGTGCTAATTTGCATTTGTGCTCTCTGATTCAGTAGCACATATATTGTTCAAAACACATAGGGTTTGGAAAGGTGGTGGAACTGGGCAGCACCCCCACTCTGAAAACTGTTCCAGAACCACTGCCGGGGTATCAGACAAACCAAGATCATGGGTTACAGAACAAAGAGACGATCGTATCGGAAACGGTATCCTCCGCAACTCCTATCTTTAATTCATCAAAGAGATCTTGCTGAGTGATGCTGAGTAAAGGCCTCTCATTTCTCTTCCAGTACAAAGCCCATCCAATATTGTGTGGAAACAGAATTGCGCCAGTTTTTACAAAAAATAAGATGTCACGTTTACTGTGGCAAATGCGTTCGCTTACAAAAATACAATCCATTTAGGCCATTCGACCTTAAATCATTTTGTGTTCAATCAGTACTTGTTGTGCCCAAAGAGGTTCTCACATTTGAAAAGGTTGTTCTCAAGGAATTGTCTTCTGTTTGTCAAAGGAAAAAAAACAATGCTTCACCAAATGTGACACCTGATGAAAAAGGAGCACCACAGCAGTTAGAGTGATTTATGATGACCTAATAATTCTAAGTGCAGATGAAGGAGGTGGCATAGATAGCCGGCAGAACGCACACCAAAGCAAGGCCAGCTCATGCCCACACTCACACCACAGCAGGATGTAAGCAGATGTAGAATGTGCACAGGTGGCGGGAGCACAATGCGACGTGCCTTCACCTGCGCTTCACCCCTGCGTCCTCATGCAGAAGGAGGTGGCATAGATAGATGGTAGAATGCACGACGAAGCAAGGCCAGCTCATGCCCACACTCACACCACAGCAGGATGTAAGCAGAGGTAGAATGTGCACAGGTGGGGGGAGCACAATGCGATGTGCCTTCACCTACGCTTCACCCCTGCGTCCTCATGCAGAAGGAGGTGGCATCGATAGATGGTAGAATGCACGCCGAAGCAAGGCCAGCTCATGCCCACACTCACACCACAGCAGGATGTAAGCAGAGGTAGAATGTGCACAGGTGGCGGGAGCACAATGCGACATGCCTTCACCTGCGCTTCACCCCTGCGTCCTCATGCAGAAGGAGGTGGCATAGATAGATGGTAGAATGCACACCGAAGCAAGGCCAGCTCATGCCCACACTCACACCACAGCAGGATGTAAGCAGAGGTAGAATGTGTACAGGCGGCGCGGGCACAATGCAGCATGCCTTCACCTGCGCTTCACTCCTGCGTCCTCATGCAGAAGGAGGTGGCATAGATAGATGGTAGAATGCACACCGAAGCAAGGCCAGCTCATGCCCACACTCGCACCACAGCAGGATGTAAGCAGAGGTAGAATGTGCACAGGTGGCGGGGGCACAATGCAGCATGCCTTCACCTGCGCTTCACCCCTGCGTCCTCATGCAGAAACACTTTGTGTATAGGCGCTATATAAATAAACTATCATATCATATCATATCATATCAAGAAGGTGGCATAGATAGATGGTAGAATACACGCCGAAGCAAGGCCAGCTCATGCCCCCACTCACACCACAGCAGGATGTAAGCAGAGGTAGAATGTGCACAGGTGGCGGGGGCACAATGCAGCATGCCTTCACCTGCGCTTCACCCCTGCGTCCTCATGCAGAAGGAGGTGGCATAGATAGATGGTAGAATGCACGCCGAAGCAAGGCCAGCTCATGCCCACACTCACACCACAGCAGGATGTAAGCAGAGGTAGAATGTGCACAGGTGGCGGGAGCACAATGCAGCATGCCTTCACCTGCGCTTCACCCCTGCGTCCTCATGCAGAAGGAGGTGGCATAGATAGATGGTAGAATGCACACCGAAGCAAGGCCAGCTCATGCCCACACTCACACCACAGCAGGATGTAAGCAGAGGTAGAATGTGTACAGGCGGCGCGGGCACAATGCAGCATGCCTTCACCTGCGCTTCACTCCTGCGTCCTCATGCAGAAGGAGGTGACATAGATAGATGGTAGAATGCACACCGAAGCAAGGCCAGCTCATGCCCACACTCGCACCACAGCAGGATGTAAGCAGAGGTAGAATGTGCACAGGTGGCGGGAGCACAATGCGACGTGCCTTCACCTGCGCTTCACCCCTGCGTCCTCATGCAGAAGGAGGTGGCATAGATAGATGGTAGAATGCACACCAAAGCAAGGCCAGCTCATGCCCACACTCACACCACAGCAGGATGTAAGCAGAGGTAGAATGTGCACAGGTGGCGGGGGCACAATGCGACGTGCCTTCACCTGCGCTTCACCCCTGCGTCCTCATGCAGAAGGAGGTGGCATAGATAGCCGGCAGAACGCACACCAAAGCAAGGCCAGCTCATGCCCACACTCACACCACAGCAGGATGTAAGCAGAGGTAGAATGTGCACAGGTGGCGGGGGCACAATGCGACGTGCCTTCACCTGCGCTTTACCCCTGCCTCCTCATTTAGAAGGAGGTGGCATAGATAGATGGTAGAATGCACGCCGAATCAAGGCCAGCTCATGCCCACACTCACACCACAGCAGGATGTAAGCAGAGGTAGAATGTGTACAGGCGGCGGGGGCACAATGCGACGTGCCTTCACCTGCGCTTCACCCCTGCGTCCTCATGCAGAAGGAGGTGGCATAGATAGATGGTAGAATGCACGCCGAAGCAAGGCCAGCTCATGCCCACACTCACACCACAGCAGGATGTAAGCAGAGGTAGAATGTGTACAGGCGGCGGGGGCACAATGCGACGTGCCTTCACCGGCGCTTCACTCCTGCGTCCTCGTGCAGAAGAATAGTCAAGCAGTCCCCAGCTGAGGCACCAGTTATCCACAGATGGAACCTGCCCAGGTCTGTGGTTGTAAAAGCAATCCACCTAAGGGAATCCCAAGCAAACCCTCATTAAATGGACGAGTTTATGGATGAGCAAAGGAGGGGTACCTTTACATGCATGTCATTGTCAAACATCCACAAGCTGGGGGGCGTGGCTAACCGCCATGTAAGAAAGTCGGACTTCTTTACAGCTCTGCTGATGCGTCCAACATACTGCCGTAAATCTGCAACTTAGCCGTGGTAAACCGCCACAGCAACCCAGGAACCCAGAGTGAAGTGCCCAGAGACCCATCGACTGAAGTCTCGGACCCCCTGCGAGCCCGCACCGGGGAGAATCACCAAGGCATAAGGAGAAGGAGAGAGTCAGAAAATGGCGGCCGCCTGGTGACTGCCTGGGAGCCGTGCTTTGCACCCGACATCGAAGAGCAGCGCGGGCGAAGAGTATTGCCCTGACTTCAGCTGAGCATGGAGAGGACAACGGGAGCCGTGCTTCTGGCCCAGCCGGCTGACAAGCACACAGCGCCGCGTCCGGCAGATTGGAACTAGGACCTGCACCCGAGGGATCCTCCAGCGCAGGACCCGCTGCGCGGCCAGAGGAGAGGAGACGGCGACTGCATGCCTAATGGACCCGGGACCCAGCGCCAGCGTGTGGCATCGAACAAGAGGTACGGAGCGGAAGGTGGGGGCTGGGGGGATAGCCCGACACAGCGCCGTACAGCATGACCCCCCCACCCACCTGCTCCTTCACATAGACTCCACTGGTGGGGCTGCGCACCTGGGGGCCGCACAGACACAGAGCCCAGCGCAGCAAGCGGAAACCACAGTGTCCCGCTAAGCGGGCAGAAACTGGCCCGCATGGAGGCCATGAGGAAGTGAGGAGCCCCAACGTGGTTGGTGCCGTGGCTCAGGTGCCGAACAGAACGCTTCATGTAAAATCGGCATTAGCTGTGAAACAGTGAGAGCCCATATCATCCGCTATTCAACTGTTGCACTTTGGAAAGCAATCCAACTATTGCAGTGAGCCGGATGCAGGGATGCACATAAAGATTGTGTCTCCATTAAGTCATACGAGCATCCCTCACCTTGTCGGAAAGCTCAATCTTTCATCTGACAATTATTAACAAGGTATGCAAGACCATCTAACAGACCAAATGTGAACTATGTCATAGTATAAAAGAAGCGTAAATAATACACATACCCCATGTATATGGAAGCATTGGAGGGGCGTGGCTAACCGCCATGTGAGAAGGACGCGTCTTCAGTCGGCTCCAGCGATGTGCCCACCATTTGGCCGCTAAAACAACATTTTGCCGCAGCAACCACTCCCGATTTTCATGCCAGAGGCAGGGGTCGGCTGGACGCGCAGTCTGCCGAGGTTTCGGACGTCTGGAGGACTCCGCCGGAGAGAAACGCCGTGGGCCTGGCGAAGCGATCCGGCGCACAAAATGGCAGCAGTGATCGGCACGGATCGGCCGCTACACCCGGAGGCTTGAACCCGGCGAACTCCGCAGAGATCGGAGCACGCTTGACAAGGAGCGGGCGGGCTGAGGCGGGGATTGCTGGCGGTGCGTGGCTCTAGACCGGGCCTGAGTTGTGCGACTCAGCGCAGGACCGGGTGGCGGAGGCCTGGAGAGGCCGGGAGGGGCAGCGCGTGTGGCGGTCCCGACGGATGAGAAGAGGCGACCAACCCTCACCAGGCCGGGTTGATCCTCGCCCGCAGCAAGTCGCAACCAATCCGCAGCTGGTGGATTTCGGTGGAATACCCCCCTAAACGAAGTAAGGAGGGGGCGAAAGGGGCGAGGGGGCCTGGACTCCGTGGTGCGGGGGTGTGGAAGTTCGAGATAGGACGGGGAGGCCCTTCGCTCACCCACAGGCCGAACACGTGCACAGCCCCTGGCTGGGAGTCGGGACCAGTGACTGGCATACTTAAACATCCTACTCGGGCGACCACCCCAGAGGACTCCCTGATAACCCCAGGGGCTCTACGCTTTGGGCCGAGCCCCGGACAGGGGCAATTGCATCGCCGCACTATCAACTCCTCATGGGCAGCAGGCGCGAAGGCTTGAGCAAAGCAATGGCCACTAAAGGGCCCAGAAACAAACAGAGGCAAACAAGAATGGAGACCTACGCGGCCACGTGGGCTGCGGGGGCAGATGCCGTTCCTGACCATGGAGCCGCGGCGGGCAACGGGCCCCCCGAACCCGCTAATTCCCAGCTGCTGGAAGCCATCATGACGTTACAAAAAACGATGGAGAGTAAAATCGACGCAGTTGCTATAGACTTAAACTTGCTAAGGCAGGATGTACGATCCATAGCGGGCAGAACCGAAGCGCTTGAGACTCACGTTAAGGAAAACACGGAGGCGAAAACGCTGCTCCTCAAAGAGGTGGACATTCTAACTCAGAAAGTTAAGAATCTAGAAGACAGGGCGGATGAGGCGGAGGGGCGCGCACGCCGAAACAACATCAGACTCATCGGCGTACCGGAGGGAATCGAAGGGAATGACCCCACCAACTATGTGGAGAACCTCCTGATCCAGGAAATTGGAGCTGGTAACTTGTCCCAAGGATTTACCATCGAAAGGGCTCACAGATCCCTCACCAAGAGGCCACCACCTGGAAACCCACCCAGGCCGATAATAGCCAAGGTACTTAATTACAGAGACAGAGAAACGATCCTTGCTTTTTCCAGGTCAGGCGGCAGCATAATCAGGAACTCAGTGAAAATCGCCATCTACCCGGACTACACCCTCCAGGTTCAAAGGAGCAGAGCCCAATTCATCCACACCAAAGTTAGACTGAAAAACGCAGGCCTGCGGTACATGCTCCTATATCCCGCCAGACTGAAGGTCCTAGTCAACAATAAAGCCCATTTTTTCGATACACCAGTGGAAGTATGTGAGTGGATGGACAGGGAACAAATCCCGGACATTGAGATCAGACAGCGTCGACCACGCCGGTCGGAGCCCTGACCACTGCCACACTGGCCCAAAACCTGATGACGACAACACACAGCATGACACTCTAAATGCGGCAACACGGAATCAACCGGAGCCATACTGAAGACCAACGGCGAAGCATACACCTGCTGAGCCAACCTTTCTTTTTTCCCCAGTAACTCTTTTGGGTGACTAACCCACCCGTAGGGCACCTGTAGACTTAGGTCAAACGGAGCGGAAACGGGATAGTCAGAGGGGGGGCAACCCCACTAGACTGGTTTTATTGGTTAAAAGTTTAATGGTTAACGTTTTTGGGATGGAGAACTCATATGCTACACTCCTGAGAGCCTGTCACGGCGAGAGGAACCTCGCCGGACCGGTCCTATGTTCTGGGATCTTGCAGTTAAAGGGTCATGTTTGGGGACCCGTTGTTACAGAAGTCTTGAATACAATGAGGGAAGGGACACAAGGGGGTAAAGCCCATGTTGGGAACTTTAGTCTGACCACACCGAGACCACAGGAACACTTCACAACAGTAATATCACTTGTAAGGCCTGGGCCCAAGCAGAGGACAATCTACAGGTACCATGGCACCCATGGCAGGAAGCATTAACGTTTTAACGTGGAACGTCAGAGGCTTGAATAGCTTTGTTAAACAACGCCGGATATACACCTACCTGCGTAGATGCAAGGTGGGAATCGCCATGCTGCAGGAAACACATTTAACAAAGGACAGACAAGAGGCTATGGCCAAAATATGGCGTGGAACCCTAATTGGATCCCCCTACTCTTCATACGCTAGAGGGGTCCTGATATGGATAGACCCATCCATTCCTTTTAGAGTAGTGAACACAAAGACAGACAACGAAGGCAGGATAGCACTGGTACAGGGGACCATGGAGGGGAGGGAGATATGTCTGATTAGCACGTATGCACCTAACCATGACGCCACAGCATTCTTCCACTCCCTTTATTCTAGGATTGGCCCCTATGTAGACTGCACAGTGATTTGGGGGGGTGATCACAACTGCACATTAGACCCCCGAAAAGACAGGTCCGACTCTAAGCACTCCCGTCCTTCCCCCCCAGCCAAAGTACTCTCTAAACTAATAACCCAGCTGGCACTATGTGACCTGTGGAGGGAGCAGAACCCTGAGGAAAGAGAATATTCCTTTTTCTCCCCACCTCACAAGGTCCATACCAGATTGGACTATATCTTAATAAGCCAGGGGCAGCTTGATAGATTTGGTGATGCACGTTACTTGCCCAGGGTGCTATCAGACCACTCTCCCATGCAAGCCACCTGGGAGGTATACCCCCCTAGACCCCCAGTTCCCACTTGGAGACTTAGAGCCGAGGCCTTACTGGATACAGCCTTCCGAGAACATATAAGAGACAGCACAGAGGAGTACTGGCAGAACAACTTAGATAGTGTGGACTACATCGGAACAGCTTGGGAGGCTTATAAAGTGGTTATGAGAGGTGAGATGATTGCCACAATTGGGGGTACCCTGAAGTCCATCACAACCTCCCTAGTGGGCGCTGAAAAAGAACTGAATGTGCTGGAAGGCGAGGCAGACTCGACCCCGGAACATATACAGAAAATTACTGAATTGAGACAGGCCTGCCTGGCTCACTGGGAGTCGCTGGGGAAACTGAGCTTCGCTAAACATTCTGAAAGAACACACGCACTGGGGGATAAACCTGGTAAACTATTAGCTTGGCTCTACAAAAGAGAAGTCCCCAGGTCACCCATTTGCTCCATACTCAGACCAGATGGCACCACAGCACATACCCAAGATGAGATTAACTTGGTCTTCTCCGAGTTCTACCGAGAACTATACTCCAAATCCCCGCCCCCCACCAACACTGAAATAGAGGATGCCCTGAGTAGCATAGTGCTGCCTTCACTAGATGCCCAATCGGCTGAGGCCCTAGAGGAGCCAATTACCCCAGATGAGGTGTTGGCTATAATCAGATCCTTACCAACCGGAAAAGCGCCAGGCGCTGATGGCATACCAGGGGAATTTTATAAGACATACGAAGACGCCCTCGCCCCAATGCTAGCACGGGTTTTCAATGAGGCATATGAGCGGGGCACCCTCCCTGACTCCATGAGGGAGGCCACAATCATCCCTTTGCTAAAGCCTGGAAGGGATGGAACGGACTGCGGGTCTTATAGACCACTTTCTATGCTAAATGTGGACTGCAAAATACTAACAGCACTTCTTGCAAATAGGCTACGCAGAGTGATCCCCCAGCTGATCCACCAAGACCAGACTGGCTACGTACCGGGGCGCTCTATTACCGAAAACCTGCGTAGGTTGCACCACATCATATACGCCACTGAGCATAACCCCCGAAAATACGCGGTGGCGTCATTGGACGCCACCAAGGCCTTCGATTCGGTGAGATGGGAATGGTTGTATGCTACTATGGGCAAAATGGGGATCGGGCCCGCCTTCCTGAAATGGACCCAATTGGTCTACGCCCGCCCCACCGCCAGAGTGCGCACCAACAGGACGTATTCTGATAAATGGCCCCTTCACAGAGGCACCCGACAAGGATGTCCACTGTCCCCCATGCTCTATATTATTGCGGCTGAGCCGGTAGCAGCGTATCTCCGACAAGAATATGGTGACGGGGGCATTGAACTGGATGGGGTGACTCATCTTGTGTCCATGTACGCAGATGACATGCTGCTATACTTACACAATCCAGAGCACCTCCTGCCCTACATACTAGAGACCCTAGAATGTTTTCATAAACTTACGGGCATTAGGATCAACAAGGAAAAATCGTGTCTTTACCCCTTGGCTGCTTTACATAGGGACGAACTTGGATCCCTACCCCCACTAGACCTTAAATGGCAGCCGACATCCTTCAGATACCTTGGGGTCACCATACACCGCAGCCCCAGCACGGAACATATCCTTAATACAGTCAGAGCCAAAGTCTCCCTTGATAAGTCCATGGTCTTTTGGGGGAAACTCCCTCTCTCGGTGGCGGGGCGGGCGGGTCTACTCAAGATGGTAGCACTCCCACGTCTACTGCATTTCTTCACAAACGTTCCCTTCAACATTCCCCCCTCCTTTTTCAGAGACTTGAACAAACTTTGTAGAAGATTCCTCTGGCAGGGGGGTAGGCACAGAGTGGCGCTTGAAAATCTCCAAAGACCCTACGAGAGGGGGGGGCTGAAGGTCCCTAATTTCGAGCTATATTACTTGGCCAGCCAGCTTAGACACGTGACACAATGGATGGCCGACGAAACCACCACTGATACCCGACTTCTCCAGCCGGCCCTGCCTACGTTGCTACTTAGGGACACACTGTGGGTTGAAAGGGAGACACTAAGGCATTACCCTTATCTAGTTCAACTTGGGACCTAGCTCTGGAGGCGTGCCTGCGTAAAAGTGGGGACTGCGGATCCGCTCTCCCCGCAGATACCCATCGCCGCAATCATGGCCAAACACCCATGGGGGCACAAGGAAATACGCACCCTATGGGAACCTTGGGGGGTAGCGGTGCTAGGGGACCTCACCAGCGAACAAGAACTAATGTCATTCATCAGTGAGTCTACAGGCCTACCCACAGGCCAGTTTCTGCTCCACAGGGCGGTAATCCAAGCCATAAAGGAGAGATGGCCGGAAGCCGCAAACCAGTTCATAGAAAACGAAACCATCGAGTCCATGCTCGACACTGCTGAGGGAGGCCACGAAACCTCCAGACTATACGAAGCGTTGCTGCAGGGCACAACCACAAACGAACTCAAATGCAAGAGCAGATGGGAGATCGAATTGGGTAGGGAGTTTGAAGATAAAACATGGGAAAAGATAACCCACTACCACAAAAAAATATCTAGGAATGCCCGCCTACAGCTCATCCAACTTTACATTACTAATAGAGCCTACCTCACACCAGAAGCCATATCTAGGTTCAGGGGAGCCGCAGTCCAGACATGCCCCAAATGCAATACGCCAAAGGCCGGAATGACCCACATGTTCTGGGGTTGTCCCTCTGTTCAAAGGTTCTGGGCTCAGGTGAAGGAAAAGGTAGCATATGCCGAAATAGTAGTTGACATTCTTGACCCAGCAGCCTGCATATTGGGTAGCTATACAAGAAACAGCAAAAACAAACCCCTCAACAAGCTCAAGGACTTAATATACATAACGGCGAAAAGACGTATAGCTATGAGCTGGAAAAGCGCAAGAGGCCCGAGTGAAGCCCTCTGGTGGGCCGATCTCAAAAGATGGATAACGGCCGAGACTGCTGCTTGGGAAACTGCAATCCAAGTACAGAGATTAGAATCCAGCGAGGAACTACTCCGGTGGGTGGCATTAACTGTGCCACTGCTCCACCCAGCAGCGCGAGAGAGCGCTTCGGAAGGCTCTGACAGTCCAGGGCCGTCGAGGGTCTAAAACAAGGATTGAAGGTCTAACTGTGGTCTCGGGAGAGGCGGGTGGGGAGGGAGGGGGGGAATTGTTTTATGTTCCTCTGAAGTACTCATGTGGCAATGATTAACCATTGATTTTATGTGTATAGTTTGTTGTAAAATTAATAAAGACATTTAAAAAAAAAAAAAAAAAAAACATCCACAAGCTGAAAACCAGGCAGCTCTGCCACATCTCCACCTTGTTGCCAGTTACTGCCCACTGCTCAGCCTTCATAGTTTGTCAATTACCTGCCTGGAAGCTATGCAGTGATTATATTGAGTATAAAATAACTAATGAAATTACAACAAATACAAAAACAAACCAAAACGAAAATAACTAATTTGGTAAAATACTAGAAATGGGGTTGGGATTGGGAATAGTGGTTTTGGGGTGGGGAAAAGTATTAGTAAAATAAAAGGTGTGTCTTTGTGGGTAACTCCCCTAAACAACGAAAAAGAAATGAGTTATTTTGGTATTGGTTGTTTTGTATCCGTTGAAATTTCATTCATTGTTTTGGGATTTGATGACATCATATGTAAGTGCCTGGAAGAATGCCCAAGGAAGGGCTTTTCAGTTTAATGAGGTGCCATGGTTCGCCCAGCAGCCAGTGTCTGCAGGCTCACTGCCCAATGATTGGTCGCAGGATGATTTTTCAGAGTCAGTCTCCGTCACCTGACAGAGGTGGGGCCCTTACTGGGCTATCCTTCTCAGCATATGCTCCTAATTTGATGAGGTCCAGATAAGGGCCCCACCTTGATCGTGAGCCGACAGAGGGGCGCACGGCAAAATGGCAAAGCGCTCATCATCCTAGCTGTCACAGATTTAAAGATACGGCACACTCCAGTCCAGGACTCTTTCTACTGGCCAGGGATGCGGCGCACAATTAAAATGCTTTGAAGTTTATTACATTCAGATTCTGTTTTTGAGAAGGCAGCCAACCCATCTCACACCCCCCTTGATGTTCACCCCGTGTCACAATGGACCATGAACCAGGCCGCTGTTTATTAATGAAATATTTATTTATTTTAAAAATTCAAATGAAAATCAAACAGATTCAGTATAGGGCAGCAATCACCATTGTGGTGATAATTACACAGCAAAAGGATAGGATACACATAATTTAACTTTCTAACATCAGACACATCAATGCAAAAATGAAAGAAAGCAAGATTACTTTTTGCGCAGTACTTTTAAATGGCACCACGGTTATGCATTCTCCATGCAACACTCGCTCAAACCCCTGTTAACCAAGCTTTGTGTGGGTGGAGAGGAGTAGCAAGGAGTCAGGTATACTAGGCAAAAATCGGATTGAAAATCCGACCTACCAACCTTCAATGGGAGGGCAAAATCGGATTGAACTTCCTTGAAAAATGAGCAAAATGGCACTCAGAATTACTGAATAGTTATTTTACATGTGCGGTTGCATGGATAAGACAAGAATTTGTGTGGCTGTACTAAAGAAGCAAGAAAACTTACAAGCTACAAGGCAAGATACTAAACAACAGTCATACAGGTTAGAAAAGAAATCGACTTTGGGAAGGAAAAACAGTGCAGCAATAATCACACGTGTCAAAATTGCAATTTCATAGTTTTTACGGGTTTAATGAGTGAAATGAGCTGAACAGACAGAATCGAAAATCATTTTTGCTCAAGGGGTACCGAGGCACATTACAGGTATGATACTAAAGTGAAAGGGCGACTCTGGATGGGTGGCAGTATGGGATTCTTTATAGGGAAGGAAAATCGTGTTTTAAATGGAAAACACTTTCATAGGCAACTCGGGTTTGTTACAAAAATAATTTATTCTACTGCTACTATATTTTAGTGGCTAGATCACTAAAGAAAGACACGGCACACGAGGAGATTAATTTTCAAGATTAACCTATTCACGCCGCGTTCCTCTCTATGGGAAATTAATTAATGTATTCAAAATAGTACGTAGGACTTACACAAAGGACTGAAATGATTTGGAAAGAATTGCGTTAACACATAGAGACTAACACAGATTTTTCTAAGGGCAGGATAGAGGATTCTGAAAATTTAAGAAGTTAATAGGGTACTTATAGGATTTCTTATAGGATTGGACAGAATGCAAGGAAACAGAGCGGTGTATACAGCTTTTTGGTTAAGGGGGAGGGGTGATACTTACAAAATGCACTTGAGCTAACCAGATCTCTGGACAGCGGGACAAGGGTCTGGTCACTGCGCAGTAGCGAAGCTATCCTTTAAGGGGACAGTGAGGCAATCGGGGTCTGGTCACAGTGGACAGTGGGGTGCATCAGCTGGGCAAAGGCAGGTCTGGTCACTGAATTCTCCCAAAAAGGGTCCGCAGCCTTTCCTCCTTTCTCCCTGAATTATTGGGATTTTTGTAGGGTTTAAATCTGGATAGGAGGTTCTGCCTGCATAGGAGGTTCTGCCTGGATCTGGAGACTTGCAGGGTGAATGTGGAATGTTGAATGTCTGGATCTCTGGATTTTGAAGGTTGGATTTTTTTAATGTCTGTCCTGAATTTTGAATGACTCCTCCTTTTATAGGCAGTATGGCCTCAGAGGATTTTTACTATGTGGGAGGAAATAACCGGGACATACCTCTGCGATAGGATAGGTCAGGGTGTGGATGTCACTGCCTCCATGTAAGCAGATTGGACCCAACAAAGTGACATCAGTTTTAGAGTGGGTGTTTTATGATGTGCTTTGTTATACCACAGTGACTTTTGCCAAAATCAGTTATGAAACAAAACCCTTATATTTACAATTGTTATCCTCCTGAAGATCTGATGGGCAGACCCCATATTTTAAAAGGCATATGCCATTCCAATCCCGAAGTTTGTACAATGCTGTTTTGTCCTTCTGGCAATCTTTAGCAATTTCTATGGAAAATATTTCCCCTAAAATTCTAAAAATGGATACACAGAAGCCTATCAATGTCGGGCATATTTGCATCAACCTTTACATCTGTGTCATGCATGCTTTGTTCAGAAATGCCTCTTTAATGTCATTCACTTCCCCAATATGCTAGGATAACCCGCACATTCTCTTCTTACTGATACAAAAATGTGATTAAAACCCATCATAATTTCACATTACTGCTATTCAGATTACTAAAATAAATGTCTTTCCAACCCAGCAGCAAAATGTCTTTCCTTGGTCAGCTGAACAACAGGGTTACCATGACGCTCTTTCATCCCAGGCAGTGGAAGCTGAGGAGAGGTGTCAAAGAAATTCACACATCCTTGTGACAAGACCAGTTCCCCTTGATCCATTGTCCCTGGCTGCAGAAATGCCAGTCAGTCTGACGAGGTCGCAAATTCCCACACCTTGGTCCTTTCACAGTTGTAAAAGGGACTTCCTTTTCCAAGCGGGCTCGGTACCTTCAAAGTGCCTGCCTTGCCAAATTGATCTAACAGGAATGCATGACCTTCAGCCAGGCTGTTGAAGTTCTTTGTGTGGAGAAGAGTAAAATACACCTCTATTTTTGCAGCTTTTCTTTTGTTTCTGGGCATTTACAGTATTATTTCTTATTGGCTGTCCTAATGTAATTTAATTTCTCTGTAAAGCAAAGTAACCGGTGTTTAAAGTAACAAAGTAACATTGTATCCATTTAAACAAATGCAGTTTTCCTTGCATTATGCTGTCTGAAAGCTTTCAGAGCTCTGGTCAATTTCTGTACACAGGGATATGTTCAAGAAATTGTTTCTTTGAAACTGACACCAGCAAAGGGAGAGCAAGAGCTTCTTTTGAAGAGCTTTGCCTGTGTTCATTTGTTGCAAGAGTAAACTCTGGCCTTACGGACTGAAATTACTTTCTCTGCTCTTCACAGATTTTCTTGACACAATAATGCCTTTCAGGGAGGAATGGCCCTCATTTGATGGCGTTCATCCTCAATATATATGGGTATAGCTGTGTTTTACTTGGATAAAACTGTGTAATGTTGAAAGATGGAAATAGCACCAGTGCAAAGTCATTTTAAACATAGAACGTTTTATTTTTTAGTTGGAAGTTTTGAGCTGGCAGCATAGCAGCATGAGCCAGGCTGCCTTTGAAGTCTTCTCTTTGGTGCACATGAAGAAAATAAATGCAGCCATTCTCGGGGTATTCTATGTTCCATCTCGCCCCATATGTGCTCAGCAGAGACAGTGTAGCCATTATTTTTGTACTGCTAACATGCAGTTTTGTGATGTAGGGATTTCTGTTGGGCTGGTAAATGTACCCCACATAGCCCAGGACTGCCATTTCCACACATCTGATGTCACTCCCAAGCATTTGAATGCTCTGTGCCACGTTCGAGCAAATGCAGGAAAATGCCGACATGGAAAATGTGTCAGAGCAGGGGTGCAAGGCTTTGATGTAATGCTCATACTCAAGACACCTGCTGTTCATCAGTAACTTTTCCATCTCCAAGATGTCCTTTACAGTCCTTATCTGCAACCTGTATCACGTCTACTGCCACAAACCCAGCCAACGAGCAGCCCTGCCACATTCTCGTCAGGTTTCTGACATAAGGGTGCTACTACAGAAGCACCTTTTATATCAAACACAAACACTGAAATGTCACAGATAAGTCTATTTCTAGCATGCAAGTGTCACACATGCACTTGCAGCAGTTTGACCTTATTAGAGGGAATTTCTTTGGCTATGCCAGCCTTCTCCCAGGTCCGGTTGGCGGGACTGGTTAGGCAGCAGCACTAGAGAGGATTGCAATCTCCCTGCACTACCTAAACCTTGACCTTACTGTGCAAACTGTCCTTTGCTTGCTGCATACCATATAGCTATAATCATATTACTGGCTTCTTCTTTGCTAAAACTGCCACGTTTAAGCCATCGTTATGCAGCCTCTGGTTGACCTCAAAGTGCCATGCATGAGACAATACTAATGATAACGATGAGTTGCCACTGATGAACCTAAACTAAGTAGCCCACTAAAATTCAGAAAATGTTTCTTGGTTACTCAACTGCGCCTCCTTATTGTTAGCCTCTTGCTAGAGTGGGGGAATCTCTCTGTTAGTGGATCTTAATAACTCTGATAAGAGACAGAAACATCCACTGTTTTGAAGGTTAAGTCAAGAGCCCTGATGAAGAGCAATGCTTGAAACATGTGCACAATTAAACATTGAATACACATTATTGGATGTTTCTGTCTCTTATCAGAGTTAGGATGCACTAACAGAGAGGTTTTTGTACATTAATAAGGGGGATCTGAGACGCTTCCCTTTTCTTGGACCTTCAACACCTATATCATTTCTAATTCAAAACTCCCTAGCAGGTAGCAAATCTATACTTCTCAGACAATCTCTGTGTAGCCGCACTAGTTTGTGCTAATGTGGCACTTATGAGCTAAACTTATGTAGCTTCACTCAGTGGCGCTAAAGGGCCTCCTTTGACCTAAACCCCATGCCAAAATGATGCAATTCTCCGACACATGTCGCCTTTATCGGGCTCCACACTGATAACCCTCTCAGTATACACTCTATAACCATATTTGTTGCCTTAGGTGATGCTGACTCACCACCATTGAGCAGAACTAAAAAGAAGTTTAAAGGATTTAGTGTATTGTTGAACCTGGCCTACCTCTTTTGGCAGGATTGTGTTTCTTATCTGAGCACAAGGCTGTTCGTATATGTGCCTTTAAATGACTTTTTCTCATGCATGTTTCAGCTGGTAGATTCGACATATTGGTTGATGGGCATAGACCTCTATCCTCCAGGGAATGCCCATGCAGGTACGGTATACTGGAGGCATGCTTACCCTGGCTCAGTGTTCTGCGGAGCGGTATGTTTGTCTATGCTGGTGCAGTGTGCTGTTGATGTAAAAGGGCCATCCATTGAGCAATAGCCCTTTCACGTATGGGCCCACATGCCAGCCTATGAGAATACCATGTCATCTGTCATACAAGGTAGGCATTTGTTTGCAGCATGATGCAGGGACTCATTAACTAACATTTCTTCCTCTCTAGGGGTCTGTAGAGAATGTTGTCTGTGAGATCACAGCCATTGGAATCTTCCCTGCATACCAAAAATGAAGTGGTACTGCGCGGTCACATCACTGGTTCATGTAAAGTCCTGGTGCATATGCCAAAACTATAGTCAACCTATTTTGTATTGCCTTGTTCTCATTTTTGCAATGCAGTCTAAAGGCGTGCGCACATGCGTCAGAAAGTGATTTTTTAGAATGATTATGCACTTATTTATTTATGTTGACATTTCTATAGCGCGCACAAACCCTGAGGCATCGGGGCGCTAGGGTGAACCGGTAATAAGAGGCCCTTAGGCACAGTTACAGTGTTACAGACGTAGTACATGTAGTTACAGTGTTACATAGAAGTACATGCGTTACAGTCATAGGGGTACACGCGTAAGGAGACAGAGTCAGGATGCTGTCGGATGCATGAATCAGGGACAAGTTTTGCTTGGGTGTATGCATATTCATGATACATAAGGTGTTAATGTATTCTTTGTTGTGTGCTTATGGTTACACATATAAAACACCTTATGCACATGTAAATGCAAAATTAAAATCTAAATCCACCGACATATATAAACGTTTCATATACAGTACATGAGTTACATTCAACATATCATTTCAGTCCAAGTTAAAATATAATGGTTAAAATACAATTTGATGGTTAAAATACATAAAACACGTATATTAAATCTTCAAAAATTAGTATTAACCAAGTAAAAACCAATCAGAAAATGTTAGCAAAAAGGATGTTCAAACTTGGGCACCAATCTGCCCACATTTTAAGAGTATGAGTTTAACCACCTCTGTACACATGACAGGTGGACGCAGATACAACAATTGATTGAGCACCATAGATCAACTCCAACATTGATAAGTTAATAAAATCTAGGTTTGGTGCCATGAACCTATAACATTTCTCGTATATCAACAGCAATTTAGTCCAGGTGAGCAAATGACGCGCCGTTTTAATCGAGGAGCAACATATAGGACCAATTCGAGACATATTCCTCCATCTCCCTGTATGCTCAAGAGTTGGCAAAATATTTAGTTTTACGCATATTATACATTTCCGTATCTGTGATAAGCATAGCTTGGTCAAGGTAATACAGAGTGTGTGTTTGTTTTTTCATTTATATAGCACTACGAACCCTAAGGTATCTGAGCGCTGCTTATTACCCACGGTGTGTGGTGCTCATTTATCGACCTCGGGAGGGTGAAAGGCTCAGTTTGGCCCTGCCGGGATTCGAACTTGCGTCCGCAGGCACTGCATGGATGTCAAAGCAGGAGCAAAAAGCAGCTCGTGGGTATCCAGCATTAGCCAGTGACGAGGAGCCACCACCAGACAACCAAGCGATAGTAGATTGTGTTCCGCAAATCTAACTTCCACATAAGATGCAAACATATCACCTGGTACCTTATTTATGGCCCCTTATTCTTTATGTGTTCTATAGATATGTCCTAATGCTTATTTATAAATTGTCACAAATAATTATAATTTTTTTTATAACATGCTTAATACCGAAGAGGTTTCTAAGCGCAGACCCGGGATTCGAACCTGTGTTGCTCTGTGTCGTCTTGCTTCCAAGACGCGCGTTTCCACTGAGCTAAATGCACAGGGGAAAATCCACATGGGTGTGTTTGTTTGCCATCCGTTGGCCTGAGGAGCCAAAAGTAGTTCCTGGTAGCTGCTGGTGTCAAGCTAACCAAGCTCTTCTATGCCACAAGCAGGTGTGGCCTAAAAGAGCCTAGAAGACTGTGTACATGATATGATATGATATGATATATTTTATTTGTATCGCGCTCATACACAGGTATTTCAGTGCGCAACAGGGAAAGGGAAGGGAGCAATGGATGAAAAAAAATATTATCTTACTAGGCCCAGTCACGTTGAGAACACTCAAGTGCAGGGGAGAGGGAAGGGGGAAAGTGCAAGGGAGAGGGGAGAAATAGAAAGTGCTGAGCAAGGGATAAAAATGACAACAACTGTAAGTGCAGCCAGCAAGGTGGCAAGTGCAGGTTTAGAGTGCAGAGAAGGGATGTTTGATAAGTGCAGGTAAGGGGACTGTAGGGTTGCAGATGCAGACCCAAGTGCAAGGGTTGCCTGGAGGCAGTGCAGGTGTGTGCCTGGGTGGGCAGGGACCTGGGCCGGAAGTCAGAGGGTAACGAGGTGCACGGTGCCGGAGCAGACAGTTCAGCAGGGGAGATGAAGAGCGAAGGCCGAAGCAAAGAGGAAGGTCTTGAGGTGCTTCCGGAAACCGGAGATGGTTCTCCTCAAGTTTCAGAGTGGCTGGGAGGCTATTCCAGAGGGAGGCCCCAGCCAAAGAAAGAGATCTACCCCCAACCCGTTGCTTGGAGAAGCGACTGACCCTGAGGGAGTTGGAGGTGGAGGAGCAAAGAGCTCGAGTGGGAAGATATTTACAGAGGGAGAGTTAAAGGTATTTTGGACCTAGGCCCCAGAATGCCTTGTGGACAATGCAAAGGGTCTTGAATTTAATCCTTGCAGCCACTGGGAGCCAACGAAGAGATTTCAGGGCTGGAGAGATACGATCCTAGGGCTTGAGGCCAAGGACAGGTCTCGCAGTCCTGTTCTGGATGAGTTGCAGAGGGTGGAGGGTAGAAGCAGGCAGATTTAGAAAAAGGCTTTGTCAGTAGTCCAGCCTGGAAAGAATCAGAGCTCTACAGACGTTAAGCTTCTGTGGGAAGGAGAGGAATACCTCTGAGGAGGTGCAGTTGGTAGTTTGATTTTTTAGAGACATCAGAGCTATGAGGATAAAAGGAGAGTGGGGTCTCGAAGATGACCCCGAGGTTCTTAGCCTCACAGGTGGGAGCAGGAAGAGGGCCAAGCGAGGCTGGCCAGAGAGTGACAGGAAAGGAGGGTGCAGGTGTGCCAATTAAGAGAATCTCTGTCTTACTGGCATTAAGGCAGAGATCATCGGCGGCACACCACTCCTAGATAGCAGAGAGACAGTCAGAGATGATTGAAGGAAAAGAGGTGGCAGAAGCCTGAAAATGAGCTGAGTGTCATCCTCATCGCACTGGAAGTTGGAGCAGAGAGTGGCAATGCGGTGGGCAAGGGGTGACAGGTATTGGTTGAATAGCCAGGGAGAGAGGTTAGACCCTGGGGAACACCACAGGTAGAGAGTGAGGTTGAGGAAAGGAAGGGCCCAAGTTGGACCTCGGAGGGTCTATCAGATAGAGGTCAGCAAGGCCAGGGCCTGATTAGTGATACCCAGATTATCATGGAGACGGTTGAGCAGGATGGTAATGTTTGACTGTGTCAAAGGCAGAAGAGAGATCGGGTAGGATGAGGACAGAAGGGATGTTAGAGTCAAGGTTGGAGAGCAGGTCTTCATGGATGTTCAGGAGAGCAGTTTCCGTACCGCTGGCAGCTCCAAAGCCAGACTGATGTTCATGGAGACAAACAGAATAAGTGTGAAGATTAAGCTGGGAGATGGCCAGCTTTTCCAGGAGTTTGCCCAGGAAACGAGTGATGGAGATCGGGCGATAGTTAACCAGGCATGAGGGGTCGGCCATGGGGGTCTTGAGAAGAGGGTGCACAAGAGAGTGCTTCAAAGGGGGGGGAGACTCCAGAGGCGAATGAGAGGTTGCAGAAGTCAATGTGGTCCTTGATGATTTTAGACAAATCGGGAAGAACCTGTTTTGACGAGACTTTCATAGATAGGACTTGTCTAGAAAGCTTGTCTGGGGAGAACAGAGGGAAGGAAGAGAAAAACGAAGTGGCTACAGGAGGGCCAGTTTTAGCAGATAGAGAAGGGGGGAGAGGAGGAGAGGACAAGAGGGTGGACAGGATGTGCTGGGTTTTTGTAGTGAAATGAGAGGCAAGGACATGACAAAGGGACTGGGAGGAGACGGGAGAGGTGGAGACTGCAGCAGGGTTGGCCAGCTCCTTGCAGATTTCAAAGAGTTTGGCTGAGTTGTTAGATGTCGCAGAGATGCAGGCTTGGATGTGGACTCTCTTCTTAGTTTGTACAAGGAGCTGGTATTGCCTTTGGAGCCGGCGGCAGGCCAGTTTGTCAGAGGATGTACAGGAAGCGTGATTTCCTCTCAGCCACCCTACACTCGTGTTTAAGGGTAGCCAGGTCGGAGTTGTACTAATAGTTACTTGGCTTTGGGCTTCAAGTGGATCCTCTTGGGAGGGGCAAGCACATCCAAAGTATCAGAGCTAGAAGAGTAGAGCATGGAAAGGGCTGTGTCAGGGTGAGAGTCATCCAGGTGGGGGAGGGGGAGAGTAAGTGACGACGAAAGTTTAACTGACACACGTTTCATGGGTCGGATGCCCCCAAGAAGGTAGGTGGCAGTGTTGGTGTTGGCTTGGCCTGAGGGTTAGAGAGGGAGAGATGGTAGGAAAGGAGGGAGTGATCATTCCAGGAGTGGTCAGAGGGATGGAGAGGGGGAGGTCAGAGGAGATCAAAACATCAAGCGTGTGCCCTGCAGAGTGAGTCGGGCCAGATGGGAGAATAGAAAGAGAGAGAGAATCGCAGAGGTCATGAAAGAGTCCAGAGGAGGAGCAGGGAGCATCCAGATGGTTATTGAGGTCACCAGGAAGGAGGAGTTGAGTGGTCAAGGCCAGGAGGGCGGAGGAGGATTCCACCCACTGAGAGAGGAAGGAGGAGATCTGACCAGGTGGTCGATAGGGTTGTATACGAATTGTTCGAACTACAATTGTTCGAATCACAATTGACCTTTGCACAATTGACCAAATTGTGAAGGCCAATTGTTACATATATGCGGGGGGAAACCTCCCACAACCCCACATCACATATATAAATAAATATATATATATATGCGGTCAATTGTGCAAAGGTCAATTCGGACCCTTGACTTTCGGTCAATTAGGTAATTCGAACAATTGTGTTCGAACAATTTGGGTAATACCGGTCGTTAGATAGAAGCCACGGTAAGAGAGTGGCCACGAGAGAGAGAGAACCTGCAGACAAGGCATTCGAAAGAGGTGTAGGTCTGCATAGGAATAACAGAGGCAGGAATCCATTCTGGGAAGATCCGGGCTACACCACCTCCGGACCGGGTGAATCTGGGTCCGGAGAGGATCTTGTAGCCATCAGGGAGGAGAGTGTCAAAGCTTGTGACCGAGCTGGCAGTGAACCATGTCTCAGTGAGACCGAGGACATTTGAGGTCAAGTTTTCCAGGAGGTGGCAGATGGCAGAGGAGTGTTTGACGGCTGAGTGAGAGCTGAGAGTGGCGACGTGGAGCAGGTTGCCATCCTTGAAGCACTTCTGGGGAGGGGTACATATCAGAGGCATGCCCTGTGGAGGTTTAGAAGGAGCCAGAGGAGGGGCAAGGTAGCCCAAGGGGAGGCAGAGGTGCAAGGAAAGGAACCTGAGGAAGGGAGAGAGGGGACAGCAGGATATGAGAGTAAATAGATGAGACGTGGGAAGCATCTATCAAAGAAGAGGAGGTTCACCTGAGGGCCTTGGACCATTACGGTGCCATTCAGGTAGACATTAATGATGATTTTAGAGGAGTCAAAGGGGACCAGGAGGACCTCCCAATGGGTGCCACCATTAATGGGAGAGGAAGAGAAAGGAGAGAGAAAGAGAAAGGAGAGAGCACAGAGACCATATGAAGAGTCCATAGATCTGGCGAGGGAACGACAAAGAGGATGTCGGTGAGGGTCTGTCTAGAGGAAGCGCTGATGTAGGTGTCAGCGATAGGGAGACGAGGGCTAGATACCAAGATATCCTTTTTGAACTGTTTCCTGCCAGACCTAGTGAAAAGGAAAGGATAGTCAATGGAGAAATAGAGACGATAGGAGAAACCGAGAGCGCCATGGGTGAAGTAGAGATGGGGGGAAGCAGTGGATAGGAGCAGGATAGGAACTGCGGGGCAGAGTAGCACAATGCAGTCACTGGGCCAACCAGCAGCAGTTAAAAACACAGCTAGATTTGAATTGGCAGCAGCAATTAAGAACACAACTAGATTTGAATTGGCAGCAGCAGTTAAGAACACAGCTAGATTTGGGCCAAAAGTGAAGGTTTTCACTGACAAAGTAGGACCACTATATATCCTAGGCCTACAGCTCCCTATCGCGGTGACAACAGGCGTAGCCATGCGAATTGAACCACTGTAACAGGCAAATCTATGCGACTTGTACCACTGTATTTCCTAAGGCAACAGCTCACTCTAGCAGAGCATTGTGTGCCTTCGGACAGCCTCTTCTGCACATGTCGGCATTGAAAACACATACATCTGACCTTTTATTATAAGTAGATCTGTAATTTCTTCTTTACACAATATATATATATTTCTGATGTTTGTTAATCTGCTTAGAATCACATGCTGTGCATAGGTCCGACATCCAGTGGTCACTGCGGAGTATTGCATTTTGTTTTTCGTAGTCGAAAAGGGACGTCGACAAGGCGTGTCTGAAACACTATCCCTATAGTGACGTGCGTTGTACCCACAATCCCTCACGCGTCGAGGTCCCTCAGATTGTTTTTTTCCGCCCAGCTACTGGTCGCCTTTACGCGGAGCTCCTCGAGAGACATTGCAGATTTCATCTCCTCGACCTTTGGTCGTTTTCCTATATTAATATAGAACTTATCGATC
Organism: Ambystoma mexicanum; assembly: GCF_040938575.1. Classification (NCBI taxonomy): domain Eukaryota; kingdom Metazoa; phylum Chordata; class Amphibia; order Caudata; family Ambystomatidae; genus Ambystoma; species Ambystoma mexicanum. Next base: position 111,914,636 of record NC_090927.1, on the reverse strand, counting down.
CCCCCCCTCGACGCTGTTGTGAAGCTGTCTCCGCCGAGCAAGATCTTCGACGGAGGGGACTAGCGGAGGAGATCCTTCGGCGGTGCCGAACACATGGCCTGGCCTTGCAGGCCATATACAGTAGGGAGAGTGGGGGTCGTGGGACATCTCTGGTTCTTTTCTGAGAATGCCTTTCCTTTTCCCCTTCCTTTCCCTTGGGGTGGTTATCACGATTTATTGCCTCGGCTATGGAGAGGAAACCCTTTAGGTTTTGCCCGCTTTGCAAGGGCAAGTTTACTTGGAAGGAAAAGCATTCATGGTGTAACCGCTGCTTGCCCCTCGATCACAAAGAGGAGGGTTGCACGGCTTGTCGGCTTCTTAAGCCTAAGACTCTAAAAGACCGTAGGGTCAAGAGGTGGGTGGCCTACGCTATGTCGAAGGCCGACGCTGCACCCACCGTTGCTACCTCCGACAGTGACGAGGAACGTGATACCACGACCTCCGCTACGGAAGTCGAAAACCCCCCCTAGAGAGCGCACACGCGCTTCGTCGTCTGTCCCCAGCCCCGACGGGCTCGGCTCACGCCCTGCTTATGGGGATGAACACCCCGGCGACATTGACGCACACAAGACCACACATAAGCACACAACCCATGGCTCTTCTTCGTCGAAGGCGAAGAGAGCATCAGCGCCCAAGGAGACGCAGGTTCCACCGGCGGCCTCCTCGGACCGTTCGGGTTCGAAGCCCCTCTCGCAACCGCAGCCGCGACCAGCGACTGGGCTTTCGGCAAATAAGGGCGCCGCCCCCAAATCATCGGCCGGCGCGCATCAGCAGAAAGCGCATGCCGCCGTAGAGCGATCGACACCCATAACGTCGAAACCACAGCCCTCCGCTGACAAACGAGTCGCTGAGAGCTTGGCGAGGATCGTGGTAGCCGACGCCACAAGCGTACGCCGAAGGACACGTCGAGCGCTACGCAGAGGTCGAAAGACACGCCGAAAAAGCCCCAAGAAAGGCAGGGACTATCTCCTTCAGTCGAGGGGATTCCCAACACACCTGAAGGCTTTTCGGAGGGCGACGGGACACTTTCCTCAACGTTGTGGGAGAGGTCGAGCCGTTTTCAGCTACAAGACACTATTTTTCCCCCGCTAGACCGCTCAGGGGTACCCCATGAAACCATGGAAAGGCTCCATCTCTGAATGGAAAGAATGGAGAGGTTTATGAATACCCAGAACCCTCCCACTCCCAAGAGAATAAGAGAAGGGCCTCAGGAGGACTCCAGGGCCAAAATTCCGAGACTAGTCAATCCCCAACAGGACACAGCCTCAGACTTCCATAGTGTGTATGACCTTTCTGGGGAAGAACATTATTGTCAGGAAGAGGATGATTTTATGGATGAGGAAGAGGGACGGAACCAGGAGGAAGTTCTGGAAGACAGCCCAGACTTGGTAGGAGAAGGCTTCGGAGAAAATCCAGAAGAAGGACCTTCTCACCCCTGGCAATCCCCTTCAATATATTCCAACACTGATGTCCTGAACCTAAATCCTCCAGACAATTCACCTATTAGAAACACGTCTCCCATTGACGATCAGCCCACATTTAATGCCCTGTTGCGCAAAGCAGCAGCACATTTTGAACTGGACACTGGGGAGCTCTCTCCTGAATTAGACTTTGTGGAAAGAGTAATTAAGGAGAAACCCCCGGTCAGTCAGACCATTCCCCTCCTCGCTTCGGTGAAGAGAAGAATCATCCCTTCGCTGTCCACACCCGCATTAATCAGAGGGGTCAATCCTAGAATTGAAAAACTTTTCACTCCTTCACCCTCAGACCCGCTGTACATCAGGGGACATTCCATTCCGGATTCCCTGGTAGTAACCAATACAAGAAAGAGGGCAGGGGTACCACTTTCCACCAGTGAGGCACCACCTGACAAGGAGGGCAAGCGGTTATATGCCCTTGCAAAAAGAGTTACATCCTCGGCTGCCTTTTCGGCAAGAATTGCGAACAACAATTCTTTGCTCGCTAGCTATGCGGACGCGCAGTGGGCCAAACTGCGCAAAGACGCCGAAGAAGCGCCGGAACCTTTACGTACACGCCTGCTTACAACTATTGGCGAGGGAACCCAGGTCAACCAGAGTATTGTAAAAAACTCTCTGGATGCTGCAGAAACAGCGGGACGTTCCCTGGTTCAAGGAATACTCCTAAAACGCCACGTATGGCTGCGCAACTCAGGGTTCAAACCGGAGACACAGGCGTCTTTAATAAATAAACCTGTTGAAGACTCAAACCTCTTCGGGAAAGCGGTGGATGAGGCTCTGGAGATGGCTAAAAAAGAGTTCGATACTATCAAAACTCTTGACCAAATCTCTAAGCCCTCTACCAGGCGCGGCTATGGCAACAAACGCTTTTTTCGTGGCCAACGCCAACAACAAAACCAGCAGCAACAGTACCCTGCCACCAATTTCCAGACCAATAGTGGGCAGTACAGCCAAAGAGGCCATTGTCGGGGCAAAGGAAGAGGCCGGGGGTCCACCCCCAGAGGCTCCCAAGCCCCCAACAACACCAAGTGACGCGAAGATTCGCATCCCCTCCCATGCAACACCGGTCGGGGGCCGGATAACATCCTTTCTTCCAGCATGGGAGGGTATAACGTCAGACCGCTGGGTACTTTCCACCGTAGCCCACGGATACTGCATCGAATTCAACAGTTCCCCAACATACAAACCCCCGAGGGGACGTCGCATGACACCGGAACATCTTGCCATCCTTCTCCAAGAAGTACAACAACTGCTGGAAAAAGGAGCCATAGAGGTCGTACCTCTATCTCAGGTAACGGAAGGTATTTATTCAGTGTACTTCCTTGTACCCAAAAAGGATCTAACCATGCGCCCTGTATTAGATCTGCGCCCAGCGAACAAGTTTATCAAACCCCAAAAGTTTCGTATGGTGACCTTACAAGAAGTGATCCCACTGCTATCACAGGGAGATTACATGACAACATTGGACATGAAAGATGCATACTTTCATATTTTAATGTTGCCAGCGCACAGAAAATACCTCCGGTTCATGATAGAGGGCAAACACTACCAGTTCAGAGTGCTACCCTTCGGCATAGCATCAGCACCAAGGGTATTCACAAAGGTGCTGGCAGTGGCAGCGGCCCACCTGCGCAGGTTGTCCATCCCAGTTTACCCTTACCTCGACGACTGGCTCATAACAGGGGATTCTTACGAAACATGCTTCTCCAATACCCAAAAGACTGTAGACCTTTTGTTTCAGTTGGGCTTCTCCATCAACGAAAAGAAGTCCAGCCTAGACCCCAGCCAAATCAAACAATTCCTAGGGGCTCTAATTCAAACAAAGGACGGCCTCGTCTTCCCCTCCAAAGAGAGGGTCCAAAACATGCTGTTTCAGATCCCTCAATATGTGACCGATCGAGAGGTGACGGTACGCAAAGCAATGCGCTTGCTAAGCATGATGGCGTCGTGTATTTATTTGGTACCTCACGCGCGCCTGCGCATGCGCCCAATGCAAGAGTGGCTCAACAGCCAGTGGTGTCAGGCCAGCGGACTATGGGACGATCTAGTGGTGGTCTCCCAGGCCTTAGTTCTCTCGCTACGGTGGTGGACAAAAGAAAACCTGGGAAAAGGGAAACCTTTTGCCACACCCGCGGCGGAAGCCACTCTAACCACAGACGCATCCCTCACAGGATGGGGGGCTCACCTATCCCATCAGACTGCTCACGGAGTGTGGACTCCGAATGTAGCATCCAAACACATCAATCTTCTGGAGCTACTAGCGGTGTTCAAGGCGCTAAAAGCCTTCCAGGAACACCTACAAGGCAGGACAGTGATGGTCCTTACAGACAGCACCACAGCCATGTATTACATCAACAAGCAGGGGGGAACCCACTCTCCAGGACTATCCAAACTGGCCCAAAATATATGGAAGTGGGCTCTCAAACAAAATATGTTCCTACTGTCACAACATGTACCAGGGGAACTCAATCTGCTGGCAGACAAACTCAGCAGAGATTTCCCCCTGCCCGAAGAGTACGAATGGCGACTGCACGAAGACATCGTCTTCGACGTCTTCACGCAATGGGGATTCCCAGAAATAGACCTGTTCGCAACCCTGGAGAACTCACAATGCCAAAGTTACGCCTCCAGGTACCCCCAAAACCAATCCAAGGGGAACGGTCTGTCGATTCAATGGTCAGGGAAATTTGTTTACGCTTTTCCCCCGACTCCCCTTCTCAACAAGGTGGTGCACAAGATGCACCAGGAACAAGTAACCATGATACTGGTGGCCCCAATGTGGGCCCGACAGCCATGGTTCGCTCCCTTGATGGAGATGTCTCTATCTCCCCCAGTGAAACTCCCCTGCCCGTACAACATGCTGTCACAAGACAAGGGCAGGACTCTGCATCCATGCCCCCAGAACATGAACTTAGCAGCCTGGCTCCTGAGATCATAGAATTTGGACATCTACAGCTCCCGCAGAGATGCATGGACATCCTCAGGGAAGCCAGAAAACCTAACACTCGCCACTGCTATTCTAGCAAGTGGAAGAGATTTGTCATCTGGTGCAGAGGAAAGAGCATCAACCCGATTGACTGCTCTCCCACACATATTGTTCTATACCTGACCCATTTATTGGATTCAGGTCTAGTGTTCAATTCCATTAAAGTCCACCTAGCCGCACTTTCTGCATACACCACTTCCCAACTCAAAGTGTCGTGGTGGAAGATCCCTGTTATAAAGGCCTTCATGGAGGGAGTAAAGAGAATACACCCCCCGAAAGCTGACCCAGCTCCCGGGTGGGACCTTAACGTGGTACTTACCAGACTCATGGGCTCACCATTCGAACCCATGCACAAAGCATCTCTTAAAGACCTCACTCTTAAGACTGTTTTTCTAATAGCTATCACCTCCATCAGGAGAGTAAGTGAACTTCAGGCTCTTTCTGTTCTAGACCCCTTCGATACAGTTCACAGAGATAAGGTGGTTCTACGCACGCACCCAAGGTTTGCTCTGAAATTTATCTCAAAATTCCACGTAAACCAGTCTATAGAACTACCAGCGTTCTTTCAAAATCCTTCCAACTTGGGGGAAAGGACTCTGCACACACTAGATGTGCGCAGAGCAGTCATGTTCTACATGGAAAGAACCAGACCACTGAGGAAGACTAATCAGTTCTTCGTCTCGGTGGCAGCAGGAAGAGAAGGGGATGCAGTTTCAAAGTCCACTATTTCTAGATGGATTGTTCAATGCATCACTCTCTGCTATACTCTTGCTAAGAGAGAACTGCCCTTTAGGCCAAGAGCACATTCTACTCGAGGCACGGGGGCGTCCATAGCATTCATTGCAAATGTTCCCCTTGAGTCCATCTGCAAAGCGGCTACCTGGAGTTCTGTGCACACCTTTACAAAACACTACTGTCTAGATGCACACTCTAGATCTGACTCCCAGGTGGGACAGGCAGTATTAAGACATCTTTTCTCTACTGTTCCTTCTCATAACCCACCGCCAACTCCGGGTACTGCTCGCTAGTCTATGCACAGCATGTGATTCTAAGCAGATTAACAAACATCAGAAGTGAATGCATTACTTACCGTAAAAGCATTTCTGATGGTTGTATCTGCTTAGATTTACATGCGCCCACCCTTCCTCCCCGCTCGGATGGAAGGAACATAGACTTCCTTTATATCTCTCTCTTTTCTGTACTCACTCACGTCTAGAAGGCTCCCTCAGGGCAGAAAAATACAAACAGAGGGACCTCGACGTGTGAGGGATTGTGGGTACAACGCACGTCACTATAGGGATAGTGTTTCAGACACGCCTTGTCGACGTCCCTTTTCGACTATGAAAAACAAAATGCAATACTCCGCAGTGACCACTGGATGTCGGACCTATGCGCAGCATGTGAATCTAAGCAGATACAACCATCAGAAATGCTTTTACGGTAAGTAATGCATTCTCATATATATATTTTATTTGCATGCTGAGCATTCTACTGTTTGGTGCATTAGTGCTTGCATGTTGTGTGTTTTTACCAAATTGTGTTAAATGTCTATGTTTTCAGATTATGCATCATCCTTTTAGGAAGGATCCCATTTCATATCAGTTTATCAGACTACCCCATGCGTTAACTCAATATATTATCTGACCATGTATATCCTGGATCAATGTATTATCTTGGCCTGCAGGTATAGGACCCACATGGCATGCTTAACCGAAGATCAGTATTTGTTTATGCTGCTACAATAAACACAGGCCATGTTTATGTATATATAGTATATTTAGACTATATACAGAACGTGTTTATCCTGGCTTGAGCCATCGTTTCTCATAATTTGCGTATGCCAGTACAGTACACACAGTGTATACGTTCTATGACTCTGCGTTGGTTCAGTATTGTTTATGTTGTTACAGTTTGCCTAGTGCACGTTTACCCTGACTGAGTATTTGTTTATGCTGCTAGAGTATACACAGGTGATGTATATTGGCCTCTTGTTATCTCGGGTCAATATTCGTTCTGCTGGCACAGTATACACATGACATGTTTGTCCTGGCGCAGTTTCTTTATGCAAGAGAGAGAGAGGGAGACAGAGGGAGAGAGAGAGAGAGAGAGAGACACTCTGTATTTATTGCTGCTTGTACAGTATTGCAAGTGACACCTCATCTCCGTCTCTCATCTCTGACTGTCTGTCTGTTATCCAGGAGTGGTGTGCCACCTTAATGCCAGTAAGATTGAGATTCTCCTCATCGGCACACCCGCTCCCTCCTTTCCTGTCACTCTCTGGCGGCCTCTCTTAGCCCTCTTCCTGCTCCCAACTGCGAAGCTAAAAACCTCAGGGTCATTTTCGACTCCACACTCTCCTTCTCTCCTCACATCTATGATATCTCTAAGAAGTCACACTACCAGCTGCACCTCCTCAGAGGTATTCTTCCTTTCCTTTCATTCCCCCAGAAGCTCACTGTCTCCAGAGCCCTGGTTCTCTCTAGGTTGGACTATTGCAACAGCCTCTTTCTAAATCTGCCTGCTTCTACCCTCTGCCCTCTGCAACGCATCCAGAACAGGACTGTGTGACTTGTCCTTGGCCTCAAGCCCAGGGATCGTATCTCTCCAGGACTGAAATCTCTTCACTGGCTCCCAGTGGCTGCAAAGATTAAGTTCAAAATCCTCTGCATTGTCCACAAGGCCTTCTGGGGCCTTGGGCCTCAATACCTTCAACTCTCTCTTCCTAAATAACTTCCTTCTCGAGCTCTTGGCATATCCGCCTCCAACTCCCTCAGGGTCACTTGCTTCTCCAAGCAACAAGTTGGTGGTTGACCCTTTTCCTCAGCTGGGGCCTCCCCCTGGAACAGCCTCCCTGCCTCCCTGAAACTTGAGAACCATCTCCGGATCCGGAAGCACCTCAAATCCTTCCTCTTTGCTTCTGCTTTTTCTCCTCCTCTCCCCTGCTGAATTCCTGACTGAACTGTACTGGTGACCTGGCCATCCTCTGATCTCGGGCCCAGGTCCGCTCCCCCTCCAGTTACGCACCTACCCTGCCTCACCGCACTTAGGGACTGTTTTCTATATCCCTACAGTTCCCCACCAGCATTTGACACCTGATGTCTGCACTTACCGTTGCACTTGCCACCAGCTGGCCCTACTTCTTATATTGTTTTTATTTATTCTATAATTCCATGTACTGCACTGTCCCCACCCCACTCTCACTCTGCACTTTTTCTCTTCCCCCTTCCCCTGCACTTGCACGATCTGAATGACACATGGCCTCGTAGGCTCGCTGTCTCTGTCTTCCCTCTGATCCCCTTGCCTTGCCGCGTCGTGCCTTGAAACACTTGTGTATAGGCGCGTTATAAATGCCATATCATATCATATATTATACACAGGGCATGTTTATCCGCGCTTAGTATTTGTTTATTGAGATACAGTATACGCTGAGTGTGTTTCCTAGCTCAATGTGATCCTGGCTTGGTATTTGTCTCTGCCAATACAGTATTCACATGGCATGCTTATCCTGGATTGGTTTGATGATAGCTTTGTATTTATATCTGCTGGCACAGTATACCAGGGGCATGTTTGTTCTGGCTCAGTATTTGTTTATGCAGATAGATTATACGCTGTGTTTGTGTTTCCTAGCTCAGTGCGATCCTGGCTTGTTTTTTTGTCTCTGCCAGTACAGTATATTCACATTGCATGCTTATCCCAGATTGGTTTGATGGTAGCTCAGTCTTTATTTATGTGTGTACAGTATACACAGGGCATGTTTGTCCTGGCTCAGTATTTGTTCATGCAGATACAGTATGCACTGTGTGTGTGTGCTTCCTAGCTCAGTGCGATCCTGGCATGGTATGTGTCTCTGCCAGTACAGTATATGCCAGTACAGTATTGATATGGCATGCTTATCCCAGATTGGTTTGATGGTGGCTGTGTATTTATTGCTGCTTGTACAATATTGCGAATGGCACCTCTTCTCTGTCTCTCATCTCTAACTGTCTGTTATCCAGGAGTGGTGTGCCGCCAATGATCTCTGCCTTAATGCCAGTAAGACTGAGATTCTCCTCATCGGCACACCCGCTCCCTGCTTTCCTGTCACTCTCTGGCCGGCCTCTTCTGGCCCTCTTCCTGCTCCCACCTGCGGGGCTAAAAACCTTGGGGTCATCTTCGACTCCACACCCTCCTTCTCTCCTCACATCTCTGACAACTCTAAGAAGTCACACTACCAGCTGCACCTCCTCAGAGGTATTCTTCCTTTCCTCTCCTTCCCCCAGAGGCTCACTGTTTCCAGAGCTCTGGTTCTCTCTAGGCTGGACTATTGCAACAGCCTCTTTCTAAATCTGCCTGCTTATACTCTTTGCTTTCTGCAACTCATCCAGAACAGGACGGCGAGACTTGTCCTTGGCCTCAAGCCCAGGGATCGTATCTCTCCAGGACTGAAATCTCTTCACTGGCTCCCAGTGGCTGCAAGGATTAAGTTCAAAACCCTCTGCATTGTCCACAAGGCCTTCTGGGGCCTGGGGCCGAAATACCTTCAACTCTCTCTTCCTAAATATCTACCTTCTCGAGCTCTTCGCTCATCCGCCTCCAAGTCCCTCAGGGTCAGTCGCTTCTCCAAGCAACGAGTTGGCGGTAGATCACTTTCTTCGGCTGGGACCTCCCCCTGGAACAGCTTCCCTGTCTCTCTGCCTCCCTGAAACCTGAGCAGAACCATCTCCGGTTCCTGAAGCACCTCAGATCCTTCCTCTTTGCTTCTGCTTTCTCTCCTCCTCTCCCCTTCTGAATTCCTGGCTGAACTGTACTGGTGACCTGGCCATCCTCTGATCTCGGGCCCAGAGATACCCTCCCCCGCCAGTTACGCACCTGCACTGCCTCCCTGGCAACCCCCGCACTTGGGGACTGTTTTCTGTATCCCTACAGTCCCCCACCAGCATTTGACACCTGATGTCTGCACTTACCCTTGCACTTGCCACCAGCTGGCCCTACTTCTCATATTGTTTTTATTTATTCTATAATTCCATGTACTGCACTGTCCCCACCCCGACCCACTCCGCACTTTTCCTCTTCCCCTGCACTTGCACGATCTGAATGACACTTGGCCTAGTAGGATTGCTGTCTCTGTCTTCCCTCTGTTCCCCTTGCTTTGCCGCGTCACGTCTTGAAACACTTGTGTATAGGAGCGTTATAAATGCCATATCATATCATATTATACACAGGACATGTTTGTCCTCGCTTAGTATTTGTTTATTGAGATACCATATACGCTGAGTGTGTTTCCTGGCTTGGTGTGATCCTAGTTTGGCGTTTGTCTCTGCCAGTACAGTATATTCACATAGCATGCGTATCCTGCATTGGTTTGATGGTGGCTCTGTATTTATTTTTGCTGGCACAGTATACCATGTTTGTCCTGGTTCAGTATTTGTTTATGCAGATACATTATACGTTGTGTGTGTGTGTGTGTGTGTGTGTGTTTCCTAGCTCAGTGTGATCCTGGCTTAGTATTTGTCTCTGCCAGTACAGTATTGACATGGCATGATTATCACAGATTTGTTTTGACGGTGGCCCATTATTTATTTCTGCTGGCACAGTATACAGAGGGCAGTATTTGTTTGGCTGATACAGTATACACTGTGTGTGTGTGTGTTTCCTAGCTCAGTGTGATCCTGGCTTGGTATTTGTCTCTGCAAGTACATTATATTCACATGGCATGCTTATCCCAGATTGGTTTGATGGTAGCTCAGTATTTATTTCTGTGTGTACAGTATACACAGGGCATGTTTGTCCTGGCTCAGTATTTGTTTATGCAGATACATTATATGCTGTGTGTGTTTCCTAGCTCATTCTGATCCTGGCTTGGTATTTGTCTCTGCCAGTACAGTATATTCTCATGGCATGCTTATCCCAGATTGGTTTGATGGTGGCTCAGTATTTATTTCTGCTTGCACAGTGTACAGAGGGCATGCTTACCTTGGCTTGGAAGGTGTTCATACTTCAAGTTCTTGTGGTTGCCAGAAGGCACCGTTCCAAACACAACAGCTCTGTAATTTGGTCGGATAGTACAAGAACCTATAATGAAAAGTGATATAAAATGTTGCAATGCATAAACATAAAAACAGTCTGAACTAGACACTGCAACTGAGGCGTGAGAGTAAAGAAGTGTCTTAGTGGCATGTACACTAGCAGACCGAGCATGTTGAGCTTGCAATGAAGGGAGACAGGCCAGGCGAGAACAGGGTTTTTTTCCATGCACTGAACAGGATAGCAGCAACCAATGCACAAGAACCTCACAAAGGCCAGGTATGTTAACAAAATAAAAGAGGTGATAGCCGGAAGGTTTAGAATTAATCTTGACCTCTGGAATTGCTCTGGGCTACCCTCCAGAGCATCGTTCTTAACTTGCCAGGCCATTACAAAAGGGGAAAGACCATATGCCAACCAGCCTTGCTCCCACTCCAAAAAGGGCAGTCCAGTCTGAACTGCTGGTTCATAATAGTCAGATTTATTCAAAACCTTCCACCCATCTTTTAAGGTTGTAGTTTGTCTTCCTATGTGAGAGAGGGTATGCCCAGGCATGGGTCCCTTGCTCGCTGCGCTACAGGGAATCAAGCTTCACCTCACTGAAGAGGCCCAGCAAGGCCGAAACATGCCTGTGGTTACTTGTGTTTCCCTGCAGAGGGGACCTGGCCTAGCAGTTCGGCTGGGCTGCTACCATTGGTGCCAGTACCTGACTAATTTACATATGGCTAGACCCCTTTTGCAACGGCGCAGACGGGCTAAAAAACAGTGGTGTGGAATGTTGCCCAGAGCATTGCCAGTGGTTCAGATTTATTCAAAACCTTCCACCCATCACTTTTGTGGTGGCAGGTATGTTAACATACACCAATATCTTTTCTTACTGAACACATGCCACAAATTATAACACAAAAAGGAAAATGACCCCTGGACAGGACCAATGGGAGCCATGATAAAAAAGAGAAAGGCAGAGTATGCATATATTTCATCATTGCTGTTTATATCTTGAGGTTATGTACACCACAGCTTACACAAGTTCTAGTAGTGTATGGAAATAGAAGGCAGGGTTGTAAGAGAGGATGGTGAGTGGCACCCCAGAAGAAGAATTAGGCCGAGCTATGCCGAGGTCTGGATTGTATGGGCTGTTGATTGGTAGGCTATCTGTGGTACACCTGAGTACTCTGAGGGACTACTGACGCTATATAAGGTTGGCCTGCCACCTTGGATTTTGTACTCTGCCTTGTTTGCATGCCTGTTGTGCTCTAGCACCCTGAAGCAGCTTTTGTGCTGGATGGAATTGCCAATAAACATCACAGACCAAATAACCAGACAGACTCAAGGAATGCTATGTGTGAACACTGCAATCTTCCTTTGATTAAAGCCACCAGCTCTCTTAGTGAGCTTACAGAGAATCCATCTAGAGTGAAGAAGTTGCTATTTGAATATGACTGGGTCAAATGCACGGATACCCTTCCTTGAGTCATTTGAAGGAGGATCACAAAAACCAAGGTACTCTAGCCCCCCTTTTAGTGATATATCTAGCCAAATCAATCGGGCTTTCTTTTTTTTTTACGATTTCGCTGGAACTTGCACCCGACAAAGCAGATCCTGATCAGACTTGGTCATTTGGAAGCTGGTCAGCTAAGTTTTCGCTTTTGCTTGGTTGAGGGCGAAGGTGAAACCCTTAATCACATAGTGATATATTGCCCAGCCATCCAGGGGATGAGATGGAACCATCTAAAAAAGTCCAATCAGCATTGGAAGACGGGCTGGGCGAGCAAGTTTGGGCTGAATGTCTTTCAGGACGCACTACTTCCACGATTGTTGCAGTAACAACCTTTTTAAAATCTCTTAATCTAGAAGAATATCAAGCGTTAGGTCTTATTGAAACATAGTTTTGTCTGTTAATTTCAAATAGGGTGATGTTATGTATTGTTGATATTCTTCAGTCTCACTTTTTATTGTGCATATTTATGATTCTTATACTTTGTTTATTGTATTGAATATGTTAAAAGTTAACTTGTTTTAACCATTAACATAAAAATATATATACAAATGTCTTCTCTACCTAGCGTTACTGTGTATTTACGTTTATTAGCCATTAAGTTACTTCATTCTTTTTATATCCATGATTCCTTTATCTTCAGGTACATCGTTACTCTTAAGTGTTTTAATATCGTTTCAACATAGGTTCATATATCTTCTTTATGACCTGACCCTACCCTCATCAGGTTTCACTTAGTGCTCCATGATGTCCGTTGGTGCATGCTGACATCCACCTTCACGGCATCCTTCCACTTGCTCATTGCGAGGTGTAAGGAAGGCATGGTATCAGCAGTAGAACAGACACAAGTGACTACTGTTCAAGGGTGTTTATTGAACGTTCACAAGGAGGAGATAAACGCCTATCTAAACCTAAATCTATAGATGGGAGCGAGCTACGGCCATCAAAATAATAATAATGCAGTCCTAGTGGAGTCTCGTCAAACCAAAAGGGCTAATACTAAAAAATCCTATTGCCAATCCTTACTACTAATTTACAAATAATGTGGGGTGATGTTCATAAAAAAGAAAGTGATAAGTCAGGATATTCGGGGCGTTGCCCTCCCTTCCCCGCGTTTTCAGGCGGTTCACTCGAGGCAAGCACACACTCTGGCTTCTGCGGCATGAGGATACAGTTCCATTTAGACAGTTCAAGGCCTTCTGTGTCCAAGCCTCTTTACTTCTTGCAAGTCTCTTGATTCAGAAGGTCTGGTATACATAAACAACACGAAAATGTTATTTTCCTTTTTAACTTAATTTGGGTGTTCACCATGGAGCCCCCTCAGCTGGGCTCAGATCCCTTTTACAACCAAATTACAATGTTGGATCACCCGATTCCGGGCTCAGATCCCTTTCAAATTATGTTCGGATAATTCTTTCTTGGATGACTCGCGGTTCACCCCGGATACCCCTCAGCCGGGCTCAGTTCCTTTTTTTTTTACTCAATTAGTCTCCCTCGGCCGGGCTCAGACCAATAGTGATGTACTTTAAACTATCGAAGGCTTTCAAATGTGCACAGGGTTTAGCTTGACCCTTTGCATGACTGCTTCAATCTCAATATTCCTTTTTCTCACACTCCGCTTCATTTGGATACCTAACAGAGACTTTCGAATGAGCACCTAAGTGGCGCTGGACCACTCTGTGTATGGTATCTTTTCTGGGCCTCCCAAAATTCAATTATAAAGTTGAACCACTCCTTTTGGTTTCTTGTTATATCTACATCGCTCTTTGGAAACTCCTCACACACTGTTCTCTTTATACAATGTTGCCTCTTGTAACCTTGGTTCAAAACACAAGCTGGTTTGGTATCCGTCTCTACGACTCGCCAGCTGTGCTGTCCTTTCTGACGCTGCTTTGTTGTAGGGTCAAGGACAGTGCCACAGCGGCAATCGCTCCTCCCTGCCTTGGTTATTGATGTGAGAGAGCCCCTGGTACCTCCGACACACTGTGTAGGTTTGATCAGCCTTCATTTCTGGTCTTCAGTTTCTTACTTTCCAAGGCTCACAAAAGTAACAGTCTTTAGAGTTCACGGGTACTATCCTCCTTGCGACTCTCTCTGGTCTCACCGTCTTTCTCCTTGCATTACACTGCCACCTTGGAACTGCTGTTTCCTCGTGTGGTTTCCCTCGCTCAGAGTGTGCTTTCGTGCTCTGCGTTTTATCCACATGGGGAAGTGTGATGGAAGTCAGGTGTATGTAATAATTTGTAATTGCCTGATCTTGCTTGTCCATGGTGTTGGGATATGTCATTTATACAGCTCTTTCGTTAGTCCTTTTTCGCTCACAGTGGACTGTCCATGAGAAACTGTTTGTGTCGGAAGGGGGGGGGTTTGAATTCCTAGGTATCCTACCTGATAGTATGGGGAAAGGGTGTTATTTGGAAGGAGATACCGCGTCTCACTCTCCCGTGTCCCACTTCCACTCCCCGAGGACCCCTCATCCAGGTGATCCTCCCTCACTGGTGACATATCCCGGGGACTAGCAGGTGAGACACCTTCAGATTTCTCACAGAGGGTACATTCTGTATGGATGTCTGAGTGCATAGCATCTCTCATACACAATTTGGTATAGGAACAACACAGGGCGTCCCATTTACGGCTCTTCTCCTGCTGTTCCAATATGATGGTGGTGAGGGGGCGGGAACTAGTGAGAAAGCATCCACCTGCTCCTCTACACTGGGTGTGGGGTGTGAGATGTTAGTTACTTCAAAGAGTTTTCTGGTTGAGTTGAGTGTAACCAAAGGGCTTGGTTGCTGTCTGCAAACTCCAGGTCTCCCATGTTTGCGGACCAAAAGCTTGTATGATTGTAACCTCAATCTCACTCAGTGAGCTGCGCGTGGTCTGCATTGGATCTGGCTGTAAAGGGAACTGACCCAGCAACTGCTGTGCTGCAGGAGAACTGCAGCTGGTTCACAGCAAGAATTGAACTAGTGGAGACAGCTTGCTCCTTTAAGAAGACCACACCTGCTAACTGGGTGGACCTCTGTGTATGGCACTTTTCCTCATTCATTCATTGGGTTGGTTGGGCACTGGCTATCCTTAGGTATGGTGAGGGTCCTCTTTGTGGGTTCTGTGGGGTGTCTTGCTGCTAGATGACTTTTCCCTCCCAAATGAAAGGGACCAGTGGAGCGTGACCAGGGGATCTTCCCGATACCATCTCGGTTTCCATCATTTGCAGGATTAGCGAGGTGCCAGACTCACCTCGTCACACTCTGGTGGTCCCCAGAATCAGGCTGGTGACCTCATCATAGGTGGTAGGAGATGCTTGATTTTTGCCAGGTTAATTAAGCATTTTGTTGTTATTGTAATACTTTATTCGACTTTGAGTCATCAGGTACAAACACTCAATCAAATAGTATTACAAACAATTTAAAATCCATATATACACAATAAATATTAATTCCATTTAAAAGCATTTAAACCCTGAAATAACAGCTGCCAATAGTTTGGGTGAAAAGAAAAAAGAAAAACAAATGCATAGCAAAAAGCTTAAATTAAGCTTCAAAATACATACAATCTTTAAAACACATATCCCATGAATCAATTCATTGTGTAATGAGTTCCCTTCTTTTAGGGCCACGACCAAAGGTCTCCTCCTTAACCAAGCCCGGTATATACAGGAATCCCTCTGATCATAATGTTGTTGTAGTGTGAGCTGTTTTCAGAATCTTCTAGCCTGGTTAAAACCACTGGATGGGATCCTTGCAGTTCTGGGATTTGGAGAGCATCTTAGCCTGTTTGTTGGTGCTGTCAGCCATCGTAATTGTCAGATCATGTTTTTCACCAACAGCACTCTGTTGTCAACTTAACAGCTGCATTTGTAGAAGTCCACTTTCTACAAGCAGAAATCTGCAATAACCGCTGCATGTCACCCTCTATTGCTGGAGCATTGGCATCAGTAAGCTAGAGCTGGTCCTGTGAACATGGTGGCTGACATCAGGGCAGCTGAGTCACACATGCATGCAGCCTGGGAGCGCAGCATGTCCTTCATATTTGCTATTCTTGTTATTCAGGCAACATGATCACTTGTGAGCTTCAAGTTGAGGTGCGGTAGAAGCTCCATTCTCAGTCAACGGCAAAACAGCCCTACACATAAGCGCCAAAATGATTCTGGATGGAACATTGCAAGCATAATAAAACCTCCAAATAAGGCGTGAAGGGTGTTAATCATCTCCAGGTGAGATGATGTACAATCAAGGGCCATCCCTGGTCAGATGCACCCACCAGATTCCGTATCTTCGAAGCTTAGGCCCAGCCAATAGATGCAAAAGACTGTGCAGCAGCCTCAGCTTAGGTTTGTTCAGGGGCAAGCATTCCGACCCTCTGAAGACTTGCACCCAAGTTCTTCCCTGCATAGCCCCCCTGGGTGTAGTAATGCTTTATGCATATTTACGCCAGAGGTGGAGGTGCACCAGACCCTACCAGGAGATCTTCCATTCAGGCTCCCTCATTGCTAGGTCTCCTGTTTAGCTTCTCTGATTGAGTAACAATGTTGGATTGCAACAGTCATATGTGACGTATGTGATAAATTATACTAATCTTTGCGGGTGAGATGTCAGTACCTTTCTTCTCCATGGATTATGTCCTTACTCAACCCACGGCCCTGCGTGAGGTTCAAAATGTTGAGTGAAAAAGGAAGAGGTCTTTTACTTGCTTTGTACTGCAGATGCCTGTCAGGTTGCGTTTGTGATGTGCAAGGCCAATTAAGAGAGGCCATGCCAGACTAGGGAATCCCGTTACCTGGGAAAGAGACGGCAGGAAGCCCTTCCAAGGACCTGAAGACCCAGGGTTTGTCTGTCACAAAAGCATCACAGCGGACAAAGGAGCCGAATTCCAACATCACCTGAAGACCCAGCAATAGCTTCTGGGGCAAAGGCAGGGGTTGCCAGAGAAGGAGCAGGGCCATGAGTAACAAGCAAGGAAAATATATCTATAATTCTACTGGGAGGGTATCTCAGAGGGAAGTTGGGCAAGAGAAGCTGAATTGACGAAATTCTATACAAGTTCACAGGGGTATGCCATGGACCTGAAAACACCGCCAGAACAGCAGACATCAAGCAATGCCCATTTGAGAGGAGGAGAGGAGTAACCCTGACCGTATAGCCAAAGGGGGCTGGCCAGAGCACCTTTTGGTTGTTAAGTGTTTTTGCCAATCAACAAATCAATCTCTTACTCCTACACCCTCACAGGACTCACCTCCCTAGCCTTATAAGGAAGCCTCCCCTCTTGGGAGAAGTGACGTGATTCTGTGAATCTTCATAGGAGTGTGCTTCAGTAGGTAGAGGAGATCCCCCTGCGACCAGAAAAAAGACATACTCTCAGAGACTTTCGACCCAAGGGGGATGGGAGGTTGTGAGAGAGAAAGTGATTTTGATGCCCGGATGAGGGGTATGTAGTAAAAGAGGTGAAGCCCTTTTAACCCCAGAAGAGGGGTGCTCTAGTGAAAACATAGGTAGGGACTGTGATTCCCAGAAGAGGGGACGTGTAACAGAGGGTGAGAACCCTTGGTCCTGGATAAGGGGAGTAAGCAACTGAGAGAAGGGGAGTCCCAGGGAAGGGGAGAGAAGGGGAGTCCCAGTGAAGGGGAGTACTTTTTGGACCTTTTCTGAGAGGGGGGGAGTCGCAAAATATCACAAGAGAGGTGAAGAGTCCTTGTGGTCCCCAAAAGAAGGAATAAGGACTAAGCACTAGAACAAACTAAGCAGGTGACCTTCCTGTCTGGAACTTTCTGTATGGCTCTTTGCTATCAAGTGTATATAATTCATGAGTTCAGCTATTTCATTTCCCAGGGACACTTATGTTACCGCCATCCTCAACCAATTTCCATGCAATCGTTTCATGTTTTACTCTTGTTTAATAAAACCCTTTATAAATATTCTGGTGTGTTCGCTTGGTCTTGTGAAAGTCATGTTGAGTTATCTGTCGGTGGTGTGTTCGCTTGGTCTTGTGAAAGCCGTGTTGAGTTACCTATCGGTGGCGTGTTCGCTTGGTCTTGCGAAAGCCGTGTTGAGTTATCCGTCGGTGGTGTGTTCGCTTGGTCTTGTGAAAGTCGTGTTGAGTTATCTGTCGGTGGTGTGTTTGCTTGGTCTTGTGAAAGTCGTTTTGAGTTATCTATCGGTGGTGTGTTCGCTTGGTCTTGTGAAAGTCGTGTTGAGTTATCTGTTGGCATGAGGTGTTCTTACTGTTTTGAATTCCATTTTATGACTGTGAGGTGGCAGCAGTGTCTTCAGTCCGACGGGAAGAAAGAGTTGGTGAGACCTCCTTAAGTTCAATCCCTAAGGGACCCTTTACCTAAGCATTGTATTTCATGTGTCAGTGAGGCTGATCTAAATAGGTCCCATTTCTATTTCATCTTGTTTTGTAAGATTAGGGCTCTGTTCAGCCTTTGATAGTTGAAAGCTCCCAGGTGTTTGTCATAGTTGTCCTGGTGAGTCGCAGCCTGGGTTGGCTAGCGGGTTGAAAGTTCCAAACTACTCTGGTCTTTTCAGCATCCTGTACGTGTTTGTCTGTTGCAGTTATGTGAACAGCCAGGCTTCCAGGGACTAGGCAGTCTTCATCTGTGCAGGGTTACCAGAGCATTGAGTTCTATAAATTGGTTGACATGAATGAGAAAGAGGACTTGCTTTGGCCTTTCCATTTTATGTGTAAGAGGATACTGAGGTACAGTTTCTAGAGGGAAGCATTCTAAATAGCTTGTAGTGAGTGAACCTCCTGAGGGTTTCAGGGCCTATGCCGTGGAAGGTGGGGTGGGTGATAAAGATAGTTGATGTATGCGATATGTAGATGGTATTGAGGTTTCCGATATATATGTTTCCCAGTCATTTCTCATAAGCACTCTGTGTTATTCTTTGCAGTCTGTTGGCCTCGAGGTGGGTTTGCCGACACCAGGTTCTTGAGGTGTCCCTCTTTATCAGACCTGTGTCCCTGCTTGTTGTGCATTAGGGTTCATGTAGGTGGGGATTGCAGAGACTAACCTTTGCACTGAGCATTGGGATTCTCCAGAGGATGTTGCAGATGGGAGTACTGTTCGAGGATGGTTGCAAGTGTTTATGCAGTTTGCTTGTTGGTTTTTGTCATGGCTGTCGGGGACTGCGAACCATTATACCACACGCCCTTCCTACTTTCCAGGAGATCGACTGGCTGATGTCCAGGAAGGAAGTCTTGTTCCAACTCCTCTTGTTATCTCACCTCTGTAGCGCTGCTATTGTGTCTTGCTGCACTCCTGGTGCAGTCATGACTGAAACATTGCAGTGAAAAGATCTTCTTTCTTCTTGGTGCTTTTTCTCCCCTGTTAAAGGCCTCCTCCCTTCACCCCTTGCGTTTACCTCTGTTTGCAAATTGGTGGTTGCACTATGGCTTTAGGTAAAGTTCGGCCCCTATCCACCACAAAGTGCAAAATCTTTAGTTTCTAAACTACTACCTTCATCTTTCTTCTACTTTACCTAAATCTTTGTATCTTGTTTCCAGGTGTATATGGACTGAACATCTCTAATGGCAATTGATCATTTTAACTGGGTCCCACCTCCTACCTTTTAAGCGGGAACCATTCATACCGATTGGACTCTCACTGTTTCACTCCATCCCCCCATCTATACCTAACCCTGCTCCACTTTGTGTCCTTTTCCTTAATTTCAAATTCGTTACCAAAATGTATGTTTGTTTTTAACAGACATTTTGCTCCTTTTCAGATACTTTTTTCGTTATGCACATAAATCCAATACACCCATCATGTGTATTTCCAAATCATTATTGATATCATATCAAATGCAAACAGTGCCCTTGATCATGGCTGACAATTGCCTTTGCCTCGATATACCTTGTGATCTAAACTACGGTTCCATAAAATACAACATCCAAACCCCTCTGAAAACCTGATCACCTTCCACTTGACCTTACTTACATGCCCTGCACTGTACTCTTTTCTCACCCCTTGCATTTGTAAATAATACACCCTATTACCACTCTTTCTAAAAAATAATTGCACTCCTTATTAACACTTTCATACTCTACATTTATTTGTTAATTTATTTATTTATTTATTTACATTTATAAAGCGCTCACACAGCCCGCAGGCATCGAGGCGCTGTTACAGGAATTGTTTGTTTTTCTTAATTGTGTGTGTTTTTTTTTTTTTGTCTTAGTTACGTATTTATAACGCGCTTAAACACCCAGAGGTTTCTAAGCGCGGACCCGGGGATCGAACCTGTTGTTGCTTCGTGTCGTCTTGCTTCCAAGACGCGCACGCTGCCGCTGAGCTATCCTCCCGGGCCATCATTGCCATTCTTGGGTGGCTGCTCACAACCTGTGCCTTAACGACAACAAAAACAGAGATCCTAATTGTAGGCTCCTCTCATTGCCTTAGACGCTTAGACCTTGCTTCTTTTTCTTCCTCATTGATGGCCCCACTATTCCGGTGTCAAAACATGTGAAAACTCTAGGTAGCCACCTAGACGCAGAACTCTCTTTGAATAATCACATCAGTGCCCTTGCCTCCTCTAGCGCCTACACCGCCAAGCTCGCCTCCTTGAGCAGACAGTTCCTCTTCACAGATACCTGCCTCGCGCTCTGGTTAGGGGGGGTGTATCATTCTTATGCTTCATCCCCTCTCCTAGGGAGACCCCCAGCACCTTTTGCTGAACTTCTGGACCTTTTTCTTTCAATCCTGAATGAGTGGAGCCTTTTTCTACTCATTCATTCTTGTGGGCTCTGTCTTTTGGAACTCTATTCTTTGTAAATCTACCTGTTGTATGGAGTCTGTCTGCTCCATAGCTCTTAAAGGCATTACTACTGCAGCACACAGCTCCTTCTGGTCAGTGTTCCTGGGGACCCTTAGGGCCCTCATTTAAGATTCTGTTTCTATATCCTCTGGTAACTATAGTTCTTAAGGATAGAGAGTTACTTAGTATCTCTCCCAAAACTCTATAGTCTGAGAGATTGGCACACACCCCCTTCAGTGGAGTGCCAAAGGGATACCTAGTATACCCCTTCTTCCTGCTCCTGTGACTTTGTAGGCACATAGACAATCACCTAGTTATGGCTGGTGGCAGTGGATGTGTTCTACCAACTATTGTGTATTTTTTGTACCGCAGGCTATGTCCATAGCCTCGGTCGTGCACAAGGGGGGAACCCTAATACCAACTTGGGGCCTCCCTTCTTTTTTCGCCATTACTAGCATGGTTTTTCTTTGTTAGCCCGTCTACCATTCTGGGAGGGGGAGGTTAGTGTGTGTGTTTTGCCTTTGGCAGGAATTTTTCAGTATCCCCACCTAGGCTCCAGAGTGTCTGGGCAGGCAGGAAGTGGGGATGGGGTCTTCTCCCGCCTGTCCTTTGTCTGCCAGAGTACCTGAATAGGACCAGCTCCCACAAACACCCTTTCTGTAAAATGCTTAGGGAGATTGCAGAGGAGTGTATGCTGGAACTGTATAAAAGGTGAGGCTTCTTGAGTGAAGAGCAAGTTGACCACTGGAAGCTGAAGTAAACGAAGAAGATGACCAGAGATGTCTGAAGACCCTTTGCAACACTGTGAAGTAATCACTGCTGTCCTGACCCCGTTTTCTGTGCGACAGAGGAGCTCCGAAGAGGACTCCTTCCCTTTGGCTGGTGGGAACAACCAGTTTCAAGACAAACTTTGAATTGAGCCATATCCTGAGGTGCTAGGTGTTACCAGAGCTGTAGAACCCCAATACCAGCAGACCTACTGGCCATTTCAAGTGCATCGTCGTGGAAAGGCCGAATCTGTCCAAATAATTTCTGACACTCCAAAGATCTGATCCAACTTGCCCAGACCCCCTTGCCAGAGTGCATGACTGCCGAAAGTGAAGAAGATTGACCAGGCGATTTGTGTCCTTTGTTGGTGCTGCAGAAAAGGTGCCAAAACCACGGAGTGAACCAAGAGGTTGTGCCACAGGTTCTCCCCCGAGACTGCTGCTGAGAGATCCCGTCCATTGTCCGGCCTTCAGTCATCAGATCAAGAAATCCAGAAGTCGGGTCCAGAGCTGCAACATCGCAAAGCATCCACAGCAAACATTTTCTTCTAACCTAAGGTACTGTGGGAAAAAAGGTATTGCTTACTTGATTCCTAGTTGCTCCAGGGCATTGGAGTGCACATAGAGGTGCCCAGGCTTACCCCCTCTTACCTCTGACTCAAGCCGCTGCTTGTGTCCTTTCATCAAGTCCTTTTACATGTCTCCCTTGTTAGTTGTTAACTTGCTGCTTCTATAACACTCGAGACTGGAAGAAATCCTCAGGAACTCTTCGTATTTTGCTGCTTGTTAAGACTTTGCGCCCTCTCCGAACTGCCATTAGCTAGGGTTGCGTTTTTGGACTTAAAATACTTGCTGCACGAAGAAACCCTCTCTTGAAGCAGGCTAATGTTACACTAACTAACCATTTTCCTCCCTTAAAGTGATTGTACTATATGTGTTTGCAGAGTAAATGTATTACCGTATGAACTGTTAGAAATCGCAGGTGCGTGTTCTAACAGATAATACGATAACATTGGGGGTAATTCCGAGGTTGGAGGTAAGGGATTACCGGCGCTGGTAAGGGCACAGATGCCGGTAATCCCTTACCTCCGTATTCCGAGTTCCCTTTGCGGGTCCCTCTTTACCTCCTGCTTTTAGCAGGAGTAAATTACGGGACCCGCAAAGGTACCTCGGAGGTAATTACGGTACAATAATTTACAATGCCGTAATTACCTCCTTCCAAATTCCCATTGTCAGACACGGGAATGGGGAAGGGAAAAGGTGAATGGGGAATTATCGGTCCCTCCAACCTTAGAATGGGACCGGTAATTACTCCATACACCATGCCGGATTTCCGGCGAGTTGGGAGGCAACCATGGAGCTATTTACTCCATGGTTACCTCCTAACTCGGAATGAGGGCCATTGTCTTTTCCCTTTCTAACGTTGCAACAAATGTAACCGTGAACAAACACAAAAGTGAAAGTGTCCTTTGAAGTGTATTATCAAGTATTCCGAAGTGTTCTGGTGTAAACGTCTAAAGTATTTTAAAGTGATTCTGGTGTGTATATATAATAAATATATAATTTTAAATTCATTATAAGTGTAAGAGATTCTTTGGTGTGATGGCCTATCTAAGGTTCATTGTGCTTACCTACAGCTCACATCTTCCTCTTAAGATAAGACTGACTGCTCTGTCACACTACCAAGGTCCTGAGTTACTGATACTAAGAGTTGGAAATCTACAAACCACTGGGGTAGCTTACTAAAGTCTTGCTACTGGTAGGACTTTAGGAAAACTCCCCTAACAGCTCTCCCATGCCATCATCCACCGTAAACTAGATTCCTGCAATGCCTTTTACATGGGCATCTCCATGAAAAACATTGTCAAACTACAACCCCTTACAAAACAAAGCTCTCTGTGCAGCCATGGGCCTCAAGTGCTCTGATCACATCTCGGCCACTAGACTTAACGTACACTGGCATCCCAAAGCCTGCATTGAATTTAGGATTTTGTCATTCGCATACAGATGCATCAACAAAGAGACCCCACTCTACCTCAATGACTGTGTAGTCCCAAAACGCCATGTGCGTCACCTATGATCCTCCACCAGTCTCACTCTTGACACTCCCAGATTAAATTGTAAAAGAGTGTGATGCGCTAGCTACCTTGTCAGGGCTCCCTCTCACTAGAACTCCTTTCCTGCCGACATCAGAAATGAACACTCGTACACAGCTTTCAGAAAGCGTGTTAAAGCCTGGCTATTCAACAAATACGAATAACTCTGTCTAACACTGTTTGTTGCTTACTTCCATGGCTGACTACCTGTAGTATGTTCGCTTGTACAAACGCTGTGATAACTGCGGGTCTGAGTGTTACAGCAATTTATTTTTATTTCTTACATTTATGTATCTGCTCACCATTTCTAATAATGTGGATTTCAATAGACATGTCGACCTCTTGCGTCCTACTTTTTACAAAAGCTAGATCTGTTGGTTATGTAATTGCTTGTTTGCACTTACTGCATGGCTGTATATTTTTACTCCATGGATCCAAGATCTGAGCTCTCTCTCCCTGGAGGCGACATTACCAAAATTTGCAAGATGTGGACATAACATGCAAAAGATCCTCCTTTAAAGAATGCCCGTGTTGGTCTCCGTTTGAAGCATGTATTGATTTTTCGATTCAATGTTATGCCACCACTTACAAATGGCTCCATTTGTCGCTGTCTCACAGGTACTCTCATGGGAGTCGGTGATGTGATTTCCCAGCAAGCTGTGGAGCATAAAGGACTAAGAGAACACAACCCAGTGAGGACCATGAAAATGATGAGCATTGGGTTCTTCTTTGTGGTGAGTCTTGTTATTATCATTGCCTCCATGATATCCATGTTTTTGTGATTTGCACTTCAGTGTCTCCTGTAACGGTTTAGAGGAGCAGGTGGACACATTTTCCCTAGTCTCCACCCCCTCACCACCGTCCTATTGGAATAGTAGCCGAAGAGCTACAATTGGGAACCCATACATGAATCCCTGCAATATTCCTATACCACGTAGAGTATATGAGGGACAATATGCACTCAGACAACCATTTAGATTGTATCCTCGCACTGAGCAAGCAGAGGAATGCCACTAGGAAGAAAAGCTCAGCATCATGGAACGTTAAAATGAAACTTGATAATAGCAAAGTGATGTCATAAAGAAGATATAATAAACTATGATGAAACGATATGAAAAAACTTAAAATTAACTATGTAACTGAAGCATTAAGAGAAACATGTACCCAAAGATAAAGTAATCACGCACACAAAGAAGATGAAGTAACGTACGGATCAATAACTGTAAATACGCAGTGCCGCAAGGTAGAAAAAGCATATTGAAGCTTGCTAAAAGAGGAATATGAACAACGTTTCGGACGGCCATAGGAAGAAAATGGATGACGGCTCATACC
Organism: Ambystoma mexicanum; assembly: GCF_040938575.1. NCBI lineage: Eukaryota > Metazoa > Chordata > Amphibia > Caudata > Ambystomatidae > Ambystoma > Ambystoma mexicanum. The sequence continues at coordinate 111,889,684 of NC_090927.1, read as the reverse complement.
AAGAATCAACCCAGCTACCTCAAAATACAAGCCCAGGATAGGGAGGATAGCTCAGTGGCAACGCGCTCGTCTTGGAAGCAAGACGACACGAAGCAACACAGGTTCGATGCCCGGGTCGCACTTAGAAAACTCTGGGTGTTTAAGCGCGTTATAAATACACAACTAAGAAAAAAACAATTACGCAGCTAAAAAGAAAACAATTCTTGTAACGCCGCCTCGAAGCCCGCGGGCTGTGTGAGCGCTTTAAAAAAATTAAAAAAATAAATAAAAAGATCGCAAAGTAAAGAGACGATCAAGAAACTGTTTTCATGTCTAGAAGAAAGGAGTACATTGGCCTGCACCCAAGGAGGCCATTTCGAGAGATGAATACGGAGCACAAAGGGAGTCGAATGAATACACCATGTGCGTAGGACATATTTCTCCTAAGATTAAGAAGAACAAGAACATTTACAGAAGCCAAGTAATGGGCAAACAATATGGCAGAAGCCTGTGTGAGGTGGAGTGAGCAAGTCTCTAAAGGCTATAGTGAGTAATGACATCCTGTTTATTAAAACCAAATCGGAGTAAATAGATGGTTGAAATTGACAAATTCGTGGTCTCCTAACACATGATGAAGAACTTGCAAACGAGGACTATTCATTAGAGTCGAAACTAATGGAAGTGGTGTGCCTACACTCCCTTGAATGTTCCAGGACAGTAAGCAAGCTAGCAAGGTCAACTTTAGACAGAAGACATTGGCATAAGGCCTGCTGAAGAAAGTTGATGGACTAATTGGCAAAACAAGGGAAGAGCTGACATATCTCAAAGAACCTGGGTTTCGTTTTCACGTACGTGCTGCTAGCGAGCCGAATGTCCAAGGTTGGATAGGGTTGATGACCAGTTAGAAGGCCTGTACAGCACTTTTATATACAGTGTTGCATATCACTATTCCACTGCCATATTATCTGCTGTAATCAGTATATTACGCATGGAAAAGTAGCTCAGGGCGTGTCCTACAGTGAAGGGGCAGCCAATGAGATATTAAAACTCATGTATTCTGTACATAGATATGTTCCCCTAATCCAATCCTTCCCATCGATAGGTTTTGTAATATGCCACTTAGGATGAGGTCTGTAATGACGTGTGCGAAAGTATATAAATCATGTATAACCAAAATAAAATGTGATCTTACAAGCATTGTGTTAATGAATGAATGTCTATTTTACCCTGCTTTCTTTCATTGAGATAAAAGCAGTATTTTACCATCTTCCTTGAGTCTGTCCGGTTATTTGCTCTGAGATATTATATTGGTAGTTCTATCAAGCACAAAGAAGACGCTTCAAGGTGCTAGTGCACATTTGGTAGCATTGTGGAGGGTTCAGGTCTAATCGACCTAAGGCACAGATCCAGACCTCCGGACCTTCGGCGGTTGGGGAGCTTCCTGCGGAGAGCAGAGCATAGAAAATCACGTGACAGAAGAGACGGTCCAGCAGGTCCCGCTTTGACAAAATTCCTGTCCGGTCCCTGCAGGTGCCCCGCGGATGAAAGGTGAACTGGTCGATTCTGGGAGAGTCGATGCCAAGGCACTCAAACTGAGTGACAGATATATGTAGACCATAGGGTGAAAGGATTGTGGTTGTGTTATGATATATATATATATATATATATAATGATCAATAAAGAGTAACTTGATTTTTGGGGGTTATAAAAGAGAAGAGAGACGAATAACAGAAAGGTTCCACGCTAATAACTCCATATTGGAGTATTGAGGATTCCTAAAGGAAGAGCCAATTAGAAGAGTGCGTACCAAACTCTGAGACGGTGAAATAAAAGGAGAAGAGCTACTTTTACTAAAGACAGTAAAAGAAGTCATACGTAGGGTTAAGAAGTGCACATGTGTAAGGGTTATAATTGGTTTGTATAAAGAATAGTGTGTTTAAAACTAACGAAACAATAATAACAAATAGTAAAAATAAATAAAAGCAATCTTTTCTTCACATTTTAAATCAAGAATTGACGTCAATCAGAAAAGTTAAAAGTAGAAGAAACTAATATATAAATAAAGAAGAGAACTTAAAGATACTAAAAACAGAACGATGTAAAAATAATTAACAAAGTATGTAAACGAAGGAGCAAAAAGAACAGTGCTAAAAGATTTTTTTCAAAAATGTTAAATAAAGGTAGGGAAAATATTCAGATTTTTGGAATACGAGCGGCGATTGATGGCACCTGCTCAAATACATTAAAATGATATATTTAAATTGGAAAGTAAAACAAAAGATTGGTTGAGTATTGACAGTCTGAATTGACTTGTCACCATGGAAGAGCCACCTCTCTTACATCTATGCAGAACATTAGCAAGGTACACAGCCAAAATTAGGCAGTATCGTTTTGAATGGGTCAAGGGCACACCCAAGAAGACATTTATGCCCTGGCCTCCACAGGGTTCATTGTCAAACACAGTATTATGTAATATGCGACATATTTACATGCCAATCATAAAGGAAAGAAGTTAGAGAAAAGGTTGGCAGTTTAGAACTCTGGAAAATGTACCAGAATGAGAAAGAAGATCCAGTTTATAGGGAATGGATGCTCAATCAGCATAAAGGGGAGAATGTAACACCCTCAGCTCCCCTTCCCACTCCTGAGAAACAAGACGTAGAGACTAAGGAGAAGGGATATTATCATTTAAAGGAATCAAGAGCAGCAGCAGGGTATGTTAATCCACCATATGAGCCCCCTGTGTATAGTAGTGAAGACAATGAGGAAGAGAACAAAAGTACAGAATGCAAATACATTTTGACACACGATGAAGGTAAACAGCGTGATGAGAAAAACGACAGAGAGAATAGACAGATTTAGATAGAGGAAGAGGCAGAGAGACAGAAGGGAATAAAGGACACAGCTAAGGGCCCGACAATGATACAGAACAAATGGTTGGGAGGACAAATACTGCTCAAACTAGACGATAAAGGCATTAATCGAGTGCGAGAAAGAGAGGAAAGGGAAGAACGAGCGAAGAAAGAGAAGAAGAGAGATTATATGAACAAGAAAGGGACAAAGAATGTAAGCAAAGCGAAGAGTGAAGAAAGTATAAGGAAAGAAAAGATTAGAAGAAGAGAAACGTGAAGAAGCAGAAGCCCAAAGAATGAAAGTACACAGGTTGCAAAGAAGGCGAGAGGAAGAGGAATTCAGGGAGATAAACAGAAGAGAAAAAGAAATGAACCGAAGTAGGGGATTAAAAGATGATGAGATTGAATATATATGCTGCAGAAGCATAGTGCCTATAGAAACAAGAGCGGACTGAAGACACAAGAGGGTCACAACCGTCCCACGGGGGGTTGCCAGGAATATGAGGAATACCAACATAGACACAGAGACTATAGGGACAAGGATTGGGAAATGATATAGGCAAATGAGTATAAGGAAGGATACAGAACTTAAGAGGTTGATCAAGGAACTTCCTTTAAGGAAATAGGAGGAAGTTTAGATGACGTCATAACAGACGTTCATAGAACAATTTCCTTAAGCAGGTTAGAGCTTGATGAAGTAGAAGAAGATAAAACTCACACGAGTTGGGGCATAATGATGTCAGACGAAGAAAGGAAACAAAACAAGAGAATGCGAAAGGAAAGTGCATATGGATTTTCAAGAGAATCAAGTGTAGACAAAGGGGTAAAATGGTCAGATTTAGAGGACCCCATAGAAAAACACCAGAACCGACACTATTTACTGAACAACCGCAAGTACGATCACACAGTACAGGGGATATACCCCTGCCTTATGGGGGCAAGTTAAGGGCATTGGCAGGAAGGAGACAAGCAGGCGAGGACAATGCTGCCTGGAGAACAAGGTAGGGTAGGTATGAGCGGATGTATACGATATGGCCATGGCACAATTGTTCGCGGCTGAATTGACTGTGCTCAATTCGGCCGTGAAGACAATTTTTCTGTGTCGAAATCCGGCCAAACTTAAACCCCCCCATAGCCCCCAATACATTCCACCACCGACCCCCTACTTACCTTTTTGGCATCCACACATCTTCTAACCCTGCGGCGTCAGATCCGACCCGCCTATGCTGGTCAGATCTAATGCCGCATGGTCCCCTTCTTCATTTTTTTCCCCATCCCCTGCCTCCAAACCTCTGGAAGCGGGGGACACCTCCGCTACCCCAAAAGGCCATCACTACCAAACATGGGGAGCGGGGGAGTAACACTTGCTCCCCATGTTTGGTAGTGATTACCCAATCTGATTGTTTCCAAATGATCGAAAAGGTACTGGCCGAATTCGGCCAGATTTACCATACGATCAAATGGAAACTATCAATTTGGGTACTACCGTATGAGCAGGGACTAGGTTTTCACACTATCCACTATTAGAGAAAGGAGGGGGTCGACCACAATATATAACATGGCCACAGATGGATAAGGAGAATTTAAAGTGTACATTACCAAGTTTAACATCCGGTGCAGGAAAATGGATTAAAGAAGTTAGAGAAAAGAACGTCAGGAATGGTGTTATCCATAGGCGATAAAAAAGGCCTATTATCAGCCATTCTAGGATAGAGAGCTGTAAGGAAGGCATGGTATCAAAAAGTAAGAAAGATACAAGTGATCACAGTTCAAGGGTGTTTACTGAACTTCAGTCGGGTTTGAAAAAAGCACCTATCTAATCCTAAATCTAAAGATGGGAGCTAGCTACGACCATCACATAATAATACTGTAGTCCTAGTGGTGTCTTGTCAAAATAAAAGGACCCATGCTAATAAACCTATTGCCAATCCTTACTTCCAAATACAAATAGTGTGGGGAACAATATTATGTAAAAGAAAAGTGTTCAAGAAATTATATGTCAGGATATTCAAGCCGTTGACTTCCCTTCCCCACGTTTTCAGCATGGGACAAGGCGGCACACCCGAGCGTAGCACACTCTCTGGCTTCTCTAGCATGAGGATGCAGTTCAGAATCTTCTTTTCAAGGCCTTCTGTGCCAAAGGCTCTTTGTCATTCAAAGTCTCTTACTTCAGGGCCTGATGCAAAAAAACAAACGTTAAAGTACCTTTACTTTGAACATGAACTGTTCACCCCGGATCCCATTCCGCCGGGCTCAGACCCAAATCAACACAAAAACCTTCAATTGATCTCCCTCTACCGGTCTCGGATCGAATTCACGTACCTTTCCAAACTTTCTCTATTTCATCAAAATCAAAGGCTTTCGACTGTGCGTGGGATTTTGATTGACCGGTCGCATGACCACTTCGATTCACATTTATTCATTCTCTTTCAAATAATCTCCCTCAGCCAGGCTCAGATCAAATGTATCTACTTTCATCACTCCGCAGCTGGATACTTACAGAGACCTTCGATTGAGCACCCACGTAGTGCCGGACCACTCTGTCAAAGGTATTGTAGTTTGCTTTAAAGTTCAAAGTATGTCCCGGGAGGATAGCTCAGAGGCAACGTGCTCGCCAGTGAAGCAAGACGACACGGAGCACCACAGGTTCGATCCCCGGGTCCGCGCTTAGAAACCTCTGGGTATTAAGCGCGTTATAAATAACGTATCATATCATATCAATCACTCATCAGCAGTTCACATCACATGCGTCTGTTATGCGCATTTTAACAATGTTCATTCCACCGCTCGCCATAAAATGTTACTGCTTGCAACTTTGTATTCAACACTTGTATCGGTCTCCCCAACTCACCGGCTGTGTTGCTTTTACTGACGCTGTTTGTTCTTGGAGCCAAGGACAGTACCATGGCAGCTGGCGATTCTCCATGCCATGATTATTGAAGCGGGAGGGTGCCTCTGACACACAATGCAGGATTCTTCAGCCTGGTTTCCTGGTCTTACACTTTCTACTCTCGAGGTTTTGTGAAAGTAACGGTTCCTTGTCAAAAAGGTCAAGGGAACTCCCCTCCTTGCGATCCTCTTCTGGTTTGCTGTCTTTCTTCTCTCGTTAAACTGCCATCTTGGAACTACTGTTTCCTCGTGTGTTTTGCTTCGCTCAGAGTGTGCTCTCATGTTCCGCCATTTATCCGTGTAGGGAAGTGTAATGTTATGTTAATGCGATTGTCGATAATTGCCTCAACTTGCCTGACCATAGTATTGGGACATGTCAGTTACACGGCTCGGGTGTTAGTCTGTTTTCCCTTTCCCTGTCAGTGAGAAAGTGTTTGTGTTGTAAAGGGGCGGGGGTAGTTCCTAGGATGTGGTTAAAGTGTTACAGGCACGATGATACCACGTCTCACCATCCGGTGTCCCACTCCCCGAAAACCCCTCACCCAGGTGATACTCCCGCACTGGTCCACCCCAAGGAACTGGATCCAAAAGCGATGGCCGTGTCCTGGCCACCTGGATAACAGATCCCCGGGTACTAGTGGGTGAGACACCTTCTGCTTTCTGAATGTAAGCGTCCCCAGAAACGCACCCCCCTTAGTGAGAGGCAATAAAGGACACACCCCAGACGGGGGAATGAGGCCAGGACCAAGTGCGGGTGAGATTAAAAGAACTTTATATAGATCAATATAAGGCATGCAAAGGACTCTGCAAACTCCGAGAGCGCTCTGTCTGACAATAGCAAAGACAGGCCTACTTATTTCCAAAAAACGTCATGCGGGACACAAGCTATAGGGGACACATAATCGTGGGGATTGGTGGTGATGTCTAGGGGATATACACAGTAGATGGCCGCTCCTCCAGGATTGGCTGACGTAGGTGCTGCGCCACGTGGGGTTGGAAGGTCAGCTGGGCTCATCGGAGTGGAGTGCCGGGCCGGACATGCCTTGTAACGATGATTGATACCTAAACTAACATTTGCCCTTTTGGCCACACATTCCCACCCATTCGTCACACTTTATGCTTTCTGTTGGTTTGCAACTCTTGTAAGCGCTGACCTTAGATCAATATGTGGACAGGAACATTGATATGCGATCTGAAATGTCTCAATACATCAGTTTGGAGGATACCTTAGGTTCAAACAATCTGGACTCAAGTGCATAGTCAGGGGCATGGGAGGGATCGCTTGACTACCCTGTCTTGGCAGTTTAGGTGAGGGATGGTATTACGATCTGTTGGTAAACGTGTGGGCGCCCCCCTTTTTAGGGTTATTAACTTGGGGTCGACAGAGATACCACTGGCCTGTGGGGGGCATGTGACTGGTGCCTGGGGGATGGTGGGATTTAGGACCAGGTAGCTCGTAAGTCATGGAGTCAGGCTGTGGCGGCCTCTGGCATGGGGGAGGCGGATGCTTGAAATGGGTCCAGCAGGGTCGGGAGGGGAGGCGAGGCGGTGCTGTTTGAACACCAGCTATCTCTGGAGGGCCTGGGCGGGAGGAGGGGGAAATGGCCTTGCAGCTCTGTGCGCGGCATCTTGCACATGGCGGTATACTGTCCCGTGGGTGAGGGGCGAATAACAACGCGTGGGGTCTTTAAAAGGACTCGTATGCATTTGCACTAGAAGGAATATTAACTGGGGACCATACTCTTTAGCACACCAATTCACATCTATAGTTGACATACGAACATGAGGTAGTGTTAGGCAGGTGTATGTATAAAGAGGGCAACACATGTTATTACATCTTGTTATCAGCTAGCCAGTCTTTGTACATCTCTACATTATAAACAATATCGGTTGCATATTTACTCTGTATCCATTCTCCTTCACATTAGTAGCGAACGTTAGTCAACAGGACATACATTACATAAATGTTTTCTACACATTGCAAGAGTTTTCGGGGTAGGTATGGGTGTGAGGCGCCACGCCGTCTAACGTTGGGGGCTTGGTACAGGGTCAGGGCCTACAGGTTTTGGGCTGGTTTCAGATGCTTCCTAATGTTCCCGTTCATGACTGGGGCAATGATGTACTACAGAAGGTTAACAGCTACAGTGTTTTATTTTTTTGTTTGTTCGTGTCTGGTGGCTCGTGAGAACGAGTCCTCAGCGGATCTACCATGCAGTGGGAGGTGGGGGAAGTGTGGGCCTCTGTGAGCGTGGTCGAGTGGGGGTCAATCTGCAGCTTTCAGTGTGCACGTTGGCTCTGCCTGGGTTAGATCTGAACGTTTCTAGCAAGATGGGGTTGGCTCAATACAAGATGGCGTCTGTGCTCTGCCACATAACGTGGTGGTGCAGCCTCACGTGTCGGTCTGCAGCCGCCCTGCCGCCTGGGCCCGGGGGCCGGTGGGCTGCCGACAAGTCATGAGTCTTCACCAGGGTGGGACATGCAGAGGGAGGGGGGTCCTATTGACCTATCCTCCTCTACATTTCTCACAGAGCTAACAGCATTTGGAGAAAAGCAGGATACCCAAAAGTGACTGCAAAAAACACAGTACATGATGGAGCGCCATTTAATAATTGTAGAGCAATGACACAAACAGTACAGTTACCACAGCAAAATAGAAAAGTATATTGTCCAGATCAGAGTCGGTATAATGTTATGCCGAGAAGCAGAGGGAATGGGCCACGAGGAGGAGAACGAGGTGGATTTTAAAGCCCTCAAGGAAGGGGAGGATTGAATGGTGGACAGCCACTGCAATATTGGAATTGTGGAAAAGTAGGACAACTAGCCAGACCATGTAGTTGCAGGGGAGGCATGCAGCAACAGAATTGGCAATCTCCAAGTGGGGGGATGGGATATGCTGCACAATATAATGCAGATTCACATGGATATTATGCCCAAGATCACACAACCTCAGGCATATACACCGCAACCACAGCAATAACAGCAAGCGTCAATGCAGATGCAATCACCACAGGGGCAGCAACAACAGCAAGTACCTATGCAGATGCAACAGGCACCAACCCAACAAGTACAATGTATCCCAATGCAACAGACAGTTGCATCACAATGGGAAATGGACACGGGAGCTACGCAGGTACTTAGACCTAAGTTAGGGAGTGTGACTGAGGTAGGAGGGAATCCTTTCGCAGGCACAGGGATGAATTTATATCCACAATAGGACAGCCCACAGAATGATCTGATGGGTTCAGTACTGTCTGTAACACTAGACCCCCAAGAGGAACCAAGGATCAAGGTGACGATAGGATGCAATACGTTTTCATTTCTTGTAGATAATGGAGCAACTCGTTCCTTTGTCTGCAAGGGAAAATATACAATTACAGCAGACCGCTCCATGTCCCTTTGTTTGACCGGAAGGTAGAATTCTCTCTCCCCGTTCACATCCTACTCAGCAGGCTGTACCGGAATGCAAGATTGAACATGCATCCTTGAACACTACCAGTTGCCCAATCCAATTTTTGAGTCTGGTACAAGCAAAATAAGGGTTGGGTGATATACCGTTGGAGACAATTGCTACACTCTCCGATTTTGTCAGCATGCTAAACCATGCTGTGGCCCTGAAGAAAGTGGGAAAATAATAGGCACCACTGAAACCGGTAGGCCTGACCTGACCTTTTCCAGAAAAGGAATACACCACTGGCATGGTAAAAAGGTCTTAAAGTAATGGAATTGTTTTAACTCTCCACCAAGAGGGTGAAGGGTTTTTGGGAACAACATTGCACAAGAACTAGAATGGCATCATTTAGCAATGTTTGTTTGGAACACCGATACACAGTGGTTTATAACTAACCAGAGCAGACTCCTGTTTGCATGATATTTTATGGTGTGTGAATGCATAGCAAAGAAAAAGCATAAAAGTGGAAATTTTCATTTGCGAAGCAAAAAACACATATGTAAAAAATGTGTCTTTTACAATTTAGGGTGGCTATAACTAGATAGGGCCAGTTTTCTTGACCTAGCCCCTCACCCTAGATAAGCAGCCCATCAGCGCAACCTAGGGATAGTTATTCTATGAGGGTTTAGTTAAATCTGTTGGAGGGAAAGTCAGATGAATGTTACATGTTTGGTAAAAATTTAAAATAATTGTGAATTATAAACCTGAGATCCTATTGTGTGATGGAAAATATACAATGTCAGGCATTGCCATGAATGCTCAGGGATTTTCTGGGGTGACACATTTAGTTCCATTTACAAACTAATTGCCTATTTCTATAGTTGAACACTACATATATATGCCATTATTATACACCAGGCGAATACCGGTAAACATACTAGCACGTGACTTAATGACACAGCTTAACATTACACTATCTTTTACTTACAAAGGCATAGTGTGCTCAAACCCGGGGATACATTATATAAATGTGAGGGAGTTTATATTAGCATTTACAGTTAAAAAAGCCTTACGAGGAGTCCCTCTAGATGAGGTAGTATTTTTATATGGAGTGACTATATTATTATCATGGTTACGTAAATTATCAGGTAAATTATTGAGAATACGTGATACATTTTTGTTCAGGCCAGAAATCTCCATGGACAATGAAGAAGGGCAGGTTATCCCTTTAGAATTAGAAGCAGCAGTGGTCAGAGAAGAAAGGGTGATGCTTTATGACAGATGATGAGGGAAGGGGATGGAGAATGGTGATGGCCCTCAACGAAGGATATAGATTGACAGATGAGGAACAGTTTAGGGATGATTATTCAGATGACAAGTTAATATTTTTTTTATAAATCTCACGTATTGGATTAAAGTTGAGAGCATAGGGGTACCACAGAGAATGGCAGTGGTAAAACAGTAGCCGCCATTTTTTCTGGAAGACTTGAAAACATTTCCAAGTATATTATGGACGACAGGTCCATATGACGTGGGTCTACTGAAAGGAGTGGGAGCAGTGTAAATGGTATCCAATGTCTAGAGAAGCAGATGAAGGAATATTCCAAACAATATACTCCCTAATGAAGCAAGGCATCAAGGTGCCATCAGGTGCTCCATGCAACACAGCTGTGTACCTTGTCAAAAAAACAACAGGGGGGTCGTGGAGATACAAGTGATTTAGTTCCAAATCCCATGACAATATTGTGCAATATCCCTTCAAAAGCCAAGTATTTTACTGTTATCGATTTGAAAAATGTGTTTTTCTCAATTCACTTGCATGAAGACTCTGTCAAACTTATGATGATACTCACAAGGAAAGTGTACAAATTAGACAAGGAGATATGGGAGGAGAAAGGGATGAAGTTTACTTATTTTCCCATTCAAATTGAGAAGTCATGACAGCAGTTCTTACACAGAAAACGACGTTAGGGCATGGTCATAAACCATTAGCTTATTACAGGGCAATCCTAGATCCAGCAATCTTTAGCAGCCACTGCATTTGCAATTGAAGAGGCTTCAAGTATAACTATGAGGTGTTCCCTAACACTATTTATAGAGCATACATTATTTGCATTTCTGGAGAAACCCAAAAGTACATTGACCAGCCAAAGAGTGTTGGATAAGAGGATTATCTCAAACCCGGCATTCACAGTGAATCACGCAATTTTCCTAGCTGAGCTAGTGAGTGGGAGAAGATGATGATGTGAATGACTGTGGTACTTATACAGAATGCTATAATGATGTTAGAGAGAATGCTTTAGGGAGGTAGAAGTGGTCTTTATTGATGGGTCATCAAGGATTGACCGAAGACGGTGGTGAGACATACAGGATCAGCGGTAGCCAAGCTGACCCAAGAGGGCAAATTTGAAGCATTGATTAGTAGGAGATTGTCCCCAACCAACTCAGCACAGGCTGCAAAATTAGCCACTCTCATTGACGTGCTGCAAAGTTTTGAGGATGGGGAAGTGATGGTGTACTCTGACTCGCCTATGTGACGTCAACAGTACTCGCAGGCTGTTCACATTGGAAGAAGAGGGGCTTCCTACGCGCAGACAGAACTCCAGTGCAACATGCAGGGTTGTTGGATAAACTCATTGAAGCATTAGGTTTCCCAGATCATAGAGACTGTAAAATGCACAGCACATTCAAAAATAACAGATTTAATCTCCCCCGGAAAAGAAGCCACAGATTTAGAGGCATAAAAAGCAGCCTATTATCCAACCACATGTGAAAATTAGATGAAAAATATAAAGCAAACGACAAGGCGATGCATGCTGGTTAAGGAAGGATTTAATATGACGTCCATTGTGAATTTAATTGAAAAACAAGGACGAGCATCGCAAGAAGAAAAAGAGCTCTGAAAAAAGCGTGGGTGTTCTTTATCCCGCACTGAGGCAATTTAAAGCCAGGACAGTACAGGAAAGCCAGTTATGTCTCTAGCATTATGGAGGGTAGCATTGGAGCAGCTCCTCTATCCAGTACATATGACTCGAGAGAGTCTAGCTGCTACAATTGCAGAAGAATGTTTTTTACTGAATCTTGGTGAGCATGTGGCACAGTTCACTGTAAATTGTATTGTGCGCCAGAGGTTTACTGCAGCAAACACTTTACAAATGGTGAGAGGAGCAATCCCTAGACCCAATGGCCCCTTCCAACATCTGCATATAGATTATGTAGATATGTTGCAGACATGTAACGGCTATCGATACATGCTGGTCATAGTATGCCCCTTTTCTAGATAGATCGAAGTGGCATGCACACACCCTGATGCTGCGTGTGCCGCAAACATCTTTGTCTGTGAGGTATTCCCAAGATGGGGGGTGTGCGAGGTTTGGCGATCCAACAATGGGCCACACTTTGTAAAAGAACTCTTTGAAAATGTAGTCTCGCTCTTAGGCATCAAGCACAAGTTTGCTTCAGCTTATCTTCCGCAAGCCAACGGAATTTGCGAGAAATTAAATGGCCTTTTGAAGAAAAGAATAGCAAAGCTTAAGGTTACTTTAAAAAAGGGATGGCTACATTGCCTACCCCTTGAATTGTATGTATTGTGCAATCAACGTGGCTCGGATCACAATTTAATGCCCCATGAGCTGGTGCCTGGAAGCCATATGTGAACTCCCCTCACCCTCCCCAACAAGGGCAAATACAGACACCCAGAGTGTGGCGAGGGAATTATGTGATGAATTGCATGACTATTTGAAAGCAATGACTGCAAGTGTTTCTTGCATGTCTCAACAGCTCCAGAATCAATGGGAGAGGTCAAAATGAAACAAGGACTATTTGCCTATTCATTTGGAAGATTAACTAAAGTCTTTAGCAGTGTGCTCAGGGGACCATGTGCTAGTGCGCAGATTTGTAAGTACTTGGAGTACCCCTCAATTTAATGGTCTGTATGAGGCAGAGGAAGTAAGCCGTACTTCTGTCAAGCTGAAGGGAGGAAAGGTGTGGATCCACCTACACGACATCAAGCCCTATAATGGTGAAGCATTGACCTCTCCTGCAGCTACCCCCAGTGAAGCAAACGAAGCATGGCAACGAATGACAACAAGACCCATGTCCAAAAACAAAGACAAGGAAAGTGAAGAAAAATATAAAAATGTTCGATTAGGGTACCCTAATAAGACTGATGGGCTTACCGTGATCCTGAAACACCTTCTTTAGAATAAGTCAAAGGAACAATGTGTTGAACTCAGAAGAAAAGAAGAATATTTGGGCTTTTATGTTACCTGTTTTGCACACATTCTTACTTGCCGTTTTTACTTACATCTGGCAGTCTTGCCCAGCTCTAATCAGAAGAAATACGAACATTGTAACTTTCTTTGGAGATTAGAAAAATAACACTATTGTCTTGAGAATTATCTTAGCACTCATCTTGCAGTTTTTTATATGAATATAGAATTTACAGTGCAATAGTAGAAGAGACATATTGAAAATAAAGTGGTAACAATGGAAATGTTTCAAGAAGAGATGAAGCCCCACGAGGCAAATGTACTGCACAAAAAATAACTATTGCACTTTTTTGTGGCATTTTGATTATAGCTACTATTCTTATTACATTGGCCTTCACACATATCATAGGTAGTAGTTAAGAATACAATAAGCCAGCTACTATTGCTCCCATTAAAACAAGGATGTTCCGTTATTCCCTAACATTAAAAGATATTTTTCATGATTTAAGAGACGTACTGAAGAAGGTAATGAAAGCATAAACACATACTTGGATACATTGGCTCATTTAGCTAACAATTTATGGTATCAGCACATGAAAGAGGTGGGAGAGAGAATGTCAGAAGAGGGTTGTTATTTCTGTTCCTTGATACCGTATGCCATTAATGCGGCAAGAACATTTATCGCAAGAGACATTTCTACACAAGATGCAAAATGTCTCATTCATCTGGCATTATGCACCACCAGAGGACAATTCAAGGGAAAATGGACAACTCAAGATGGCGATCAAGACAGACTTTCCCATACAAAGATTCTTATGGGAAGACAAAGAGAATGGAAACTGGAATGGGGTGGACCAGAAAGAAGAACATGTACCCGTCCCAGTATGGAGAACGAATATAAACTGTTGAGATGAAAAGAATGAATTGCTCAGATATGACTGAAAAATCAGGACAGCCAGGATGTTGGGAAAGAGCACATCTGCTGGTGTATGGGTTTGTAGCAACCGGAAATGGATGGGAAGATGGACTATTATCATTCCCTGCACACTTATTGAAGTAAGAAAAAGTCTGCCAACTGCAAAAAGTGAATGATGAATGCCTAGAATCATGGGCCAAATATGCTAGATTACTAACCTGGGTCGACAACAAAGCAGGACCAGTGTATGTATTACCATTGAGGAATGCAACAATATGCTTCAAAAATGAAGGCAAAGTCCATGTTGGAGAGAACAAAGGATGGGGAGAAATAGTTGAAGTACCGAGAATAAATGGAGGAATTGCAGTGTGGATGGACCGATATTGGGCTTGTGGATCCAGAGCCTACATGCAGTTGCCTAATGATTGGGGAGGGATCTTCTCTATCGTAAATGTACACGTTCCAGCATTAATGATTCCCCAAAGTGACCTCTATATTGAGAAATGTCCAAAAATGAATGAACACCAGACTAAAAAGTGAGAATTATTTCTCATCAGAATCAATGCAGTCCTTTGATAACATTCCTGATGTACATAAACTATTCAGCAAGACAGCCATGATAATGACATCTATATTCATGCCAGGACTTCAAGCTGCAGTAAATTCTAAGTGGCTTTAGATAACCAAATGGGAGATACTGCGGATGATTAATGTAACAATAAAAGGATTCAATGCAATCAGAAAAGAGTTAAGAGCCATCAGGCTGATGACTCTCCAGAACGGATATGTCATGGATCCGATAACAGCAATGGAAGGAGGCATGTGCGCCAAGGTCGGTCCTTTTTGCTGTAAATTTATACCATGCCAGCCATGATGGAGAGAATGCAACTCTGACAGAGGCAATAACAATGTTAACGACCCTGTATACAAAAATGTAGGATGAAGCTGATGAGACAGCAGAGGATGACTGGTTTTCATCTCTGTTTGGATGGATTCCATCTTGGATGGCGAATGCTTTCAAATTACTTGGAGCAATATTAATATTAGCAATGCTAGGATTCTGTCTTATAAGAATCATCATAGAACAGTGCCAGAAACAGCCAAATAAGCTATTGGAATGATGATAATGATTGACATTAACAGCAACCCTGAGGACAAAATGCAGGCAGAGGAAAATATTCGAGAGAACATAAAAAAGATTACTCTTGCACCTCCAGGAACAACGTTCTACTATCCCCAAAACCAGGAGTGAATGCAAACCAAAGTACAGGTGTAGTGAGAGAGAAACCTCTGTGGGCAAGAAAACCTAGGGTTATCGGTTACGTGACCTGTAATGGGTGGACCGCTTGGTCCGACAACTGTGCCTAGACCGGGTGCCCCTGAATGGAAAAGCCAAGGAAAGTAAAGATAAAGAATCTCCAATCGTGAAGTACATTGCTGAGGTGAATGCAAGAGATAGCAATCTGTATAAGCCATTGAAGAGCCTGACAGATTATAAAGTTGACCTAGAACTGATTTTCAGAATTAAGAGACTTGAACTGATGGCAAGTTTACAAGGTGGAAGAGATGATGTCTTGGGCAAATCCGAGACATTGTGAATTGTGTTGTTGATTTGGGGAAGGGAATCCTGAGGCCTTTTTGGAACTGTGTTGCCTTCTTGGGAAAGGGAATCCCAAGGTCTTTTGAGAGCTGCTTTGAACTTGGGATAGGGGAGCTGGAAAATCTCAGAACTTTATTTGCAACAATTTTGGACAGAGACAGACTTTTAAGTTGAACTTACTGACTGAGACGATCCTTAGTGTCTTAAGGTAGGGAAATCCCAAAATCTCTGGGTTCCCTTCCCCAAGAGGCAGCTCATCTAGTTTCAAACTCAGCCATTTCAGCTTTCCTAGCTCTCAATATTGATTCCAAATCTACTTTCAAGCTTTTTTAACACTTAGCTTGCTTTTCTCTTTAATCACTTTAACACTTAAGTCTCTTGACTTGTTCTCTCCAATTAGGGGTTTACTCAGTGAAGGCGCAGTAGTCGGACCACACGCTCCACCCATCACAGGTCATGCAACCGATAACCTATGGCACTTTGTGATGCTCATTGATTCTCATTGGACTTCCTTACCAACACAGGATTCCTCTCTGTGTCTGTGTCATTAGTCCATTCTTAATTCTGCTTCTTCTTGGTAGTCTTTTGACAACACGTGACTTTCACACAACTTACTTTGTGGCGTTTATTCCTTGTCACCACCTTGCTTTCACACTATCCAATAGTGCTTATCGTTTGCTTTTCACTTGGTTCACAAGCTCTCATTACTTGCTTTCATTTGGCTTATACATTTCATATTGTTCATTAATGCTTTCCATTTGTTTTCACTTTGTTCATTGATTACACTTCACTTTCTTTTCACTCATGCAGCATTTTCATATATTTTGCATGTCTTTTCCTTAGTTCAGTATTCAATAACTCATTAAGTACTTTGCAACTTGTTTGGTATTCAATATCTTCCATTCATTCTCCAGAATCATGCATTTCAAGTTTTCATTCGATCAGCATGTTCCTCTGCCCAAACCAAGACCCTGGAGCGTCCCGGCCTGAGTGTGCCCTCTCCATCACTCACCGGTGTGCGGCCGCAGTGCTTGCCTCTTCCGAATCTTCTTGCTGCTGTCTGTGGCGTGTTGGAGACTTCTGTGTCCCCCAGCTCCAGCTGGGGACACAAGGCTTAGGGATCTGTGGTGCTCTAGACTCTCTTGTGGCCCGTTCTGGCCTCTGCGTCTTTCCCGCTCTCCTGCAGTGCTCAGCGTCCTTTTCACCAGCCCCTCTCCAGCATGCTCCACTTTGGATTGCTGCGTCCTTCTTCCCAGGCGGGTCTCTCTTCCATTTATGCTTGTTTTTCTTTCTTTTTCTCCTTATATGCACCTGTAGCCTCTCAATTGGCTGCAGGTGTGTAAGTCCTTCGTCTGACCATAATTACTTTGTCAATGGGACATGCCTGACCATTATAGTGTTGTTCCACAGTCCTCTTCCTCATCCCAGTACCAAAGTGGTGTGCACAGACGGAAGTGTGTATTACTCCTAGTTGCCTCTTCCTCGTCCTAGTCTTAAAGGAACATGAATAGTGGTGTGTGTGACAGTGGGGAAGACTGATAATAACATACAAAGGTAGGGGAGAAGATGAGGTATTCTGACAGGAGAAAGGGGGATATTTGCCTCACCTAAAGGCAGCTTTCCTCCGCTCCCCAATGCCCCTCCACCCAGATGATCTTCCCTCGCATAACCACCCCCAGTGTCAGGATGCAAGAGCAAAGGCTCTTCCCTGGCCACCTGAGAGGAAGACCCAAGGGAAGTAGATGGGAGGATGCCCTCAGGTCTCTCACACAACACTCATCCCCTTATTAACTTTATATTATTTCTCCAATGTCCCTAAATAGATGCCCTCCTCCCAAGTACCAAATGCCTTTTTGTGGCCTCTCATCTCACTCTCCTGAAATGACCCCTGAAACATGTCTTCTATAATGTCAATAATTTTCTGTTCTCTGCATTAACCATATACCTATACCTCTTACCGTATTCTGACAACAGTCCTAAGAGAGGTGCCAGGGACACGTCCTGTTCTGACAATGTAACTACAACATCATCTGCATAGGAGAGCACCTTCACCTCAGAGCCACCCATATTGAGCCCAATACGCAAATCATGCTGAATGGCAAGCCGCAGGGGCTCCAAAGATAAGCTAACCAGTAGGAGGGAAAGCAGCAGCCCTGCTGGGGACCCCTCTTGTGCTCAAACCTCTCAGATTAGATACTGCTAGTAGTTACACATGCTGAAGTGTTCAAGTACAGAGCACTGACCAGCTACAAAGACGGATGCCCAAATCCAAAATTCTTGATCACGCAATTGATAAAACCTCAGATCACCCAATCAAACGCTTTTTCATTGTCGTTGAATAAAGTTGCTACCACTTCCTCCCATCCTTCATATGTGAGCAAGATATCTGAAAGTGTTCTAACACTGTTTCTTCATAGTGCCCTTTTATAAACCCAGACTGCGAAGGGCATATCGGATTACCCAACACCCTCTCTGTGTGTTAATATTTTTGGAAATGCATTGTCATCAACGTTCAGCAGATACATTGGCCTGTAGTTGACGCCCTCCTTCTCTTCCCTGTATGGGGATCAAGCTGATTAATGCAATACACATGGACTCAGAACTTGCCTTCCTCTCTATCACCTCCTTTCATAGTTACACAACAGTGAAGTATTCGAAGATCATAACAGGGAATCCATCCAATTCTAGTCGTTTGCCCACTTTCATCTTCCCAACGGCCTCCACTTACCCTGAACTCTAATATTCCGCTTCTCTTGCATCCGCAAATGTGGTAGCTCTATGCTTGTAAAAAGAAAAGACTCATAAGCCGCCTCCGTCCGCCTCCGCCGGGGTCTGTATTTGACTTGCATAAGTCTTTATAATACTTTCTGAATTCCCTGCTGATATCCTCATTAGACGTCACCACCGTCCCTGCGCTCATCTTGAAGGATGTAGTCATCCTTGTACTTTCCAATTTTTTTAAAGTCTGTTGGCGAACACACGACCTGTCTTATCCCCTTGCTCCCAGAATAGCTGTCTCAATAAATACACTTCCCTTTCAGCTCTGTGTATGTCTCTACAATTGCCCCTTTAAGTCTTATCAAATGGTCCTCCTTTTATGAATCCGCAATGCACCTCTCTGCAACCTTTAATTTTTTGCTCCAATTCCTTACTGCATCTCTGCCTTACTCTCCTTGTAAGTGATACATAACTCGTAACCTTTCGCTGCAATGCTGCCTTCAGTGCATCCCAAACTACGAAACAGTCAGGTACAGCTTTCCTGTTGTCCACAACAAACAGTTTAACTTAATTCCATAACTCTGTCACAATATTCAGTTCTCCTTGAGTAGCATCATGATGAGTTTCCAACACCCCTTGCAAACTCCTCTATCACCCTGTGCTATTGCAAATTACAAACATCTATGGTCAGAGGCTGTGTACAGCGCAAAGTCTCACGTAAGTACCTCATCGAAAGCATCCTAGACATGCAGCAAGAAATCTATTTGTGAAGGAATAAGGTGGACTGGGGAGTAATATATATAGGGCCCAATTCATAGAATCCAGCACAGAATCAGCGCAGAAGCAGCACAAGCGCCGCAAGTCGAGAAGGAGCGTGCGCCACGCATGCCCAAGCCGTGACGCAAACCAGCAATTGCGCGGCACACCTATTCATGGATTTCCTGAGGCATCAGTAGCCGTGGCGCAATGAACAGCAAGCAGCGCCAGTAACGCCCCCAACACGGCCCGTGCTGCGCAGGAAAAAGCCAGTGAAATGCCCAATATGGCGCAAGGACCCACGCCATCCTTGGCCAAGCACGTAGCCCCTCCCCCCATCGTAATCACATTAAAAATCAGAGCATACCCCGCTCGCACCAGCCAAATCGCATGGACAGGCCTGTGTGTACTCCGTCCGCACCCCAGCGAAATCGCGTACCATGCTCGCACCAACCAAATCATGTGGAAAGGCATGCGCATACTCTGTCCCCACCCCAGCGAAATCGTGTACCCCGCTCGCACCAGCCAAATCTCATGTCAAGGCCCACATGTACCATGTCCGCACCCCAGCGAAATCGCGTACCCTGCTCGCACCAGGCAGATCGCATGGGAAGGCCCGCGCATACCCCGTCCGCACCCCAGCAAAATCGTGTACCCCACTCACACCAGGCAAATCGTGTGGGAAGGCCTGTGTGTACCCCGTCCGCACCCCAGTGACATAGCGTGGGAAGGACCGTACGTACCCACACAACTCTCCTGGAAGTAGACGCCTCCTCACAGGACAGCCAGACCCCAGCAGTGGACGATGCCCCACAGGCAGCCCACACCACATGGTCCCCCATCACCCGTGACCATACTCTGCAGGCAGCCCACACCGCATGGCCCCCCATCACCCGTGACCATACCCCACAGGCAGCCCACACCACATGGCCCCCCATCACCCGTGACCATACCCCGCAGGCAGCCCACACCACATGGCCCCCCCATCACCCGCAACCATACCCTGCAGGCAGCCCACACCACATGGCCCCCCCCATCACCCGTGACCATACCCTGCAGGCAGCCCACACCACATGGCCGCCCCATCACCCGTGACCATACCCCGCAGGCAGCCCACACCACATGGCACCCCATCACCCGTGACCATACCCCGCAGGCAGCCCACACCACATGGCCCCCCATCACTCATGACCATACCCCGCAGGAAGCCCACACCACATGGGACCCCCCCATCACCTGTGACCATACCCCGCAGGCAGGCCATGCCACATGGGACCCCCACCATCACCTGTGAACATATCCCGCAGGCAGGCCATACCACATGGCACTCCATCACCCGTGACCATACCCCGCAGGCAGCCCACACCACATGGCCCCCTCATCACATGTGACCATACCCTGCAGGCAGCCCACACCACATGGCCCCCCCATCACCCGTGACCATACCCCGCAGGCAGCCCACACCACATGAGACCCCCACCATCACCTGTGAACATACCCCATCATATGGAACCCCCCCATCACCCGTGACCATACCCCGCAGGCTGTTAAACTCACCTGGTATCCACAGGGACGGCGCCCAGCCGGGTTACTCGCTGGTATGCTTCTCAGCTTTGCCCTGTTGTGGTCTGCGGGAAAGGTTCTGCCTGAAAATACAGGAGGACTGTGTTCAAGACTGACCGACTGGGGTAAGTATCCTCCCTCCACCCCCATATGATTTCAGTCCCTCTGGCGCCCTCTCCTCACCTTGTGGTAGAATTAGGCGTCCTTTCCATCCTGCCTTCTTTGCAGGGGCGCGTTGTCTTTCATGGGCGAGTGCGGTCCAGTTACTTCACTGACACCGCCCCGTTTGATATTGTTCAGGTAGGTCTTACTTCTGTTCTTTATTTTTGTTGCTATCCTGCATGCCTTTCTTTGTTTAAAATGTCTCTTTTTTCTCCCTTATGTATGCAGAGCTTCAGCACGGCGAACTGGCTTGGTTGAGCCCCGCTGGTAAATGATGGCGCATTAAGAGCGCTATGATGCGGTAAGTAAGCGCTATGCGCAGCACTGCGAAGTCTTGCCTTTGCTAACCTGTGTTTTCCTTCCTTGTAGGTCGCGGTGTTCTTCAGCGCGAGTGGAATGTCCGGAGTGTTGCCAGCCGAGAGGCGACCAGCCAGGTAAGCCTTTTGAGCAGTTCGTAATTTGTAAATGTCTCTACTGCTTTCTTTAATGTTGCCTCTATCTTCCTCTCTCAGGTCGTTCTGTCCGGGAGGCGTGCAGATTCGAGGAAGCTGTTCTCAATAGCTGCGAGTGTTTAAAGATGAAGACTGCAGGTAAGATGCTGCTGCTAATGATGTTCCTTTTGTCTCCTTGCAGGTTCTGCTTCTCTGAGGTTCGAGGGAATAGCTGGACACGGTGAGCGTCACGTTGCAAGCTGCAAAGTAATGCGAAGCTTGTTGTCTTGCTCGGGTGTGGTTTAAATAGCCCCAACAAAATAGTCCAGGTAAAGTAGTCCCTAGGCTACCACACCCAAAACACTAGACCGCATAGCTTGGTTCTTAGGAACCAACCTATGTGGATGCCTCCATTTTGGCTGACAATATAATAAAGTAGTTCCAAGCACATTGTTTTTCATGGTGTATGAGCCTGGTGCCATAGGCACCAGGACTGGCCCCATGAGGGCTTTTGAAGAGGATGCCAGGCTCTAGAGGGCCGAGTCTTGACTCCACCTGGCCAATGGGTTTGCCAGAGGGGGTTTTGGGCGAGGGTCGTGACAGCACTCCCCCCTAAGGCCCCTCCCATGGTGTTCCTTCTGTCTGGCCCAGGTTTGGTTGGGAAGTTCCGATGGAATTTCCTGATTAGACGTGGTGCGTGCATATTCTCACTGGGCTCCCAGGATCTATCTTGTGGTCCAAATCCTTTCCAATCGACGAGATGATATAGCTTGGTCCTAGAGTATTTAGAGTCCAAGATATCTTTGACTTCGAATTCTGGTTCTCCGTCAACAAGTATGGGCTTAGGTGGTGTCCCAATCTGTGTGCCGGGTTGCATTGGTTTCAGGAGGGACACATGGAATACCGGGTGGATGTGTAGATTACGTGGTAAATCCAGTTTCACAGCTGCTGGGTTGATAATTGCCTTAATGGTATAGGGTCCTAAGAATCTGGGATGAAATGTATTAATGAACATGTATAAAAGTCACACTGAGTAAAATACAACCAGTAAAATCACCATGAATGTAATCCAAATAAAAATGAAATTGAAAACAAAAAACAAATGGGATGTAAAAAATGTGGTCCATATACATTGATGCACCTCAAATTGTAAACACAAATCATAATATAACCATTCACCCATGGTGAACAAAAAGGTTTAAAACAAAAATATCCAACTATATACAAAGATCCAGGGTCCATGATCCCAAAACATTAATGAATTTCCTTAAGAACTCCATGAAGAACTATGTACAAGATGTGGCGCAAAGTCCATACACTCCAAATGAAACCTACTCCTAAAGAACTATATACAAAGGCAGCGGGCTAGCCCTATGACTCACCATTTCCCCCAAGAGTTTCGGCCAGGGCATCATTGAACTCTGCGTCAATTTCCCTGAGGCGGACCTGTGCTCTCCCCTCAAAGGCCTGCAGGGACTCCATTGTGCTCCTCTCAAACTCCCTGTGAGACTCCTCGAGGAACTCGGCCTGCCTTTATGCCCGACGCAGGGTGTTCTCTGCCCTGGCAATTGTGAGCCGTGCCCCCTGTACCTGCTGCCACTCTGCTCCAATCTGCTGGCCTATTCGCACCAACACGAAAGACATCCTTGTGGTAAAGTCCACGTTTCCCTCCTGGCCGATGGCCGATACCTGCCCCTCTGATGTTGAGGGCCCGAGTCCTGTCGCCTCCTATGTTGAGCCTGCTGCCACCGAAAAGCCCAGTACCTGCGCCTACGGGACAGCCTCCGGGATGATGACAACCCCCTGGGCTGTCGTACAGTGCCCTGCTGCTTGGTGCCTGCACTTCCTCCATTGCCATTGGTCCTGTTGCTGCGGTGAACACCTCTGCTGATCCTCCTTCGACTCCCGACTGTGGAAGGGATGTGGTCTCCACCAGACTGGCCGCCGGGGTTGGGACAGTTACACAGGGGGCCTTGGTGGTATCTGGGCCGGAAGACAGCAGGGAGTACGACTGGCACACAGAGGAGGAAGAGGAGGAGGGGGTTGCAGCAGTGGCCAGCACACGTAGCACATTTGTGACCATGAACTGAGCTAGCCAGTTTATGAGGCGACAGACCTCATCGTGATGATATGCAAGCCCCCGATTGGAAGCCTGCACATCATCACAAATGCTGCCTGTTCGCCTCGCAATACTGGCTAGCACCAGTTCAATCCTGTCACGAATCGCTTCATCCGTAGGTAGTGGAAGATCCGTCAGCGTGGATGCATCCACCACCTGCAGATGGGTCCGGCCTGAGGCATGCCTGCAGGTGCATACTGGTGCAGTCGCAGTTCCAGGGACAGGATCAGTCACAGGCCCCTCCACGGTGATCTGCACTGGCTCCGGCCCCTGACCCTGAACTGCACCAGTCACACCTAATTCATCACCCCCGCCGGGCCCCATGTGCTGGGCGGATGTGGCCTCCTCCTCCACCAACCTGGATGACTCCCCACTGTCTTTGCATCAGATTGCCCCTGTGTGGGCTCACCTGTCCCTCCCACTGCCACAGAGCCCACGACCAACTTCACCCTCTTGGGCCTCCCCTCAGCAGCTGCAGCCATTGACTGAGACGCGGCACCAGTATCCTTGCTCCCAGAAGATGACAGTGCCTGGGACGATGACTGGGCCTAGCGTCTACGCCCGGTGGAGGCATCGCTGCTGCCGAGCTCCATCGTGCCATCGCCGCCCCCTTCTTCCATCGTCGATGTGGATAGGGAAACATAGAACACATACATCAGGGCAATGGACCTGTGTGTTTGTCACAATGCAAAAGTACAGAATTGCCACTGTCAAAGGTCACAGCCATCATCACCGTCCACTACACACAGGGATGTGCCATTAACACACATGAACAATCATCCGTCTTTCACACCAGACATTCACATCCTTGGACAAGGCCCTGCCAGCACATCCAAATTGTGCATGCACCTCACACGCATCATGGTACATACACATCTCACTCACACACTTCATCTGACAGTCATGATGCGGGCCATGGATCCATCACATCAGAGAGTACTTGAGGTGAAATTGGCAGCATGAGGCAATCACACATGCAAAAGCGAAGAGTCACAGACATCCTGGAGTGTTCGCCACTCACTCACACACTCACTTCTCATACACATGCACATGTGCACCATGCATGTCCATGATGTTGCCGAATGCACACGTGTCACACCTCTGGCATGACACAATCCACACACAGGGATGCAAACATGTGCACATTGTGACATACATGCGCGCATCACGCATTTCCACACAGACACCATTGATGTTGCACATGCATCAATTAACTCACATGCAGCTGTGCCGCGGACATGCACACAGACACCTGTACAGTAGGCATGCCAAACATAAGAGCAGGGTGCACACACCAACCACACGTCTACATGCACTATGGTGGACAGGAACACATGGACACTTACCAGTCGACTCCGGACGGAGCTCCAACTCCAAGACCTGGGTGTGCAGCGGTGGGTTGAGGTGCTCCAGGACCCTCTTTTTGTCAGTGGTCAACCAGCCCCGGCGTCCCACTCGGGACAGCCCCAGGCTTGAAGAGGCACCAGGCCTTGTTGAGGATCCTGGACCTGAAGTCCTCCCAGCGCTTATGGACATCTCGGTAGTCACGGGGTGCCACCCCCTCTGCGTTGATGGCACCCACAATGTCCACCCAGATCTTCCTCCATCCTTCCTTGCCGACTTGCGATGGTCCAGGGAAGAGGGCATCATAATGCCCCTGGACTTGGTCCACCAGGATGCCAACTTCTGTGGAAAAGAAGCTGACAGCCCTCTGCCTCTCTACCTGGGGGTTGCCCCTTGCCTCAGTTGGTGTGATGTCAGGCATGCCAACCCCAAGGCAGGTGTGGGTGGGCAAGGTGGTCCTGGGGCTGGGCTGTGGAGCAGTGGAATGGCAGTCGGGAGTCTTCAGCATCAGCAGAGGCAGTCACAACAAAAGGATCACTGGCAATGGCTTCAGAGCAGGCACCAGAATGCAGGGCACGTGGGCAGCAGGCACACAGAGTGGGCTGGCAGCAGCAGATGGCTCTTAGGCGGCAGCTGGGGGCAGTTGGAGGCAGGTAAATGGCCTTGTAGGCAGGAGCGTGGGTCCGTGTTCTTTCGCGTGGCCAGCCGGAAACAGATTGACTAGGCACGTGCAGGAACAGCTCGTTAGCGTGCAATAAGAGGAAAGGCCCTAAGCGTGTAAGTTACGTGTCGCACGTTGGACGTTGCCGTTCAGTATCGGTTTAATGGTCTGCGTAGGACAACAGTGCACTGTACGTGCTTATTGTGGGGCCAGACGTGTGAACTTGACATTTTTGTGGGTTCGCATGCGTATAATTCACTACTGTGGCAGTGCATACATCTTGTTATGGCGAGGGAGTTGCCTACGCGCACATGCACATGTGTTTTTTTTCAGACAGTGAGTTGCACACGCATTTTTCATTCTGTGGTTGTCCCCATGTGTCGCGTACCCCATTTCTGTGCTCATAGTAGCCTATGTGTTTCTCGTGTACGCATTTTTTGTGTTGCTGGGTGCCACAGTGTACTGTGGGACGTTTTTTATCACACGTGGGCTATCGAGGGGTCGCGTTCATGTTGGTTTTTGTTTTTGGGGTGCCTCAGTATTGTGCGACCCGTCCATTTTCCACCAGGGATCACACTGAGCCTTGATGTGGCATGCATGTATGTTTAACATCATGTACCCTGCCCTCTCACTCCAGTTGCCCAAGTCAATAGTCCGCTGCATCTCCCATTGCACTATTCCATCTATGACATGACTGGGAGGGCAACAAGTGGGAAGGGAGGCAAAGGTGGCCGAGGGGGCCGAGGTGCTGGAGCTGGCAGAGGTAGCCAAGGGGGCCGAGGGTCTGGAGCTGGCAGAGGTAGCCAGGGGGGCCGAGGTGCTGGAGCTGGCAGAGGTGGCCGAGGGATCCGGGGTACCCAGATCCATGCAGGGAGGGGCATGCCTCCCTCTCAACTGGGTCCGGTAGCTGCACGGGCAGCTGCAGCGCCTGCCACGCAGGCTCAGGGTCCTGCCATGCTTGTGGGGGTCCTGGCACCGGCCCAGGGAGACCAAGGGGCACATGTCCATGTCCAAAGGGCAAGAGGCGTGTGCTGCAGGGACCTGCCACCAGTGCCAGCAAACCAGGGCCAGAAATTCCATCTGCTGGCCTGACTAGCCAGGGTCCGGTAGCTACAGGGCATCTGCAGCGCCTGCCACCCAGGCTCAGGGTCCTTCTGCCATGCCTGTAGTGGTCCCGGCCCCAGCCCAGGGAGACCAAGGGGCACATGTCCATGTCCCAAAGGGCAAGAGGCGTGTGTTGCAGGGACCTGCCACCAGCACACAGGTACACATGCCTGCAGGGCCACCTCAACTCGCAGTATCAGTGGCTGATGCCTCAGCCCCGTCCACCAGTGCTCCAGCCCCTACTGACCCAAGTAGTCCCAACTAGACAGTGTCTGCACAACCCTGCAGGAAAGGTAAGCGTGCGGTAGGCAAACAGGTTCAGTCCCGAGGCACAGCACAGGGGACTCGTACGGTGAGGATGAGGAGCTTCAGTGATGCAGAGATCCAGATCCTCTTGGACTACGTGCGGGAACATGAGGCTGACATGCTTGTGCAGGCAGGTAGCACACATACGCACGCCCAACGTATGGCCAATGGTAGTGTGTCGCCGATCGCATCAGCGCCTTGGGAATTGAGAGGCGCACAGCTTCTGAGGCAGTGAAGCATTGCAATAACCTCCGGCGCCGACTACACCTCCACTCTGGTGACTGGAAGTGGACCAGCAGTGGAGGAAGAGGTACTCACTCCAAATGGGGACATTACTACTCAGATGATTGATGCGGAGCAGATCCAGGGCGTCGGGTACCTGCCAAATTATGAGGCAATGTCTGGTGAGTGGTGATGGGTGGGTTTCAAGGACATGTGTATGTTGCGTCATGGCCGTGTGTTGATTGTCTGGCAGTTCTGCATGCATTCATATGACTATCATGGGTGTATCATGTCATGGTGGTCTGACACGTACTTGTTGTGCTGCAGCCTACACATGCACGATGAGCTGCACTCCCTGACAATGGACATCTGCACACCTGCTCAATTCTCCAGTTACATCTTCTGCCGGGACCTCTTGGCCCTCTTCCTGATCAAACCCGTGATGTCTGATGGGCTGTGACCATAAGCCAGTCAACATTATCCCTCTCCCTGCTCATCTCGGACGTCTCTGAATGTTCACCCTGCCAGCGGAACCTCTGCTGGGTTGGCCTACCTTTCCTGACCTCCCCACGGCAGCCCACAGTCTCCAGGGGACTAGTCATACATGTGGTGTGGTACTGCAAAGTCCTCTAACAAAATATATGTGCTCCTACTCACTGTGCTCGTCAAGTCATCCTGAGCTTGACTGTGTGGGTTGTTCTTTTGTCTTGGGGGCAGGTGTTGTATCTCCATAGGACTGTGATATTGGCATTGGGTGACAGACTGTTGATTTCCTTCAGGGTGCAATGTCCACAGGGACATTTTGGAGCTGTGGGCACAGTAACTTCGAATCCATCTTCTGCATTGTCATACCTATCATGGACTGTGATCATGCCTTCACTCTTCACTCTGGGTCAATCTCTTCTCACATTGCAATCAGTTGGTGGTGAGGGTCTCTTTTTGGCAGTGTACTCCCTCTGGTATGGGCTCCGTGCCTGAATAGGACTGGAGGTGATCCTTATCCAGGTCAGGTGCCACCTATGGTGATTGGTAATGTGTTGTGCTTTCACTACTCCTCACCCCTGCTGACGTCCACGATAAATGATGGAATGAACTAGTCACCTGCCCAAACTCACAGGCCTCTGAGCCGCAGTTTTACACGTGCACCGCATCCACACCATACCCCACACTCGGGGGAGGCTGGATGTACACTTGCAACCCTCTTCATGCTATTGACACATGTTGTATGCGCTTCCACTTCCACCTGGCTGCTACATTCCCATGGGTTGTCAGTGTGTTGTGTTTGATTTGTGTGATGTTCACCTGTGGTGCACGGGCCACTTCCACTTACATCCACTGGGATCACCTCCAACATGCATTTTGACTTGACTGGTGTCGATGTGACATGGACTCATGCGACGTGTGTGTCCACATTCAACATTTCACTACAGCCTTGCATCTTGGCACCTTGTGGTACTTGTGTGTATGGAGTTTTTCATTACATGTCATGTCATGTCACATCCCTTATTCATGGCTCTGTGACACTGTTATGCATGTTACATCTGATGCATTTAGCAGATCAAGGCATGGCTATGCTACATGGCGTATGTGTGTTTACATCATGGATGTTGGCGTGTGGACTATGCCATTCAGGTGCTCCATGGTTGGAGCAGGTGCTGGGCACCATGCACCAAATGTGTTTTTACCCTTCCCCCACATGTCCATGGGGCCCTATCAGTGGGCCCTATTCAATTTCATGAATATGTGTTGTTAGCGCACGTGTGGGTGTTGCAAGTGTTTTCCTGTGGTACTTCCCCCTGTAACGCCCACATTTATGCTTGTTGTTCCCCATTCCACGTGTTCTGCCCCCTTTTTAGGTGTGTGCGCTGGACGGTGTGTGCCTTCACTGGGAGTCTCTCGCGCAAGCAACATATTTGAAGCCCATTGGCTGCCGGCAGGCGGAGCCGGCCCACCTCCAGCAAGACCAACGGCAACAAGGCTGTTGCCTGTTCCCTGCCTGTTCATGCCGATTATGCCGTTTGCCAGACCCCCTGGCCCACACGCCTGCCCGTAAGATAACTTTTGCATCCCCCGCTGTTATTCTGCGCCCGTTCCCTCAATGACTGTTGTCTGCAGTCTCACCTTAACTTTGGTTGATAGGGTCTCTTGCGTATTACACCTTGCTTGCTTGATTGATATGAGCATCATCTCATCTTTGGCACATAAATTGTCAATATCCTATCGCTGCCCCACAGCACCTTATGATATGCACCTATTCTGACTTGATGTGCACTACACATTTAGCAAACCGCGCCATTCTGATCATAGTCAGTCACTGCACAACTATATTAGCGTGTATCAATGTATCTTACTGCATTTAGAGACTGATTCACGGCATTTCGCCCTTTTGTATTCACTTCTTAAACCTATGTGCCACACATTGCTCTCTACTTAACCGTTTTGCCCCATGGGCAGACCTGCAATATTGTGCGATTACTGTGCTACCTTTTTGCCTCATTCCGCGAGTTCGATTCCCTGTGCCCCATTGTACTTTATTTAATGTGTGACCTCAGTGCATTTTTGCCTCATTCTGTGATTTCAAATTTAGGTGCACCTGCGTGACCTCATTGCATTTTTGCCTCATTCTGTGATTTCGAATCTAGGTGCACCTCTGTACTCTATTTAATGTGTGACCTCAGTGCATTTTTGCCTCATTCTGTGATTCGAATTTAGGTGCTCCCCACTGCTCACTACCTGTGGCTACTGGCGAAGGGTATCCCCACTGTAAACTATCCTCCTGATAAGTACCACACCTAGTAAGCGTCTGGCACTTTACCCTACCTGGTAGCCGAACTACTAGTCCACGTCATGCAGCTGTGGCACCCTGCCTGCTTCCACCTTATCCACCTAATCATTATAGGGTACTCAATCTCTACCCCCGGCATTCCCTCCAACAACATTGCCAAGTCACATCACATCCTCGCCCACAACGACATTTCAACACACTTCCTTACCATGCATCATTGCACAGACCACTCAATTAATCCGAACCTCAACGATCCGTCTCTGTGGCTCAAACACTTTGCCACAAAACCTACACCCAACCAACCATGTACATTACAATCTAGTAACACCAGACTCAGATCTAGATTGCCTCGTGCACCTTGCACGCAGCGCTGCCACACCACCCATATACAACACGATTCACTAACGAGACCCAACCTCCCCCCTCCTCCCACCCCCATCACAGCGCTCAAGGGTGCTCTTATCAATGCAAGATCCCTCACAGCACACGCTATTGACATTGCTGACCTCATCACCGTCCAAAACCCCGATTTCTTAGCTATCACTGAAACCTGGTTACATGCTGCCTCTGACCCTCTTCTCGCCTTAGCCATTCCTAATGGTTACTCCATCATTAGAAATGACCGCCTCTCCAACCTGTCTAAAGGCGGAGGAGTCGCATTTATACACAAAGATAATATCACTATGAGAACCACTACCAATTCCCAACTCAGCTCTGCAGAATCCCTATGCGTGAAACTATCCCTTTCACCGACTAACACAGCAACATTACACCTCATCTGCAGACCCGCCGGGTCACCTTGGTTCATTCACAAATTATATTACATATATCTTGTCTGCCATCACCAAGCCTAATTCGCAGGTGTTGCTACTAGGTGACCTCAATCTGGGCTTCTCCGACCCCAAGGATCATATGGCCATCGAGGTTGCCACTACCCTTGGGTAACCTAGACTTCCAACAACGCATTCTCGCACCTACCCACAACAAGGTCAGATCGTTGGATTGGAAATCTTACCTTAATTGCAACACCATGATCACCTCTAACTCCGCCTGCGCCTGGTCCGACCATCATATCATTACCTTCCACTTACCAGCCACTAACCCCCAGCCCAAACCTACCACAGCCCCGGCTATACCCACCAGGAACAAAAAGGACATTACGAGGGACAAATTGCTCCCCCTCATTCTCCCCATCCTTAATAATTGTGCCTCGCTGCATAAGGACCCTACCGTCTTAGTAGACACCTTCAATCTTACCATACTCAATGCCATAGAGACTATAGCCCCACTCAAAATACGCAAAGCCAAACAACGATCCCACCTGAACTCATGGTTCACCCCGCATCTTAGAGTTCTGCGTAACGAAAAGCGGAAGGCCGAAGCTCTTTGGAAAAGCAATCCTAGCATGGCTAACAAAGACTCCCTTCTCATCACTTCACTTAACTACAAGGAAGCCATCCTCCAAGCAAAAAAAGAGACATATAACCAACGTATATCTAAAGCTGAATCCAACACAAAAGAATTATTTAAAATTCTTAAAGAATTAGAATCCCCTTTGCCTGCCCCTGACTCCTGCATCAAAGACAGCACCTGGTGCAATAACATCCAAAATGCACTTCTCAACAAAATCACTACCTTGCAATCCAAAATTAATGCCAAACAAAATACCCTTCTCACCTCCCCCCTAACTACAACTATGCCACCCAAAAAGACCCTCCCACTCTCCCACAAGCCATTCACTTTTAGGGATCTTACCATCTCTGAGGTTGAAAAAATCATTAGTACCTTAAAACCCTCGAACTGTCAAGGCGACTCCTGTCCGGCACCAATCATTAAGGAATCGGCACATGACCTCGCTCCTTTCATAACCACTTTCATCAATGCCTCATTTCAATCTGGAGTGGTCCTTAACAATTTGAAGGATGCTTGGGTTATCCCCCTTCTAAAAAGAAACGACTCTAGATCTGGAGACTCAAACCAACTATAGGCCCATTACTACGGTCCCCTTTCTTCTAAAAATACTAGACAGAGCAGCCTACCTACAGATACAGAAATATCTGGAAACAAACAATCTTCTAGGCACAAGACAATCCGGTTTCAGACCCAAACATGGCACTGAAACTGCCCTCTTAGACCTCAAAACCCAAATTGAGGACCTAAAAGATAATGGCAGATTGGCACTACTACTCCTACTGGACTTATCTGCTGCCTTCGATCTGGTCAACCACCAAGTCCTCTGTCAACATCTGAAATCTGCAGCCCACTTCTCTGATAACGCCACCAACTGGATCAGGTCATTTCTAGACAATAGACACATGAGAGTTTTTTCCTCAACTTCTTCAGCTGACCCAGCGCCAATCCCCTGTGGGGTCCTGCAAGGGTCATGTGTATCACCCACCCTCTACAATGTATTCACTAAACCCCTGTTTGATGTGCTTGACTATCTGGGTGTCACCTACACCAATTACACCGATGACACCCAGATACTCATTCCCATCACAGGCGACTACTCTGTAGACTCTAAATCACTAAACAACATTTACCATGTCATCCAAGCCTGGATGGCACAACATGAGCTCTGTCTTAGTGATGATAAAACAGAGCTCCTCATCCTAGTCACTCAACAAAGACTCAACAAGTTGAACCCTTTGTTCAGCTCCTTCAATATCGATGGCAACACCATCAAAGTATCCAAAGATACAAAAACCTTGGGAATCTACCTAGATTCCACACTCTCACTTCACAGACAAACTAATGCAGTTGCGTCCGCATCAGCCTACACTTGTAAGCTGATAACAGCCTGTCGCCCATTCTTCTCTTCGCAGCACTGCATCACCCTAGCCAGAACACTGGTTATGTTCATACTGGACTACAGTAACGCACTGTACCAAGGCACTAACCAGTGTAACCTCAATAAACTCCAGATCACTCAAAACAACGCCATTAGAGCAGCCCTCAGCATCCCTAGATCAGCACACATCTCTGAAACGAGGAAGAACCTTCATTGGCTTTCAGTCACCCAAAGGATCTCACTCAAATCACTTGCCCTTACTTACAAATGCTTTCACAACCAAGCCCCTATCTACTTAGCCTCGCGGTTCACTAAATACATCCCGCCACGGTCACCTAGGTCTGCCCATAGTCAAAGCCTTGCAATCCCCAGATTCAAGCTCCAAACAGCTGGAGGGGTTAGCTTCCCAGTCCTGGCAGCCAAACTTTGGAACACTGTGCCTCTCTCTATTAGAAATCTCTCATCTCTTAACCTATTTAAACTCAAGGTTAAACACTGGCTAGCCACATCGATGTCCAATTATCTTCTGAATAGCCGACTTCTCAGAGTTGTTATGTATGCCCGACTAACTTGCACTGCTCCTGTATGCCTATGCTTTGTACTATGCTCCTGTAATGTTGTAACTATTACGTATGCTCCTGTAATGTTGTAACTATTGTTTGAAGATATGCGCCCGGTTGCCTACGGGCCAGGTTTGCGCTATACAAATAAAATAAATACAAATAAATACAAATGCAAGGCGTTCGTGGTGTCGCAGTGACATGTTGGACCCACGCGGATTCAACGCAAGTCTCGGTAAGCCACGAGCAATGTGTTCCATGAATCGGTAAACGGGCACTGGCGCGCGATTTGCATGCAAGCGCCCTGTTTTCGATGCAGATTTAATCCATGAATCGGGCCTATAGTCTCTTGCATCTGGGTGACAATGCCTCCACACATCCAACAAGCCAAATGTACCCCTAAGAGTGCGCAGGCCATGCCACGTATCTCCACCTTGCCGGCTAGGCACCGACCTGTTCAGCCTCTCACCTCACATGTCACTAAAGTTACCCCAATATTTCTACCATCTTTCTCAATGCTAATAGGTCAGATGTTAGTGACTCCTAGAACTCACATTCATTCCCTTCTCTTCTTTCCATCTGGCGAGGGACTCTCTCACAGCTGTTTTCTGGAGTCTGCAGGAGGCTGAACACCTGCACAGCCAAAATGAGGTAGGCCCAGAAGGGCTATTGGCATGATTGTGTTTATTTTTTGACATTCTGCACGACAAAGCGTGCTAAATTCATTGTGCCTGCCCTTATGGGCTTCCTACATTGTTTGAGTCCTTTGAGGCTGGAGGCCTTTTTACTGTAAATGCTTGTTCTTGCTGCCCACATGGTGCTGCTTGGGCTGCACCTTTCCAACATGGCCGCCTACGTTCCCATGGCCACCAGAGTGGTCTGCTGGCTGCCTTTGTCTCAACCGATTGGACGCTTGAAATTCTTATGGGCCCATGGGATGCTGGCAGGCAAAAAGCCGGCCCCCGGACACAAAGGCCCATGAACTAAGGCCCTGTCTGTGCCTGTCCGCGCATAGGAGGGCAGGGGGACCCCCTAAATCTCTAATTCACCTGCACTACGTGTGTCTCCACTTGGTTCCCTCTGGTTCAGCTTCTGGCTCTTAGTTCCCATCATACTGAGTGGTCTGTGTGAGTACTGACTGAACATTTACTGCTCACCTGCTCCTCTAAATGGTAACCTTTCGGCTCCGAGACTATCCTGCCATCCAACTCCACTTTCTCTTGCTTGTGCTCTCCTACATAAAAACAATATTATTACCATTCAGTGGGTTGGTTTTTAAATCTCTGCACTTAGCATTGTACTGTGATTGTGTACATTCGAATGTAGTTACTTCCCTGTGCCTTTTTCATCTCTGCACCTGGCTCTGCACCTGGCATTGTACTGTGATTGTGTAAATTCGAATTGAGGTACTTCCCTGTGCCTTTTTCATCTCTGCACCTGACATTGTACTGTGATTGTGTAAATTTGAATTTAGGTACTTCCCTCTGCCTTTTACATCTCTGCACCTGGTATTGTACTATGCCTGTGTACATTTGAATTTAGGTGCCTGTGCCTTTTACATCCCTGCACCCTTTATATGCTCAGCACTGTTGGTTCCCTAGCTACACCTATATCCATGCTGCTGATCTCCTTATCTACTATGCCCAGGGACTTGCAACGACTGTGCAGTGCAGCCCTCCACCGTTCTTTCTGCTTCCTCTCTACTCCTGCAGCCTCTCGTCAGTGCCTAACTTCCTCTCCCTCCCTCCACCCCTCCTTTCCTCTCCCTCCTTCCCCCTTCCTTCCTATCCTCCCTTCCTCCTACTACACATCTCATGTACTTATTCCATCAGAAATGCCATCTGGCACATTGTGATGCTGGAAATTCATCGGAGGGACAGGGCCTCCGTATTCTTGTCCTTTACTGCTTTTTATCGTGTGTTCTGTCAGGTTTTCCGCGTAGGAGTTCATGTGGGGACTCCTGGCGGTGCAGCTATCTCCTTTTGGTTTTGGTGAACATACCCATGGGATACCCTTATGGCTCCCATGGGTAGGGGTGCAACCCTGTGCCCCTAGTGTATGTTTTTGGGCACCTGTGTGGGACCCACAGAGCAGAGTACGGGCTGGTGGCAGCTCCGTGCTGAATTGACTGGTGCCCTTAGTATCCTCCATTTTGGGATGCCCAGGCCCTGTCATTGGAATCGGTAGATTCCTGATGGTGACAAAATGGCCCCCATGGCCTCTTGCCTTCCATCGCCTGTTACCTTGATCTTCCTGAAGTCCCGGAAAGCCCTGACTCTGTCCCTTCCCCCTGACTGGCTGTTGGGTGGAAGTTCCATATATGGTAGTGTGGGGAAGTGCTGACCAGACTGGCTGGAGCCTTCTCAACGACCGTATGTTGTGGGTACGCCTGTGGGTGGGACCTGGGTGAATGGAGTGTGTGACGAATACACATTCTATGTTGTGGGTGTCTAGTATCTGGTGGTTGACACAATGACTGAGACAGCCCTGCCCAAAACCGGTATGAATGCAGTGTGGAGTGTTGAATGGCTGGTTACTTGTCCCAATACACATAACTTGTTGTGAGTGTCTGGAGAGAAGTGAAAGGCCTGAATGCACTGTGTGCCTGATTGGCTGCCTGCCTGCCTGCCTGCCTGAATGCCTGTAGTCGTGATTGGATGCTTAAGTATGGCCCAGCGGAATGAATGGGAGATCAACAGTATATCTGGGGACTTCTCACTTCTAGGAATCGTGTTCAGAAGGTGAAGTCCACTATGACGAGTAACTGCAGTAACTGAAGCTTGACCTTGAAGCCCTGCTGGACGAGAAGAATTGCTGTTGCTCTCCTTCACAATCTGAAAGCTGGTGTGTCTACAAGGACTGACCCAGAGAGGACCTGGTAAGGCGCCCTCTTCCCGAGCTACGAGGGACCATCGGGCACCAGCTGATCTTTGACAGAGCTCCCTGGTAGACAGACCTTCGACAGGCTGCCGACCCGAGACGGGGACCGCCACAGAATCACAAAGAGAAGCGCCCGGACTGTTGTCCGCCACTGTCGACGACTGCCGTTGCCAACCGGAGCTGCCGTGCTCCCATATGCCTAAGAATTTTCGAATCCGAGGATGCTCTCGTCTGCATCCTCACCGCTGTATCCTGCTGGAGAAGGCCTGACCGTCGACGTGCTGAGGAGCATCCGCCGGTGGGTTTCCCGCCACCCAAAGACCACAGAGACGCTGACGACTCAATGCCCTTGCTGGGTCACAGTTCTTCAAACTCTTTGCGGTCCAGAACTATCGACCCTGAGGTGCCCCGCACGCCTCTTCCTTGCAGGACGTTTACACTTCCCTGTCAACGAGCACCGCTAGGACAGAAGCAGCCACTTCACCGTCGTAGCTCAACCTGTTCTCCGTCGGACGTTAGATGACCACCGTGACTCCTGCCTTAAAGGGAGGGCACTCAAGAAGGGCCGTCGATTCCCCGCCGAGGAACGCTACAACGGCAGGTACTTTGGGGTTGCAGAACTATTGTGAAGTCTAGTGTGAACAATATATGGACTGGGCTTGTATCCTTATTCTACAGGTTGCCCAGGTGGGGGGATCTCCACACAGAGCTGTGTTTAACGGTAGTGACCAGTGTTCTGCCAAGTGTTCAACCATCTTGCTTCCCTTCCTCTCTCTACTGCTGGTTTCTTCTTTATTGATCTGTGTGACATTTTGACTGTATAGTTGATGCACTTTGAGGAGATCTAATAATCGTTGTGGTACCACTTTAGAACTGTACATATTTACCATTGTTGATTTTCTCAGCACAAAGTGTGTTATCGTGATATTGTATAGAACCTTGAATATTAATTATAAAAAAGAATGTGTTTTGACCGATACAGTGTGCGGACATTCCTTTGTGGGTGCTTGGGGACTACACTGTACTTAAGAACCAGCCCGCATCACCTCCTGAGAAGCTAGGCCTTGATCGCTCGTCTACCACAATAGAGAATCTTGGCTGGGGTCCTCTGTGCCTCTCTACCATATAGAGAGCGGAAGTACAGACACCCCCCTCCGGCATCTTTACACACATATGATGGACTCATTGTCTGTTTGTCCCTATCCTCCACCCTCCCTGCTCTCCCCTTTTATGTATAGCGCTTGCATTGTTGAAATGACCGTCAGCCACGTACAATAATTATGTTAAATGTTGTAACCTATTTGTATTCCTCTTTGTTATACCTACATAATTTAGCACTTGCCCATTCTGAATGCTCCAATGCCTAGTAAAAATATTAATTTTCCTGTTAATGCTTGCCCTCCCTGCGTTGGAGCGCTTTGAAATGTTTTTTTGTAAGTCTATAGACGCTATATAAATAACCAATAAATAAATAAACTCCTTAAGATGGATTTGCAGTCCATTGAAAAACCCTGTAGGGTAAAGCCAGTTTTATGCTGGTTAAGGTTATGGAATAGTGTGAACTTGTCCAAATACCGCGGGGGATTGCAGGATGTAATGGCTCAGGAAGGAGGACTGGGCCTGCCATGGCCATATTACCTAAGACAGGAATTTCAAGTTCTTGACCTCCTGGATCTCTAGGCTCACCCAGCGACAATCTAACTTCAAAGGCCAGTGTACACTGTGTTCTTGGGGCGGAAAGAATAGCAGAAATTGAAAGGAGGCTGTGAGCATAATTCCAGTTCAGCATTTTTTGGGTTATGAAGCAGAATCAAAGGCTCCAACAAAACCAAATCAGCCAGAAGCTGTCAAAACAACAACAAAGGCTGCAAAAGCTATAGTGCCTTCAGGTCCCACTAATACACCTCCCCAACCTCTCCCAGAAAAGCTTTTTAAACCACTCCCAAGGAAAGAATTTTTTTTTTTTTTTTTATTGATTTAGCTGTTAAAAACAACTTTTCAATATACAAAATTCAAACATTTTAGCATTCTTAAAACCTAACAATCATTTTCATTTAAAGTTTAAAATTTAAAGTTCAGAATTCATTTAGGCTATGCAAACTCAGGCAAACTCATACAAACTCAAACAATCTCAAACAACGACAGTACAGTTATTGTTTTAACATCACAAAAACAAATTGATACATATCATTCAGTTTACACCTCTCTAGTGGCTATTACATCATATACACAGATTATCTAATAGATGATTTATCAGACGGTTACTCTTTTTTTTAAATCAATCAAAGCTTGAGATTGAAATCGCTTCTCAGGTAGTAATGTCCCAGTTTATGGCCATCAAAAAATTACTTAAGGCCACCTTGACAGAGTGATTGTTAGAACACAATAAGAAAGACCAGCGCATATCATCAGCAATGGTTGTTAACGTACTCATCACCTTTGAAAAATGTTTTGATCTTAAGATAGATAGTTGGGCACAATTGCAAACCAAGTGTTCGAGAGATTCGATCGTTGTGGAATCATTACAGAATCTGCATGACATAAGAGCTCAAGGCCTCAAATTGCGTCTCACTAGGACTTGATGAGTGGGCCATAGATCAAATCGTGCCCTTATTATTCCTGATCTTAATGCTACTGATGGAAATTTTAGAAGATAAGACTCTGGACTTTTAACCGGTTTAGGCCAGAATCGATACTTGCATGGTTGGTGGTATTTTTGGCATTTCTCTATGGTCTTAATCCAGTCTAATTGGTATAAAAGGTTTTTTGCCTTTGTTGGATTAGATATTAACAAGGCTATTGGTATGCTTGCAGCCGCAAGAGCTTCTAAACAGAAGTCAATCCATAGTTTTACAAACAATTTATCTGGTTTTAATATATAGCCACAGAGGATCGACAGAATAGTAACTTTTTGAGAAGCCATTATGCATTTACGCAAAAACATACAGCAGCGCCATGTATAGATAGCATGCATTGAGACAAGACCCAATTCATAACACAGCCAGGGACCGGGAACACAGTTCGGCAATGATAGCACCACTCGCCAAAATTTACCCTCAAATCTATCAAAAATAGACTTTCTAAGATTTTGACAATTCAGGATGGATTCTGTTCCATATATAATCGATGGGATGGCTTTAACAGTCCAGTAGACTATTGCCGATTTAATGGAAAATTTTCCAAATTTATGCAATATTATTTTAGTTTGCGAAATGGCCGCGGTCAGTTTTGCCTCCATGCGCTCTACCTGGCTGCGTGAATTGGTTAGGCCATCAAAAACAACGCCTAAGTAGGTGTAAGTTGGTACTATGTCTAATGGTGTATTATTTATTGACCACACTAGCCTAGACCTACTAAGTTTATTAGCTTGGTAGACTACAATCTGTGTTTTTTTAGTATTGACCACCAGTTGGTTCTTATGTAGGTACAGGTTAAACGCATCTAAAAGATTCTGTAGGCCTGTCGGTGTTTTAGAAATTAGGACAATGTCATCAGCATAGTTCAAGTTAGTGATTTTAAACCCTTTCAAGACAGGGGCATCAGAACATATCTGTAGGAAGGAAGTACTCAGATCGTGTATGAAATAATTAAAGATTGCTGCCGCTAATAGGCAACCTTGTTTTAAGCCTTGCGCAGTCTTAATAGGAGCAGATAACAACCCCTCCAAAGTAAGCCTTACGCGAATAGAGGTTGCACCATGAAATGCATGGATGATATCAAAGAGATCTGATGGACAATTATCTCTTATTAGTTTCGCCAATAATAATGGACGAGAAACAGAGTCAAATGCAGCATGCAAATCAATAAACGCGAAATAAACTGACTGTTTATGAGACTGACAGAGGGCTTTAATTGTGTTCAACGTAAAGAGATTGACACAAGTGCCCATGCCCCCAACAAAACCCGTTTGATAAAGATCGCGTTTACCACAAGTTTCGGTCCATTGATTGAACTCTAACAATACTAGTTTTGCAAACAGTTTGCCTGGGGTATCTAGTAGGGCGATTGGCCGGTAATTACGAGGATCAGAGCGGTCACCCTTCTTATAGATAGGGACTATCACAGAATTTAGCCAGGAGGCTGGAAGTCTGTGATTAGTCAGAACTTGTACAAAGATTGCATGAAGGTTTGAAGCCCAAAGTCTTGGATTATCCTTCAAGATGACATTATGGAGGCCATCCGGACCGGCAGCTCGTGATGTGCTTAATTTTTTAATCATTGCTTCAAGAAGATAAGGGGAGCAATGAATGTCCCAGGGTTTAGAGGACTGGATCTGGTGATCGTTCGGATCAAATTCTGGATCGCTATAGAGATCAGAAAAATGTGATACCCAAGCGGCCTCTGTTACAGGATTTGATTGCACATGGGCTTGAGCTACATTTGGTTTTTGGTTAAGATATCGCCATATTTCTGCTGAGTTTTTAGAGCAAATTGCAGATAGCATCGCTTCACTGTCTTGTTGAAAAAGCTTGGCTCGGTGTCCTCGAATCCAATTCACGTATTTGCATTTAGCTGTTTTTAAGTTGACATTAATGTTAGCGTTATTTGTCATAAGTATTACTCTTTTTTCCTTGCGATATTCGGCCTTGCGAGCTTTAATTGCAGAGTCAAATGTATGCTTATGAGTTTTTATATTTGGATTTGGGACAATTGTGTGCGAAACGGATCAAGAAAAACAGTATACTCAATCAGTTTAGATGATTTATCGTGTTGATGAATTGCATTCGTGAACTTCATAAGATTTCCATGCGTCCATCTAAGCCGATTTTTGGTATTATTGACCATGAAGTGCTGGTCAAGCCATTGTCTAGAGGGATCTATAGGCGTCCAAACTAACTGAAGGGAGAGAAGGTTGTGATTACTTACAGACCCCTGTATTATCTCAAACAGACGAATGCGGGTAAGCATGGTTCGCGCAACATATATATATATAATCAATGATGCTTTGACTAATGCCTCGCTGCCATGTTGGATTCGGTGGAATGTCACTATCTACAGAACCATTTACCATACACATATTGCAGTCAGACATGATGTGGGTCCACGTGGTAACGGCCCTCGTCTTATTTCTATTAGCCAGAGATAAACAATCCATGTTTAAATCGCCCATAATAAAGGAATCAGTGATGCCGGGCGTGACTGCTATCAAATCAATGAGTCCTGTTAGACCCTCAAAGAAAGCCACGTCTGATATTCCAACCGGATTATGGTAGATGTTAACAAGGGCTATTATATGATTTTTACAGGTAATTTTCACCAGTTGCATATAGTCGCTGACATGCTTCCAGGCTTCAACTTTAAAACCCAATTTCTTATTAGCGGCCACCAATAGCCCTGACGAGGGTCGACCACGTGCTCCCATCTTTGCAGATAATAAAATGACATCAAAATTGTCCCAGGTTGGAGGTTCTAGATACCAAGTCTCTTGCAAAGCAATTATGGCATCATCTGCTAGGATTTTTAATGAGGTGTGTAAATGCGAGTGGCCACGAGTATTCCAGGAAGCTATTTTAATGACATGAGGCTGTAATGTGGATGATGG
Source organism: Ambystoma mexicanum (assembly GCF_040938575.1). Taxonomy (NCBI): domain Eukaryota; kingdom Metazoa; phylum Chordata; class Amphibia; order Caudata; family Ambystomatidae; genus Ambystoma; species Ambystoma mexicanum. The sequence goes on along the minus strand of NC_090927.1, from coordinate 111,847,905 downwards.
TTAATATCTAGATGTCTGCATGTCATCTCGGGAACTCATGTAAATTTGAGGTTGATGAACTAAAGGGGCATCTACGTGTTTTGTGATACGCTCCGGGTCTTGCGTCAGCAAGAAACCCATTTCAAATAGAGACATTTTGGCAAGCCATATAGTATTTAAGACTAAACCTGAGGGGATCCATAGTCTCACAATTGCTGTAGTAGTGTCAGAAATATATTCGACTTGAGCTATATCGTGTGATGTTAGGTCTTCTAGTTAAAGTACATCGCCAAAAATATTCAAGACACTTTGCCTGTTTAGATTGTATTTAGGGTAAGGACCATCGCGACATTTCAAAATTAGCGTGTGGCAGGCGGGCGCAGTAGTAGTAAGGTGGCGAGATTACCTATTGCTGACATTTTTCGTCTCAAGATTATTGAATGAGACATTATTTCTTTCCACTGTGTATTTTTGATGTTCTAGAGACTGGCATGAAACGTGTTTAGATAAAGACAGACCTCTATTATTAGGTCGATGTAGAGGAATTTTAGATTGAACCACCGGGGAAGTCCAAGATACTGATTTAGTTTGGGAATCCACTGCTGGCTTTGAAGCATGATCATTCACTGACAGACATCGCTCATCCATATAGGCGTCCAAAGCGCGACGCATTTCACTCAATATAACAGACTGTTGTCATTCAGAATCCTGATTGCTAGAAGTTGGTAACTGTTGAGCAGAAGATGTAGCCCGAGTGTTAGTCCAGATCGGAACATCGATGTTATCGGTATGATCAGCTTCAAGAGCCTCAACTAGAGAGTCTAATGGGTCATAAGTCACAGGTACTTTAGGTGGAGCATGTTCATCAAGATTAATAGATACAGGACAGGCTAAAGGGGGTTTTACTATTTCTGCAGCTGCAGGACGGTCCATAGTAATTTTTTTTAAAAAAGCATGTATTGAGGCTTTGGACATTCGTGCAGCAGGCATGTTCTTGGTCTTTTTTTTGGCATTGGTTTTGACAATCTTCTTAACTTTCGAAGAGACTACAGAGGGACATGCATCCGGGGCTGTAGGATTCATTACAGACAGGGCGTTTTCCAACATAGAGTTAGGAAATGGTGAGTCTTGCACACTCACCCACGATTGATTAGAGGGAACTAGGGGAACAGCCGGTTTTGGAGGACTTACTGTAATAATCTGCGCAATAGAGGGCAACGCCGGGTAAGGCGTGGGCAATGGTGTTAAAGGGACTAGGTCAGCAACCATCCGAGTGCCAGAGGAATCACCACACTGTGTCCCTTCTGTTGGGCATGAATGAAGCGGAGGTGCCAGTTTTACTTGCTGTGTCCATAACAGCAAACCATCTAACTTATATTCTTGGTTTGTTATTTTAGAGTTCAATACTTCAAATAATTTAAACAGAGACATTAGAGTGGTATTGATGGCTGTCAATGTAGTTTGTAACAACAGAGATTGAGCCACTGCAGAGTCACCTTGGGGAGGTGCACATGGACGGCGCGGTGTAGGGTGTACATATGATATCGCAGACACGGAATGAGCTGGTAGTGACACATTAGATATTTGGTGAGAAATCTGCGAGTTGAGGATCAGTATTGGGGAATCACATTGACTCGCATAGAGAGAGACCTCTTGATTCTCATTTGGGTCAATAGAGTCTGCACTGTAATTGGTAGACACAGGTGAATGAATGGTTGGGTCTACTATAGCTGGTTGAGCGTGACAGGGTGAGTTTAACATAGTGTTATCTGAGAGTTCACATGGTGTCTTTAGATCAGCCACTGTTCTAATGAGTGGTCGCTGATGCGGTAGGTCATAATTATTATTAGACTTAAGAGACTTAAGTGGCCGTGGAAATTGGGTGAGCGACTGAACACTTTGATTAGGAGTTGACAGACACACAGGGTCAAACATGGTAGTACTGGGCCCTTTTGGGGTCATGGGGCAAGGAGTCAAAACAATAGATTTGTTGGAAGACGTTTTTTTTTTGTGTAAATTATTTTGGTTACCATTAAAACTATTGTCAGCATGTACCATTGATGGCATGTCGGTTTTTAGTGAGTAAAGCCGACCCCGCTTCAACATTTCAAGAAGACTGAAAATAACAAAATAGAACGGCAAGATCACACCAATGCTAAGTCTTCAGAGCTGTTTATAAATTGAGGTCTGAAGGGGGGCTAAAAAGAGCACTTACTCATAAGTCAAGATATAAAAGCGGCCCCCTCAACCGACAACGTGGCAAAGCGGGTAAGCAGTACTCAATCCGGTTCTCGCCCGTGTGCGCGCGCGCTGTGCGCAATAGATTTGAAGGCTAGGCAGGGTCGCAGTACAGCCAATCGCTGCAAGCTGGTTTGGAGCCGAAGAAATGCTCACGCAATTCTGGCCCAAATGCCCGATTCAACTGAAATAGCAAACAAACAAACAACACAGTGTCACTTCAGTTTTGTTCACATCAGTTGCAATAAAGTTTTTCTTTTTCAATTCTGACCAGTTCTTCACATCACCTCCAAGTAGAATCACCGGCTGCAAGGATCAGTGTCTAACAGTCCAATAGTCCGGCACTTGGAACAGTGCGAGTAAACACAAGCAGGAAACAGTGCGGGTAAGCGGTACTCAATCCGGTACTCGCCCGTGTGCGCGCGCGCTGTGCGCGTGCGCAATAGATTTGAAGGCTAGGCAGGGTCGCAGTACAGCCAATCGCTGCAAGCTGGGGTGGAGACGAAGAAATGCTCACGCAATTCTGGCGCCAAATGCCCGATTCAACTCCAAGTAGAATCACCGGCTGCAAGGATCAGTGTCTAACAGTCCAATAGTCCGGCACTTGGAACAGTGCGAGTAAACACAAGCAGGAAACAGTGCGGGTAAGCGGTACTCAATCCGGTACTCGCCCGGATTTTCAAATGCTTAACTTCCATTTTTGAAGAACAGGAGAGGTCTGATGAGGAGAATGTTCCTTTTGGACTGGAATATGGCAGCCCAAATGTTCCAGAATGCCTGATTTCTGAGGAAAGCAGGATGAGGGACCTGGTGGAAACCTTGCATAATGCAAGTGGTATTGATACTTAGCTTGAAACAGATTTTGGCAGACCAGAACCAGGGGAATACGCCAGTCCCTCATACCGTAAACTAATGACAAAGGTGGTAGAATATTTAGGATGGGTTAGACCACCAGTTCATCCAGGATAATTTGATCGATATATTGGATCATGGTCCCACCGAATATCCGATCTTACCCTTCCATGTAGCCTTGCAAAATAGGGTGGCCAAAAATTGGGAGCCTCCTGATTGTTATCCTACGGTGAATAAATACCTGACTTCAAAATACCGCCCTTCCAGTAGCGACCCCGGCTATCTGTCTAACACCCTACTCCCGAGAGTCTGGTGGTCCAGGCAGCCACAGCTTCAAATAAGGTGACGTACCATTCTATCCCTCCGGATAGGGACGACAAGCGTGTGGATGGTTGGGCACGCAAGGTATTTTCAGCTGGGATTATGGCGTTAAAATCGGCCAACTCCACATGTGCCTTGGCAAAATTTTCATACACTCTGTGGGAGTGCATTGCAATGGCGGCGGAGCACATGTCAGAAAGGGGGTTAAAGGAAAGGATTCCTAGCCATTGTTAAAGATGGACAGGAGGCCATGCAGGAATCCCTTCAGTCTGGATTGGACACTGCAGATAGTGTGAGCAGGTCCATGGGCACTAGCACAGTAATGCACAGATTTGCGTGGTTACGGTAGTCGTGTTTCGCACCAGACGTGCAAAACCGTCTTCTGGACACGCCCTTTGACGGGTCTCACCTTTTTGGCAACAAGGCTGATGAGAGACTTGAGAGGTTGCAGACCTCAAAAGCAGCTGCCAAGTCTTTGGGAGCTGCTATTAGACAACCTCAGCCTTTTCATGCGCCAGGACAATCTTGGAGGGGACGATCCTATCGTTACTACTCCTCATATGGAATGGCGAGTGGAATGGCCAGTCATAGGGGCCAGAGAAAGGCCACTCTTGGTGGACGAGCAAAACATGCAAAGCCAGCTCCAGCTGCAGCCTTCAGTGGCTGGAGCAACCACCACAAAACCACTTTGAGGACTTGCATCACAAGATACCTGTGGGAGGCAGGCTGTCACAGGACACAGTTTGTTTGTAAAATGCACACATAATCCAGAATAGACAGATTCATATTAGCTCCCTCGCAGAATGCAAAAATGCTCAGGCATGGCTACAGAGACCAATTAGAAGCAAGGAGAAAAATACACCTACCATAGAATAGATAGTGGATGAAGATTAGAAGCTACGAGGAAGGTACACACATCCAGACAGATTGAGATTAGAAGAGGGACATGGTTTTCAAGTAGGGTTGCCATTACAGAGCAAAGAAACAACTGGCTGTGGTGTGCAATATATCAATGCTCACTATTAGTATAGAGGAAGCAACACTATAGCCAGCTAAACCACGCGTGAAGCTGTTTTGAAGCTCATACTCTGAGAACAAAATCACTCAGAAGGGAGACAATTGTGACATATTAGGTAGTGCAAGATTAAATGAGATGCCCAGTATTACACGGTGGTTAAAAGGTGAAGCTGGGATTTGCACCCACTCTGCAATTTCTGCACTTTACCACTTGCTTTTCTATTATGTACCATGAACTAAAATAATCCCATTTTAGAGATCTGGCTCAGAAAGTAGACCAACCACATAACCTAAGATGACAATTTTAAAAGCAAAATGTTATAGAAGCTCATTGTGCAAAATGGGAATGATTCTAGCGTCATTGTCTGGATCATCAAGGGAAGTATATAGGTACCAACATACTATTTGATGTGATCCTAAAATATTACATCTGGGTTTCTCTTTTGTATTTTAATGCTTTAAACTGGCCCAAAACACAGGTTTGTGAAATTTCAGATTGTACAAAAAAGCAAACAGTTTTTTTGTGCCAAATGAGCAGACCTTAAAATATGCTTGCCAGAGGCTTGCAATATCTGATCCGCTCTCATCTGTCTAGGACCTCTTCCACTGAAAGGACCTACATAAAAAGTAAGATCAGGTAATGAATGGGCTAAACAATACCCCCAACATGTGAAAAGGCAACCTTTTCAAGGAAGAGAGTACAGTAATGTTAGTGAAATAAGTTTATTCATCCAGGATCACTGTATCATCTGCTGGGGAAGCCAGGATAGAAACATGAACGCTTTGGTTCCACAGTCTTGAATTTGCATACCTAATCACTTCTCTGACTAACACTTTATTGGGCCTCATAAGTGTGCCGGTCCAGTAACAACGGTGCCGGTAGGCTTACCGGCACCGTTGTTACCAGACCGGCACACTACGAGACTGCGGGCGGGTGCTGTCCTGCCGGCCAGGGTCAGACATGGCGGGCGGAACGGCACCCGCCCGCAGACCTTCATGGAAGCGCCAGCACTGTTGCGCACTCAAATGGGAACATGGATTTACATTTTCCGGCTCCTGACTTCACGGACCGCCGGGGCTGTAATGCCCCGGTATTTCCATGAAGTCAGGCACTAGAAATTATTGCAAGTCCGGCGGCAACCTGCTGGTTTTATCGGCACGGTTGCTGCCAGACTTGTAATGAGGCCCATAGTCTTTATTCGAGGTAGCTGCCTAGGTTTTACAAGCCTCCATGTGCAGAAACCAATTTCTAGACCTTCACCATACTGATGCTATATTCGTTTTTTTTTTATAGCAACCACAATTACAGGTACACTGCTGAAAATAGCACCTGTTGCACTACAAAACAAAGTACACATACCTGCAGATTTATCAACTACAAACATAGAAAATGCTGAGTTGGCCTTGCTGGAATTCAGTATTATAATCTTGCATATGAACACAAATCTCTGCAATTAGTGCTTAACACACTGAGCTATCTTCTGAACAGACGCAGCACTCACATTTATCAGTATGCATTTCAACTTTGGCTATTGCACATGATCAATATTATTCCCATAGAAAGGTGAGATTGCTACCGGAGTTTTAGTTAACACACAAACTATGTGTGGGACAGTGAACACAGAAAGCATTACAGGATAAATTGATCAGAGGAGAAAGTATTTGTTGCAAGAGACAGGCAATAGTTTCAGAGCCTCAGCAACACACCATACAATATCTTGATGTGTGCTATTTAAGTTTTGTAAACAATGGTCACTAACTTCTTTAGATTAGACACCCTTGTGGGGGGCCCCCTCCTCCGCCTGGGGCAAGTGCCCCTTTTGCCCTCCCATAAAGATGTCACTGGTCACAGCATCTGCAAGAATGGCGAGCCATTACTTCAGATGTTTGGGCTCTAGAAATAATAGCCCAAGGTTACCGCCTTCCTTTTCTAACGCAACCTCAAGCAATCCACCAGGGAGACCCCCTTTGAAGTTTTCAGACCCGCTCCTACAGCAGGAAGTTCTAACCCTGCTGGAGAAAGGTGCTATGGAGCCAGTTCATGTAGCGGAGAGGAACAAGGGATGGTACTCTCCTTACTTTTTGATTCCCAAAAAGAACAGAGGACTGAGACCCATCTTGACTTAAGAGGCTTGAACAAGCTCCTCAGGAAGGACAAATTCAAGATGGTCACTCTTTCTCAGATCCTTCAGGCCCTTCAACTTCAGGAATGGTTGGTGTCATTGGACCTCCAGGATGCTTATTTTCATGTGCCAATTCATCTCAAGCACAGAAAATACTTGAGGTTCGTAGTTGGCGACTCACACTATCAGTTTCGAGTCCTGCCATTCGGATTGACCTCCGCCCGAGGGTCTTCACCAAGTTAACGGTAGTGGTGACAGCGCACCTCAGGAGAGGGGGATTCACGTCTACCCCTACCTGGACAATTGGTTGATCAGGGCACGTTCTGCCGAACAAGCACTGGATCATCTGAAAGTCACCTACCACTTCCTCCACAGACTGGGCTTCTCCCTCAATTTCAAGAAGTCACAAATGACACCTTCCCAATGGCACCAGTACATAGGGCCTGTACTAGACACATCCTTGGGAAAGAGCTTGCCTCCCAAGTCGAGGGCTCAAGACATTCTTCAGATGGTTTCCAAATTCCAAAATGCCCAAAATCTCCAGGCCTACGACTTCTTAAGGCTGCTCGGCCTCAAGGCATCCTACATCTTCCTAGTGCCAGAAGCACGCCCGAGGATGAGATCCCTTTAATGGGCTCTAAAGACTCAATGGTCCCAGTTTTCAGGTCAAATGACAGATTTTCTTCAGATTCCGAACAAGGTTCGGCAGGATCTTCTGTGGTGGACTTGCACAGAGAATATCCTAAAAGGAGAACAGTTTCGGCAACCATGGCCGGAGATTACAGTAGTGACGGACGCCAAACTCATGGGGTGGGGAGCTCATGCCAACGATCTAACAATCAGCGGTCGTTGGTCTCCATTGGTCTCCATTGGAGTCCAAACTACACATCAACCTTTTAGAGCTGAGAGCAATCAGACTAGCGCTGAAGGCTTTCCTGCCATCTGTCAGAGGAAAAAATGTCCTGATAATGACGGACAACACAGTGGCCATGCATTATCTAAACAAAAGAGGAGGTGTAGGGTCACTACCTCTGTGCAGAGAGGCAATGCGGCTCTGGTATTGGGCACTTCAAGAAGGAATCGCCTTAACGGCAGTTCATCTAGCCGGGGAGGAGAATATGACAGTGGACGCTCTGAGCAGGCAGAGCACGGTGTCCCATGAGTGGGAACTGGCTCAGGAAGTCATTCAAGAGATCTTCGCCCTTTGGGGAAGCCCTCAAGTAGACCTGTTTGCGACCGGAAACAACCGGAAGTGCGAAAAGTATTGCTCAAGGGAATTTCCCCCGAGAGGAGCCCTAGGGGACGCATTCGTGGTGGAGTGGAACTTCCCACTATTATACGCGTTCCCTCTGATTCCCATCATTCCTCAGGTCATCAGGGGATTGAGACGGTTGGGAAACCGCATGATCCTAATTGCCCCGGATTGGGCCAGGAGAACGTGGTACCCGGACCTTCTAGACATGTCCATCTGTCCTCCGTTACGTCTTCCTCAGAGAGAGAGGACCTCCTCTCACAAATGGAGGGCCAGGTTCTCCATCCAGAGATCAAGACTCTCAACCTTCATGCTTGGTATCTGAAAGACTGAGATACCAGGATTGGGACCTTCCAGATGACGTCATGGAGGTGTTGCTTTCAGCAAGAAGGCCAGCAACAAAATCTCCCTACCGTTGCCGTTGGAAAAGGTTTTGCATGTTCCTCCAACGTATTCCTCATCGCCCTCCCATCCTACCCCTCTGTAGATTTTCCGGGTTATTGCCACTTCAACTCTCGCAAGGATGATACCTGACTACCGGCACAATCTACACAGTAGAGCAAGAGGGGGAAAAACAGAACTGATGCCATTGGGTGCCACGCGTGCTACTTGTATACCCAATGACGTCACCCTCGACGGAGGCCTTCGAGGGACCATCGACTCGACGACATCGATGCACGGTGCCCTCTGCCGAGAAAGAATTTCTGAAGCAACTAAAAGCTGGATGGAATACATCTAAGATGAGAAATACGTTGGTGGAACATCCAATCGAAAGAATGTTACAAGTTGGTAAGTAACTTGTTCTTCTGTTGTGCTTTTATGCTTGTCATTGTGACTTGTTATCTTGTTTTTATACTTATGCTGGCTTTTATGGTAACATTTATCGAAATAAAGCTGAAATGATGATGAGAACTCCTTAAAGTGGACATTCAGGGCATACACCCTGCCCAGTACAAAGGGAGTGTTTTCTCTCATGACCTCCGCCTTCTCAAATCACTGTCCCCACAGAATATCTTATGTTCTTTCATCACATAAAGTTCACTCCCTTTTTCAACAACATTACATCTCGAGAGGCCACCAATACATATCTTGTTCAGGGTATAATCTTGATTTTTCTCTAACCAAAGTGGTATAGATGCACCAATTCTTCATCCCTCATTCCAAGGTTGGTAAGGCCTTTCCTTCTGTTTTGCAGGCTTTTCAACCCATACATATTCCAGGACATCAAAGTCAGTGGCCTATTCATCGCCAAGTGCACTTAACCTTTTAAGTGATCAACCTGCCCTCCCCTCGCTAACCTCTCAATCCCCAGCTGTTCACACTTGACAGCGGCTGGGTCGCATGTGAGAAGGTGCAGTATTAAGCACTCTTCAAAGAGTTAACATTGACACTAAAACCACCAACACAACCAAAATGTAAATGTACAATCAGAAAAGTAATACATTAAAAAGGCAGCCCAAACTGTGCGCGCATTTGAATAAAGCTAGTACAATAAAAAGACACCATTATGATTATTATTATTTTACCCAAACACCAAAAATAAACCTAGTTCTGAATATTTCAGAGCATCCCTGAGCATTTTGTTACAGGGAGAGATGATCTATAGCTAACAGGTCAGTGCACAGAACCGCTGTGCCAACTGTAAGGAACTCATGGTGGCAACAGTAAAGACAGACGCAAGTGATCACAGTTCAAGGGTGTTTATTAAACTGTATAAAGGGTGAGATAAACGCCTAATCTAAACCTAAATCTAATATGGTAGCAAGCTACTTCCATCAAATCATAATAATACAGTCCCAGTGGTGTCTTAGGCAAATAAAAGGGCCTATGGTTATTTTACCAACAAGGAACATTCAAATAAGGGGCCTTGTTTCTTGCATTGCCAAAACCAAGAGAAAGCAGGTCAAACTGTATGTAGCAATTTGAAGGTTATAAATCACAGCAAGTGGGTTGTGTGAAAAGAAGACAGAAACAGCCGAGGAAGAGCCCTCCTTATAAGAAGTATAAAGCAGGAGAGAACTGCAACCTACATTACCAATGGCAAATAAATCAATGTGAAATCATTGCCCTTGTGTTTTAAATAAGTTGTAAGCCAATTGTGTTTCTAGTCAAAAGGCTTACTCCAGAAGATGTTGTTGATTTAACTTTCCCCATTTGTCTCCTGAGAAGGAATCTTTTTGTCATTGCCTTTTTAAGTTGAAATATGAAGAAAGAGACTTTGATTTGCCAAGTGGAAACTGTAATAACTTTTATAAGAGTGTGAAACCATGGGGACAATAGGAAGCTCCCTTTGTGAAGTGAAGGACACATCAGATACAAAGAGCTGTATATTCCACTTCAAATTGAGTTTGAGTTAACACCTTCTGAATTGATCTAGGGGAAGGGGATCCAACGCTGATCATAAGAGTTCCTTGTTTTTCTTTTCTTGTATGTTGAAGTTGCCAAATATTTCCTGTCTTATTTTGTTGTATGTATAAGTGTGAGGGACAGACATTTAGTATGGGTTTGATAGGCAGGGAATTTCTCATTAGGTTAGGGGAATAGAGGTGTTTATCAATCCTTTTATTACTTAATAAATGGCGACTTGTGATAAAACTTTACCTATGTGTCCGTCTCCCATGTCTGACTCCTCACATTAGCTTCACAGTTTGTTTGCCCTACCAGCTTGGCACATTATACTACCAAGCGTAGGATTCCCTTTTATTTAACCAGACTTCTTTCAATCTCTCGTGTGGGTGCGAGTCCCAGACTCACAATGGTGTGTTATATTCCCTTGATTCACTCTCTAGTCAAACATATAACTCTTCTGGCTTTTCTTTATTTGTAGTCCGGATCCCAGACCCTCTTACTCGCAATCCTTGTTTTGGGTACGGGTCCCAGACTTGCACGGCTGCATTGCCTCCACTTGATTCACTCTCGTTCCAAGTATGCAACACATTTAGGGTCCCAGACCCTCTGCTTAACATTTTCATATTTGGGTACGGATCCCAGGCTAGCACTTCTTCGTGGTACCCACCTGCTTCACTCTCCTGCCAAGTGTAAGTCCCTCAGGGTCCCAAAACCTCTGCTTCTAATTCACTTATTTGGGTTCCCAGACTCGCACTTCTTCGTTGTACAGACTTGGTTCACTCTCATACCAAGTGTACCAGTCACCCAGGGTCCCTAATCTTTTGCTTCTTATTCTCTTACTTGGGTGTGGGTCCCAGACTCATACTTCTTTGTTGTACATACTTGGTTCACTCTCCTTCCAAGTGTACAAGTCACTGAGGATCCCAAACCCTCTTGGTCCAGCTTCATATTGCTTCCCCGGACCCTGTACACCTTCCAGACACCGGACATACCTAGTTCTTTCTTCCTGATAGGGTTCTACGGTTATCGGCAGGTATGTCTCTCTGAGAGGCTCCAGCAGCGTTCAGTGTCCCAATAGGGTCTGCAGTGGGTCTGCAGTCTCACAAAGCCTCCCAGCTGGCTTCGCGTTCTCCTTTTCCCGAACTTCGCTGGCGCTTGGGATGCCTGGAGGATTCTCTTTCCTTCCTTTCTGTGCGGCTTCTTCTGCTGCTTGTGACGGCTGCTTTCCTGCACAGCTTGAACTGTTCCACCTACGAGGCCTGCCCTCTCTCGCCGGCCCTCCAGCTGAACTGCTTTGGAACTCCCACGTAGGATAGTTGTACTTCATTTAGTCAATCACCTGTGGTAAGAAGCTAGACCGCTTGCTCTGCTTCTCGAGGATGGTCCTCAGCCTCCTGGTAATCTTCTTTGTCACAGTACTGGGAAAGGGATCTTCACTTAGGTAAGTCATATTCTTCCTCATCCCAGTACTTTCTAGGGAAAGAGTATGGTAACAACAACTCATTGGGTCTATTAGGGAAGGAATTGTAGGAAGGTGGTGTAGGGTCAGGTGATTGGTGGGGATACCGCGTTCTTTGGGGAAGGTCGTCCCTAATCCCATAAGGGGCTTCCTCTCCCATACGATCTTCAACCGGTGCACCACCCCCAGGGGGATTATTGTTCTGTGGACGCACTGCCCTTGCCCCATGGGCAAGGTTTCCCCTAGGGAAGAAGGGACGACATCCTCAGATTCATCAAGGCTCAGGGAAGGGAATCATTCCTCTGGCACTCAGAAAAAATACTCAGAACAAGATACCTGGAGAAGGGAGGCATTCACCAGGAACCCAATAGTGACGAAAACTATGGCCAATAAGGAATAATGGTTCGGTTGGAACTTTACCTTTTGAGTTTGAACTAAGGCCTTAACAGCACCACAAGCGGGAACTTTGTTTTGTATCTTGGAAAGGAAATGAGACTGGGGAGGGGAGTTATTATCTCAGGCAAAGTGTCCATCTGCCAATTGGAACTGTGATCCGTTGTCTAGGAGAAGGAAGCCATTCTTCTGGACCAAGAAGATCCACTACCTCTTTAGTTTAGTTACAAGTGTGAGGGACAGAAGTAGGCATTTTAACACACCATGGTGGACTCTTTTAATTTACTTGGACATCCTGACCGGATCCTTAGTTCCTCGTTGAGGCAGGGAAACCCCTCTTAGAGTCAGGGAAAGATAGGATTCCTCTTCATTTGGATTAAATAAAAGTGTATATCAACAATCATGCCACCTGTTTGTCAGTCTCCTCCTTCTGCATCTTTACAGGGGGCATGGGTAGCGCACACATTATAAATGTTCCTCGCCCCAGTTGGTCAGTGAGGGTTGCAGGAGCAGGTTAGAGAAGACGGGAGACAGGAGAGCAGTGGAAGGAGTAGAGGCTGGAGAGGGAGAGACAGAAGAGAGTGGGGGGATGGCAGCAATGGAGAGCAGGAAGAGGTGGTGAGAGCTAGGAAGGTCAAGGAGGCAGTGGTAACATCAATGGGTGAGAGTAAGCAGAAGGAGGTGGCTTGCAGTTTCACTGTAGTAGGAGGAATGTCTCTCTTCCGCGGGCCTTCTCAGGCTCTTTACTACAGTTTACGAAGGCTGAGGAATGACTCCCTTCCCTGGGCCCTTCTGAGGCTCTTTGTCACAGTCCATGAAGGCTGGGGGATTTACTCCCTTCCCCAAGCCATTCTCAGGCTCTTGATCACAGTTCTCAAAGGCTGGGGGGATGACTCCCTTCACCAGGCCCTCCTCTGGCTTCTTATTTTGGGTGCAGGTCCCAGATCTGTGTTGGCAGACCTTGTTTACATCCTTGCCAGTTACTGTACTGAGGAAGAGTGATTATGATGCTCTTCTGATGAGGATGTGGGCCCCAGGGAAATACCAGAAAAGATTGTATGGTATATTTGACCGAATTTAGGCTGTATGAAAATCCTGTACAACCAAAAATCGATCTAATATGCCATACATGACCATTATAGCAAACAAGGGGAACGGGGGTTGTGGGGTTGTCCCCGGCATAGGGGAATAAAGTTAGAAGGAAAAAAAAGGAAAGTACCCTGCAGTGCCGGTTCCCAAGCACGTACGTGAAGGGACCAGTGTTACAGGGAGTCGGCGGCACACAACAAAGTGTGCCATCAAAGGTAAGTAAGGGGGGTGGTGGAAGATCGTATTTGTGGGGTATGCTTTGGATGAATTTACTTTGGGTTTTTTGACTGTAACAGTCAAGTTAGCTACGGTCTTTTCGGCCGCAAACTTTTTTGTTACGGGCAAACAACTTAAATCCGGTCCCAGACCTGTGCTTCTCTCTCTGAGTTCTCTGGCTGTCCTCGCTCACACCATTGCCAGGTACTGCACCCAAGTAGAGGACTTGTGATGCTCTTCTCAATTGGGTGCGGGTCCCAGACCCATGTCTCTCTCGCCTTCGTAGCCCCACCAACCATCCGGTGTGTTCACCCAGGTACCTCTAGGGTGTTTGCCGGCCCTCTCAGGTCGGCCTTGAGCTTTCCTGCATGCTTCCCTGTGCTCTCTGCAGTCTCTTGTGGCTCTCTGGGAGCTGCAGTGACGCTGCAACATTCTGTTCCTCTGGGGCTGTGTTGCTTCTCTTGGAAACACGTTTCCACTGCTGCTTTCACCTGGACATGGGAATTCACAGATAGCCGGTCGGTCCTTCCTCGCTGCAGCGATTTTGGAGCCTTCCGTCTGTCCATCTGGGTTGCAGCTAGCAACCCTGTTACTTCTTCGCTCCGGCCGGCGTGTGCACTTGCATTTCATCCAGGGCGGGCCTCTCTCCCTGCTTGGTTTTCCCTCTTCTATTTTGTATTGACTTTGGCCAATCAGGATTCCTGAAACACTAGACAGCTCCGTAGTGTTTTGAGGGTCGCTCTTTATTCCTCTGTGCCTCCTATACATTGGAGTATTTCCCTGAGAGCTCTCTGTAAGGTAGACCTGACTTTTCTTCATCCCAGTTCCTTTTCCATAGATCTTTCTTGGGTTGACTATTTCCCATATGGGCAGTCCCTCCGCATGAGATCCTATCTCTTAGTACGGGTAGCAGCCTCACCTCCCTGGCCTCATGGGAAGGGGCCCCGTCTCAGGGAGAACTGATGACATCCAAGGATTCATCACACCCATCTGGGACTTTCAATACGTGTCTGTACCTGTAGCTTGTAATTGGTTCAGTGCTGAGTGTACCTTTGGCTGCTTTGGGCTCAAGAAGCTGTGCCAAGCCTTTAACTGGCCAAACCACTTCCTCTTACTCTCGCCGGTGCTGCCGGTAAGCTGAAGTCTTTGGAAAGTTTCCGATGGTCAACATTGTATCCACGGACTGACCGCATTCATTCGGGATTCCACAAACTCCAGGAAATTGCTTCTTTGATGTCCCACGTTCCATCTAAACACATGTTACCTTCGTCCACTGCATGGAAATCGTTTTCATTAGAGGGAAAACTCTTTCTTTGCTGGAGTTTTGGTCTTTTGAGGGAGAGTTTCAGGCTCTCTGTTGGGCCCCCAAGACTGGCAGGTGGAAAAGAGCAACTTTGTCACCCAAGGTTTAGTGACTAGGAGTTTCTCCCCACACAGTTCCCGCGCTCAACAGCCACTGGCTTAAGGTGCTGCCAGGCCCTTTGAGTCAGGCAATGTGTGTGGCAGGATCAAGAGGCGTGTGTTTGGAGAAGGCTCGAGACTGGAACATGGTGGAAGAAGCAGAAGCTGGAGAGTCGTAGAAGGGTGGAGAGGTAGCAGCAGTAGAGAGCAGGAGGAGGTGGTGAGAGTAAGAGGGTCAATGAGGAGGTGAGGACATCAGGGAGTGAGAGTGGACAGGAGAATCTGACAGCCAGAGAGAAGGACAAACAGAGATGGTGGCCAAGGATGAGGTTGTAATGACTGCTGTAGGGAGTGAGAAGGAAGAGTTGTTGAGTGCTAAGGGAGTACTAGACGATTTGATGAAATTAGGAAGTGGAAGAGGAATTGAGGGGTTTGGGTGCTAGATTTTGACTTGTAAGTGTTTTGATAAGAGTTACCCTTTGATTATCACAGTTGCCTTTCAATCATATGTTTAGCAAGTTAATTGTCCTTCTTATTCATTTTTGATTATCTCTCCTTAGGGCCCTACTCTTGGAAAATGGTACCCGTTTTTAGACCGAATTGTTCCGGGAAGCAATAAAACAGCAGCTTTTAAAAAGATGCTTCTTGATCAGGTGAGTGCATAGATGTTGTTCCTCTGATATGATTTGTTTCTTCGCTTGAGAAGATGCACCTGCTCACAGACCTCCAGGTGCTTCCTGGGCTACGTCAGATCCAGCAGCAGCACGTCGTTGGTGGCACAGACTTCTTAAATACAGTCAGATAGAAAATGATCTTCTTTGGTAGGACACGGGCAGAATAACTTGCCTTGGAGAACATTATGCTTATGAGCACTCATTCATTTAGCATGCATTCACCAGAAGCTCCCTTTGCACTGAGTTCTAGGAGGGACGGTGAGAAATCATGCACACTCATTTCACTAGAAACTCCTTAGGGTGTGTCTGAATGACAAGTCATCAGAGATAAGCCACAGGTTCAGAGGCAGAGCACTCCCCACTTGGGCGCAAGGGCTGAGAAGGCCAATCCACCAACATTTTCCAACAGAAGTGGCGTACTTCCAAGTAGCATACTGAGATAGATCTCGTACCATGAGGAGAAGAAAACCTCTGGAGCATGCACAGCAGAAAAATGTGTGTTGGACCACAGGGTGGCTGTTGGTTAATCGTCAAGATCGTTAGCAAAGGAATGGTCAGATTGAAAGAGATGATATATAAGTAGGGTAGTAAGCAAGGTGGGGTTAAGAACACATATCACCATCACAATTTCAGCATTGACAATGCTGGGAAAAGAAAGGGTCAGGAAGCAGTACCTGTCCCTCTAGATGCTGGTGACTCAGCCTCCGGCAGTGGTGGGACGGTCTGGGACAAATTTAAGTGTGCGTCAGATCAGGGCCACTTGTTCCTGTTACGCAGCTCTCTAAAATAGAACCAGAGAGATCAGATGCATTAATGCAACATACCCAATAGACCATGCATTAATAGGCCCAGCAAATGCAGCCTGGTATGACTCATTAGGCAGCAGCAGTACCCGACACCATACACAAGAGGAAAGCAAAACCTTGCAGCATTAGAAAACAACGGACTAAAGAAAGTATAACCAAATATTGCTATGTCTGGCCTTTTAGTGGAAAGCATGTGGGTCCCTCCCATTATTTGTGGTGGACAAGTAGTTAGAATGCAAATAGTGCAGACAAATGCGCTATGTCGTAACTTCTGTTTTGCTGGTGCTTGTTGATTGAGTCGGTTTGGTAGAGTATCCTGTCAGTCCAATGATCCACATTTTTGAAGGATCTTAGGGAAGGGCGGTATGCAGCTGCCTTTGCACCAGGTGCGTACCAGTGTCATCCTCACCTAGACAGATTGCCATGAATCCCTGCAAGACTAACACACTCTACAACTCTACAGCTGGCAGCAAAACCATCATCAGATATCTTCAAAAGGTGTGGCAGTTCTATCTTTGGGTATACATTCTTTATCCCACTGACCTCATAGGGTATTGCCTAATTACCCCCATATATCTAGGACCAATCGCTGCCTAGAACACTACATCTGCTGAAGAAAGCAGCATAGCTTAGGCTCTTCAGCACTCCCCTCACTACAACCGTTATAAAACAATAATGCATCATGTGTGACTTAGAAGAGTAGTGCCATGACTCTAGGTGGAGTAATAATATTAACTTGTATTACCCAGTGATAAAAGGTACTGTCCAGTCAAGGTTGTATAAAAATATCTACTTTATCATACTACAACACACATTTCTAGCACACTACAATTACAACCCATACTGTAAAGCAACACAGAGGACAGACAGTTTCACGAAGGAGAGGGGTGCACTCTGGATACTGACAGGAGGGTAGTGGGTAAAGTAATAAGTCTTATAGTTCAAGATTATTTGGTTTCAACAACAAAGGGGCAAAGGGTCGTAACTGTCTCTAGGGGCCTTCAGAGACAGACCAGGGGGGCAAAAACACAATGTACCTGGTGCTGAAGAAGTTCTTGGTGCTCGACAGTGTTGAGGCAGTTCCAAGGCGCTGCGCAGCCCGTGAGACAGAGTTAGTAGCGAGAGACAGCTGCGGGTACCAGGCGGCAGGCAATTCGGCAAGCGAGACTGGATGGGCATCTGCAGGCTGTCCGGCCTGGTGGCCCGGGGCCAAGAATTGTTGTCTCTATGCTAGTTGGCGGATCTGGAATGCTGGTCAAGGCGTTTCGGACAGCTCTGGTGACTGCAGAATGACAACAGTCAGGGGTGCAGCCAGATGCGGTTCGAGGACTCGACTGTCCCGAAATTTTCCTTAAAAAGATGGACGCTGGATGATGCTTGTGGCTCGTGTCCTTTCAAGGCGGACGGGCCAAAGCTCAGGAGGGTGTTAGCAGGCAACGACCTTGTCCCTTGTTGAGAGACTCTCTGGCACTTCCCACCTAGGAAGCTTGCTGTCGGAACCTAGCAGGGCACTGCTGTGTGCTGGCTGGGTACTGGTTCTGGAGCTGCTGGATGGATCCTCTGAGTCCGGTATCCCCTTTGTTCCCTGGGAGATGTTTAGGGGAGGAATCTTGCTTACCTCTTGGGGCTCCTGGCCTTTCTTCACTGGCGTAAGATGTAAGGTAGACTGTACCTTCAGCTCGGGTCCAAATCAGTCCTTCTTCTTACTCCTTGCAAAGTCTTCAGATGATCTGATGAGTGAGGGGCTTAGCCCTCTTTTAAAGCCAAACGGGCCCCAGTGGTTGGTGCAGGCTAAGCCCACCTTAATGAACCAACCCTGGGTCCCCACCAACAATCTTCAGTGATACTTCAGGTCAGAATCAGGTTACTTGGGAACAGATGGGAAGGATGACAACATAAACGTCTAAGGTCCACCCATCTCCCTGTCTGCTGTACATCAAAGTGTCTCCCTAATTAACTGAGCCCAATGCGGCGCTTGGTCACAACATGGGCCTCCTTTGGGTTAGAGGATTGCAGGCAGACCTTCGTCTCCTACAATTCACAATTCACACACTTCCCTTCTCTGAAATGAGTGGTTCCAGAAAGGACATTCATTGCCCTTTCATACCAAGGGGGGGGGTGTTAGTACCAAGTTGACACATTGCATTACAAAGAGGTGTTGGTCTCTGCTCTCATTGTCACTTCCTGCATCCAGGCCTTCCTTGAGGCCTGCTAATTAACATCCATCAGTATTCGCCGCCACCAGCAAGGTGTAACAATGGAGATGCAAATCCAAGGGGCCTTGAAATGCTAATCAGGCTGCCCACCGCCAGAGGCTTTTGAAGTACCCACAGCTGTCAGGTGTCTGTAACAGATGACAGGGGAGGGTGGCGCTGGTAAACTGTGTCCTCCCAGAGTACATGACTATTTTTCTGTTGTACAGTGAGCATAGGAAATATGTGCGGGAATGGCCCCACATATTTCCCGGAGTTGGATCTCCCATCATTCATTCTTTTAAATAAACAAAAATCAAAAAGCCTAGGCGGGTGCGTTCGCCCTGTGCGGATGGTCTATTTCCTCACAACTGAAATACTCCCCTAAACAATTTTTTCCACTGATAGGAAAGTTATCTGCACATCCATAATGGATTAATACCAATCCACCTGTGCCAAAGGTTGGCGACATTCGTGACCCTAGTTGAAAGTGTTTTTTTAAATATGTTAAGGCAACTCTGCTTTGCCACCCAGCGATCTAAATTGCTAGTCGCTCTTTAGCTCCTGCTTGTTCCCCGTAAGAGCCTGGTCAGCGTGGCACCAACAGCTACCAAAAGCTACTTTTGCTTCCCAATGCAACTATGTGGCATTAACTATGTATGCTTGGTAATGTGAGCCATTTGACTCAGGATGGGTTATGTGGAATAGACAAAATATGTATTTTGTGTCACAAGTTGTAACAAATGCTGCCACATGAATGTTCAAGTTTATGCTTTTTATTTAAGATGTTTTTTTAATAGTATTCCCAGACAATTCACAAGGACACTGTGTTCTTCTTTCCTGGATTAGTCCCCAGGGGTCCTTTTCTTTTCTTCACCTCCTCCTTCTCATCATTTCTTCTTTCTTTTCCTCTGGGAAATGTTGCCCTGCTCACCCTTCTACACCGAGGGATATATGTGCTGATCTCTAGTCCGTACCTGGGGATACAGTGCCCTGCTCACTCTCCCAGGGATCTAGTGCCCTACTCATTAATCTGCACCCAGGGATATAGTGCCCTGCTAACTAGTCTGCAGCTGCTCGGGATATAATGCCCTGCTCACTAGTCCACACATAGGAATATAGTTCTCTCCTCACTCGCCCAGGGATATAGTGCTCCCCTCACTCTCCCAGGGATATAGTGCCCATCTCACTAGCCCACACCTAGGAATATAGTGCTCTCCTCACTCTCCCAGGGATTTAGTGCCCTGCTCACTAGTCCACACCCAGGAATATAGTGCTCTCCTCACTCTCCCAGTCATATAGTGCCCTGCTTACTAGTCTGCAACTAGGGACATAGTGCCCTGCTCACTGGTCTACACCTAGGAATATAGTTCTCTCCTCACTCTCCCAGGGATATAGTGCCCTGCTCACTAGTCCACACCTAGGAATGTAGTGCTCTCCTCACTATCCCAGGGATATAGTGCCCTGCTCACTAGGCCACATCTAGGAATATAGTTCTCTCCACACTCTCCCAGGGTTATAGTGCTCTCCTAACACTCCTAGGGATATAGTGCCCTGCTCACTAGTCCACACCTAGGAATATAGTGCCCTCCTCATTCTCCCAGGGATATAGTGCCATGATCACGTATCTGAAACTAGGGATAAAGTACCATGATCACTCTTCAGGGCTTGCACCACTTGTTCCTGTTGTCAGTGCCTCTGCCCTTTTTTTGTTCTCCCTTCCCCTAGACCAGAGCCCTCTTATTCACTGTCTCTGCCCCCTGGTTCTGTCTTCGCCTGGGTCAGAGCCTTAGCCTTCACCTCTTCTCTAGGTCTTGTAATCTGTTTTTCCACCCCAGGTATTACAGCCAGCCCCACAGTCTTCCTCTCCTCTCTCTGCCTTATAATAGGGTCTTCAGCTCCAGGTCTTACAGCCAACCAACCAATGTTCCCGTCCTCTCTGTGTTTTACACTCATCTGGTCTTCCACTCCAAGTATTACAGGCAGCCTAACAACCTTCCTCTCCTCCAACCCCAGCAATCTTCTTCCTCTTTAACACCACAACTCACCTTCTCTGTACCACAAAACTTCCTTCCACTCTTGTCATGTGAGCTAGCCTTTATATAATTCTTGGACTGACTAGCTTCCCGCTGATTGGCCAGAGGGGTCAAATGCCTGAACGGGGGAGCCTTTAAATAGGGGAGCTGTCATCTTGGATCCAAGTTCAGTCTGTGTTTGTTGCTGGCTAGGCAGGAACTGCTGGTTTGTTCTCCTGCCTTAGTCTGGGGAGGTTTCCTTCTCTGATTTATGTTTTGGTGACCTCCTGTGTCCAACAGCTCAAGGTATGTATTAAGCATTACTCATATGGGATGAGAGTTTGTAAACACATTTCCCCTTTGTGTGGTGCAGTGCCGGTTTTCTTTCCCTTGCTTTTAATGGAGGTTGCAGTTGCATGTGATCCTGTCTCCCTTGGGCTGGCAAATGTGAGGACGCCATGAGCCCTCTCCTTCCCAGTGTTACTGGTAGTGCGGCAAAGACGCAGGGAGATCTGGTTGTGTGTCATTAACTGTACAGGTGAGGACTGGGCTTCCTACTGCCCAATGGGATATGAAATGGGGGTGGCGTGGTGCATGTTCCCCAAGGCTGTCCCCTTTGGAGGGTGTAAAACACGACCATGGTTTACCCCAATCTTCCCCATTATCCAGATCTTTAAGTGAGTTTTGCTAGTCCGTTGTTTGTTTTTCTGTGCTGGTAAAGAGGAATTTTGGGAGATGTAGTTCCTTTCTTGACAGTTTGTTAACATGCTTTGGCCTTTCTAGCCAAGGCATGTGTTTTCCAGCCTTCGTCCTCACCTTACTGGGCCTTCTAGTCCGGGTTTATTGTAAACCTGAGGGTATCATACCCAGGTCGATGTGGTGAAGTCAATGTGGTTACTTCACCACAGTTTGCGTCTCATCAACATTAGATATGAGGCCCGCTCTTCTCCGTACCTCCCCTTCTTTTATACAGTGCTCTGTTGCTTCCTGCTAGATTCACATCATAGAAAGACCTCAAATGGATACATGCATATGTATTGTGATTCTGTTATTTTGGAAAAATTCTGGATGCTTGAGTGGAGTGCTTTTCGACTATTGTTTGGGAACAACAAAAAAGGATTCAGCTTGGTCAGTGTGATGAATCGCGGTATTCAGTCACTTCTCCCTGGGTGGGGAGCCTTGCTACGCAATATTCCACTAAGGGGTGGCAGTAAGTGGGACCTTAAAGGGAGAGATTCCCATGGGGACAAGGACTCCCATTCCAGTAAGGAACTGCCTTTCCACCTCACTCAAAGACATATCAAGTGTCAACCTGTTGACATAAACCCTGAAGAATCCTCTTACATTTGGTATTGTGATGTGTTAACAGAAGACAAATACCTGTCTGGTATGGAGACGAGTCAAATTTCAGGAGTAATGAAGAATAAGTACCTGCTGGGTACTGATACAAAGAAACCTAAAGGAGCCATAATGATTATGACTCAGACACAAATAAAGGACTCTGAGGGAATTCTGGGGAAGCCCCAGAACAGCATCATAAAAGTAGGAGGGACAAGAGAGTGTCATAGAGAGAAACCCGGTTCTTTCAAACCAGCTGGAGCAGGGACACTGGTAACCCGGAACTAACCCTCATTTGCATGCCAGTGAGCAGCCGTTAGGAACAAGCAGTCCATTTAATCTGCGGGAGAGACAGAAGAGAATCCCAAGACAGACATTCAAAAAAGCCTGACTGAAGCAGGTCAGTATGGTGGAGTGCCGAGTTGCATTTCACCTGGAGAGAGAGAGACCCGTGGAGTGGTATCCTGTTGTAAGAAGTCTCAGGACAGGGACGTAAGAAGAAAGTGGTGGCCAGGAAGGGAAGAAGAAGAAACTCCCTTTCTGTGCTGGTACCACGCTGGGAGAAGGATACCACAGCACAAGCACTGAAGAAAAGGTAGCAAAGAGAGCCGTCCTGATAAGACACAGAAAGCTGAACAGAAAGTAATGGGGAAATTGGGAGACCTGGGGAACACAGCACCTGTAATGCGTGGCCTGACAATACTCATATTAGTACAGAAAACAAATATAATGATTCCGGCAACCAGCCTACTCGTTCCAGTGAAGGGCAAATCCATACGAAGAGTGAGAAACTTACAGCCAACCAGCCTACTCGTTCCATTGGAGGGCAAAACCATAAGAAGAGGGAGAGACATTCAGGCAACCAGCCTACTTGTCCCAGTGAAGGGCAAAACCATAAGAAGAGTGAGAAACTAAAACTAAAAATATAGGTAACCAGCCTACTTGTCCCAGTGAAGAGAAAATCCATAAGAAGACTGAGAAACATACAGGCAACCAGCCTACTCGTCCCAGTGAAGGCCAAACCCATAATAAGAGTCAGAAACATACAGTCAGACAGCCTACTCATCACAGTGAAGAGCAAACCCATAAAAAGAGTGAGAAACGTTCAGGCAACCAGCCTACTCATACCAGTGAAGGGCAAAACCATAAAAAGAGTGAGAGCTAGTCAGGCAATCAGCCTATTCGTCCCAGTGAAGCACCATATAATACGAAGTGTGAGAATCATTCAGGGACTCAGGCTACTCGTCCCAGTGAATGTCTAAACTATAAGAAGAGTGACAATGGTCACTGGGTATATTACACAGATCCCAGTGAGGAGAAAGTTTAGCAGACAATAATAATAAGACATAAGACAAGGGGAGATAAACACTGGGTGAAGCTGATATCAGAAGCAGAAAGATTACCCACTACAATTGGGAAGAAAAGAGTGGAAGATTATTCAGGTGCCAAGACACCTACAGCGAGGACTTTGGAAAACCAAGGGAAAACAAATAAACAGAAGTGGAAAAGTCCCATAAAATAATTGAATTAACTGATAAAAGGAATAGCTAGAAGCTATTTAAAGACCCTTTACTAACAAGGACTTGCTATAAAACATCCCAGGATTAGGGAGAAATTCTCCTGGTCTTTAGTTTTTAGCATAAGTGGTAGGGTCAACATGGACTAGTTTTTGGACAGAGGACAGACTTTGCTTTGGACATTAAAACAGACAGTGAGCACCCTAATTTAGTTGCGTTAGGTAGGGATACCCTTAGATTTGGGAAAGTAAGGCATTTTTCTTCTTCGTTAAAATAATTTCTTCTTGAAATGGCAAACCCTAGTCTGTCTCCTTCTTGTGACCTACCACATCAGGCCTTCTTGGCGATCCACTTAGTTATTGCTCTTTTATGAGCTGTCAGTAAATTGGGATAATTGTTATGACCTTTCTGTCTACCAAACCAAAAGGTGACCTCCAATGACGTAACCATTTCCTTTGAGGGGCAAGACATATCCTTGCCCGAAATACAGCCTTAAATTAGTATTCAGGTGTTTGGTACTGGCCTTATTAGTGGCTGGACCCCAGTTCCAGTGAGACCGTCAGTGTGCAAGACCACAAGGGCCTGCACTATGTTCCAGAAGCCCTGTGGTGGGATTAAGGGTTTGAATTTTGCAAAGGTTGCGAATTGAAGCCAGGCCATTTGGGACTTCTTGGCTATGTGTTTCTGGAAGAACAGGTTCCTGTCAATGGTGAAGCCAAAGGATGTTGCTGCATTTTAGAGTTACAGATCAAATTCTTCTAGGCGCATATCATTGAGCCACTGATGGACAAGTTGTTGTTTGGCACGGGGACTGGTGAGGCAAATTCGGTCTTTAATGGGTTAAGTTTGAGCTAGGTAATCATGGAGATGAATGATGTCCTAAGTGCTATTTACTGTCATGTACAACTGAGTATCGTCCGCATATTGGTGGATGGCTATATTGGGATCTTTGAGGAGAGTGTCCAGAAGCTCCATGTAAATATTAAAAAGGATTGATGAAAAGATTGAGCCTTGGGGGCCTCTGCAGTAGACTGATATTCGGTTAGAATGAAACATGTTCTTCTGGGCAGCCTGGTAAGTGTTACGTGTAAATTGGAGAGGAGCCGTTGAATCTGAGGTGAAGAGGTGCGCTTCTGGAATTGCATTATACATATCTATAATCAGCAGGATGCTTTACATTGGATGCGGAGTACTGGAAGTCCTGAATTTGGATTGGATTGGCTATTGATTTGCCTTAGAGTTCGGCAATCACATTTCACTTGTTGAGGACGGCAGGAGTATTCGCAGGGATCCTGGTTATGTGTACGTCGTGCACAGACAGATGCACAGACAGAGACTCTATTTTCTTTGACAACATTCCCACTGTGAGATATTTTTGCTCCTGAAGAAGGGGATAGTCCCCGAAACGCGTAGAGCTTGAAGCTGCAGTTCAAAATTGGGAGCTTATTGCTTTGTCTGGTTTGATTTGTTTTTCATGCTGGCCATATTGGAAGTCAGTTGATAGCTTTTTTTCTCTACTTTTATGAAGATATTTTGTTACCTATGTTCTAAATTGACAATTCTTTCTATATATAAAAGTGCAAATGTTATGAAATTTGACTGATTTATTTCAGCTTGTAAGGTGTGCAGGGGACGGGAGTGTCTTTAAGTTTAGACACTTTTTGTTTTATGTTTAACACATGCTCCAGTGTCAGGGCGTGTATTCCTCCCCAGCACCCAGAATTGTAATAAAATCTCTCTAAATAGTTATTTAGTTTTTGAGTAATTAGGTGTGCTCTGATAGATACTTCTTTTTGTAAACCAATTCAGGACAGTGCCAGAGAATCCCATCCTGTGGGATAGGAGGATTAGGAGGATGCAGAGGTAAACTGTGCCAAATGCAGGCTAGAAGTCAAAGATTTCGAGGGTATCATCCACCACTTGGGTGGTGGCTGTTTCGTTGCTACACTTGGGGCAGAACCCAGACTGATAATCATTTAGGAGGTGTAGTTGTTCGATTCTGTCAAGTAGTTGTCTAGCGACTACTTTTTCCAAGGTTTTGCCAATAAACGTGAGGTGTGTAATGGCCCGGAACTTGGTCTTGATGGTGTGTGTCTATTAGCAATGCATGCTGCCAGCTACCATTAACAGAGGATACAGGTTATTCTCTTCCTCTTACACTTCCCTTCGAGGAGGAAGCAAAATATATATTACTCCATTACTAGCAGGACCCTATATTTGCATTAGGTCATTTCGGATGCAGTATAGATGGTTGTGATCTCCAACTGTGGGATGAAAATATTACATTCTGTGATGCCTTTCCACAGGTTTTCAGAGGAAATATGCTGGTAGACACTAAATAATGTGCCTTATATTTGCTTAAATACTGCTTTGGCCATGTGGGCACATCAGCCAACAGCGTGTCCTCGGGGATGATGGCGTGCAGGTAAGTCAAGCTGTGTTGCTCCTATTTAACATCAACAGTGGTTGCACCAGGGAGGAGATTGGGAGCCAGTCACCCCCCTTTGGCCTCTATTCTATTCCCAGTGTGCCCCCTGCCTCCTGTTGGGCTGGCGCTTAGTTGAGAACTGAGCACTTGAATGGAGCACTTTGTTATTTTTTTTTTTACAGAACAGTGAACAGAATGAGCTGATGGGGAGGAAAGAAAAAAAGGAGCTGGAAACCGATAGAAGTCATGGCAAACCCAAAGGCAAATGATGCCCCTAGGGAAGATAGGAGGCCAAGTGGAAATGGTGGACAGGGGTGGATTTGAGGCCACAGTGTGCTCAGATGTTTCGGATGTGGTGCCTGTCTAACTCAAGCGAGTACTTGCGAGTAAGACTCTGGAGACAATCTTCCAATCTTCAAAAGGGTTTATTCATTTACAGCCAGGCAGGTACAAGACTTCAAGCGGCCCCTAAGAGCTGTCTGATCCCTTCTCAAGACTGCTTGTTCCCCAAAGGTCACCTGGTGGATGACTAGCCATGAGGGGAAGAGATGGCTCTTTAAAGGGTCTAAGCTGGCATGGCAACCTAATGCTGGTGAGGGATGCCGAGCAGGAGCATCCTGCAACAGACTGAATCTGACAACTAGTTTGTTTCAACGACTTGGTCCAGTCCCCTGCCATTCACTCATGCAGATAGCCAGCAGGGTTAAAAGAAAACAGCCTGTGTCTTTAAGAACTTTCATAGTAGTATAACTGCACCGCCCAGCCCTCGCCTGATTCAAATATGGCTGACAGCATGTTAACTGTGCCTGTTCAGTGCTCTCCCAAAAATGCATGACTATGCTAAATGGACGAGTGAGACTCAACACAGGTCTGATAAAGTTGGTCACAGCATGCCATTATCCAGCATCCAAGTAGCTTTTTGACTTCAGCCATGAGCTTACTCATAACATTTAAACCTTGATCTGTCAGTATTTCCTTAGGAAAGCCAACCCTGGGAAAATAGAGTAGGTGGTGTCTGAGAATTTGCTGGGTTGTATTATTCTGCATAGGAAATGCCTCAGGGTACCTGGTTGTATAGTCAACAATCACAAGGACATATTTGGTGCCCTTTCTAGATGTTTGTAGAGGCCCAATGATGTCCATCCCAATTCTTGAAAAAGGGACTTCTATGATTGGTAAAGGGTTCATATGGGCAGGTAATGGGATGTGAGAGCTGTTTCTTTTTCTACATATTTAACACATCTGAATAAAGGTCTTTATATCAGCGTGGATACCTGGCCAGTAAAACTTCCCACTGATATGTGCCTGGGTTTTGGATTGTCCTAAATGTCCCCCGGTTAGATGGGAATGCGCAATATCTAGTGCAACCTTTCGGTGGGTGTTGGGGATTACTAATTGCATTTTTTCTAAGCCTTCTCTAGATATTTCTTTTCTATACAGCAACCCCTGCTTTAAGAAGAAAAATGGGCTCCCCTTCTCTATGGTTCCATGTAATTTCATGGCGGGATGTTTTTTCGCGGGGTTTTTAACTGCAATGTTTTTTCTCGACAAAACCCATCACATTTTTTTTTTGTGGGGGGGTTTCCACCTTAATACCCCCATTTTCTAAAAAATGTGATGGGTTTTTGTCGAACAAAAATTTGCGGTAAAAAACCCAGTGAAAAAGCCTCCCGCGACGAAAGGACATTGTACCCTTCTCTATACCTTCTCCTTCTGGAATAGCTTATAAAAAAAAGCTTCAGCTGGAGCTGGGTCATTTGGCGGGGCGAAGGCTAGGTCAGGTTAGATGGTAGGCTCTTCTTCCTTTCTCTCTTCGATGTTAGAAGGTTTATCAGCTTCCCCAAAGCCTAGTGTACCTCGTTCTGTTTTGTCTGTTTAACTTTCTTTAAATTTAGGAAATAGAGCTTTTCCAGAATTCCTTGAGCAATTGGGTCCCCACGATGTACTTGAAATGAGATTTCACCATGATTCTGTAAGAGAACCTTTACGTCTCCCCGGAAGTCGTGATCGATGACGCCTGCTACTTCCTAGCTAGGCCAGATGTTGGGGCCAACCTTATGTAACACCCCGGAGGGGCTATTAAAACCGAATCTGTAGGAATTATTCCTCTTGTCCCAGGGGGAATAATAGCTTCTCTACTACTACAGATATCAAAGCCTATTAATTATTTTGTGGCAACAGAGGGGTTGGAGGCTCTATGACTAATCTTCTGAAATTGTAGGGTTCCCCAATGTGTTTCAATTGAGTCACATCCCACGCCTGACACCATATGTAAGGAAGGCATGGCATCAAATTAAGACAGACACAAGTGACCACATTTCAAGAGTGTTTATTGAACTTGATCAGGGGTGTGAAAAACGCCTATCTAAACCTAAATCTAAGATGGAAGCAAGATATGTCCATCAAATAATAATACAGTCCTAGTGGAGTCTAGTCAAATAAAAAAGGCCTATACTAAAAATATTGACTATTGCCAATCCTTACTGCTAGGCTACAAAATAGTGTAGGATAATGTTCACAAAAAGAAAGACGTGTTCACAAAATTATAAGTCAGGATGTTTAGGCCATTCGCATCCCTTCCCCACGTTTTTAGCACCGGACAAGACGGGTCACTCAAGCACAGCACACTCCTGGTCTTCTTTGGCATGAGGTCACAGTTCCTTTCACGAACATCGGGGCCTTCTGTGCCCAAGTCTCTTTTGTGCAAAGTCTCTTGCCTCAGAGGACCTGATGTACCATAAAAAACAATGAAAAGTTCCTTTCTCAATATTCACGTCGGGCGATTTACTCTTCACCCTGGATGCCCCTCAGTTGGGCTCCAATCCTTTTTTCACCATTAGCCTCCCTCAGTTGGGTTCAGACCAACTTCAATTTGTAGACATCACTCAGTCGGGTTCACATTTGCCACAACAATCTTCTCGGGCATGTTACTGTTCACCCAGGATCGCCCTCTTCCGGGCTCAGATCCCTTTTCTACAATAAGTCCCCCTGAGCCGGGCTCAAACCAATTTCAGTTTACAGACAATCGAAGACTTTGGAATGTACACGGATTCAACGTAACCCGCTGCAGGACCACTTCGATTTCACAGTTCAATAATTCTTCCCTACTCAGGGGCAGGGGCACCAAACAGAGACCTTCAACTGAGCACCCACGTGGCACCGGACCACTCTGTATCTGGTACTTCTTTCAGGTTTATTAAGTTCAATGGTATACAAGTTCTCTTTCTTCATACAATGTTGCCGCTTGCAACATTGAACACAACACAGTCCGGTCTGCT
Source organism: Ambystoma mexicanum (assembly GCF_040938575.1). NCBI lineage: Eukaryota > Metazoa > Chordata > Amphibia > Caudata > Ambystomatidae > Ambystoma > Ambystoma mexicanum. The sequence goes on along the minus strand of NC_090927.1, from coordinate 111,818,968 downwards.
ATCAGTTTTTCCAACTCACCGGCTGTGCTGAACTCGTTGGCGTTGCTTTGCTGTCGGGGTCAAGGACAGTACCATAGTGGCAATCGCTTCTCTCTGCCTTGGCTATCAATGCGGGAGGGCCCCGTGTACCTTTGACACACGCAACACTGTTGGTCAGCTGCAATTCCCTGTCTTATGTTTTTTTTCCTTGAGGCTTCTTGAAAGTCATGGTTCTGTGTTGAAAAGGGGCACAGGTAATTTGCTCCTTGTCGTCCTCTCTGACCTCGCCGCCTTTCTCCTCAGTTTAAACTGCCATCTCAGAATTGCTGCTTCCACATGCGTTTTGCGTTGTTCAGAGTGTGCTTTCGTGCTCTGCCTTTTATCCGTGTGGGGAAGTATGATGGAAGTCAGGTGTGTATAATTAGCTTTAATTGCCTGACTCTGCCTGACCCTTGTGTTGGGACATTTCAGGTATATGGCTCTGGTGTTAGTCCGTTGTCGCTCATGATGAACTGTCCGTGAGAAAGTATTTGTGTCAGAAAAGAGGGAGGGGAGTTGAGTTTCTGGGTATCCTACCTGGCAGGATGAGGAAAGGGTGTTATAAGGAAGGGGATACCACATCTCACCCTTCATTGTCCCACTCCCCAAAGACCCCCCATCCAGGTGATCCTCCTGCACTGGTCCACCCCCAGGCACTGGATCCAATAGCGATGGCCGTGTCCTGGCCACCTGGGTGACAGATCCCCGGGGACTAGCTGGTGAGACACCTTCAGGTTTCCCACAGTACCTACGGAAGCTGACCTATTTCATCTGTGCACTGTACCCATTTTGTTCTGTCGAGCATTCATCATCTCCTTTCTTTGGATCCTCTCTTCCGGGCTCAGCTCCCCCTTTATAATGTACAGAGAATATTCTTTCTCGGTTGACTCACGGTTCACCCCGGATCCCCCTCTTCCGGGCTCAGATCTTTCCTCTTACACAATTAGTCTCCCACAGCCGGGTTCGGAGCAATTTCAGTTCGTATTAACTTTTGAAGACTTTCAAATGTGCACAGGGTTTAGCTTAACCCGTTGCAGGATCACTTCAATACCTCAATTCCTTTTTCACATTTGCCCACCAGTTCGATACCTAATAGAAACCTTCGAATAAGCACCCGACCACTCTGTTTACCGTATCTTTCTTGGCTTCAAAAGTTCAGTCACTCCTCTGTTATTCAATTATATTTGCGTTGCTCATCACATATGTGTCACACACTGTTCTCTTTTGATTTCTCCATACGACATTGCCGCTTGCAACCTTGGATCTAACACAGGCCGGTCTGGTATCAGTCTCCCTGATTAACCGGCTGTGCTGACTTTACTGCCACTGCTTTGTTGTAAAGAACAGTACCACGGTGGTAAACGTTCCTCCCCGCCTTAGTTATCGACGCGGGAGAGCCCTGGGTACCTCTGACACACATCACAGGTTTCTTCAGCTTTAATTCCAGGTTTTAGGATTCTTATTTTCCAAGGCTCAGGAAAGTAACGTTCTGAAAAGTTCAAGGTCACTTCCCTCCTTGCAACCTTCTCTGGTCTTGCCGTCTTTCTCCTCATATTAAACTGCCATCTTGGAACTGCTGCTTCCTCGTGTCCATTGTATTGGGACATGTCAGGTATAGAGCTCTGGTGTTAGTCTGTTTTCGCTCACTGTGAGCTGTCCATGAGAAATTTGTTTGTGTCTGGAACCCGGAGGTTGATTTCCTAGTCTCCTACAGTTACGCTCACCTGATATCCACGGGGACGCCACTCAGCCCTGGCTGGAAGATTAGCACTCTCGAACCCTCTCCCTTGATAGTGTGTTGGACGTGGATAGCACCTGCAATACAGGAGAACTGGGTATAAGGCTTAAATGTCTCTCTTGGATTGATTCCCACCTCCCTCAGCCTCAAATTCCTCCCTTAAGTCTAGTCTCTCTCCTCACCTTAATATTAGGTATGGTGTGCTCTCCATCCTGCGTGTCTGTGCAGGGGCGCGTTGGAGGTGTGGGCGTTCGGCGACCTAGTTGCTTCACTGGTGCGTTGCCCCGTGTTTGGGTGCAGGCCTGCTGTGACTCCGATTTGCTTGATGAGGTAGGTACTACTATTTTACAGTCTTTAATCTTCCCCTTTTTGTCTTTTGCCTTTTTGTTGTTATTAATGTCTCTAGTTTCTTCCCCTCAGATGAGTTGAAGAGTTTTGGCGTTGCCGTGCTGTATAGGATGAGAATCCCAGCAAGGTAAGTGAATGCGCTGTGCACAGCGCTTTCTTGCCTTATCTTTTGCTAAACTGTGCCTGCGCTGCTTCCTTTACAGGTCGTTATGATGTTCCGCGCCGCTGTGATGTTCCGAGATCAAGGAGAGACTGCGTCTGGTAAGTGGTTTTCAGTGTCCTTCCGTGGCCGTGAGCGAGCGCTCACTAATAATGTCTCTCTTTGTCTTTTTCAGGTTGCTGCAGCGTTCTGAAGATGGATGCGGCGTCGTGATGAAGAATCCCCGGATCACGTGCATTCAGGTAAGCAGCTGGTGGTAGTTTGAAGATGGAAGATTCAAGACCAAAGCCAGGATGCTACTTACAGGTAAGCGCTGAATAATGGTGTTCTTCTTCTTCCAGATACAGGATTCAGTATGTGGCAGGATGCAAGAAACACTGGAGATCAGAACTGGACACGGTGAGCGTTACGCTGCTAACTGCAGAATAACACGAAGCATGTGCTGCTGTTTGGGTGTGGCTTATATAGCCCAGGTAAAGTAGTTCCAGGTAAAGTAGTCCCAGGCGCGGCCACACCCGAAACACTAGACCGCATAGCTCAGTTCTTTGAAACTGAGCTATGTGAGTGCCTCCATGTTAACTGAAGTCCCAATCCAAATGTTGTCCTTTACATAACAGAATGAGCCTGGCGCCAATGGTGCCAGGACTGGCTCCAAGAGAGTCCCTGATGGTGTTTTGTGGCCCTTGAGGCCACAATGGAAGCCTGTAACCTGGCCCCAGCCGAAAGGCTGGTTTGGCCATGATGACCGGGGGCATGAATCATGACACCTACCTGGTAAGAGAGCAAAAGGTATTACAAGGAAGGAGCAACTGCGTCTTGCCATCCAGTGTCCTGCTTCCACTCCCCAAAGATCCCTCATCCAGGTGATCCTCCCGCACTCTTCCACCCCCAGGAACTGGATCCAAAAGCGATGGCCCTGTCCAGGCCCCCTGGATGACAGATCCCCGGGGACTAGCGGTTGAGACACCTTCAGGTTTCTCAACCTACTTGAACTTTGCTTTTATAACGAGAGACGCAGAATCATGGTTGTGTCGCAGAAGACGTAGAGAGCGCCTCAATTCCCTTTTTCTAGGCAGAACCACCTTGTGAAAGAAATGTAGACATGTTGATTCTTTTTAAATTGTTGCAAATTAACATCCTTCAACATACAGCCCATTAGTTTGTTACGGAATTCGGATTATCGGTCTAAATCTAACTGGACACAAGACTCTACCTCTGAATCTAGGTTTGATTTCATCAATATGTTATTGGAAAGAGTTACTGTCCCCATATGAGTCTAGAGCCTCTCATATTAGTAATTAGAGGGGTGGTACATTGAGTATATTTCTGGAACACTTAAGTTTAACGTTAAGTGTAAGGCTAGATGGTTGCTAGCCGGGGTATCTATAATATCAAACACTTGCAGCTCTCTAAACCTGTCCTGTTTTAAAGATGTAATCCTGTGTGGAGGAAAACAGCCCCCACACCAAGTTGGAAGGGTAGGGATGTTGTTATGGATATTAACGTAAGATCTAATTTCTAACCCCACATGCTCATAAACCTTATAATGCATCTACCTCGTGCTATGAAGTAATTTGTATCATTATAAGGGAACACATCTCGACAGATTACGGTACGAAACACATTGTGTATAGACGCATTATAAAAACCCCAGAAATAAAAATAAAATACAATAAACATATAGAATTAAAATCCCCAGCCAAAATGAGTTGGCCCGATTACTCAGTGAGCCACTTTTCTAAAATATTAGATAAACTACCAATACAATTAACTTGGCTCACTGTCAACGGATTCCAATCAAAGTGGTAGTAAAAGGCATTTGCACAGTGTATGGGACGACTTCCAAGACTTTTTTTTAAATCAATTTTTTGTTGAATTTGAGACCCATCAGACACATTAACAGTCAGAGTGCTTATCAACAAGAAGAGATCGATATACTTGTCGGTCAGTAATGGATAGCCATATGATCCATTAGTAAATATGCAGTAACATCTGTGAACGAACCAGGGTATAAGAGAAAAGAAGAAACAGAAAAGAAACTGGGGGGTGCGCGAGGAGTGACAGGTCACAGTTGCAGAGCGCCGCCTCAACATGTTGCAGCAGGCAGATACGGAAGGAGGGAGCTATCGTATCAATGTGAATAAACGCATGTCTTGGGCCTTATAACAGGGGAGTTGCTAGGTCTGCAAAAGACCTGGGGCTAAGCTGATGTCGGAACTGTTGGGACTGGGGGCTAGCTAGTCTTTTGGCTGTAGCTCCTGAGATTCTATCCGGGGCTACAACCAAAAGATCAGGGGCTATAGCCCCCTTAGTCCCCCCCTAGCAACGCCCCTGCCTTATAATGTACACTCGGGAAGTCATGATATTGTACAAAGTTATTAAAAGGATACTAGGTGTCTAAATATTTAGGCATCTAACCACTATTGGCTGCATCAATTATATTCATGGCTACAAGGAACCATGTCCTTGCCCGCCACTGCTGCATATCTGGGGCTGAAGAAGCTTTCCAATTGTGGGCCAGCGTGATTCTAGCTGCTACCAAGCGATGCATTTCGTGCTTTGAGTTCTTACTGGTCAATTTATATATGCCCCCGGGTCTTCATTGCCTAATAGCACTGTGAGGGGATCTAATGGAAGGTCCACTCCAGCTATATCCTTAATGTTCAAACACACCTCCTTCCAGTAATGTTTGATAGGCTCACAGGACCACCATATGTGGAACAGGGTACTCCAGGATTGTCCACAACGCTAGCAAGCAGGGGATGTTGATGGCTTCATGTGATGAAGCCGCTCAGGGGTCAGATACCAGCAGAACAGTAGCTTTCAACTGCACACAAGATGATTTGTACGTCTTCCTCCCATTTAGCCATTTAAGATTGTGGAGGCCAAAAACAACTACTATTGAGAATCTTATACAGCGAGGGTCACTTCATGACATTATAATAGCAAGAAAGTCATTAGATTCAATTGGCCATTGTACGGAAGTAACATCCAAATAAGATCCTATTGCAAAAATTAACCCCCCAAAGGGGTGACCTTTCAAACCTTTCCGAGTCGCCGTATGGCCTAAATAACATTGATCAAATGCTGGTTTGTCCAATAACCTGGATGCTTCTAAAACATGATATCAAATTAATTTTATTTTAACTTTAGATAAACAAGGATTAAAAAAGTGTGAGAGACCTCTGGCGGTCCCTGAAAGGAGCGATAGTTGATGAAAGCCATCTGCTCGAAAAGGGGATTGATTATTAGAAACGAGCTGGTGCAATACCGAAGTCACACGTGACCAGTCAGACTCAGGTAGAGAGGTTTATTGGATGAAGAGCAGCATTTGTATAACTTTTGGGACCTGTTCCTGCGTCTAAAGCTCTGTCTTGCAGCTGCCTTCACGCTGAAGCGCAAAAGCAGCTGCCATACCTGGGATAACTGAGTCCGCCGCGAGGTGGCGCCATTGCGGTGAAATATACATGCAAATATAGGTTCCACCATGGGGAAGAAGAACTTATATCGCCTTGGTCTATACATTAAAGTGTTCAATTACGGGTATCCACAACAGATATCCCCTGGAGCACTTCTGGCATAGTGATCTAAAATGAACAAATACTGTGGGAAATGACTGGTTGGGATTTTCCATTATGGATTTTAATCACATACAATTTATATAAAGAAAGAGAACCAATTCATATGCCTACAATACAAAAAACAAAGAACACAATACACCAGCAGAGCAAGCATCTACAATGATTGCTCTATATAGTATGGTGACAAAGAACACAACACACCAGCAGAGCAAGCATCTACAATGATTGCTCTATATAGTATGGTGACAAAGAAAACAACACACCAGCAGAGCAAGCATCTACAATGATTGCTCTATATAGTATGGTGACAAAGAACACAACACACCAGCAGAGCAAGCATCTACAATGATTGCTCTATATAGTATGGTGACAAAGAAAACAACACACCAGCAGAGCAAGCATCTACAATGATTGCTCTATATAGTATGGTGACAAAGAAAACAACACACCAGCAGAGCAAGCATCTACAATGATTGCTCTATATAGTATGGTGACAAAGAAAACAACACACCAGCAGAGCAAGCATCTACAATGATTGCTCTATATAGTATGGTGACAAAGAACACAACACACCAGCAGAGCAAGCATCTACAATGATTGCTCTATATAGTATGGTGACAAAGAAAACAACACACCAGCAGAGCAAGCATCTACAATGATTGCTCTATATAGTATGGTGACAAAGAAAACAACACACCAGCAGAGCAAGCATCTACAATGATTGCTCTATATAGTATGGTGACAAAGAAAACAACACACCAGCAGAGCAAGCATCTACAATGATTGCTCTATATAGTATGGTGACAAAGAACACAACACACCAGCAGAGCAAGCATCTACAATGATTGCTCTATATAGTATGGTGACAAAGAAAACAACACACCAGCAGAGCAAGCATCTACAATGATTGCTCTATATAGTATGGTGACAAAGAAAACAACACACCAGCAGAGCAAGCATCTACAATGATTGCTCTATATAGTATGGTGCAAGTATCAGTGAAAAGCACTCCAGGTGGGTGTAGGGAAGGAAAGAACAGATCTAGCATGTAAAGGATTAAAGATGTTTGTGTGGTGCAATGCCAAGAGAGAAGAAATAAAGTAAAGGACAGTTGTGTGAATTACAGGAAATTGCACATTAATGAAATGTCTGTGGGAATTAAAAAATTATTCCATAGATAGAACCATTTGCTTCGTGGTTAGTGTTGAAAGACAGACTATTGGATTTAACTGTATGACTTTATTTTTACATGAATCTATGTGATCAAGGCGCAGCCCGTAACTGCGCCGCTGAAAATGTTTACGCCAATTATGGCGCAGCGCAGTGATCAGATAGATTACTTTGCGCATGTCCCCCGGCCCGTATTCCCCTACCCGACTCCCCCACCCAACTTACCTTTACGCCGCCTACTCCCCACAATCTCCGCTACGCCTGCAGTGTCAGTTCCTCCCACTTACGTGGATCGCAGCTGACGCTGCAGAGTGCTTTTCATTTGAACTTTCTTGTCCCCCGCTTACCAGAATGGTAAGAGTGGGACACCTCTGCAATTCCTGACTCCCGTTACTGTACCCAAGGAGAGCGTGGGACACCCCCGAAACCCCAGCTCTGCTTGGGCACAGTAATGGAAATCGGTCAAAAGGAATGTACGGTATGTACCAAAGTTGCCGTAACACGTAGTCCCAGTTACGTGGTCACCATTTTGGTACATTTCCGTTTAAATCAGTTGCACAGCGTTATTTAAAAATGGATCCATGCTCACTGGAATGCAGAGTATAGATTTGTCTTCCAGCATGTGACATTTGATTCCGTTAGGGCATGGGGGGTCGACGGTTAAACTGATCTAAGGACATCAGCACATAAATAATTAGAGGAAGGGTTACGGTACCGACCGCCTGCATCATGTCACGCATCCGCGCGGCGTCTTGCGAGTGGGCGGGGCCACTGCATTAGAGGAACAGAGCATGCAGAGCCTTTGGCACACATTGCACCCGGGCGCCCCAGAGAAAACACGCCATGTCCCTAATGCGGTCGGATAGCGAGGCAGAGGACCTTTGCAGGCTGTAAAGATGTCCCCTCTCCCTAGAATCAGAGGATGTTACCGCGCATTATGAGGCATTGAGTAGGATGGCTCACTGGCATATAAAGAAAGAAAATGTTCTTCTCCATAAGATCAGATTCTACTCACAAACCTAGTCTCCAGCAAGTCCATTGATGACTATGTGATTAAGCTCGGGGAGATGGTGTAGTGGTGCACGTGCACAACAATAAGATGCAGGAGGGGTACATACATGAGAAGGACATATTATTGGACAAGGCGGTACAGATAGAGCATGTGAACAAATGTCCCCGAGACTAAGAGTCCACCCATCTCTCTGCCAGACATCAGAAATCCAGTTGCTATCCAAGCCGTAACTCTCAATCATGTGCAGAACAGGTCCACCTGCCCGAGAAGGGCAAGAAGGAAGAGAAGCGGGAGACGCGTCCTCCAAGCAGAACGTCATGCGTCATCAATGTGGTGGTGACAGAGACCTGGCCAATGACTGCACCTATCCGTGCAGAGGGAAAGAATGTGCCGCATGTGGCCTCATTGTTCACTTTTCCAAGGTGTGTAGACAGAGGAAAAAGCAAATGGTGGCCAGGATGGAAAAGATTGGAGTGAATCAGAAGCTGCAGAAAACGAGAGCATCTTATTGACTGGGGACTTTGACTCTCGGAAGAGAACCAAGCCGCTCTGTACAGTGTGTGTTGATGATAAGCCAGTGGAGTCAATTGCAGACTCAAAGTCAGACCTCACAGTTATCCTAGTGGCTACTGTGACAAACCTTTGAATGCACATCACCCCCACACATTCCTTGCCCGACATCCCCCCTCTAACCCTTAATTAGAGAACACACACATGTATTACTGTAATACTGAAGAAACTAGACTGTTAAGTAGGACTGGGACGAAGATGAACAACAGAGGCATGAAGATTACATCATCAAGAATTGAGTCATGACGAGTGCCCCGCTGTCATACTCTGCAGGTGTTGACAATAGGCAGAGGCGGGATCATCACTTTATAAAGAAAACTGAAAACGGCTTTGTCTTCGGCAAGCGAGGAACCCGGGGAGGTTCGAATCCCATTATCGGAAGAAGGAAGTGGAACAGCAGACACCATCGAGATGCTAGGAGAGTCGAACGGGGACCCTGCTGGAGCAGGCCCCTCTACCCAACCTGGAGAGAAGAGCGGTAGCATTGCCCTGGCCAGGTGGGCCGCCCGACAGACGTTGAGACCACAAATCTGGGAGATACGCGGGACGCTGTGGAGCACGCCAGTCAAGGTGGAAGCTGTGCGGGAACAGCAGAGTGGGAGACTCATCCCCAGAAGAACAGGAGCAGCGCCTGACCACACTTGAAGGTAAAGGGGAGTACTGTTAACATCAGTAAAGTAAGCATGAGCAATAGGTTAAGAATGAGTGACCAAGAGAGGGTATATCTCCTCTACAAGGAATCCGGGGAAGGGAGTCATTCCCATTGGTGTCAAGTTTGTCGACACTGTGAAAACCTCAAGGAAGCCAGGAGAAGAGTCATTCTCCTGGCAAAGAGAACACCTTGTTTGTTGAAAGCCAAGTCACGAGAATACCAGGGGAAGGGAGTTATTCCCCCTGGTACCATTGTGTTTAAGAAAAACCTAGACAAGCCAGAGTCATTCTCCTGTCCTAAAGGCCTTGGGCCAGGCCTAGAGTCATTCTCCTGTCCTAAAGGCCTTGGGCCTTGTGTTTAAGAAAAACCTAGACAAGCCAGAGTCATTCTCCTGTCCTAAAGGCCTAGGGACAAGCCTAGAGTCATTCTCCTGTCCTAAAGGCCCTGGGCCTATGTCAGGGAAAGGAGTCATTCCCCCTGACAGGTTGAGCTTTGAAAGGACATTTGTTCTAAGCCAGGAGACAGGAATCCTTCCCCCTGGCCATTTGTGTTGCAAGAGAACTCTTGTTCGACGTCAGGGGAAGGGAGTCATTCCCCCTGACTACCTTTTGTCAAGAGGACTTTGTGGTGCCTCTGTCACCCAGCCAGGAGTAGGGAGTCATCCTCCTGGTAAAGGAACTGTATGTTCACTGAACAATAGATGGTTGTAGCCAAAAAAGCTATCCCTTGGCGATTGATTTGTTTTCGTTTTTGCAACTAAACAACAAAATTAAAGAGCTTTTTGAGATTACTATCAACTTGACTCACCTTTGAATACCTTTAGAAATTAGGTTGGCGCATTATAGTAACTTTTTCCCAAATTCCTATTTTCTCACATTGTATCTGTGTAGCAGCCACACAATCTTTGGGAATTACTCATGTTGACAACCATGTGCATTTTCTTCTTGAATCAATCTTAGAACTTTGCAAAACTCACACGAGCTGGCGCCAAGGGAGAGCTTTGTTGGCTGCAACCATCTGTTTTTCAGTATTCATCCCATAAGCCCCCAGGCTGACGCCAAACTGAACATCTAATATAAAATGGAAGAAGCTTTCAATCTTAGAGAAGCACAAGCTAATGAATTATTTCTTAGACATCGCCATACTGGCCTTTCTACCTCAACGCAAAAAAACTACTCCTTGAGATATCTATTGAACATGAACTGTGGAAACAGAAAAATTGATATGAGGCCGGGAAGCCCAAAGGAAACACACCAACACAGGTTACAAAGGCCATACAAAGCGCTTTATTCAAAGTTACAACAATTACCAAAAGTCAATTGACATACGGATAGCTATACGGCCCTCAGAGTAACAGGACGAACCATCAACGGTAGTTCGCCGAGTTAGTGTGAGAGACAGTACATTGGAATACTCAGGTTTTTATACTTTTTATCCAGCCTTGGCCAACCCCCTCGCGGGTTAACCATTCTTGGGACCAGGCCTACGGTTCGTAGCCAGGTCAATCCCATAATGTATGCAATTTGATCAGTTCCGCTGATACAGTTGTTCATTTACACACCGGTCATGGATTGGACACGGTCTCAGTTCGCGACCCCAACAAGTGGCCTGCGGGCATATTACTTATTCATGTGTGCGGAGGTCACAAGGGCCAGAATCCCTCTCGAAATGTCATTCGGCCTCCATTTTGTTGTTCAGGGTGACTTCCACACTGCAAGAGGTCCTAAAATGGCGGCTTAATCCAAGATGGCGATTTGCACAATACATTAAGGTCAAGACCTTGCCGCGGAATCTATGTACATGATGTTTTTTAGACAACTTGGCGTAGGCCAAAATACATTCAAACAATGCGATAGGAGGTATGATATTATTTCGATTTCCACAGACCCTCCTTTTGGCCTATGCCAAGTGCTAAACATTATCCCTAATACTTTCGAAAATGACTCCATGTATTATCATCCATAGGTTCTGCATCATTGTCTGTAATGTCTATAGCCATAAGGTCGTTCATAAGAACCTCTTGTAACATGAATTCTTTAGATGCTGTATCTGGGGTATATATTTTATGCCCTATTGCGCTCACTGCTTGAGCACAACACCCCCCTATCATTCCACATATACTTGGGAGGCATTGAAAACAACAACAAAGGAATAACAGGATCCCTAAAATAACCAGAATGACGGAAAGCACCTTCCAACCCCAAGATCGCAAACAATCCCAAAACCAAGTACTAAGGTTCCAGTCTCCTACAGGGATATGGACTTCAGAACTGAGAGTATGCAAGTTCTGAATTGCTTTAAAAATTGTTGGTGAGGAGTCTGGTACGAAAACACAACAAGCGGACCCCACTAATTTGCATACTCCACCTCGTTCTGCCAAGATGACATCTAATGCCATCCGATTTTGAAGTGCTACCAATCTTATCGCCTTTTGCTCTAAGGTCATATTGTAGAGTATGTCCGTGGTCCGGTTGATCGTTCTCTCCAATACCCTTGCTAATCCCCTAATGTTCTCTGAGTTTGCTATTTGTCCCCAAAAGGGCACAACCGATTTAGCTATGTCCCCCAATACTTGCCCAGGGGTATCTCCATTGTTGTCTCGCCGTGGGCGAGCCTTAGAAACCTCCAATGTACTAGCTACAAATACCCCAGGTAACAATATTCCCAAATAATAGGTCCCCTGCCAATCCTTGGGCAACCAGGGAAATGCTAAACTACCACAAACAAAATAAACGGGCCCTCCTACATACAGAGGCCTGTTTTCCCCAGTCAAATTTACAATATTTTTACAAGTTTCAAAATCTCCCATTGGCCTAGTGCCATTTCTCTGTACACAGAAGGGAACGAAATCGGGACTATGATTTACAGAATAAGAAGGAGGCACAGCGTCCTTATTGCCTATCGGAGCCATTTTAAAGGAAATCAGAGTTTGAAAAGGAAGAGATAGTTTGTCAGACGGCCTAATAGAAGCAACATTAGGTTTACTTCTATTTGCGAAAAGCGAGCATCCCAGGGGAGTCAATTCACGTTTCTCAAAATCATTTAAATTAGTTCCATCGAAGTTCCCTGAGACGCTATCATTCCATCGGCCAAAGAATAGTGCTCTAAGAGAGGCATAGCAAGAAGTCATTAAAGGTAGAGAATGTATATACCATCCCAGTCCCTTGTTCCCATGTTGCGGTAAGTGAGTACAAATCCAACAATTACTCTTATTAAAAATGGCATGAGTAGCATTCATTACTATCATCAGAGTGTTATTATGATAATTCTGTCTATGTTGGGAGTCTCTAGGGGACAGAGTGTGAAGGTGTACAGAGGGAGTCAAAACAGTTGGTACGATCTTGGTTGGTAATAAAGGTTTCAAAGGATAGATTTCTTCGAAATACCAGAGTCCTACAGCAGCAGTTGCAAAAATAACAATAATCAAAATCAAAACACAACAGTACGTTTTCGGGGCCCAGGCACATTGTTCATTGTTCGATTTGGTCACCCCCAGATCTAAAAATCCAGTGCGGGGAGCAGCGGTGAAGGTGGCAGGCATCGTAGTTCCTCGATCGACGGCCCCAATGTTCGTTGCTGGCGACACTACGGTCGCGTGATTTCTTAGTCCTTCCCAACCCTAGCCAGCAGAATCCCTTTTTGTTCAACAAAACAAAACAATTTTCCGATCACTACCCTTTTCCAGATGCACGACACTCGTGCAGTAGTTCTATTTCCGTGGTCGAAGGTTGTACCTGATGGTACCCAAATTTGTCTGGTCCAGAAGCAAAGTATCGTCACTTCCTGAGGGAAGCGACGTGTCGGTGGCGACGGAAGTCGCAGAGCTCGAAACAATGTTTTCCGGAAGTGATTTTTCAAAAGAGTTTGGAGACGAGATGGATTGTTCCCCGAGCTCCTCAGGCTCAGAGACCTTCTCCGATGCACTCGCAGCGCTGTTTGCTACTCCAAGATCAAAGACTGTAGCATCAGCGAGGGGTTCTGCTTCTTCTGTAGCGTGTGGCGTCGGGTGAGGAAGTTTCTTGACGTGCGTCGCGTGAATCCAGTTCTTCTTTCCAGCCACCCGCACTGCTGTCCTGGTGACCAATAATACCTGGTGGGGTCCCCGCCAGCGAGGCGCGAGACAGGAAGACCTCTCGTAGGCCTTCACAAGGACCCAACTTCCAGGCTGTATATCGTGTCCTGGGCCCGTGAACCGTACAGGTAAAGCAGCATGCACCTGGTGGTAAATGAAATACAGATTTTTAGTTAACTGGTTACAGTAGTCTACAAGCAATACATTCTCCACCTCCCTCAGGGCTTTAGGTTTCGGGAGACCCCAAATGTTAGCAGGCCTCCCCATCACTACCTCAAATGGAGAAAGCCCAGTTCTAGTCTGAGGTGTGGCACGCATAGCTAATAACACAATAGGCAAAGCATCTGGCCATTTCAGTTTGGTATCAGCACATGTTTTCGCAAGTTTATTCTTTAAAATACCGTTGTGTCTTTCTACCAACCCAGCACTTTGAGGATGCCTAGCTGAATGAAATCGTTTCTCAATACCTAGGGCTATACATATTTGCAAAATTACTGCTGCGATAAAGTGAGGACCATTGTCCGACCAGATTATCCTCGGGAGCCCAAATCGAGGAAATAATTCTTTTACCATAATCTTTGCAGTGGTCATGGCGGTAGTATCTTTGACGGGGAAAGCCTCGACCCATTTACTAAAGGCACAAATAATTACAAGAACATATTTCAGATTATTACATCGCTCCATTTCAATAAAATCAAAATGTATAGAGGGGGGCCCGAAACTTCCCCATGGAGTCACTGTCCCCTTTCCCACATTGTGCTGTAGGCAGATCATGCATTTCTGGACGTGTCTTTTTGCAGTTTCCAGAATTTTGTCGTTTACCCAAACCTGTTCTAACATTTTCGTGATCTGCTGGGCACACACATGCGTATGACCGTGTGCCATCGTAACCATCGCCAATACATAAGAATCAGGAAGCAACCATTTCCCTTCGGATGTATCCACCCAACATCCTTCGTCATCCAGTTTCCCCATTCCTTCAGCCCACTTTCTAGATTCTTCCATCGTGGCATCAGTCTGAATATCTCGCACAGACCCAATACCTTCATCCATTATGCAAACGTCTCTCATTTCCCCCGAGGTATACATGTCTGTGCTAAGGTCTGTGGCCGTTTGTCTGGCTATCAAATCTGCAAAAGCGTTCCCTCTGCCCACATCATCTATGACCTTGCGATGAGCTGCACATTTCATGATCGCTAACCGTTTAGGGAGTGAGAGAGCCGAAAGTAATTGCACTATCAAAGGGCCATGCTGAATCTTGGTCCCATGTGAGGTCAGGAACCCTCTTTCCGACCAAAGTTTTCCGAAGTTGTGAGCCACCCCAAATGCGTACTGGCTGTCGGTATATATATTTACTCTTCGCCCTTGGGAAAGTTCACAAGCTCGGGTCAACGCTATAATCTCTGCGGCCTGCGCGGAGTTATGCGAAATTCTTTTAGTTTCAACAATTTTGCTTAATGTAGTAACTGCATAAGCAGCTGTAGATGTACCATTCGAAAGTTTGAAGCAGGAGCCATCACAAAACAGCTCCCCTTCTGCATTATCCAAAGGAGTATCTATGAGATCTATCCTGCCCTTCGTTTCTTGCTCGGTGGTATACAGGCAGTCATGTGATTCTTCGTCACCGCAAACAGTGGTTTGCGGGAAAGGTAAGAGTTCAGCCGGATCGAGAACACAACACCTCTTAATTTGAATATGAGAGGCAAACAGAATTAGTTCATACCTTGTTAACCGTGCAGAGGTGAGGTGTTGCGTTTGGGTTTTGTTCAATAGGATATCAACAGAGTGAGGTACCATCAAAATCAAATCATGGCCTAGGACCATTCCCTCACTCTGTTTTACAGACGCAGCAGCAGCAGCAACAGCGCGCAAACATCTTGGCAAAGCGCATGCGACAGGATCAAGGGCGGAGGAGTAGTAGCCGCACAGCCTATTCTTCCCTCCGTGTTCCTGTGTTAACACAGCCAAAGCACATCCATCACATTCATGCACAAACAACACAAAGGCCTTGTCATAATTTGGAGTACCCAGAACCGGCGCCGAACATAGCACGGTTTTGAGAAGCTCAAATGATCGTTGATGTTCCGATTCCCATGGCAGTGGCAGAGGAATGCCCTTCTTCGTCAAAGCCAACATCGGTTTTACCACTAGTGCGAAATTCGGGATCCACAAGCTACAGTAGGATGCCATCCCTATCAGGGCTCTGACTTCCTTCTGTGTATTTGGAACAGACATGCCAGAAATGTGTTTTATTCTTTCAGGTGTCAATCTTCTCCCCTCCTTTGACAGGAGGTAGCCTAGATAGGCAACCTCCTGACAACAATATTGAAATTTTTTTAGCGAAGCTTTGTGACCATTTTTAGCTAGATGAACAAGCAACAGTATAGTGCCTTCTTTACAGGCTTTCTCAGAATCTGCAGCCAAAAGTAAATCGTCAACATATTGAAGCAGCGTGCAAGTAGGTGGCAATTCAAGGGTGTCGAGCTGCTCCTTTAAAGCTCTACTATAAATACTAGGACTTTCAGTATACCCTTGAGGTGCCCTTGTAAATGTAAATGAGCGTCCCCCCAAGGTGAACGCAAACAGATATCTGCTTTCTTTATGTATAGGGATACTAAAGAAGGCGTTTTTCAGATCCACAACACTAAAGTGCGTAGCCGTAGCAGGGATCATTGTTAATATCGTCGTCACATCAGGCACAATTGGAAATTGTGGGGCGACCACTCGGTTAATAGCACGAAGATCAATTATGAACCGGTATGGAATTGCATTGTCGCCTTTCTTATATACAGGTAAAATCGGACTGTTAAACAAACTACCTGTAATCTCCTCGATCACCCCACGATGTACAAAATCGGAGACAATGCATTTCAAAGCACGTTCACGTTCTACTGATATTTTATACTGCGGGATGCGTGGCAGTTTCACCCCATGTTTCAGGACTATTTTAACGGGCTCAATCTGTAACACTCCGACATCATTGTCGTCCACCGCCCACAAACATTCCGGAACAATGTTAAACTCGGGAGGTAAAGGTCGAATCAAGAACTGAGAATTAGGAAGTTGCTGTGGTGAAACCGTTAGCCGTATTCCATCCGAAGAACAATGAATTACTGCGTTCAATTTCTTTAACAAATTCAACCCCAGCAAATTCTCTCCACAGTTTGAAGTGAGAAGAAAAGGGCAATGGTTTGTGAAGGGACCCAAAGAAACGGATACCGGCGCAGAAACCGGACAGACAGTTGGTATACCAGAAAACCCTACGGAAACATTTGTTTGCCCTGACAGTGGGATGTTTGGAACCCTGGAATGATTAATGGAGCACTTCTGTGCTCCAGTGTCAATCAAAAACTGGTGTTTCCTATTCCCCACTAATAATTCAACGTAGGGGCCTTTTTGATTAACGGGAATAGGCAAAGGTTCCAAACCCTGCTTCGGACAATCCTAATAATATAGAGCCTCATCGGAAGGAAGCTCTTCAGAAAGGTAGGCAGCAGAAGGGTGATCAAATATGTTTCTCGAGTCCATGCTCGAGGTCTGATTTTCCCGTGAAAAAGGTTGCTGAGAATCCTGTAAAAGCTGACCTCTGTCAGGGCCCCCTGCTCCAGGGCGGCCCCTAGGTCGTCTACCCATACCCCCAAACGCACTGCTTGACCTCTGGCGAAGGACAGGGCACTGTGCTCGCCAATGACCTTCCTGGCGGCAATAAGCGCATTGATTAATATTCACAGTACTCCGAGGAGCATTTCCTTTCGGAACGTACTGACCTCTCGTCTGTGTCGTGCCTCCTCTGGGGTTTCTAATAATTTGCTGCAGTAATACTTTGGTTTTCAAATCTCCCTTTCTTTTTTCAATTTTTTCCTTCTCATTATTAACATGGTTCTCATAATACTGAGCCATGTGCAAAACCTCAGATTGAGATTTTGCCTGCCAAGCGCTCTCAGAGGACATAATTTGTGACTGGATGTCAGGTAACAATCCACGTACAAATTTGTCCACGAAAACCCTTCCCCGAGTCTGTACCTAAATCCTGTCCACTGAAGTCAGAAAATACCTGCTCGAATCTATTGAAAAATTCAGTGGCGCCTTCAGTTTTCCCTTGAACACAGGCCGTAAGCTTGTCCCAAATAATCCTTTTTTCTGGAATTATAGTTTTTAGTTTAGCGACAATCCTATCAGGTAAAGTAAGTATTACCTGAGGCGGTTTCTCACCAGCTGGTCTTTCTCCATCAATTCTAATCATATTTGCCCACGTATCTCCCAGCCCTGGCACATCGTCTATTGTCCGAACCTGTTTCCATACATCTACGGGTAGGAGCACAGGAAATAACAAGTCAATGTCACTCAATGTGAACACAGAGGACTGTAAAACGGACTCTATTTCTTTATAAAACCCCGTTGGGTTTTTTCTAATATCAGGAACTGATTGTCTCATTGTGTTCACTTCCTGTCATGAAAACGGGACGTGAACAAATTGCGATACATAATGTGCAGGGATATCCACCGCGGGGGCACCAGTCGCCGCGTTGGCGGGAATCTCAACTTTTGGGACAAAGGTCGGAGGAACCTCTCTCATAGGCAACTGAGATATAGGTACCTCCGGCCGCTTACTAAGCAATAGAGCCAGGTCGAGCGCTAAGGCAGCTGTAGAAGTGTCGGGCGAAAAAGCCCTTTTACAAATCCCCAATAATTCTATGGGGCAACTAACCTTCTTCCTTACACATTCCTCTTGCATGTGCTGTACCATCACCTGAATTACTTTTCTTTGCATCTCTACTGTATACTGACTATACTTGTCATACACTTCGTCTGGCGGTATCGATGAATCTGAGATCCATCGAACCGCATCTTTGGTACAAATTCGTACTTCCTCAGGTGCTGTTCTTTGGCACGGAAGGAACCATTTCTGTACATATATTCTATCGTCCTCATCATCCTCATCTCGTGATTTTTCAAAGTCTTTCCTAAACTCAAACAATCTTTCAACATGTCCATATACTTTCTGCTCTGTGTCCCTCGAAAGTGCCAAAGCATTCAGATCTCTCACCCCTTGTGGAAGATCCGAATTTTGTAATCTACCCCACATCACACACAAATGAGTCCCCAAAACTTTGATAAAAACATTTTTCTCAGGAAAACTATTCAAATTAGATAATGTAGAAAAAACATTAGCCTGATCACCTTTCTCCATGCAATGCTTAGCCCATGCAAACAATTCCTGCTTCCTATCTGCAGAAACAGTACTACGAGTCACAATCTTTGACCCTGCACCTGGATCGACTCCGATCAATACGGGGCCACTCGGGAGCAGAGGTATAGGTAAATTTAACAAAGGTGCAGGTGCGGGGGGACGGGGCGGTGCGATCGGCGGAGGAACAACAACCAAAGGACTAGGAACAATAGGCTGTACAGGGGGAACAGGAATAGCAACAGGAACAACAGCAGGAATGGGCAGAGTGCCCAAAACAGGAGCATACGGAGGTGGCGCTGAGGCATCGGGTCTGCGTTCATTTAATAATTTCTCAATAAATTCCTCAGACACATGGAAATCCTTAGAGGGATACATTTTCTGGATCCCGAGAGAAAAGGCTCTATCCATATTGTTAACTGATTCTGACTGCTTTTCTTTATCATATAATAATGCTTTTTCAGCGTTTGTTTTATGACGACGTGTATGTATATCCCTACTTTTAAGCTGCTGCAATGCTTCTTTCTTCCAATTTTGTAACACATCAAAGGCTGCTGGTCTAGCCTTTTTCTTTAACAAGATCGATTCTAAGTATTCAATACGGGGGATCTCAAAACTACCGTTGATTGGCCACTGAAATTCGGAGGCATGTCTGGTCTGTCTGTGCCAAATATCATTAAATACTATACTTCCAATGCCATACTTACAGTACATAGTACACGCCGGCGACCCCTCCTGTGGTGCCGGGCGGCTAAATTCCAAGGATTGCCGATCGCTGCGGAACAGAGCCCTAAAACAGCTAGACAATTTCCCAGGCATTTCTCAAAAAATTGGTGTTAACTGGTCCAATAATTGTGTCTACAGATACAATACGCCAAATTCAAAGTGTCGGGGTTAAATTAAGAGCCGGGTCATGACTGCACCTGACCAAACCTAAGGAGGACCGTACGGTTTACAAAGAATTTACCTAACAAATTTTACCTTGCGTTTGGTGGTTTCGGCAAATCTGCCCGCCTCAAAATTGGACCCTCATCAAGATGCCGTGTCAGACCACACGACTATCGTCCAAGGATCGGATCGTGCAGCGCTGCCGAGGTATCGCGTCTCGATCGGTCGGGCCCGCAGAATCACACCGTCCGATCCCGGTTCGATAGTCTGCGTCAACCTTCAATGATCCGGCATCAATCTTGAGGGTCCCTGTTCGGGCGCCAACTGTGGAAACAGAAAAATTGATATGAGGCCGGGAAGCCCAAAGGAAACACACCAACACAGGTTACAAAGGACATACAAAGCGCTTTATTCAAAGTTACAACAATTACCAAAAGTCAATTGACATACGGATAGCTATACGGCCCTCAGAGTAACAGGACGAACCATCAACGGTAGTTCGCCGTGTTAGTGTGAGAGACCGTACATTGGGATACTCGGGTTTTTATACTTTTTATCCAGTCTTGGCCAACCCCCTCTTCTTGGGACCAGGCCTAGGGTTCGTAGCCAGGTCAATCCCATAATGTATGCAATTTGATCAGTTCCGCTGATACAGTTGTTCATTTACACATAGGTCAGGGATAGGACAAGGTCTCAGTTCGCGACCCCAACAAGTGGCCTGCGGGCATATTACTTATTCATGTGTGCGGAGGTCACAACGGCAAGAATCCCTCTCGAAATGTCATTCGGCCTCCATTTTGTTGTTCAGGGTGACTTCCACACTGCAAGAGTACCTAAAATGGCAGCTTAATCCAAGATGGCGATTTGCACAATACATTAAGGTCAAGACCTTGCCGCGGAATCTATGTACACAATGTTTTTTAGACAACTTGGCGTAGGCCAACATACATTCAAACAATGCGATAGGAGGTATGATATTATTTCGATTTCCACAGAACGACTGGAAAACCTCAGTAGAGTTAAGGCTACGTAAAGTGAACCATAATAAGGATTTGAGTGTGACAATTGGATTTGAAGATTATGGTGTGATGTTAACACCATGTTAAACATGATTTGTTTTTATAACTGTGAAAAGGTGAAACATATTGAACTACAAAAAGAATTTGAGTATGACAATTGACTAGAAGATTTAGGTGTGACGTTAACACCATGTTATACATGATTTGTTTTTATTTTTGCAACTAAACAACAAAATAAAAGAGCTTTTTATCAACTTGACTCACCTTTGAACTTTATGTTTAGTTAGACTTATCTTTGTTGTAGATTGTAAGGGATAGAAGTAGGATTTTGACAGGATGGTGTAACTTAAGTTTTGACGGGTATTCTGACAACCCCTTTTAGTTTATGTGGATGCAGGGAGAAGCCCTCTTAGAGATAGGGAAAGATGGGTTTTATTTTACAATAAAAATCTTTGCCAACCACCATGTCACCTCCTTCTCGGTCTCGTTCTTCCGCACCCTTACACTACGCACAAGAGAATGGCGGGACAAGTGCATGTCAGAGTTAACAAAGTAAATGCAAACCCTGTGGCATTCATGTAGTTCAATTATCTAGGTACAAGAAGTTCAAACTGGGTCTATAGGCTGAAAAGCCCACACAAGGTATACTTTGCGGAGCATGGCCAACCGAGGCTGGCACAGCAAAGCAAAGCTGAACAGAATGTTGTGCCCCAAGTGTAAAGACCGGGGGCCAGATTACAGAAACTTTGCACTGGTGCAAGTGCAAAATTGCACGGTATTAGCACTAGGGCAAAGTTTGCCCTATTTTTAAAAACAGTGGCACACACTAGAAAACTACTGCACCATGACAAGGGCAGTTTGGCATATTTAAAGCACCAGGGCAAAAATTGCCCTAGTACAAAATAGATACATTTTTGGTGCATTTTTGCATCAGGGCAAAGTTTGCCCTAGTGCTAATAACCGTGCAACTTTGCCCTTGCCTTGGCGCAAAGTTTCTGTAATCTGGCCCCAGGTGCTTAGCATGGAAGACACTAATTGGAAATGAATTCTGAAGAAACATATAGGGCCTCATTACGAGGTGGGCGGTAAGGGTTAACAGGGAGCGGTAAGGAGACCAGTGCCAGTAAACCCTTACCGCCCTATTCCAAGGGAATAGGGAATGGTTCTCGGAATGGGGACTTACCGGGTCCTCCAAGGTTGGAATGACCCGGTAAATCCCTATTACGACAACCCGGACCCGGAATGCGGTAAGGGGGTAGCCATGGTGCTAATAGCACCATGGCTACCGCCTACCTCGTAAATGAGGCCCATAGACCTTTATTTGTATTTATTTTAATTTAATTAGTGTGCACCAGTCTAAAAATAAATCTTTCACATATGTGAATCAAATCAACATTTCACAGTAGCAATTAACACTTTAAAACCTCGTTTACGAAAAATAAAACAGCAATAGACAATGAAGTTTTCTGAGCATTAAGAATGTGATGTCAGAATTGATCAGCTGATAACATAAACTCATGATGCACATACCTTCTGAAAACACAGCACCGTTAGTGATGCACGGCCCCCTTACTATGTGTTGTAATGTGTCTACCTCTTGCTTACAGTAAGGGCATATCTGTCGGAACGTCCCATTGCTTTTCTTGCTTCAGAAACCGGCATTGCTTAAAACAGATTTAATCTAAATATTAGAAAGTTAGATCTAAAATCACGAGCAGAGACATAGCGACCCTTTCAGTGAGAAATGAGGGTGCCTGGAGAAGTATGCCATGAGGTCAGGTGGTGCTGATGACACACAGGTATGGCGTCCAGATGTTCATGCAGAAAAACAGGGATGGCCAACAACATAAATGAAGGGATACCCCCTCCCCCCCACTGTAGTTCACCTCTCAATCCCCACGCCCGCCCCCTCCAAGCCCACAGTATTTTAAGCACAGATTCTGCTTTTAAAATGTGCGGCTTGGGAACAGGATGTGTGCATGTCAATAAAAAAGCAGCTGTTGCTCTTATTCATATGACAGGCCCTTCTGTATTCATTTCTCAACCGGTCTCTGTGGCACAACCAGTTCATGCATGTGGGTGGTAGCAGAAAGTTTAGGGTTCGAGCCCACCCTCCCAAGGCAAAATTCTGTTAGTGTTATGATGTGTGTTTACTTTATAATTGTTGGCGGTTATGATTTAATTAAGTTATCAAAAGAGATTAGGCTGGCCAGGCTGGCTTTTTCTTTATCATTAGAGAATAAAAATACCACATCTTTTATGAATTGGACATTCGTAATATTTGTTTGTACTACTTTAAGAATTACACTGAAAAGCCTAATCTCTTTTGTACATTTATCTACAAACGTTGTGGGAAGTTTGAGGGGGTTGGATCATCTTGCTGCTAAACATTTCCATAGAGCACTCAGGCTCTGAATTTTAAAGACTATTTTAGGGTGGTTACTAGCGCACCTACAGAGGTCGATCCCACAGATTCAATTCATAATTAAGTTATCAGTCTCCCTTTTCCCCAAACCAGAATGGGTTTTTAAATGTAAAAACCTCCGGGCAAAGCACCCAATCCCAGGACCAAACCCGGCAAAACCGTGACGTCTGCTCACCCTAAACACAGGGTCTGGTCAGTGCCTACCCCACAGTTAGGCAAGTTCTACACTACAAGAAGTGCTGCAATAGCTGTAGGCAAACAATACCATTGGAAGCATTAAAGTGTCTAAGCCCTGTGTGGTCCTCATCAAAGAACGAGCCACAGACAAGATAAGGCTATGCAAGGACCCGGCAGCTCAATCAGGAAAGAATAACCGACGAGCCACAGACAAGATAAGGCTATGCAAGGAACCCGGCAGCTCAATCAGGAAAGAATAACCGACGAGCCACAGACAAGATAAGGCTATGCAAGGACCCGGCAGCTCAATCAGGAAAGAATAACCGATGAGCCACAGACAAGATAAGGCTATGCAAGGACCCAGCAGCTCAACCAGGAAAGAATAACCGACGAGCCACAGACAAGATAAGGCTATGCAAGGAACCCGGCAGCTCAATCAGGAAAGAATAACCGACGAGCCACAGACAAGATAAGGCTATGCAAGGACCCGGCAGCTCAATCAGGAAAGAATAACCGACGAGCCACAGACAAGATAATGCTATGCAAGGAACCCGGCAGCTCAATCAGGAAAGAATAACCGATGAGCCACAGACAAGATAAGGCTATGCAAGGACCCGGCAGCTCAATCAGGAAAGAATAACCGACGAGCCACAGACAAGATAAGGCTATGCAAGGACCCGGCAGCTCAACCAGGAAAGAATAACCGACGAGCCACAGACAAGATTAGGCTATGCAAGGACCCGGCAGCTCAATCAGGAAAGAATAACCGACGAGCCACAGACAAGATAAGGCTATGCAAGGACCCGGCAGCTCAATCAGGAAAGAATAACCGACGAGCCACAGACAAGATAAGGCTATGCAAGGACCCGGCAGCTCAATCAGGAAAGAATAACCGACGAGCCACAGACAAGATAAGGCTATGCAAGGACCCGGCAGCTCAATCAGGAAAGAATAACCGACGAGTCACAGACAAGATAAGGCTATGCAAGGACCCGGCAGCTCAATCAGGAAAGAATAACCGACGAGCCACAGACAAGATAAGGCTATGCAAGGACCCGGCAGCTCAATCAGGAAAGAATAACCGACGAGCCACAGACAAGATAAGGCTATGCAAGGACCCGGCAGCTCAATCAGGAAAGAATAACCGACGAGCCACAGACAAGATAAGGCTATGCAAGGACCCGGCAGCTCAATCAGGAAAGAATAACCGACGAGTCACAGACAAGATAAGGCTATGCAAGGACCCGGCAGCTCAATCAGGAAAGAATAACCGACGAGCCACAGACAAGATAAGGCTATGCAAGGACCCGGCAGCTCAATCAGGAAAGAATAACCGACGAGCCACAGACAAGATAAGGCTATGCAAGGACCCGGCAGCTCAATCAGGAAAGAATAACCGACGAGCCACAGACAAGATAAGGCTATGCAAGGACCCGGCAGCTCAATCAGGAAAGAATAACCGACGAGCCCCAAGAATAACCGACAGCTAGCGCTTGAGAGCATATCCAAAATAATATCCATACTGAAGAAGGCAATGATCGCCTTCCAATCGATAGGAGAGACACTATTAAGACAGAATTCCTATTTTTGGGGATTCGATGTCCACTTTCTAGGGCCCCTTAGCTTTTTGTTTTTACTCTTCTGTTTTTTTTTTAAATATCTTTGACCTCTTTTTGGTGGCCAGATGGACTACTCCTGAGGTCCCTCTGATATTGCAACCCTTTTTGCCTTACTTAAGGTATACAGTATTGGGTTTCTATAAGGCTGCCAGTCCCAGGGATGCCTCTCAGGCCCCCCATTTCTGCCCTAGAGTGATTATATCACCCTGCTTTGGTTTTAGGGAGCAGGTTGGTGGCTGCTGTCATTTTATTTTGGTTTGGGGTAAGCCATTTATCACATTGGACCTTTTTGGTAGCTATTAGGATACCAATGTATTTTTTAAGTCCCGCTTGCACCCATTTTGTATTTCAGGGCTGTGTTTGTTCATTGCAATCACGATGAAGGCCTAAAATGGCTGTTCTGATCACGTGGGTGGTATGAGTCTTCATGGCAGCCTCTATATTGGTTCTAGCAGATTTAGAGCAGCCTAGGTCCCTGAGCTCTCACTTCCTGTGGGGGTGGTCTTGGCTGAGTGGCCATCCTGACACCTTTCTCTCTAGCCCCATCTAGTGTTTGATGGGATGGCTCTTTCTTGTTGCTGGATATAAGAAGATGGACCGCTGTTCTGCTGGAGGGGTTTCCCACCGATTTCCCCATTTTGTGCAAATTTATGCCCTAATACTGGCTGGATGTAGTGGCTTGGGCACATCCCGGTGGTGGGCTTCTGCTCCTGGAAGTGCAGGCTGTGCTTCCTGCCTCCTCCCCCTTGGTGCTGGGTCAAGCGTTCCTTGCTGGCGCTGTCTCCTGGCCATTGCACAGTCTCTGCTTATCGTTTTCCACCAGGTTCTCCTGCTTTGCTGTGAGTAGCTGAGGTCACCTCGGAGGGTAGTTGGACACCACTGCCCCCTTTGCTGCTCATTGGGCCATCCGCTTTATGCTTGGCTCCCACTCTGCTTTGTTCACCAAATGTCAGAGTCTGTCTTCACGGGTTCCTTCATCGTCCCCAGTTCTTCCTCTCCAGTAATTTCACTGCTGGTTCGAAGGGCTACATTGTGGGAATGTCCTTTGTTCTACTTTCTGGTTATCTTAGTTTTCATTTGTTGAGGGTTTAAGTCCCTGGGCACCAGATAACTATATACTGCACCTAGGAAGGAGCCTGTACTGACCTGGGTGATTTCACCTTTCTCAAGCTATTTTTGCCAAAACGGTCACCTTGAGTACTTACCTCTGGGACCTGGTGTTGGCATTTATTGGAGATACCAACCCTCAGTGGTCCCTTTGGTCTGGGGTTGATAATCTTTGAATGTGAGCTTTTTGCCCGTTGACTAACATTGTGGGATTTTCTGCTTTGCTGCGTCTTCTTCTGGGGTTTCTGATTCTTCAACCAGCCTCTGGATCTCTTTGTTGGGGTCTCTGCTGGTCCACCTTTGGGCTGTTTGCCTCCGAATCTGCACGTGTGGGGTAAAACACAGACTTACCTTCACTTTACCTATATAAGCGGATGGCCTACTGACTTTGTCCCATTGACGTCTATGGCACATTTTACTTACCCTGGAAATCCCCTAACATGACTTTGGGAGAATTTACCTGCCCATGGACATTTTGTTCTATACCCACAAAGGGTTCAGAGAGTTCTAGGCCCTGAACTGGATTTGTACTATTTATAAAGGATGTTAATGTATTTTTAAAGTCTTGCTCTCCACTTCTCTCACAGTGAATGCATTTTTACACTGTATCTAATTTTGGGGACATTGGGACCATTTCATCTTGAAGAACATTGCTCTGGAAATTGTTTCTGTAATGTATCATATGCTGTGTGTGTAGTATTGGTTCCATCCTCTGGCACTGGTATTCATTATAATGGGTGGTTTTTTGTTACTGACATGCTGTGCCAACAAGGCTAGAATTCATGTGGAGTATCAGCGTTGGCTTTGGAGCCTTTATGACTATTGAGCCTGTGCTGCAAAAGGCCTGATTCCCTTTTCTTCCTCCCTTGTCTATGTGTGTTGTGTGCTTGTCATCAGGTATAGGACTGCAATATATAATACGAGTGGGTTGTTTCTTTAGGATGTTGGATGATGCTGTGCAGGCACAAGGGAGTTTCACTGTAATGTTGATGTGTCCCTCTCCCACGCCCCTTGCAGGTTATGTTTTGTGCCTATCTGGGATACTGGACCCACACTAAAGTATTGTAGTCAAGAGTGGGCTCAATGACGTTAGTGTTTATTCATAGTCTGGCTATTTTTGTAATACAGTGTATTATGTGCCTTAGTACTTTTTTGAACTAATAGACGTCTATATTTTTTATTTTTTTATTTTTTTATTTATACGTTTTATTAGTTACAAAATAAATTGTTTAAATCTTTAACATAGTTTCCAATCTCCAAGAAGCGAAGGATCCCACAACCAGTATGCCCATCAACAATTAAGTCCCCGGCATCAAGTTGATGGCCGTGATTAGGTTGTCCTCTTTTACCCTGATTCGTTGGGATTAATTTTGGGCAAGATAGCTACGCTTTACTCACTGTTCAGCCATAGGAGTTGTTCAATAAATATGAGTGCATCGAGAGTTCTTCCAGTTTTTTCCACTGTTAACAGCCTTTCCAAGTATTCCTCCTCAGTGCTTGGGTTAATTAAACAAGCATAGTTTCCCAAGTACTTGCTCCTTTGAGCGGAGAGCTTTGGGCAGGATAGTAACAGATGCCTGATTGTTTCTTTTATGTCGGCATTTCCACAATGTCTGCATCCTGCTTCAGACTGTGTGATTTGTTTTCTTTGAAGTTGTACGTCTTTAGTTGGAAGAATATTTAACCTGCATCGTAACAACAGGTCCCTGAGCTGGGAAGAAGGAAATGTATTCAAGTATGGAGGTGGATCATTGACTGCTTTCCGCACCCAGATAATATTGTGACATCGTTTGTTCGCCAATTTTAACGTGCTGGTTTTATCCCAGTCATGCTCTCGCATTATTCTCTTTGCCTTGTCAGGATTTGTTCGTAATATCTCTCCTTTGATATTGTAATACAGTAGAATCTCCTGGCATTTCGTTTTCCACTTTTGCAGGTTAGAATCTTGATTCCTCCCTGTTGTTTTTACTAGGATCTCGAATGGGGAGGTGGTGGGTCCAGGATACAATTCCTGTAGAAAGAAATTGTTTTACACAGGACTATCGTCCTCATTGACTGGAGCCTGAGTTCATATCTTATTGTTGAGATGGACAGGCAGTGAGGGAGTCTTAGGATTTTCCGCCAAAAATAGGCTTCCACCATGTCCCAAATTTCCCAT
The DNA here is from genome assembly GCF_040938575.1 of Ambystoma mexicanum. Taxonomy (NCBI): domain Eukaryota; kingdom Metazoa; phylum Chordata; class Amphibia; order Caudata; family Ambystomatidae; genus Ambystoma; species Ambystoma mexicanum. The sequence goes on along the minus strand of NC_090927.1, from coordinate 111,791,066 downwards.
CGCAGATTTAGCGGACACTCTGCTCCGTAGGTCACCACCGCCACCACTTTCTGCTTGAAAAAGGTTAATATTGGTAACATGGAGTATGCCCAATATCTACGGTGGAGGACTCGCCCTTGATTTGTGAGTTTTTAAAATTTTTCTCTAATTAGAGTATATTGACCTTGCTCATTTATATTTTTTTTTATTCTTGTTCCTAGATAGAGTAATTAGTCTACAGTGTCTAGTTTATGGTTTTCTATTGACCATACAAAGTTCCTTTGTTTGATTGATGACCTCGTGCTGACTTCATTACTAAGACGACTGACTTCTTTATGTTGATCTTCATTTTGGTTTCTATCAAGGTAGCTCTTAAACTCCTTGATACGTCGCTGAGGTCCTATTGCCGTCTGGTCAATGAAGACCACGTCGTCCGCGTATAAGATCCAGGGGAGCGCCTCCCCTTCAATCATAGGAGGAAAGGCTCTGAACTTCCTCTGCGACTCAATCATATCCGCCAGGTATAAAATGAACGGAAAAGGCGCGAGTGCACAGCCTTGTTTGATTCCTTTGAATGTCGGGATCTTTTCCGTGGTGGCACCTCCTTTTGTGGTTATGATTTGAATCAATGTGTCAGTGTATAGTTCTTGAATGGCTTCCATAAGATCGATTGGGCAATTCCATTTCTTCCATTTTTCCCAGAGAAGCTCTCTGCTGACTCCATCGAAGGCTTGCTCTAGGTCAATAAATCCCAGGTACACAGTTGTTTTTGTTTCTAGGGCCCAGAGCTTTAGTAAATTCAAAATGAATAGATTCAAAGACGTGCCGACTCCACATACAAAAGCTGTTTGCCGTTTGTCCAGAAGCCCCTCCCTTGTTGCCCAATAAGTCCCTTAGAAGAATGGAGGAGAATATTTTCCCTATGGAGTCCAGGAGAGCTATAGGTCTATAGTTCCTGGGATCTCCACGGTCTCCTTTTTTGAATATTGGGACGATCAGTGCTTCTTTCCATGACAGTGGAATAGTTCTTGTCTTCTTTATTTGGTTGAAGAGTTGCAGGATCAAGATGGCCCATGCTTCCCCATTTTCTTTCAGCATTTGATTTGATATGCCGTCCCGACTGGCCGCCCTTGAGGTGCTTAACCTCTTTATTCTCCCCAGAATGTCATCAAGATCACATTCTATGAGCCATGGGTGTTCTTCGCCCTGAGTTTATGATAGTTTCTGTAGTTGAAGTTTGCTGAACCAGGGTAGAATAATGTTTAACCCATAGGTCTTTTGAGATCAGGGAGATGGTTAGGGCCAGTTGGAAATCGTCGCCTTTATTAATGATCTCCCACAGGCTACACGCATTTGCCGTTTGGATTGCAGCTAGCATCTTCTCTGCGTCACATTGGGCTCTCCAGGCCTTCGATGAAATTAGCCAATTTTTGTAAGATTGTTTGCACTTTTGTATTAGATGTTCTTTGTTGACCATTGAGCTTTTTCTTATGCTTCTTAATTCTGCACAATGGATCTTTCGTCTGATCACAAGATCGGCATTATATGCGTGTTTCCTAGCGATGGATTGATTTTTGTTTCCATCACATTGTACCAAGTATTCCTTTAATAACCATTTGTAGTCTACTTCTCTTGGGCTTCTTTTTACCTGGTCATTGAACCCATCTGTTACTTTAGCAATTGCCTGAGTTTTTATTCTAAGCCGGTTTCTTCCCCACAAAACTTCTGGTATCGGGAGTGCCTGATTTATTGCACCACCAGATTCCCAATTGAATTCCAGCTCTAATAGAGCGTGATCACTAGATTTCTGCTTTTTCACGGTGAATGTATCTATCCACTTTTGAGTGTTTCCTGAAACAAAGCAGTAGTCAATGACTGCGCTACTTAAATTATTTGACCATGTGATTGTTCCTTCGAAGTCTCCTTTTGTCTGTCCATTTAGGATTTTCATCTCTCGAATTTCCATTTCATCCGACCATCGTTTTTCGTTTCCTTCCAGCTGCTCATTTGATTTTAGTTTTCCCGTCTTGTCAAGCAGCTTTAAGTTCAGGTCTCCGCATATAATAATGGATTGTTTTTCTTTCTTTGATCATGGATTCATCTATTGCTTTCATTATATCCGATAGATATATTTCGGTATCGCAGTCAGTTTGGCTCCAGTAGGTGTTGATTATGATGAGACTGATGTCCTGAGAGTTACACCTTTTGTTAATCTTTAGGATCTGGACATAGGGGTTCGGAGTGCAGTGACTCAGTACTTGGAGGTCACATTCCCCTTTTACAAATGTCAGGAGACCGGCACGGGGTCTGCCCAGTGGTCCTTTCTTTGCCGGGTTCATGTAGACCTCATAGCCCTCGCATAAGGCAATCAATCTAATCCAAGATTCCTGGAGGCAGATTATTTCATATTTCCCCAGAAAGGCACTGTCCCTTGAGTAAAGGTGATTAAAGCCCCTTGTGTTCCATGAGGCCAGTAGGGGTTTCCCCCTCACTGCCTCTGTGTTGGCCTATTGTCTTTTTTTTCCGGTTTTAAGTCATGGACTCCTTGTTTTAGTCGTTGGCTTCTGCTGCCTTGCATTAAGGTTTTTGAGTCGGAGTAATCCACCGTAAATTTCAATTTTGCCTTTCTGCTACCAGCCAGGGGCCTGAATCCATCTCTCAGTCTTTTTTCATCCAGTGTGTTTCTGTCTCCCCCTCTCGGTCTCTGTGTGTCCTTCACCCTTTCTTTCAGCATGTCTCGTTCTGTCCGGTTGTAATCTCTTCTCAGCGGGATTGCCCTTGCCAGTTTGTTTTTGTGGGCCTCTCTCCCTTTAGTTTGATGTACAATCTTTTCATCCCCATTCCTTTCACTGTGCCTGATTTTATTGTGTTCTCTGGCTGGATTTGTTTGATGATCTCTTGGAGGTTCTACATACCACCATTCCGCCCTTGATGTGTACGTTTTAGGTGATGAGCGGTTCAGTTTTTCCTTTCTGCGACTTATTTCATCTCCTTCCACCTCTGTTAATCTGAAGCCTGCATCTGCCAGCTTACCCTTAGATTTTAGCATGAGATCTACAATTCTTTGCGGTCGCAGGTGGATTATTATCACATCTGGCCTCTTTTCGTCTGGAAATTCGACTATTAAATGTCGTCCACTGAGATCTTACTAAGTGATGTGAGTTGTGTTATAATAGTCGTCAGATTTTTTCTATTGAGGATGATCTTTTTTGAGTCTTTTGCTACTCTTTCCAGCTTCAGTTTATGGGGACTTTGCGTACCTTTTTTTCCATCCACGTAGTGCCTCTTATTTCTTTAGGTCCTCTCCTTTGTCTCGTTATTTTGCTGGCTTGTCGTATTTCGCAGGGTTCTTCTTCATGCTAGTCCTACAGATTGAGATCTTTGTTTCCGTCTCTTTTCTAGCGATTTCCAAAATATCAGTCTTTTGTGTTCTGTTTCATTTTTCATTTCTCTACTACGGGATCGTTTCCTGGGCTCCTGGTGCCTTTCATCATCCGTCTTTTTTTCTTTCCTCTCCGGCTGTTTCCGTTTTTCATCACCTTTAGTCTTTTTTTCTGTTTCGTATTGATGGGTCTGGTTGTCAATTGCTTGCCAATCTGATTTACTAATATTTTGCCATTGTTCGTCCTCATTATTTTCATCTATCAGTTCAATTAAGTCGCTCAAGTACCCATCTTAGTCCTCATCACTTTCGGTTTCAGGGGAAACTTGGTTTTTAGAAATTTCATTTTTGCTAGATGAATTACAGATCTTCATTTCCAGCCTTGGTTTCTTTGCTGGCTGGTTTTGTTCTTCCCTTGCCGGAATTTTTATATTTCTTAGGAAGGATCTTGAGCCACATTCATTTTGTATGATACTTTGATTTTTTGGCTTTTTTTGCAGGTTGTCTTGCGGCTCTTTGGGTGGTCCCTTTGAAGTATTTTCTTTTCCGATCTTAGTCTCATTTTGTACTTCACCAAAATTGCATAGCTTGATTTATCTCTTTCGTCTTTGCCCATTTTAAGCATAGGCTTTCGAGGGAGATCATTAGCTACATTTTCTTTGCCATCTTGTTTTGCTTTGGTTTTATTGGGACCCCTTCCTAATCTCATGGGTCCCCCTTTATCTTGTTTCATAGTTTTTTTCCTGCTGTAACTGGAGTTGGAGCTTCCTTTTCTTCCTGTTCCCCTCTATCTTCTCGAGAGGCCTCGATCTGAGGGGGATTGCAAGTGTCTCGTTGATTAATAGTACGAATCCACTTATGATCTTCTAGGATCACCGCCATCAAAAGTTGTTTATCGTTGGCTTCACGGTGTGCTAAATCACTTAGACGATCTTGCCACTTATTTGATTTATCTGCTTCTCCAGCATGGGGTCTGGCATGGATTCACATTCTCATGAATATTCCCCGTCGTCAGGCTGGGAATCCTCGGTAAAGAAAGAACTCAGTATCAGTTTCGTTTCTGATATGACTTTCGTAGTAGTAACCAATCACTGATTTCTGCGTCATACTGACCACAGCCAATGACTGCCCTCTCCCTAAGCCCCGCCTCTGGCAGCCATCCTCAGATTTTTACCGCACGTTCAAGTGTTGGGATCCTCGTGCTATTGCTCTCGAGCTTTAGTGCGTTTTCGCGCTTTTTTCATAGGAACATTTTCTCTTTTTTTGTTCAACGAGCCTCAAGCTCCACCGTTTCTATATCCGATCAATGGGGACCCGTGTCGGATTCTTCTACGCCCCTCAAGGGTGAAGATTTCGTCGAGCCACGCTTTGGAGGACTCCAGAACTTTCTCAGGCCCATCTCGGACATGGCCCAGGAGAAGGGAAGCTCGACGCCCGGGAAGCTGTTCAGGGTCTGCCCTGCATGCCAGCTTCAGAATGTCTTCAAGGAGGACGAACACTGCCTTTGCCTCTACTGCCTGCATGAGGACAAGACGCACGTGGAGAAGAACTGTGCTTTTTGCGGGAACATGTCGGAGCGGACCATAAAGGACCGCCATCTGCGTCTCGCCAACTGGCTGGAAGGGAAGAGCCCATCAGGCGAGAAAAAGAAGAAGAAGTCTGAGCAGTCTTCTAAGACCTTTGAGGGTGCCCCGGCGACGGGGGCCCAACAGAAGGCCAAGCACCGCGAGTCCGCGGGCACCGGGAGCGCCGAACGGTCGGGCTCTTCGGTTCCCAGGCAGGGCGCAGCCTCCCCGGCGCCATCAACCACGAGCCAACGCTCTGGCTCGAGTAAGAGGAAGTCCGAGCACCCGACGAAGCTTCTGGAGAGGCCCCGGTCGAGCTCGAAGGCCAATTCGGAGGGGAAGCGAGGCGGTGGCCCCCCCCTAAGGAGAAGGCGGTGAGCGCACCTAAGGTGACGAGAGTCTTGATCCACCCGGCCAAGGCCTCTATCGAGACAGTCGCGGCGGCCCTGGCTCAGCCTTAGGAGGCTACACCAGTGGAGGCGACCTCGGGGCCCAGAGTCTCCCTGCCACCGCGGAGGGAGTCCTCTTTCAAGCCCATCGACAGGACCCCCGTGAAACCTCCGACGGAGAAGAAGAAGGGGGGGCAGGAGGCCGTCGTGGATTCGGCCTCAACCTCTGAAGAGGAGCTGATCGAAGTCTTAAGCCACGGCATTGGCGTGGAGGAAGACCAGCCCGTCGGGAGGGACCCTGACGAGGGGGACGACGAGAACGTCAAGGGTACCGATGAGGTTCCTGTCCGCCCGTCAGAACCCCCTCAACCAGTGCCGCAAGACAACTCGGCGGCCATTTTGTTGGCTATACAGTCCTTATGCTCGGAGATAAGGACGAGATTGCTGTTACCACCGACGGAAGAACCGCTCCCGACGGGGGACCCGGAGCCAGGCCCTTCTGGGAGCCCTCCTCCTAAGAGAAGAAGGATTCATCCTCCACCTCCTTTTCAACCATCGCGCCCGTCTCAGCCCTCCTCCCCGTCCACGACCCGGGGGATGAGACGGGGACGGACACGGCTGCAACGGGTACAGACGACGAGGTTTACGGCGAGGATCCTCCGTCGTCACCTCCTCCCCGGGCTTCCCCGCCCGACGAGATTGGATCGTTTCATGCCATGATCGCCAGGACATCCGAGCTTTTCCAGCTCTGCCCGGAAGAGAAGAAGAAGGAAGGCTTCCTTTATCAACGGCGCGAGACCAAGAGGAAGACGGTCCTTGCTGTACCCCTACTGGACGATATCTGGGATGAGGGTCTCTCCCTCCTCAAGAACCCATCCACAACGCCTGCGAGAAGGGATTGGTACGAGAAGAAGTACCGGGTCCCGGACACAGCCTCCTTGTGCCTTCGGGCACAGCCGACCCCGGACTCGGTCGTCTCCGCGGTGGCCAGGAAGAAAGCGGGGGGGGCATCGGCCTCCACGTCAACTTACCCCCCCGGACAGCGAGGGGAAGAAATTGGACACGATGGGACGCAGAGTCATCTCATCGGCAGCGACGACGATTAAGGCTGCCAACGCCTTGGCTATCGTAGCACGCTACGACAGGGAGTTGTGGTACAAGATCGCCCCCCTGCTGGACTTCCTACCGGACGACAAGAGGGCTGAGTCCCTGGAGATCTTGCAGGAAGGGGAAGTGGCGTCGGACTACGCCATTACGGTAGCGACGGACATCGCTGATACTGGTTTTCGCCAGTTGTGCAACGGCGTGTGCCTTAGACGGCGTGGATGGCTCAAGGCAACGGACTTCCGGCAGGACGTGCAGACCAGAGTTTTGGACATGCCGTTCAACGGGAACAACCTGTTTGGGAAAACAGTGGACGATTCCCTGCAAGCCATCAAGGCGGCCACGGAGACGGCCCGGGCTCTTGGTGTTCTCCAGCAACGACGGCCGCCCTTTCGGAGCACCGGAGGCAAGCAGGGTGCCTCCAAAGGTTCCGGCGGCGGATATTCCACCTACCGTCAAGCGGACCGTTCGTCGTCACAAGAAGCCTACAGAAGACGAGGCAAGTCGGGCGGACCCCGCCGTCGTCGCAGGGAGGACAAGGCGGCAAAGCCTCGTCGAAGCAGGACTGAACCGGCCGTGGGGTCGGGCCCCCACCGAAGCACCCCGGTGGGAGGCCGGCTGGCGAACTTCGTCGGCGTGTGGGAGTCCATCTCCACTGACCGTTGGGTGCTGGACGCCCTGGCCCAGGCTCACACGCTCGAGTTTCTAAAGAAGTGCCCGCGCGCCCCCCCCCGTGGCCAGGAAGGAACATCACGTCCCTCAACTTCTCTTGGAGGTAAAGGCGATGCTCAAGAAAGGCGCCATCGAGCTCGTCCCAAAGAAGCTTCGGGGCTCCGGAGTTTACTCAAGATACTTCCTCGTGAAGAAGAAGACAGGAGGATGGCGTCCCATCCTGGACCTACGACGACTGAACAAATTCATCAAGGCACAGAAGTTCTGGATGGTCACCCTCCAGCACATCCTGGGTCAGCTGGAGGAGGGCGATTTCCTGTCATTGTTGGACTTGGAGGATGCCTACTTCCATATCCCCATCCTAAAGGGACACCGAAAGTTTTTCAGATTCGTGGTCCAAGGGCGGCACTACCAGTTCAGAGCCCTTCCCTTCGGATTGAGGTCGGCACCCAGGGTGTTCACCAAGTGCCTCGCACCGGTGGCGGCGCGGCTGCGCCTGGAGGGGATCCACGTGTACCCCTACCTGGACGACTGGCTCATCCGAGCAAAGACAAGGGAGCTCGCCGCGGAACACACGGCGAGGACCGCCCAACTACTCACGGACCTGGGATTCTCCATAAACTACGCCAAGTCCCACCTGGTGCCCGCGCAAGACGCACTGTTTCTGGGAGCGAAACTCGACACAGTGGCGCTTCTGGCCTCGCCGTCGGAGGAAAGAACGAGGGCCATCTTGGGCAAGGTGCAGCGGATGCTGGTTGCGGACGCGGCCAAGGTGAGGTCCTTCAAATCCCTCCTCGGAATGATGTCTTCTTGCATTTATCTCATCCGCCTGTGCAGGCTTCGGATGCGCCCGTTGCAGGAGTTCCTGGACGCTCGCTGGGTCCAGACGACAGGCAGCTTCGAGGACAGAACCACACTCGACGAGAGTTTCCGATGAGCGATCCGGTGGTGGGGCACCCGCGCGCATCTGACGGCGGGCATGGACTTCCAGACCCCGGGCCACCAGAAGACAGTGACCACGGATGCTTCCCTGGAAGGGTGGGGAGCGCACACCGAAAATCTGCACGCAAGAGGCCTCTGGCTTCCGACGGAGAAATCCCTCCATATCAATGTCCTGGAACTCCGTGCAGTGTTTTGGGCCCTCAGGTCCTTCCTTCCGTCCCTCAAGGGCAAGGTGGTGAGGATCTTCACCGACAACACCACCACCATGTTCTACATCAGGAAGCAGGACGGTACCAGATCCCCAGCCCTGTCCAAGGAGGCGCAGGATCTGTGGCATTGGGCCGTCTCCCAAGGGATGATCCTGGTGCCGTTTCATCTGGCAGGAATAAAAAACACCATCGCCGACTCGCTCAGCAGAGAGCTGCGCTCGTGCCACGAGTGGGAACTGCGACAGGACCTAGTGGACCGCCTCTTCCGACGCTGGGGCACACCCCAGATCGATCTGTTTGCGACGGCGACAAACTCCAAGTGCCGGAGGTACGCCAGCAGGTTTCCCCAGCCGAGGAGCATGGGCGATGCTTTCTCGTTCCCCTGGGAGGGCCTATTCCTGTACGCGTTCCCTCCTTTACCGTTGCTGATCCGGCTCAAGAGGTCACAGTGCAGGATGATACTCGTCCCACCGTGTGGCCGCAGCAGATATGGTTCCCGGACCTTCTGGACTTGTCAGCGTCCCCGTCAATCAAGCTGCCAGTGGACGCGGATCTTCTCACCCGAAGTCGCTGAACTTGCAGGCCTGGCTCCTGCAGCGCTAGAGTTTGGAGGTTACGACATACCGGCCGACTGCAGAGAGGTTCTTGCAAAGGCCAGGGCGTCCTTAACTCTTAAATGCTACGGACACAAATGGAAGAGGTTCTCTGTCTGGTGCCACGCATAGAAGATTAACCCTCTACGGATTACGGCTCCGCAGGTACTGCCGTACCTACTGACGCTGGTCAAGGCTGGACTAGCGCACGCTTCCATCAAGATTTATCTTGCTGCGATCTCCCGATACACCAGAACCACGGGACGGACGTCCTTGTGGCCTCATCGTCTGGTGAAGGAGTTCATGAAGGGACTGTTCAGATCGTTCCCGCTGGTGAAGGCGCCGGCCCCGGCGTGGGAGCTCAACGTGGTGCTGACCAAGCTCATGGGACCTCGGTTCGAGCCTCTGCACTCAGCTTCTTTGAAGTTCTTGTCGTGGAAAACAGCGTTCCTTGTGGCCATCACCTCCGCACAACGAGTGGGAGAGATCCAGGCCCTTTCCTGCAAGCGCCCGTACTTGACTTTTCACGACACGAGGGTAGTGCTCAGTACGCACCCCTCCTTCATGCCCAAGGTGCCGTCGGACTTCCACCTCAACGAACCCTTGGTGTTGCCTGTTTTCTTCCCGTCGCCTTCGTCGCCGGCTGAAAGGACTTTGCACTCGCTGGATGTGGCTAGAGCGCTGAAGTTCTACGTGGACCGCATGAAGAGCTTTCGGAAGACGTCACAACTTTTTGTGAACTTTGGACCTGTCAATCAGGGGAAGGCTCTCTCAAAGGCTTCCATTTCCAGATGGCTCTCCGGCTGTATCATGTACTGTCATCGGTTGGCAAACCGACCGCTGCCCGGCCGTCCGAGAGCCCATTCCACCAGAGCGATCGCAGCTACCACGGCGTTCCTATCTGGTGTGCCCCTGCTGGACATCTGCAGGGCTGCTACGTGGAGGTCGACGCACACCTTCACGAAATTCTACTGCATCGACCAGGATTCCAGGGAGGAGTCCAGGGTCGGCTAAGCAGTGCTGCGCAACCTGTTCGCCTAAGGTGAGCCTGGTGAGGAGGTAAGAGACGCTTAATGTTGAGTTGTTGTATTGCTTAATGTTGAGCCTGTTGCCACCTCCCGTGGTTGTGCATGTGTGTACTGCTATGTATTCTCTTATTCATGAGCATGTGAATCCATGCCAGACCCCATGCTGGAGAAGGAACAAGTTACTTACCTGTAACTGTTGTTCTCCAGCATGAGTCTGGCATGGATTCACATGCGAACCCTCCCTCCTACCCCTCTGCGGCTCTTCACTTGGTCATACTGCCACTTCACTTGCTACCAAATCTGAGGATGGCTGCCAGAGGCGGGGCTTAGGGAGTGGGCAGTCATTGGCTGTGGCCAGTATGACGCAGAAATCAGTGATTGGTTACTACTACGAAAGTCAGATCAGAAACGAAACTGATACTGAGTTTTTTCTTTACCGAGGATTCCCAGCCTGACGACCGGGAATATTCATGAGCATGTGAATCCATGCCAGACCCATGCTGGAGAACAACAGTTACAGGTAAATAACTTGTTCCTTCTTTGTCCATTCTCATCTCTAATCTTTTTAACGCTCCTTCGATTTCAGTTATCTGAACCTTTGTTGTAGAGTTTACTTTTTTTTGTTTTGTTTTTTTTAATACATTTTATTGAGTTATAAACACAAACAAACAATACAAACCAAACAAACAGTGCATGTTCCAACAGTTTCATTACACTTTCTTAACTTCTAGCCACTACTTCCCTTAACCCACCCCCCTCTACGAGTCTATTGCTTTAAACCTTCAGTTTCCGCATCCTGTGGTACGGTCTCCTCTTCTACAGTCTCTGCCGGGTCACCTATTGACCCAAACAGTTCGGCTATCAATGATTTCCAGGCCATCAGGGACTCAGTCTCCTCCCCCCCGTGCTACTCGCTTCTTGCCATACCATGGTTTCGGCTTCCACCCATTTTTGCAAATCTCTCCACCACACCTCCACATTTGGCATGTGGCATGTCTTCCATCCCATGGCAATTCTCCTTTTTGCAAGCACATAAGCCAGATCCCTCAGCTTACTCATGTGCCTGAGCTTCTGTGGTCTTGGGAACCCCCCCAGCAGACAGGCCCACACTGTATCCACTACAATCTTGACCCCCTTTTTTTCCAGTTTCCCTTTCACTCCCCTCCAGAAACGTTATATGATCGGGCATGACCAGAACATATGCACCATGCCCGCGTTCTCCTCATCACACTTAGGGCATGCTTGCCGTCCTGCATTTTCAAACCTCGATATCCTCCAAGGCGTTATATATGCCCTATGCGTTATGTACAGTTGAATCTGTTTCAGCCTCGCGTTTCTAGACACCTTCTTATGATACCCCCGCACCCGTTCCCACATCCCGTCTTCCATCGGGGCCGTAACTTCCGTTTCCCAATCTAGTCTCAACTGCGTGACCTCCTTCCCCACTTTAGACATCAGCATTTCATACAATCTGGAAATCTCATGGCCCCCTTCAGCTATGTCGTATATCATGTCTATGGTGGCAACTGATTCTTCCTCCAACACAGTTTCAGGCCATGTTCTCTTAATCATCTGTACCATTCTATAATACGTAATATACTGGCCCTCGTGCAACCCAGTTTCTTCCCGCAGCCCCTCAAAAGTAATACTAGAGCCCTCCCACCAAATATCACCCATTGTTGCCACCCCAACCGGTTCCCAGTGGTTCCTGAGTATCATTCGTAGCTGCAGGTCTGCCCCCGCCAATGCAACCAGTGGTATCCGCGGAGAGCATGGGGACAGGTTCTCCATCATCTGGCATGCCCTGTGCCACACCTTCCACCCCAGTAGCATCATTTTAGGGTGCCCCACCAATTCCGCCCTGGGTACCCACATCATCTCTTTCAAATAAAAAGGTGCACAATCGCACCCAAACAGCCTAAATTCCGAGGTTTCTTCGTCATAGAGCCATTTGGCGACATATCGTAACTGGCTTGCCACGTAGTACGCCTCATAGTTGTGCAGCTTTATCCCTCCTTTGTCATGGAAGTTCTGTAGCTTCCATAACGCCACTCTATGTCGCGTGCCATGCCACAAAAAGTCCCTACACATGCTATTCAGTTTGGTGAAGAACTTCTTAGGAATCAGGTACAGTATGTTCCCGAAGTAGTGTAGGAGCCTTGGCAGAACCACCATCTTTAGCATTGCTCCCCGCCCCATCATCGCCAAGGGTAGCTTTGCCCAAAATTGCATGCACTTCTCAATTTTGTTAATGGCTGCTTCTGTGTTGCACCTATGCTCCTCCTCCACGGTGTGGTATATATCTATCCACAGGTACCGAAATGTGCTAACCGGCCATGGTACTTGCAATACAGGTAGTCGCTCCGCTGGAATCCCCATGTACCCCCCTAATGGGAACATGCTGGACTTCTGGGGGTTCACTGCTATACCGAACAGCACAGCGTATCTCTCCAGCACTTCTAGGATGTACTGGAGATTTTCTTCTGGGAATCGCAAGTACAGTAGCATGTCATCTGCATATAGGGAGATCAGATGCCGCTCCCCTTTCACCTCGATGCCTATGGTGTCATGTTGCTGCCTCAGATATATTGCTAGAGGTTCCAGGGCCAGTATGTAGAGCATTGGAGACCACGGACATCCCTGTCTAGTACCCCTGCTGAGCTGCCACCTTTCCGATATCACAGGTCCTGTCCTAACTCTAGCCAGCGGTTCGCTATATAATATTTTCGCCCGCCTTACATATCCAGGCCCTAACCCATAGTACTTCAGGGCCCCAACCAGCCACGGCCATTTAACTGAATCAAAGGCCTTGATTGCATCCAAAGACACAATTGCCATTTCATCATCTTTTTCTCTGCCACACTCAATGATTCTGTGGAGTCGCCTATGATTATTGGTAATGTTTCTATGTGGGACATAGCCCGTTTGATCCGGGTGTATTAGTTTGCCAATAACCTTCTTCAGTCTATCTGCTAAGACAGCAGTTAATATCTTGCTGTCTTGATTCAGCATTGACAAGGGTCTATAGGAACCACAGCTGTGTCCAGGTTTATTAGGTTTGGGGAGCGGTATTATGACGGCCTCTCTCAGTGACTCGGTAAGCGTCCCGTCTCGAACGCTTTGTTTAACATCTCTAGCAGGACCTCTTCCATGTATACTTTGTGAAACTCACTTGGGAGTCCATCTGTCCCTGGGGTTTTACTAGTAGGCAGCTGCTTCCCCACCTCCCCTAATTCTTCCAAGGTAATCGGGGTATCTAGTTCCTCTCTCTCCTCCACGCTTCTCTTGGACAACCCCATGTCCTCAAGCGTTTCTTCCATCATAGCGCAACTACTCTCCCCGTCGTCTCCCTATAATACCTAATAATAATCCACAAAGGCTTGATTAACTCCCTCCTGGGTGTCCTCTACTCTACCGTCTTCTCTTTCTATAGTCCTGATTGTGACTCTGGGGGTCTCACTCTTGTATAACCATGCCAAAAGTCTCCCCGGTTTATCACCTCCTGCATGCTGTCTCTCTATGTATTTTTTATAATTGAGGTTACACAATCTCTCCCAATATTCTGCAAACTTTTTCTGTAGCCTAAGTGTCAATTCTAGCTTCTCTGCTGTATCGTCTCCGCCCCTTAAAGCCTCTTCTAGTTTTTCCTCCGTCTCCTGCAGTTCGGCTAAAACCCCACCTTGTAGGCTCTTGGATTTCACTATGGCTACCCCCCTCATGACAACTTTAAAGGCCTCCCATAGTGTTCCCGCCGAATCCACGCTCCCAGTATTTGTTTCAAAATAATTTACAATCTCCTCCCTCAAGTCCTCCCTAAAAAAGGGGTCTCGCAACGCTTCCGCTCGTAGGCTCCATGTCTGGATCCTCACTCTTGGGGGGCAGTATTGCCATGCGAGAATCGGGGGCGAGTGGTCCGAAAGGACCCTGGCCTTGTACTCTATTTGTGTGATCTCTGCTATCATTTCAGGTGTTGTGAAGACATAATCCAGCCTCGTGGATAACTGCTGTGGGGCAGAATAATTTGAATATTGCCTTTCCTGGGGGTGCCTCACTCTCCATGCATCCTCCAAACCAAAGTCACCCAGCAATGTCTGTAACGCTTTGGCTGCAGGGGCCGGTCTATCCATCTTCCCATCTGATCTGTCTACCCTCGGGTTCAATACGCAGTTGAAGTCCCCTCCCCAGATCATCGCGCTTCATACACATGCGCTCAAGTTCACACACAATGTACTAATGTACGCCGCTGTGTTCTGGTTCGTGGCACACGTGTTGACAATGCTTATCTCCTTGTTCTCCACCAGTCCCCTCAGAATAACCATCCTCCCGTCTGTCTCAGCCACCACTTGCAATCGCTGAAAAGGGACATGTGGCGCCACCCAAATAAGCACTCCTCTCGCATAAGCAGAGTACGATGAGCCCACCAGCACTCCTTTCCACTTCCCAGCAATCGTGTCCATCCTCTCTCGTGTAAGGTAGGTTTCCTGCAGCAATGCAATATCTATTTTCTGCCTGCGCAGGTACAACATAACTTTGTTCCTTTTTAAGTAGCCGTTGAGCCCCCGCACGTTCCATGTAAGTATCTTAAGGTCCCCCATGGCCTGTACAAGTTCCGTTCCTCCTCCCACAGGTGCAGTCTGACTTTAAGTTCCAATCCAATCTGTATAGGCTTGTTTCCCATTCCAAATTCCCCTTAACCAAAAACACCCCAAACTTCCCGTTCCCCCTCACCCCCGCCTCCCGTCCCTTCCCCAACATCACTCCCCTCAACTGTTGACCAGCTCCATCCCTGGATCTCAGACTCCCCCGCATCTAGCTCTTTCTGGCTCTCGCCCATACTTGAAGCTCCGCATGGTGAGGCCGCCCTAGTGGCTAACCTACTACTACTTCAACTATAATTCGGGGGGTAGGGTGCTTTCGCCCTGCCGCTCCTATGTCACTTCGGGTTAACTACACATTGCTACACAATTTGCGTATATATACACGCTTCTATATTCCAGTCCTTCAAGTCCGTTACAGTCAGCGGTATCCTATCAAAATATCAGCCTCCTTCAGCCGCATCCATTAATCTTAATCTTCATCTAGGCACCCCTGGGGTGCTCACTCTATACCTTAACAGTATGCATACCGTATCCCAGTCACATATTGTGTCCCTCTTGGGCCTCTTCCTTGTCTCGTTCCGGGTAGCCTTGCAGATCCAGCCACGTCGTTGCTTCTTCCGGAGTGTCAAAAAAATAAATTTTGCTCTTGTGTACCACCTTCAATTTCGCGTGGTACAGAAGCATATATTTTATCCCAGCCGTGCGTAGCCTTCTCTTGATTGCCACATAGCTGTACCGTTGCCTCTGGACCAACATAGTGTAGTCCGGATACGCCGTGATGGTGCTCGAAGCTCTTTCGATTGTTCCACCTTTTCGGAAGTACTCCAGTATCTTCTTGTGATCTTTGTAGTTCAATATTTTGGCGATTATCGCCCGGGGAGGGACCCCTGGCCTCGGCTTCCTCATAAGGGCTCTATGTGCATGCTCCACTGCAAATCCCTGCAAGAGCTTTCCAGCCCCAATTCCTTGTAAGAGTAGGTTCTTGACGTAGTCTGTCGGGTCCTGTCCCTCCTCTCCCTCTGGCAAGCCCACCACGCGGATATTGTTCCTTCTTGCTCTCCCTTCCGCTTTCTTCGCTCGAGACTCCACGTTAGCTACCTGTTGTTTGAGTTCATGGATCTCCTTTGCGTTGTTGGTGCTGGTGTCCGTGTTGGTTTTCACCACACTTTCCAGGCTGCTCGTTCGTTCCGCCAGCCCCCTGACATCTTGCCTCAGCAGGGTGACTTCTATGCCTACTGCGTCTATTTAGCCTCCAGGGAAGTGCACAGGTCTGACATCGCAACCCCCCATGAGTCTTTCAGCTCCGTGATGGCCTCTAAAATCTGATGGTTTTCAGTCACTGTTGTGCCCTCCGCTGCCGCCATCGAGCCGTTGGGCGTGATGGCCGCAGGAGATTGTTGCGTTTTGGCAAAAATATCCATTGTGGGTTGCTTATTCTTGTTCTTGCTCACAGCCCCTCGCGCCGTCATTCTGCGGCCTCCTTTATGCTTCTCTGTATCAATTCAGCGTCGGTGTGCCTCCCCAACCGTCTTTTCCACCCTTATCAGCCACTGTAGTACTCTTCAAGCAGCCGCCGTGCACCGTCCGCCGCCTCTCACCACGGCTTTCTGCTCATTAGTCAGTGCCGAGCGAGCACTTCATATGTCTATCATGGCGCGGCCTATCTATTCCAGCGGCGCTGCGCAGGGTTCGCTCTGCCTCGTATTTCGTGGGCGCATACCTTTCTCCAATGCCATGTCCTGGTGCTCCCAGTCTGGTTCCTCATGGGATTGCTCCACTCGTACATTTAGCAGTGCGCTGCCTGGGCTCCCGCTGCGTGCGAACCGGGAATGCACGACGCTGTGTGCCAGCCCCTTACCTCGCACCCCCGCTGCCCCAGGGCTCTTGCCTTCTGGGTCAGCACGCAGGCCGACACAATTGCAAGCACACGGCTTACCGCCGCAGGGGTTTCGCTCCGTCTCTGCTCGCCATCATCATTCTTTCCCCACGGCTGCCATCTCTATTCTGCTGCTCCGGGTGCTTCAGTTTCGTTTCCTTTGTTGTCGGCCATCTTGTGTAACAATGTACCGAGCAACAGCCATCTTCGCCGAGCGATTCCTCCAGAATTCCACACACGATTCACTCGATCTTTGTACAGTGTGCAGAACACACGTTCCCATGCATGTGCAGTCAGCCTTGGACCCGATAGCACGTTTTTGTAGGTAGTTTTCACGGATCATATGTCGGATCCTCCATGGCTGCCCAAGCCACGCCCCCCTGTAGAGTTTACTTAATAAACCGTTTGCAGAGTTTCGTTGATGTTCTCGTACAGCTTGAGAAAAGGGGCCATTATAATGTTTGCAGCCGCCATTACCACATTCTGCATGTGCACATGGTCTTGTGTTCTCCCCTTATTGCACATCTCTCTTATTTTTCCAAGGGAATATTCATCCATCCGTACTTCCGATTTTTTTTGTCCCTGATTTATCTCCTTATTTGTCTTATTTGTCCCTTTATTCCAAGGGAACCCTGTAACCTTTTTCTTTTGTCTATGTCGGTTCTGAGTTTCCCATTCCTCATGGTCTTCTACATCAAGCGTGGCTATTTTTTCTTTAATAAAGGACACATTTTTCCTTTTTTCTGTGGTTATTTTCCCAGTGAGGTTTGCTATATCCTGAACAAGTTTCTGTGCCAGAGCAGAGTTACTGTGTTTTTCTTCCTCTATAATCTTCCCTTCATTTGGGATTTAGAGATCCTGTCCTGGTCCCTGAGTGGCTTTCCCTCGCTGAGCTCCAGGATACCTCCGCTGCCATGGAGTGTCTTGGCATTTTAGATTTAATTAGGATCGAGGCTTGGAATGATATGTCCATACCTCCCCAGAAAACCTTGTCCTGCCAGGTCAGTAACTCTGATTCACTAATTTCTCCTATTCGCCTTTCATATGCTTTGAAGGCGTTCTTTCTAGAGTGCTTTCTCTTTTGATGATTAGTTTCTTTCAGAGTGGGAGTAGCTAGAATACCTACTTCTGAGGTTTTCCGAGGGCTTGTATGAAGGTCAGTAGTGTGAGTTTTTTCACTGGCATTTGATTCAAGATTAGCACTAGGTTCTTCAAAAGAGCTACCAGTGGTTTTCTCCCTGTTAGAGTTAAGTATCTGAGGAGAGGAGTTTATTCCCACTTGCGTCACGGCTACTGGAGTTGTAGTAGGCGTTGCATTGTTAGTATCCAGTAGATCTTCTGACTGCGTCAGGTCTCATGATGGATATGGGGGAAGCATGATCTTGTTGTACAGATCTAATAGTCTCTGGGTTCTGTGCTTCCTCGCCTCTCCAGCTTGTATTCAGTATTTCCTTGCATGGCAAGCCTGTCGTATCTAGGAGAGTTATTTTAGGCAACTCAGCCATGTTCTTATGTCCCTCCTGTTCCGTGTCAGTGACCCGCCGCTGTGGTTTCAGCGGGGGTTACTCTGGTTTCCTTGGGGGTATCAAATTGCTTGGTAGTGTTTTTGGTGTGTTACCCGTGACCAGTCCCTAGAAGTTCCCTCCAAGAACATTGGCTGTATGGGTGGTTGCTCATCTTAGCCCCCATGATGGCTTCCATGTTCTTATTAATTGTGCCTACTATATTCCCAAGTTCCTCACACTTTTTCGATACCTGGTCCTTCTCAGGTGGTTCAGGTAGAGTGAGTGTGTAGATTGGTTCTTGGGATAGGGGTTGAGTATGGACATCCTCTAGCGTCTCCTGGAGGATTCTCTGTTTAGTAAATGGTAACCGTGATTGTTTTAGAGGGGGCAAAGGTTTACTTTTCGGGGGTCTTGAGGGTGATGCAGGCACCAAGATGGCAGGATGGGAGGCTAGCCTCTGTCTTACCTGCATCCTCGTTTTCACCACCGCCTCGCCCCCTGAGTCGGTAGGTTCACTCGTCAGGCGGCCCATTTAGTTTGCGTGGTGCAGCTCCTCTACGGTCCGCGAATGTCTGTAGTCTATGTTAAGGTTAGCATTTTTTTTGGCTTGTCTGACAAAACCAGCAAGCCAGCAAACAGCCAAACAGTCAGCTGTAATGTCACGCGCCCTTTTCGCGCTCAGGCTTATCGCTGCAAGGGCGGCTGGGAGTTCCTTTTCAGCTCCACTTCCTTGTGTGGGCGTGGCCTTGCAGGGGGCGTGGGCTCGCTTCTTCTTCCCGCTTTCCTTACAACTCACGGCTCGCCGCAGAGGAAAAGCAGGGGATTCAAAGCACAAGCTGCGCTCCTGCAGCAGGCTCCAAGCGCAAACGCCAAACAGTCAGCTGTAATGTCACGCGCCCTTTTCGCGCTCAGGCTTATCGTCTATATGTGCAGCATAATAAATGTATCTATATTTCGGTATATCAGTTCGGTGTATGTGTCTGTGGATAGGTGTGTTCACTAATTGTACGTTTGTGTCAGCTTGCTACTCCTACCCGAGAGTGAAGTCTTGTCGCTCTGTTCACATTACTCACCTTTTGAAGAGGGTTGCTTCCCTTACTTGCCAGGTGTTTTATTTTGTAAGCTTTGTTTATAAAAGCACTTGGTTCAGGGGGATTGCATAATTCACTTGCAATAGTAGAACATACAAACGAATAATGTACATACGAGCACAAGTGTCCACAGGCAATGCACTTAGGACGACGCAGCACAGTTAGAATGGTGGCACATTTCAACAGGGGGAAGAGCCTCACTGAGGAATGCAATGACAACAGCGCAAAAGGGACAGAAAGGTCACCGACCATCCGATGGAGGGTCCACCGCCGTCCACCTCAGATAAGTTCTAAAGGACAGCCATATGTCCTCCGGACGGTTCCCAATGGGTTGCATGCCAACCCACTGCTCCTCGCTGTCACTGTCCCAAGCAATAGTCTGCAGCCATTGGCCAATTGATGGTAGGGTGGGTTTCGACCAGTGCAACAATAAACATTGCATAGCAAGTAATAGGCATACATTCACTAGCTTACAATTCCTGCCTCCCGGGTCTCCAAGAACAAGAAATAGACACTGCAGGACATCTGTCATTTCAGTCAGTGCGGGTAGTGCAAACCTCCCGCCAGTAATCGTCTAATTTGGGGCAATTACAGAACACGTGAAAGTAGCCAGCTCCAGCCCCCCCGCCCCCCACACCTAGGTCAACAGCCCGCAGTCGCCTGGGAAAAGAGCTTCAGCCTCGCCAGCGTATAATGGTATCAGTGCAGGAGTTAGAATTGTATCCAGAAAAATTGGGAGTTAAAGGAGACCTCCCGGGTTCGTGCACACATTTCCCCCCCAAGGTGTCATCTGCGATTTCAATCCCATATCTGCTGCCCATTTGAATCGCAACTTTGTCAGGGGTGTCAGTGTTCGGTCCTGTATTAGACTGTACAGTGAAGAGACCACGCCTCGGGATCCATAATGTACGCGAGTAGGCACTCGTCAGGCTCCACTGGGAAACCCTCCCATCTGCCCCGAAATACCCCACAAACAGCAATGTAGTGAAGCCACTGTGAGGATTTCTATTGTGTAAGTGTAGAGAGGTTAGTAGAAGAGATACAATTCGCATTCAAACACATGTTCCCCAGCATGCTAAATCCATCTTGAATCCAATGCCGCTCAGTAGCCGCATCCACCCTGGGAAATGCCGGGGCACATTTCCACAGCGGGAAGTTGCCATGGTAGGGGTGTGCAACTCCCAGAAGCTTCCATATTTAGCACCAGGCCGATGAAGAGGCACTCCCGGGATGATAGGGGCATGAGTCTGTCAATACTGGGGGCACCACTAAAGACCTAGGGCCTGATTCACAGAGCGTTTTCCAATGGGATTGCCCCATTATAAAACGCTTCTGTGAATCGGGCCCCTAATATCGTGCCCATTTGCTGAGCGCCTCTCGATTCGGACATGTGGCGCGGTTGCCTCTTCTGCAAACCAAAAAGCTGCATATTGTGTCTGCGCTGCCAACCAGCATACCAGGAAATCGGGTGCAGTGAAACGCATAAGGCATGGCCTAAGTACCCCATTTGAGGCACACTGCGCTCGAGTGCCACAGAAGGGCACTGACCACAGTTGCCAGTTTCTTAAAGAATGTCGTGCCAGGCAATAGTGGTATATTTTGAAAGACATAAAAGATCTTGGAGAGAACCGTCATTTTGAGCAAGGCAATCTCACCAGCGATGGCCAATGACAAACGTGCGCCGGATGAAAGTCTCAACAAGAGGCGGGCCAAGTAATCGGCATAGTTACAGTCATCAAGTGCGGCATGATGTCTAGTTATCGTAACCCACAAATATGGCATTTGAGTCTGCGCCCCCATGAACCCAATAGGTCACAGGCCTCAGTCGTAGCCTCAGTGATAGGGAAAATATCAGACTTACCATTGTTCACTTGAAATTCAGACAGACCCCCTGAAGGAAATAATATCGCCCATGATGGGGCGTGAATGTGTCTCTGGGTCCCTTACATACACTATAGCATCATCTGCATATAAAGATATAATCTCAGGTTCCCCAGTTAACTGGATGTCCCTGTGGTTGTGCCTTTGCCTGATAAGGTCTGCCAAGGGTTCCATGACTATAGCAAATAAAAGAGGCGACAAGGGGCACCCCTGCCAAATGCCTCTGGTTATGTGAAATGAGGCCGCCAGCGTCCCATTAGTGACAACGCTTGCAACTCGAGAGGTGTAAAGCAATTGCACATATGAAATAAAACCAGGACCAAAACCGCATTTCTCCAATACAGTGTACATGAAGCGCCATGAAACCGAGTCAACAGTTTTTTGTATGTCAAGCGTGACCGCCACAGCCCAAGTGCATGGGTCTATTTGAGCCAGGATGTTAAAGAATTGGCGCAAATTAAGTGCAGTGTAGCACACAGGTATAAAGCCAGATTGATCAGGATGTATGATGTGGGGTGTATAGGGTGTTAATCGGGAGGCTACAATTTTGGCAAAGATTTTTACGTCTGAATTTATCAATGAAAGGGGTCGATAGGAGCCGCAGAGTTCAGCCGTTTTATCAGGTTTCAATAGCACTGTAATTACCACCTCCCTCAGGGTGTTGGGGAGTAAATGAGTCGCAAGAGCCTCCACCCATACACGGTGGGGGTGTGGCACCAGGACAGACTTGAAATGTTTATAAAATTTGGCCTTGTGGCTGTCCCAGCCCAGGGTCTTCCCAGCAGGCAGGACATCAATGGTCCTAGCAAGCTCCTTGTGTGAGACGGGTAGATCTAACTGGTCACTAACCTCGTTGATATACATGTAAGTGGAAGCCCCTCCAGAAACTGGTCAATGTCAACATCTGAACACATGTCTTTGTTCGCATACAGTAGCGAATAGAAATGTGCAAACACTTTGTTTACCTCTGACCGCGTATGAATCAGGGCTCTGAAATAATTCCAGCTCGCTCGGTTCTATATCGCCACCTGCAGTCGCATGGGGTGGCCGATGCCTTTGGGGTAGTCTTGGCAAACATATCGATGGAACTCTGCTTCCTTCCAGCCTCCTTGGTCATGTCAGCCTCTCACGTGGTCTGGCGGACTCTGTAATAAGGTGCAGCTCTTCACCCACACCAAAAGTACGAAGCTGATCGCCGGCAACCAGCAGTAAGTAAGGAGTGATTCACCCCTACATATAATGCAACAGGTCCAAGTGGTACATTGAGCCAGGGGGTAGGGCTGCCACGCCACTACCATAGCCTCAAGGAAGCCCAGAGTTTGACAACTGCAGCTCTCAGTAGGGGCAATGTATGCATGTACATGAGTGTCTAATATCCCCTCTGAACTCAGCCACTGGGGTGCAAAGCAACAGATGAAGAGGAATGAGAACCAGGAAGACCGTAGTCCGCTATCAACATTGTCCATAAAAGTATAAAGGCAATAGCAGATCCAGTCTAGCACGCAATACTGCAGTGGAGTGCTTTGTAAAAGACCCAGTGGAGTGCTTTGTAAATGACCCAGCTGTTTCTGCAGGTGGCGAGCTGCAAAATAAAGGGCGCAACAGCAAGTCCCTCTCAACAAGCCCAAAATGCTTTCAGTACCGCAGGAAATCATACCCATTAACTGTGCATACTAGGTCGCATGTGGCCGATAATATAAGAAAGCTTGCCGATCCAGGAGGCATCTGCTGACACACCGCGTCAACCAGCCCCTCAATCATGTGTGCCGGGATTCCATCAAAGCCATGGAAGCAAGTCTTTTCCCTTACCGGATGGCGCGGGTCATGTTCCACACTCGGGCTTACCGGCTCATAAGCATGCCGGCAGCCCGACTCTCAGCATCGCTGGTCTTCCTCGGAGCAGTGTAGCAGTGCTCCTCCCCGCTTGGTACGGAGAGCGGAAGGAACCCGGTAAATCCCTGGGTGTTATCGCCAGCCAGCAACAGTTTGTAAGGGCATGCAAAGCGCATCCTCCGCTCTGGTGAGCAACACAAGAGTCAGTGGGACCCACTGACAGGGCCTAGCGTGCCATGCTCGCCATCTTCACCACAGACCCAACGGCCGCTGAGAAGGGCTCAGTACGAGCCTTAGATGATTCAATGAACGGTGCGAAGACGGCAAGTTGCTCTAAAACCCTACAGGCTGTTGTATCTTAACACGCCAACTCTTCAAATGTTCATCAGGAGCTCCGTTATCTCTGTCACAGGCACCGGGTCGCAGGGACTTAAAAGCTACGGGCTCCATCTTGTCCAGAGCGTGACAGCGCCCCCCTTACTAGGTGTTTTAGACCCCTCTTAGATTAGGGGTTGTACAAGAACTTGTCTGACCCTTTCCACCAAATCAAGCTGCACATGGTCCTAAGTCCCTTACCTCTTTCATTGCTTCTTTTAGCATCTTCAGGAAAACTGGAATGCTGTTCAGTTTACCATCCACCACCACAGTCCTCCAGAGAATGATGGATTGGTTGTTAAGAGATGTTCCCAAAGTAGCATATTTGCATGGCAACATACTCCTCTCTGGAGAACCTCATCAATCCAAGATCTGACACTAGAGACAGTACTGCAGAAACTCCAAACCACACACCTAAAGCGGCATAATGGAAAGTGTGGGTTTCACACAACTCAGTGGATGAGCTAGGCTACACACTATCAGTGGATGGAGTCAAACCAAAACAAGACTTGGCAAGGGCCATAGTGGATACCCCTTAAGCTACCTCTAGGAGAGAGCTACGGCCGTACCTCGGATTAGCAGAATAATATGTCAAATTGTTAATAAAGATTATTGTTTTTGCTTCATTCCTCACTTAGACATCTATGGGGCACCCTTTCCTTTAGCTTGCTTTTAACCCTGTCCTGACTTTCTGGAGGTAACTAAAGCCTTCTGCTTTAAATCCCTTGCCCTTTTTCTAATTCTTATAGGGAAACGGATTAGTCCCTAAAACTGTCAGTACTGAGAGAAGTATGTCTTTCATTGTGAATTTCAGGTATTGTTACAATTGCACACATCTCCTTACAGGCAGGTGCAGTTAGGATACTTTGTATCCATACAACTTTTTCTGTGTTGACTTTTTGGTTACTTTTCCAGTGTGTCTATGACGAGCTGGTGGCAGCTGTTATTTTTCTACCGTGTTTAGACATTTACTGCAAATGGCTACTAAGGTGGCTAGCATCCTAAAATGGCTGTACCATGAGGTTTTCGCTTGTCCTTTGGCCATGTTGGACCTCATTACGAGTTTGGTGGTGCAGAAAAAAAGTGGAGATAATTCTGTCACCTCCATATTTCCCAGACCTTAGGCAGAATTACCAAATGGTAATTGCGCTGATTCTTTTAGTTATAATGGAGGGGTTACCTCCAGCTTCATGATGGAGCTAACTCCTCCACTTTACCTCCACAAATCGGTGGAATGACCACCCGGTTATTTCATAAAAATCCCCAATCGAGTCCTATTGACTCCATAAAATGGGGATTTACACCGCCAAACCGCCACTTGTAATCTGGCGGTATTACACCAAAGGTAATACTATGAGTGGTAATACCGCTGGACCAAGTGGCAGTAATGGTAATACAGTTTGGTGGTATCTTGGTGGTATTAGACACCACCAAACATGTAATGAGCCCCATTGTTCTTTGGTCTTCTTTGGTTTCTTGCTATCTTCTTAGGTTAGGAAATGCCATGTATGGAATACCCTTTTCCAGGTAAAGCTGCTGCTTTCGTGTGTTATCCCGGATGTGGGAGCTACGACTATCTGGCCACAGTACACATTTGTGTGCTCACATTTCTTTTGCTGGGCACATGTTGTGACCAGTGGCTACCCATGATTAGATAGCCACTGCCTGTTTGAATGATGCAGATCCTTACCATTGGTGGACGTGGGTGAGCTCCCAGACCAAACCCTGGATAAAAGGAGGGCTCCTGCAGCCATTCCACAGATCATAGGAGCGAAGTCATCTTTGAAGAAGAGCAGTCAGTTGATGAGCCAAAGATGGCCCCTACAGCTGACCAGCACCAATTCCAGTGAAGTCCTGCTCCTCTGCCCGATCTCAAGAAGATCCTCATCAGCGCTTTGACCCTATGACTGGTGGGAACAACCAGTCTTGACCCCTGATCAAGGATCCACTACTTCTGAACCTTCAGAAGAGTACCTGGACCAACCAGTGCTTTGACCAGCTCTCTCCTGGCTATCTTGCTGCAGCTGTTGCCATTCCGAGTGATCCTTGAAACTTGGAGGATCCTTTACTTGTTTAAGACACCTCCTTCTGCATTTTGAGCCTTCCTGCATCAACGGAAGCTGTGCTGGGCCTGCTCCTTTGTTCGTCTAGTGAAGATTGCTTGTTGCCGCCTGACCGTGGTGATACCTGTT
Source organism: Ambystoma mexicanum (assembly GCF_040938575.1). Taxonomy (NCBI): domain Eukaryota; kingdom Metazoa; phylum Chordata; class Amphibia; order Caudata; family Ambystomatidae; genus Ambystoma; species Ambystoma mexicanum. The sequence goes on along the minus strand of NC_090927.1, from coordinate 111,765,852 downwards.
GCAAAACTTCTTCTTCGCTCCTGGAAGATGTCCTGAGGTGGTCTGCCCCACAGAAGTCGTCTTATTTCTTCTGGGTGTTCCACTGGAAGCTCTCTGATACTGATTCCTAAGCACTGCGAACGAACAACGCTCTGCATCCGAAAATGACCTCTGCTCCCGCGACCCCTTGGCCTTACTCAAAGAGACCAAGGACAGAACATTGTGTCCCCATGGATTCTGGAACAATAACAGTGGTCTCTGGAGAAATCTGAGTCAGGGGGTGAGGGGGTACCTGTTTCTGTCCCCCTGTCCTCCATAGGGTTACATGTGTGTAACGTCCTGTCCCTAAATCACTCTTTCCTGACTTTGGTCGCTGGAGGCCTGGGTAAGGGTCCCTTCTTAGGACTGGGTTTGTGTGAGTTTACTTAACAGAACTTTATTTAACATGTTGACACTGTTAATCCTAACCACTGGCATCACCAATCTCTTCATAAAGGTTATACTTATGAACTGGTGAATTTTGGGCACAAGGTCCCAAATTATCTTAGGGTTGGACTTAATAAGAGCTTGGGTAGCCGTCATATGATTATCCTGAAGTGTCTTTCCCACTTCTAATGCATCTGAGTACTTACCTGTGTTACACTGGTTACTAAATCAAATGTTTTCCCGTATCTCCTAAGGGTAAATAACTGTTTTATAAGGGTTTATGGGAAAATATGTGACTAGAGGTTTTATTTGCTTATTATTTCTTTTTAAGGCCTGGTGTTGCTCTGTGTAGACTTTTTTTAGCCCTAGACGCACTATTCTTGAGACCAAGCCTGGTCGCTCTGTTACCCTACCTTGACAGTGTTTGGCTAAACTCTGTGTCTGCCTGTGCATCCTCCATCCAGGGCTGATTTTGAGAATCCATCTTAACACAAATTCATCTCAGAATTTTCAGAAAGAACAGAACCATTGAGATCGAAGCTCAAACAAGGCACAGATTTCCGTTGTGAGTACCTTTTCAGAGAGCCTTTAGGATATTGAAACCTGTGTACTTCAAGCACCATGCCTCAAGCCATTCGATCCGCCATTGAAAAGACGTATAGCAGTTGGTGCCAGTGCCTATGTCCTGGGAGACAACCTGTCCAAATAAATCAACCATGAATGAATCATAGCCTTGACTTGCAAAGCCCTCTCAGCCACAGAAATGAACTATTCAGTCATTGAAAGGGAGATGCTGGCTTGCACATGAGCCAAAAAACATTTCCACGTACATTTGGTGCAACAAGTTTAATTTATGCGCAGAAAACAAGCCATCAGCCACTTGGTCAGCCCAGGAGTAATTAAGTGATCCACCACAAGAATTGCGAGACTGGCAACAAAGCTCCAAGAGTATACATTCTCCATATCACATTTAACAGGATGGAAGAACCATCAATTGGACTTCCATCCAGACTACCAGCACCAAACTAACCTTCATGCAAGATGAATGCCTAGCGGCTACTCTCACAGACACGTGCAGAGGTAACACTCTGGCTTTAGATGTCAAAGAATGGTGAAGCACCATGAGGAAGGGTGGTACTCTACGATATGATATGATGTGGCATTTATAATGCGCCTGTACGCAGTGTTTCTAGGCGCGACGAGGCAAGGAGGGGGAAAAAAAAGGAGGACAAAATAACGATCTTACTAGGCCTTCTGTCATTCAGATCACGCAAGTGCGGGGAAGGGGGAAGGGGGAAGGGGAGAAGTGCCAGGGGGAAGGGGAAGTGCACTTAACTCACAGTGAGAAGGGACTGTAGGATTGCAGATACAGACCCTTAAGTGCTGGGGAGCCCGGAGGCAGTGTAAGGGCAACTGGACATGCAGGAGCCTGAGCCCAAGTTCAGAGGATGACCAGTGCGCGGAGCAGTCAGGTGCATCAGCAGGGGAGAGGAAGAGAGAAAGCGTAAGCCAAAAGGAAGGTCTTGAGTTGCTTCCGGAACCGGAGGTGGTACTGCTCAACTTTGAGGGAGGCAGGGAGGCTGTTCCAGAGGGAGGCCACAGCCGAGGAGCTAGATCTGCCCCCAACTCTGTGCTTGGAGAAGCCTCTGACCCTCAGAGAGTTGGAGGTGGATGACCGAAGAGTTCGAGAAGGAAGATGTTTTGGAAGAGAAATTTGGAGGTAGAGTGGTCCCAGGCCCCAGAAAGCCTTGTGGATGATCCAGAGGGTCTTGAACCTGATCCTTGCAGTGACGGGGAGCCAGTGAAGAGCTTTCAGAGCTGGAAAGATACAATCCCTGGACTTGAGGCGAAGGACACGTATCGCAGTCCTGTTCTGGATAAGTTGTAAAGGTCATAGAGGCAGGAAGATTTAGAAAGAGGCTGTTGCAATAGTCCAGCCTAGAGAGGACCAGAGCTCTGGAGACAGTGAGCGTCTGGGGAAAGTAAGAAAAGGAAGAATACCTCTGAGGAGGTGCAGCTGATAGTTTGACTTCTTAGAGAAGTCAGAGATGTGAGGAGAGAAGGAGAGGGTGGAGTCCAAGATGACACCAGGGTTCTTAGCCTCACAGGAAGCAGCTGGAAGAGGGCCCAGAGTGAGAGAGGAAAGGAGGGAGCAGGTGTTTCTATGAGGAGGATCTCAGTCTTACTGACATTCAGGCAGAGATCATTGTCGGCACACCATTCCGGAATTGCGGCCAGAAAGTCTGGTGTGAGAGCAGAAGCAGAGGTGGCTGAGGGGAGCCTGAAAGAGAGCTGAGTGTCATCCGCATAACATTTAAAATTGGAGCAGAAAGTAGCAGTGCAGTGGGCAAGAGGTGCCAGGTAGTAGTTGAAGAGCCAGGGAGTGAGGTTAGACCCATGGGGAACACCACAAGTAGAGAGAGAGGGATAGAAGAGCGGAAAGACCCCAGTTGGACTGAGAGGGTCGTTCGGTAAGAAAGGAGGTCAGCAAGGCCAAGGCCTGATCAGTAATACCAAGGTTGTTGCGGAGGCGATTCAGCATGATTGCATGGTTGACTATGTCAAAACCGGAGGATAGATTGAGGAGAATGAGGAGAGAATGGAGACTAGAGTCAGTGTTCACGGGTGTTCAAGAAAGCAGAAAACTAGCCGATTCATTGTCCAGGTTTGGCCAGATGAAAGAAAGTTGTCGTATGATTTAAGAACATTCAACTAGATCTCTGACAAACTGTCGACCACACAAGACATTGGCATCAATGCCACTCCTCCCTCACACATAAGAACGGCGATCATTGCAAGGCCAGTTAAGGAGAACCCTCACAGAAAAGGTAGCCAGAGAAGGATATTGGTGGCCGCAGATCGATAGTGAAATTGATGGAGTCATCGAATGGTGTCTTGACTGCTTAGATAGCGGCAAAAGACAGGAGATGAGGCAGGCACCACTCAGAAAAATAGAAATATCCAATAAACCCTGGGAAAAGCTGTGCCTTGATTTCATTGGCACATTGAGTCACATGACCCCATAGCATAAGAACGACATTGGGCCTCATTCCGAGTATGGCGGTAAGGGATAGCGGCCACCGGTAACGAGACCGGTGGCGGTGATCCCTTACCGCCATACTCCGAGTTCCCTTTGCGCCCTCGCCCTTAATGCCTGCTTTGAGCAGGTGTTAAAGTCGAGGGCGCAAAGGGGCCTCCAAGCCAATAACGGTGACCGTAATGAACGGTCACCGTTATTTGCATCTTCCCCATTCCCATTGAGCCCTATGGGGGCTCATTTGGGAATGGGGAAGAGCCTTGGTGAATGGGGAATTACCGCCCTGCCAACCTTGGAATGGGGTGGTAATTCCGCCATCCACCAAGGCGCTGCCGGTCCGGGTACGGCGTCAAGCAAGGCGTTAATAGCGCCATTGGTTAGCGCCGTACTCGGAATGAGGCCCATTGAGTTAGTAGAGTAATTATCAAAATCGATTGAGGTACATTTTGTATTCACCATGAGAACAGGCATGCTGATAAAAAAACTCTCAAAGATATGTATTAGACAGGAGCTTGGCCAAATACTTGCGACAGACAACGGCGTTCAGCGGATTTCAGAAGAGATGAAAGAGAACTTGCTCATGAACAACATCACTCAATGCTAAGCCACCCTCTACCACTCCCAGGCCAACTGGCAAGTGGACGGGGCGATCATATCATTAAAGGGAAGTATAGCCACATCCAAAGATCCATATATACCTATTCAGGAACCCATCACTGAGTTATCTCCACACCATAACATGCGTTCCACCATTTCAGTTACTCAACAACCGAAACGATGCCCCAGTGTTGATAGAGGACATGATCTGTACAGAAATAGCGAAAAGAGAAAGAACAGAAGGATCAGTAAGACAAACTCAAGGCAAACAACATCTCTGACATATAAGAAGGCGACTGGGTCAAGAGCAAGCAAAAACGTAGAGACTGCGACAAACTGTCCCTGGAGGATAGCTCATCGGCAACGTGCTTGCCTTGGAACAAGATGACACGAAGCAACACAGGTTCGATCCCGGGGTCTGTGCTTAGAAACCTTTGGGTATTAAGCGTGTTATAAATACGCAACTAAGAGACATAGGGCCTCATTACACGGTAGGCGGTAGGGGTTTACCGGTACCGTTAAGGGCACCGGTACCGGTAAACCCCTACCGCCTTACTACGAGTTCCCTTTGCGGGACCCGACTTTAACGGCTGGTTTTACCAGCCATTAAAGTAGGGTGCAGCAAAGGGACCTCGGAGCTAATTAGGGTACCGCAATTTGCGGTACCGTAATAAGCACCTTCCCCATTTCCATTATGCCCTATGGGGGCAAAAATGGGAATGGGGAAGAGCCTTGGTGAATGGGGAATTACCGGCCCCGCTCACCTTGGAGTAGGGCGGTAATTCCGCCATCCACCAAGGCGGACTCGGTAAAATACTGGCGGCAACCATGGCGCTAATAGCGCCACGGTTACCACCTACCGTGTAATGAGGCCCATATTCCTGTAACAGCGCATCGATGCCCCCGGGCTGTGTGAGCGCTTTAAAAATACAAATAAATAAATAAATAAAATAAAATAAATAAATATGTTCAGTGGTGAAGGGAGCAGAAAAGTATGGTATTTCCCATGATAGGAGGGTATGGAACATGGACACAATGAGCCTCATTACAAGTTTGCCAGAACAGTAACAACGGTAACAGTAAGCTTGCCAGTACTGTTGTTACCGTACCAGCAAACTACGAGTTCTGCTTGCGGGTGCCTATTCTGACCTGGCGGGCGGACCGGCACTCGCGAGCTGAGCATGGCACGAATGGTGCCGGTGCATCCGGCCTCCCCATTCCCATTGAGACCTATCGGGCTCAATGGGAATGAGGAAGAATATTTTCCCGGGCCCGGCAATGGGCAATCACCGGGTCCGCCGGGGTTGTAAGACCCCAGTAATGGCCCATTCCCAGGCACCGGGAAATTTTGCAAGTTCGGCGGCAGTCTGCCGGTTATACCGGCATGGCTACTGCCGAACTTATGAGGCCTCCGGAGTCATTTTTTTCCAGCGCCCAGCATCGGGGACTCGGGGCGTTACGGCCCTGGTGGTTCCGGTAATTGCCCATTGCTGGGCACCGGAAAATATTGGACTCAATGGGAATGGGGACGACGGAAGCACCAGCACCATTCATAAATGGTGCCGGTGCATCCGTCAAGGTCTGCAAGCAGGTTCCTTTCCGCCGGCGGAAAGGCACCTGCTCGCAGAACTCGTAGTTTGCCAGTTCGGAAACAACGGTACCAGCAAGCTTACTGGCACGTTGTTTCCGGACCGGCAACCTTGTAATGACCTCCTGTCTTGAAAGTTACACCACAGCCAGAACAACAAATCGGCTTGGAGAGAATCTGGCCCTGCGGACGTGAACGTAAGGAACATGCCTGGCACCCCCTGAAGAATCTGATGCCCGTTGAAGACATTGCTGGCAGCAGCCCATTCCCTTTAGAAGAGGCCGCATCAGAAGACACCTGATTTCAGGGCACTTGCGCATATGTGACATAAGGACAAGGTCACTCACTCACTCCTGTTTTCTTTGGTTTAAGATAATGCAGTATCCTATGGTTTCTTCTGCTGCAATTTTTGAAGAACTCTTTCTTAATGCAGTGTTCATGTTATCTATGGCTGTGTTCGTTGGGAAGCTTCAACAAATGTTATCTTTGCAACCGGATTTTCACTTACAGGCAATTAGGAGGCATGTTTGTGCATTTTGTCTCTTCACTTTAAATAACATGGCAGTGTGAGTGGGTTAATCTAGCAGCTCAGTGAGCATTATTTTAGTGATCGCTGGGAGGCATGTGCCCCAGTTATTTGGTGACTCCCTAGTCGCTTTACGTGAGGTGTCACATGATATATAGTGTGTTTACTGAAGGGCTGCGTAATGTTTAACGGCGGGATCCACGTTCCATTCCTAATGCAATGTCTCCTATGGGAATAGGCATTAATCCCTTGATTGACACAAGCGGTCACATAGTCCATGTCCCTTATGGGAAAGGGTGCCAATACTTTGTTATTTGAGTGTGAGGTGAGGGGGCACTAACCCATTTCCCGTATGGGAATGGATGCCAATCCCTTGTATTTGCAGTGCAAATGGGAACAAATGCAATGTCTCCTATGGGAACGGTCCCTAATTCTATGTCGCCTATGTGAATTGACACTAATCCATTGTTTGATGCAAGTGGGCACTAATTCCATGTCTCTTATGGGCATGGGCTGTGACGAATTGAGGGAATTCATCCCGTCTCTGCGAGGGGAAACTCCCAGGCCTGTGAGGCTGGGAAGGTGAGCCCACTCGGCAAAATCCTCCTTAGGGGTTGAGGCAAGCGGAACCACACTGGGAGAGACTCCCTCTTTGTGGACAGGGATTCCCATTCCTGTGAGGAACTCCCTAAGCCATTTCCCATGGTGGTATATATGGGACTATCAGATATGCAGAACCCTATTGAAGCCAGAGATTGGGAAAACAAAAAAATGAAATTGACATCTGCCAACAAGAAAGAAGATCTGTCTCTTTAAGGAGAGACCTCCATATAACTGATACGAGTAGAATGATAGAGAAGAAGGAGGAACAGCATTCGCTGAGATGTAGTGAAGTCCAGAGAGGGAACGGAAAGAGTGGGCAGGTGAAACCCCTCGACAGCTGCGAGAGGCGGAGCCGACTTTCAGAAGTTGCCTGAATGCGAGGCCCAGCATCTACATCTAGTGAGCAGAGAGGAAGACGGGAATGCAAATCCCGGTGGTGGTGTGACCACAAAGACTTCCTGGTGGGCAGTGCGCCCGTCCAACAACGCTGAACCCACTACGTTGAGGAGGCAGCGAGACGCCCACTGACCTGCAGCCCTACCTAGGGAGAAAGAGGACTGACCCCGGATGCCGATATAGTTGACAAGACAGAGAACCGGAGCAAACAAAGCGAACTTCAGCAACTGCAGGCTCCAGCAACTTTCCCCTGGAGAGTCAGCGGTAACATGGAGAACGGGGAGGCCATCGGGGAATCGTTATAAAGCAAGAGAAACTCGTCCCAGTGCAATTGACGAAACATTGAAGTTGAAGTCGATAAAGTGGAACTGTATTAATTTGAGAAAGAGATTCACAAATAAACCTGAAAGAGAGAGCTCTATAACAAGAGAAGTTAAGGGAACCTCATAAGGGAAAAGAGACTCAGAGTCAACGGCCTGAGGAAAGGGGGATCCCTAAGAGCCAAGATATATTTGAATTCATTGAAGAGGCAAGGATGGATGCTGTGTATCTCTACATCCATTCACCCATAGTGAAATACATCCTAATGGAAGCCAGCACGGGCCTATAGCTACCGGGATTTGATTTAACTCTAATGGAAGCACAGCTACTAGAGGAAAAGGACCCCCATTATAAGGGGGTACACACAAAGATACATTTCAGTGAAAAGGTTAATTACATCACTCAAAACTTTCTCAGGTTACCTATTAAAGACTCTGTCAGTAGCAATAGTTAAGATGGCTTATTGGTTGAAGTGGAACAACCACAGTCGGATGAGAGGGTTACTTCCCCCACACACCCTTTGTGCATAACCATAAGGCCTAAAGATCCTATAAGGAAGGTGGAGATTATGGGAGGAAGTGCATTGGTCTTGGGCAATCAGGAATCTTGGGCATTGTTACCGTCCATTCTGGCGAATCACAACATAAACTAACAAGTGGATAAGGGGGAGAGGCACCTGTCTCTCCTGGCCTCCTAGAACAAAAGAGGACATCATTAAGCAATATGCCCCGAGTGGCAGGGGCATTACCGACTCAGGTAATGCCCCGGGGCCCATAGTTATAGGCCTGAGCAAAACGAGGGCCTTAACGAAGGCCTCGGGGCATTACCTGACTCGGTAATGCCCCCGCCGCTCAGGGAATATTGCTATTAGTACCCCAGCCCGCAGGTTCTGCGTGACCGGGGGGTACTAAAGTCCGTTTTTTCTGTCCCGAAACGCTGCAGCGTTTCCGAACATAAAAAAATACAAAAATGAAAGACTCTGAAAATGGCCGCCGTGGAAGGGAAAACAGAGTCCGTTTCCCCTTTCCATGGCGGCCATCGGGAGCGGACACGCTGGGAACACTTCTATTCCCAGTGTGTCCGCTCCTGAAAAAATAAAGAGAAGAAGGTAAGTGGGGTTGGGAGGGCGGGGGGCAGGAGGAAGGAAGGGAAGGAGAAAAAAAATAGAAGAAAAAAAAACTTACCTGGGTCCCCGGCAGGGGATGATGGAAGCTTCCAGCCGTGTGGAAACTCGGAGCAGGGATGGCCCACTTCGAGTCTTCACATGGCTGGAGGATGCCATCGTCCTCTGCCGTGGACAAAGCAGGCAGAAGGTAAGTGGGCTTGGGAGGGCCAATCAGAATGGTTCTTTCATTCTGATTCTCCCTCGCCGGGTACTAATCAACATGGCTATGTGATAAACCAAGTATGGATGGCTGCTCAGTCCTGTTAAACCCTGCAACAAAGGGACCTATTGGAAAACCAAAATCAGTCCTACTGGTGGCAGTGCACAATGGTCTAGGTTGGGAAATTCTCTATACACTTAACCCCACCCCCTATATAAAAATCGTCAAGCTGGGACGGTTCCTCCCAAGTCTCCAAAGTCACAAGAGAGAAGCTGAATATTTGGTCATTTTAAATCTCTACTGGAACCCCAAATCTGAACGAAATGTGACCCGTACAGACACTGTCCTTGAGCTATTTGATGAGACAGTGAGTGGTGAGGTTGAGAGATTTGTTATAATTTGTGGAGACCTTAATTTTAAAAAGGTCGGGTCAAATGATAAGTGAGAGGAACCCGACCCTCACTCCGTCTGAGAGGTTTGAACTGGAACGTTTCTATGGCTTCAAGGGACTTCCATCTACTGAATGGACACATGGTCACGGGGTGACTGGGGTCTAGATACATTAGACTATGGGCCTCATCATCATGAGTTTGGTGGTAACCCTTGAATGCGGCGGTAACGCTATTACCATCGCATTTAAGCGTCCGCCAAATCACAGGCTTTCCCACGGCTCTGAGCTGGGGGCAAATTCGCTGCGATTTTGCTGATTTTCGGTGCTATTATCGGTAATACCGCCAGCGGTAATAACGCCGAACATTCCCCATTGGGCCCAATGGGGAATGGGAAATTCCCGAATGGGCCCAATGGGGAATGGGGACTTAACGTTCTGCCAAACTGATGATCCGGCGCTAATAGCGCCGGGGTGGTTGGCGGTAGGGCTAATAATCCTGGCGGTAATACCGCCGGAGTTAGCACTCAACTAATGATGAAAAATGTAAGAAATGTGGTACGGCAAGGTTCGGCAGTGTTAGCCTCCAACAGGGGAATAGGCTAAAAATGACTTGCAACAATTTGAGGCTTTTTGTGACACAATATGTAGAGAGACTGAACCTACATTCTTCAGGTATGCCGAGGGAGTGTATTGATTACACACCATTTCTGAGGAATCTGACATCTGGTAACTCTACCATCATTGGCCGTAGGCGCATCCACCGGAAATATTTTGATAAAGACGTGGTGGTGAAATGAAAGGGGGGAAGAAGAGCCTTGAGGGAGGTTGTCAAAAAGAACGGGGGGAAGCTTGACCGTGTGGAGCCAGCAGTAATTACACCAAAAAAGAAAAGGAGTATAAGGCCTGGATTAGTTGGTATAAAGCAACAATGCTTCAACACAAGGCAGAAATGATGTTAAAGGCGGTGTATAAAAAAGATCCTCCAAGTATGGAGCTATCTCAACAATGAGAACTCCCTGCAGTCATCTCTCCAGTTAAACAGCGTATCAGATGCTGACTGGGTCGATCACTTTAAACATTTGTATGGGGCCGTTGGAGACCAAGGGATGTGTAAGGATCTCACTCCCTTGGGAAAATGGCCGGTCCTCTATGACTTAGAGGATATTCGGTCTAAAATAAACAGAGCCAGTACATCAAAGGCCTCTGGCCCGGACGGCCTAACCAATGCGATCCTCAAACAGGACCCAGAGGTTTCATCAGCCTTCATAAGCATTCTATTTAAACAGTTAGAGAAGACAAAAGCTATTCCGCACTCTTGGAGGAAGGCCGCAGTGATTATGATCTTTAAGAGGGTCAATAGGGATAATACAAAAAGTTACTGGTCTATTGTCCTTCTAGACGTTATCGGTAAAATCTATGGGTCTCTGCTTTTTACTCGACTGAATGGGTGGGTAATATCAGACAACCACAGCAACACATGTCAGACAGGTTTTGTTCAGGGTCTAGGCACTAGCCCTAATTTTGCTGTGCTCTCTATTTTTAAGGTACGTGCTCTGGAAGGTAATGGTAAATTCTACATTGCATTTGTTGACCTAGTAGCCTCTTTTGACAGCGTAAGTAGGTCTAGGTTATGGGACAAACTAACAAACTGGAACTGCCCCGTTGATCTACGGGAGCAGCTCCAGGCACTTCACTTGGTGACTACCATGATGGTTAGATTGAACAGAGAAGGTCACCTCTCGGAAGAAATTCAACTACGAGAGGGTTAAAGCAGGGCTATCCCTTAGAACCTGCTCTGTTCAACCTTTTTGTCTCAGGCATCAGAAACTTTTCTTCCATGAATAGGAAATAGTCAAATAAGTTATCTGCTTTATGCAGACGATCTTATTCTGATGGATCAAATGGTGATCGGTCTTCAAAGATCGCTAAAACAATTAGAAAAATATGTGGAGGTAAATCAGTTGAAAATAAACGATGGAAAGACAAAAATCCTCGTCCTTGAAAAGCCGCAATGTAGAAAATGAGCCGTGCCAAAATGGTGGCTAGGTTCATCTTGTATTGCACAGGTGACACAATTTAAATATCTAGGTGTCATCTACGGTGCAGAGGCTTTACTCCTCATCCGAGACTCATTGTGGGCAGTGGTGGAAGCCTTTTTGGAAGAGGGTCTTGAACCTCCCTCGGGTGACCCCTATCCAAGCCATTAGGAGAGAACTGGTGCTTATATCCTTGAAGGCGCGGGTTGAGTGGGCCTCACTGGGCATGTATCCTGGACGACGCACCCCTAATCTTTGCTATACTAAAGAAAGAAATGAGATAGGGTACAATTCTCAAAAAATTGACACAACATTGTAGAGCCCTGCTTCTCCGAGTTTGCTCCTTGGAAGAGGAACCTTGAAGTTACACAAATAAGGTAAAAACTAAGTTATGGAGATCTGATTGGATCCTTACTACTGAGGAAGCAAACACAATCAATCTATTCTATCATTTGAAACATGAATCAATGACGCTGGTACTTTACCAAAATATTTGACGAAATTGCCAAATAGCTACGTTAGAGCTCAGTTCACAAGGCCTAAATCCAATGCCCATAAAAGTGGTCCTATCTGTTAGATAAAAGTCGGGACCACTCAAGGCTGATTGTGACTATTGTAAAGAACAAGGAGTGGTCGGATATTTGAAACACACATTGTTATTTTTCACAGCTTGGTCAGCTTTGAGAACTATGCACTTTAAATCTTTTTTGGGCTCGACAAGATCTTTATCCCCAGAAGAATGGTGGCAGCTTCTTCTGAGTGGGGAAAATTCGTCTCTAGTGTTGGCCACGGTACGGTTCCTTGATGTCATTTTTAAACCAAGACGATTAAGTAAATGAGTAAGGAGCAAGGGTACGTGAGATGTTTAGGAATAGGGGAAAGTAGTTTCTCTTTTATATAATATGATGATGTTTTAATGGATTGATTTGATGTGCGATGGATTGTTTTTTAACTGAAAAAAGATTTGTAATAAATTGAATCTTGCAACAATAAAAAAAAGAAGCTATATGTTACTGAACTCAAAAGGGTATAACATCCTGAACCTGAGAAGAAGCAAGATAGCAAAAGCGGGATATTGTAAAAGTATCCCTGTAGAGGGAGGAAGACCCAAAGACAGTGTCAAGAATTGAAACAGAAAGTGACAAGAGACTATTTAAAAATAGCCTACTAAGAAGGAATCCTAAAGGTAAAGATAGACGTTTCCATAACATAATCAGGAGGAGGGAGGCATCCGCCTGATTTTATTTAAGTTGGTTAGTATAGTGCTAGGGTCAGCTGGAACTAGTTTTGGATGGCAGACTGATTCGTTTAAGACTTTCTGACGACTGACAAGCCCCTTAGTTATTTATATAGGCTGGGAACACCTGTATAGCAATGGGGAGAGATAGGCCTCCTTCTTATTTAATAAATAACTTGTGGAATTGGGTTATATGTGATTTTACCGACCACAATTACAGAGTGGTACATTTCATCCCAGCCAAAACACTGAAAAACACGATTTTTGTTGTTTTTTAAAATTTGGGGTCCCCCTCTAAACCCCCCAATTTTCTACCCTTATAACGCCACTGCAACCCCATTCAGACCCATTTTAACCCTTTATCCCAGTTCCCTTTATATATTTATTTAATATTTTCAGTGATTTTTTGGGGTGTTATCGTCCGCTCTGTTATGTAACATTCTGAAATGTTTGTAATGAAATGACTGGATACCATGGAAGTGCCATCACAGTGTCTGTGTCCTTCTTCGGACCTGCCACAGGATGCTAATCTCTTGTTTTATGGGCACTAATCCCCTGTTTGATACAAGTGGGCACTAATTCCATGTCTCTTTTGGGTATGGGTGCTAATCCCTAATTTTGCAGTGCAAGTGGCACTAATCCATTGTCTCTTATGGGAATGGGGACTAATCCCTTTTTTGATGCAAGTGGGAACTAATCCATGTCTCTTATCTCTTATACGTATTAGTCCTAATACCTTGTTTTGTGGTGCAAGTGTGCACTAATCCATTGTTTTGTTCTGCGAGTAGGCCTTAATCCCTTATTTTGCGTGGAGATGAGCAAATATGACATGGTTCCTTTTCTCCAGCATGGGGTCTGGCATGGATTCACATGCTCATGAATATTCCCCGTCGTCAGGCCGGGAATCCTCGGTATAGAAAAAAATCAGTTTCGTTTCTGATCTGTCTTTCTTAGTAGTAACCAATCACTGGTCTCTGGGTCATACTGCCCCCAGCCAATGACTGCCCTCTCCCTAAGCCCCGCCTCTGGCAGCCATCCTCATATTTTTACCGCACGTTCAAGTGTTGGGAGTCCTCGTGCTGTAGCTCTCGAGCTTTTGCGGCGTTTTCGCGCCTTTTCAGGAGATTTTTCTCTTTTTTCGGTTAAATAGAGCCTCAAGTTCCACCGTTTCTACATCCGATCATTGGGGATCCGTTTCGGAGTTTTCTACGCCCCTCAAGGGTGAAGTTTTCGTCGAGTTACGCTTTTGGAGGATTCCAGAAGTTCCGAGGCCTACCCCGGACATGGCCCAGGAGAAAGGAAGCTCGACGCCCGGGAAGCTGTTCAGGACCTGCCCTGGATGCCAGCTTCAGAATGTTTTCAAGGAGGACAAGCATTCGTTATGCCTCTACTGTCTCCATGAGGACAAGACGCACATGGAGAAGGACTGTGCGTTTTGTGGGAACATGTCGGAGCGGACCATGAAGGATCGCCACCTCCGTCTCGCCAACTGGCTGGAAGGGAAGAGCCTGTCAGGCGAGAAGAAGAAAAAGAAGTCCGAGCGGTCTTCTAAGTCCTGTGAGGGCGCCCCGGCGACGGGGGCCCAACAAAAGGTCAAGCACCGCAAGTCCGCGGGCACCGGGAGCGCTGAACGGTCGGGCTCCTTGGCTGCCAGGCAGGGCGCATCCTCCCCGGCGCCATCAACCACGAGCCAACGCTCTGGCTCGGGTAAGAGGAAGTCCGAGAACCCGGCAAAGCTTCTGGAGAGGCCCCGGTCGATCTCGAAGATTCCAGCAGAGGGGGAGTGAGGCTCGGACCCTCCCCCCAAGGTGAAGGCCCCAGGCGTACAGAAGGTGACGATGGCCTTAATTCACCCTGCTAAGACCTCGATTGAGGATGTCGCAGCGGCCCTGGCTCAGCCTGTGGAGGCTACGCCAGTGGAAGCGACCTCAGGACCCAGAGTCAACCCTGCCACCGCGGAGGGAGTCATCTTTCAGGCCCATTGAGAAGACCCCCACGAAGTCCTCGTTGGAAAAGGTGGGGGAGGGGCAGGTGGCCATCGTGGATACGGACACGACCTCTGAGGAAGAGCTCATCGAAGTCGTGGAAGAGGCCCAGCCCATCGGGAGGGATCCCGACGAGGGCGACAACGAGAGCGATGGTGTCGCCGACGAGGTTCCTCAAGAGCCCTCGCGCCCGTCGTTTCCGGCGCCGCAGGACACTTCGGCGGCCATTTTGTCAGCGATTCAGTCCTTATGCTCGGAGATAAGGACAAGGTTGCCCCTCTCCCCGATGGAGGTACCTGAGCCAGACCCGATTGGGGGACCGGAGCCAGGACCTTCCGAAAGTCCACCGCATAAGAGGAGGAGGACGCATCTTACGCCACCTCTCCCACCTCTGCGGCCTGCTCTGCCTTCCCCCCGGTCTACTACCCACGGGGATGATACAGGCACGGACACGGCTACGACAGGTACAGATGACGACGGAGGCGACGACGGAACGTGTCCCCCGTCGCCCCCTGCCCGGGCGTCCCCGCCCGACGAGATTGGATCCTTTCATGTCATGATTTCCAGGGCATCCGAGCTCTTCCAGCTCTGCCCAGAAGAGAAGAAGAAGGAAGGGTTCCTTTACCAATGGCGCAAGGCTAAAAGGAAGACGGTCTTCGCCGTACCACTTCTTGATGACATCTGGGATGAGGGGCTTGCCCTCCTCAAGAACCCTGCCACGGCGCCGGCAAAGAGGGACCGTTACGAGAAGAAGTACCGGGTCCCCAACGCTGCCGCCTTGTGCCTTCGGCAGCAACCTACCCCGGATTCGGTCGTTTCGGCGGCGGCAAAGAAGAAAGCTGGGGGTGCATCGGCCTCGACATCAACTTTCCCGCCGGACGGCGAGGGCAGGAAGCTGGACACGATGGGACGACGGGTCATCTCATCCGCAGCGACAACTATCAAGGCGGCCAACGCCCTGGCTATCGTAGCCCGCTATGACAGGGAATTGTGGTTCAAAATCGCCCCGCTGTTGGACTTCCTTCCGGACGCCAAAAGGGCTGAGGCCCTTGAAATCCTACAGGAAGGTGAGATTGCTTCGGACCACGCCATCACGGTTGCAACGGACATCGCCGACACCGGTTTCCGTCAGTTGGGCAACGGCGTTTGCCTGAGACGACGAGGATGGCTCAAGGCGACGGATTTCCGCCAAGACGTACAAACCAAGGTTTTGGACATGCCCTTCGACGGGAACAACCTGTTTGGGAAGGCGGTTGATGAGTCCCTTCAGGCCATCAAGACCGACATGGAGACTGCCTTGGCACTGGGAGTGCTCCAACAACGACGGCCGTCCTTTCGGAGCTCCGGAGGCAGACAAGGTGCCTCCAAGGGATCCGGCAGTAGCTCCTCCACGTACTGCCAAGCTGCAAGATCTTCGTCCCAGGAAGCCTACAGGGGACGCGGCAAGTCAGGTGGTGCCCGTCGTCCTCGACAGGGAGGTCAAGGAGGCAAGGCGGCCTCCAAACAAGATTGAACCGACCGTGGGGTGCGGCCCCCACCGAAGCACCCCGGTGGGAGGCTGGCTGGTGAGGTTCATCAGCGTGTGGGAGTCCATCTCCACCGACCGTTGGGTGCTGGACGCCCTGGCCCAAGGGCACGCCCTCGAGTTTCAGTAGAAGTGCCCTCGCGTTCCACCCGTGGCCATGAAGGAAAATCACGTCCCTCAACTACTGTTGGAAGTAAGGGCAATGCTCAAGAAGGGTGCCATCGAGCTCGTCCCAAAGAGGCTTCGGGGCTCCGGAGTTTACTCAAGGTACTTCCTTGTAAAAAAGAAGACAGGAGGATGGCGCCCCATCCTGGACCTGCGACGACTGAACAAGTACATCAAGGCACAGAAGTTCCGGATGGTCACCCTCCAGCACGTGCTGGGACAGCTGGAGGAGGGCGATTTCCTGTCATCGTTGGACTTGGAGGATGCATACTTCCACATCCCAATTCTAAAAAGACACCGAAAGTTCCTCAGGTTCGTGGTCCAGGGGCGGCACTACCAGTTCAAGGCCCTCCCGTTCGGATTGAAGTCGGCACCCAGGGTGTTCACCAAGTGCCTTGCACCGGTGGCGGCACGGCTGCGCCTACAGGGGATCCACGTCTACCCCTACCTGGACGACTGGGTCATCCGGGCAAGGACAAGGGAGCTTGCCGTGGAGCACACTGCGAAGACCGTCCAGCTGCTCACGGACCTGGGATTCTCCATCAACTTTCCAAAATCCCACCTGGTTCCGTCGCAAGTCGCCCTGTTTCTGGGAGCCAAGCTCGACACAGTGGCGCGGCTGGCCTCACCGTCGGAGGAAAGGACCAGGACCATTCTGGGCAAGGTGCAGCGTCTGCTGGCCACGGACATGGCCAGGGTAAGATCTATCAAGTCCCTCCTCAGGATGATGTCCTCCTGCATTTATCTGGTGCGCCTTTGCAGGCTTCGGATGCGCCCCTTACAAGAGTTCCTCGACGCCCGCTGGGTCCAGTCGAGGGGCAGCTTCGAGGACAGGATCCCTCTCAATGAGACGTTCCGTCAGGCGATCCGGTGGTGGGGTACCCGCTCTCATCTGTCGGCGGGCACGGACTTTCAGACCCCAGCTCACCAGGTGACGGTGACGATGGACGCCTCCCTGGAAGGTTGGGGAGCACACTCCGGAGATCTTCACGCGAGAGGCCTTTGGCTCCCGGAGGAGAAGTCACTCCACATCAACATCTTGGAGCTCCGCACAGTGTTCTGGGCCCTCAGGTCTTTTCTTCCGTCCCTCAAGGGCAAGGTGGTGAGGATCTTCACCGACAACACCACCACGATGTTCTACATCCGGAAGCAGGGCGGAACCAGATCCCCTGCCCTATCCAAGGAAGCCCAGGATTTGTGGCATTGGGCCGTCGCCCAAGGGATGTTTCTGGTGCCTCTTCATCTGGCAGGAATAAAAAAAACACGATCGCCGACTCACTCAGCAGAGAGCTGCACTCGTGCCACGAGTGGGAACTACGCCAGGATCAAGTGGATCGACTCTTCCAACGATGGGGCGAACCCCAAATCGATCTCTTTGCGACGGCGACGAATTCCAAGTGCCGGAGGTTCGCCAGCAGGTTCCCCCAGCCGAGGAGCATGGGCGATGCTTTCTCGTTCCCCTGGGACGGCATATTTCTTTATGCGTTCCCTCTGCTGCCGTTGCTGCTCCGGCTCATCAACCAGCTCAAGAGGTCCTGGTGCAGGATGATCCTCGTCGCACCGGCGTGGCCGAGACAGATCTGGTTCCCGGACCTTGTGGACTTGTCAACGTCCACACCAGTCAAGCTGCCGACGGACGCAGATCTTCTCTCCAGAGAAGGAGGCGCTATTCTTCACCACAACCTGGAGTCGCTGAACTTGCAGGCCTGGCTCCTGCAGCACTAGAGTTTGGAGGGTACGACATCCTGGCCGACTGCAGAGAGGTTCTTGCAAAGGCCAGGGCGTCCTCAACTCTCAAGTGCTACGGACATAAATGGAAGAGGTTCTCTGTCTGGTGCCGTGCACAGAAGATTAACCCTCTGCAGATTACAGCCCCTCAAGTATTGCCGTACCTACTGTCATTGGCCAAGGCTGGACTAGCTCACGCTTCCATCAAGATACATCTGGCCGCCATCTCACGATACACCAGAACTACGGGACGGGCGTCCTGGTGGTCTCATCGACTGTTGAAGGAATTTATGAAAGGATTGTTCCGATCATTCCCGCCGGTGAAGGCCCCTGCCCCGGCGTGGGAGCTCAACGTGGTGCTGACCAGGCTCATGGGGCCCCCATTTGACCCTATGCATTCGGCACATTGAAGTTTCTGTCGTGGAAGACAGCGTTTCTCGTGGCCATCCCCTCCGCACGATGAGTGGGAGAGATCCAGGCCCTATTTTGCAAGCCGCCATACTTGACGTTTCACGACACGAGGGTGGTGCTGAGGACGCACCCCTCCTTCATGCCCAAGGTGCCGTCGGACTTCCACCTCAACGAACCCTTGGTGTTGCCAGTTTTCTTCCCGTCTACTTCGTCGCCGGCTGAAAGGACTCTGCACTCGCTGGACGTAGCTAGAGCGCTGAAGTTCTACGTGGACCGCACGAAGAGTTTTCGGAAGACATCACAGCTGTTTGTGAACTTTGGGACTGTGAATCAAGGGAAGGCTCTCTCGAAGACTTCCATTTCCAGATGGCTCTCCGGCTGCATCATGCACTGTCACCGGTTGGCAAACCGACCGCTACCTGGCCGTCCGAGAGCCCATTCGACCAGAGCGATCGCTGCTACCAGGGCGTTCCTGTCTGGTGTGCCCCTGCTGGACATCTGCAGGGCTGCGACGTGGAGGTCGACGCACACCTTCACAAGATTCTACTGCGTCGATCGTGACTCCAGGGAGGAGTCCAGTGTCGGCCAAGCAGTGCTGCGCAACCTGTTCGCTTAAGGTGAGCCTGGTGAGGAGGTAAGAGATGCTTAATGAGTTGTTGTATTGCTTAATGTTGAGCCTGTTGCCACCTCCCGTGGTTGTGCATGTGTGTACTGCTATGTATTCTCTTATTCATGAGCATGTGAATCCATGCCAGACCCCATGCTGGAGAAGGAAAAAGTTACTTACCTGTAACTGTTGTTCTCCAGCATGGGTCTGGCATGGATTCACATGCGAACACTCCCGCCTACCCTCTGCGGCTCTTCACTTGATCATACTGCCACTTTACGTGCTACCAAATCTGAGGATGGCTGCCAGAGGCGGGGCTTAGGGAGAGGGCAGTCATTGGCTGGGGGCTGTATGACCTAGAGACCAGTGATTGGTTACTACTAAGAAAGACAGATCAGAAACGAAACTGATACTGATTTTTTTCTATACCGAGGCCTGACGACGGGGAATATTCATGAGCATGTGAATCCATGCCAGACTTCATGCTGGAGAACAACAGTTACAGGTAAGTAACTTGTTCCATACATATCGGATTTGAGAGTAGGCGTAAATCCCATGTTGTTTGTGCAAGCATGCCTTTCTCTCCTAAAGGCTCTCAATTTGGAATATAACTGGGTCCCATGTATTATTGCTGTAGGTCTATTAATTGAGTATTGCTGTTTCTTAAATGGTGTTTTCCTTTTTTCTCTTTTTTTCCTTCTGTTAACTTTGATTTTATTGTTTAGTGAGTATCACCAGGTGGGCCTTATACAACACTGTGTCAACCTCATGGCACTGGTAAGCTCTGTTTTGGGCTAGATCCTGTAGCAGTAATATGAGGTTTACTTGGGCTCTCTATACCCTCCAATGGTGTTCTCCCCTTACCTCCCTCTGTACAGCCCTCTTGAGCTCCGGATTGGTGTAAATGCAGTTTATGGGGCATGGAAGGGGTTACCTCCTAGAAACCTACACTTCACAGGACCTCTTCAACTTCAGGCAAGGCACACTGGTGAATGCTGCTTTAGCCCAAAACCTTTACCCTTAAGGGTCTACCTCATGGAACCTACATCCTTCACAGGGCATTTTCCACGTCAGTCGTGACAGACTGGTAAGTCTGCTTTGGCCCAGATCCCCTAGTTGTAAAGGGGGTTGGGAGACCCGTTCAGTTTTTTTGGGTGTTTCTTCCCCTTGCCACAGCTTTCTCACCTCCCTTTGCCCCTCCTCCGGGACTTCAGATTGGTGTAAGTGTAGGTCATTTGGCCAGAACCTATACAGATTCGCGCTCACCTGCATGGCCCTGCCCGGGTAGCGGGAGAAGGCCAAGGCATTTCCCTGTTCACTGTGTAGCCCCCGCCACCCACAGACACAGATGTGTCAGGGAGAAATACATCTAGCCTAAGAGCAATGACCCCATCACTTTGCACTTGTTACCCTAGATTAATGTTCCCCCCCCCCGGATTAAATATTGCACAGCCATATCATTTATTGCACATGTAGATACACTGTTGTCCAATTTTGCTTCACACCATGGCTGCTTAATTTAGTTTTACTGTTGCATATTTACATCAGTGGTCATGCTTTGCTTCACTCCTTCATCGCCTAGCTTACTTGTTTCACTCCTGGCTTAATTGTTTCACCCCTAGATTAATTGTTTCACTCCTGGCTTACTTGTTTCACTCCTGGCTTAATTGTTTCACTCCTTGCTTACTTGTTTCACTCCTAGATTAATTGTTGTTTAGGCAGAGCTATCTGCACCAACACCAATACACTAATCAAGGCACATTATGTTCTGTTACTCTGTTTCATAGCCAGATACATTATTGCATAATTAGATTTCTGTGTTGCATAGCTAGATCTGTCGCTGCATAGATGAACTAACTGCTGTTCAACTGTAGTTCACAGTTTGCCTGCCAACACTAATTGTTTCACCCCTAGATTAT
Source organism: Ambystoma mexicanum (assembly GCF_040938575.1). Classification (NCBI taxonomy): domain Eukaryota; kingdom Metazoa; phylum Chordata; class Amphibia; order Caudata; family Ambystomatidae; genus Ambystoma; species Ambystoma mexicanum. The sequence goes on along the minus strand of NC_090927.1, from coordinate 111,745,050 downwards.
TGTTGCACAGTTTTATTTATTGCATACCTTGGTTAATTATTACATAAGCAGATGAATTGCTTCTTAACTCAACTGTTTGTTAAACAGCTAGATTATTCCCACATAGCTTTTTTATTACTTGAGTTTTAATCAAAAGATTTTTTTGATTTTTACAAGACTCTTCAAATCTGAGGATCTGCTAAATGCTAAGGGTATCTCAATGTGTCTTTTCTCATTAAAATTCTTTGTGTTCTCTCAACTCGTTCTTCAGCTGGCGTATGTTGGTCAGAGTTTATCGGACCTGGAATGGCCCTCTAAGTATGAGAGTCTTCCCCCTCCTGGACACCTGATGTTGTGCTCACCTCTGTAGTTAGATGGTTAATCATTCTGAAGGATAATTCTATTAGCTTCACCATTGTCGTTGTCCATCTTGTTGTCTCTCCTGAGATTAACCTGGCTATTGTAACTTGTTTCAGCCCTAGTTAAATTTTTTGCAATATAGATTGATTACTGCTTTGCTAAAGTGCTACATTTGTACTTTACTAAACTCCATTACTACATTTACACTTTACTGCTTATTATTGCATTGCTGTATTAATGTTGCTGCACAGCTAGATTAGTTATTGCAGAAATAGAGTAATTACCGGGTAACTACTGATTTGGTTACACCGCTAGATCCCTGGTGCATAGATATATTATATTGTTGCATAGCCAGTTTAACCACTACATACAAAGAATAATTATTGCATAACCAGATTCATTATTGTATAGACAGGTTATTTTTTCATACCACACGTTTTCTTTTCGCATAGCAAGATTATTTGCTGCATTGCCAAACTAAATGGTGCATAGCCATAGCAATTGCTTCATATCCAGATTAATGATTTAATTGTGAGATTCGTTTTTTTTATACTGCTATCTAACTTTTCAACCAGATTATTTGCTATGCAGACATATTAATTGCTGCCTAACCAGACTAATTAGCGGATAGCACATTTTTATATAACGCTTGTTTTATTGTTTCATAGCCACATTATTTACTATATAGCCTGCATATTAAGTATTGCATACTGAGATTATTCCTCAGCTGGCTAGTATTGTTTCTATACCAGATTGTTTGCTGCATACGCAGATTAATTGCCACATTGACCGATTATTTATTGCGTAGTGAGGTTCAATTCTTCCTATTGATAATTTTCACATTACATTGCCAGATGCCTTTTTAAAGTGCATGTGCACATTATAAATCCTGCTACCATATCACACCAGATTAACTGTTGCTTAGCCAAAGGAGCGGCTTCATACCACCCATTTTTATTATTTAATAACCAGAGTAGGCAGAGTCATTTCATACCACTGGTTTTATTGTTGCATACTCCAAGTAAATCTTACATAGCCAGACCAACCTTTCTTGCCATTAGATTTATTGTTGCATAGCCAGATCCAGATGAATTGCTGCACATCTGGTTTAATTTTTGCATAGCTAGATTAATCATTGTGTAGCCAGATTAATTGCTACACAGCTCGATTAATTGTTGCATAGCCAGATTTTTTTAAAAATTATTTACAGAGTAACGTTTGCATAACCCGATTCATTTGTGTTTTAGCCGGACTCATTGCTGTTTAGCCAGTTTAAATGCTTTACTGTCGCCAGATGTATTGCTAGATTCATTGTTTCGAAGCCACCTTCTTGTACCTCCATTCTTGCTGGGCTACATTGTTGCAAGCTGTTCTTCGCGCCTTGATTGCATGTTGCCATTCATTCTGCACTGCTTGACTGATTGCTACACTGCTCTATCCACCATTGATTGCCATTCATTTGGCAGACTTCATGTTAGTTTGTTTGCGGCAGCCGCTCGTTGGCCTCATCGCCAGGTTAACGTGTCTTCATTCTGTTGTTGCTTTTATAAGCAGCCTGCTGTTTCTTTTTCAGATTGTACTTTGTCCTGTCTTCTTGGGGTGCTTTCTTAGCATCGCTGGGGCGCTGAATGGTCTATCCCCACCGCAGATCGGGGACAAGCTGAAACGAGTAAGTGCCTGCGAAGGACGCCTGGGGGGCATTGGGGCATGTGTGCACTTTTCATTCTATTTATGTGACAGTCTTACATGGGGCTGCTTTTAAGGCAATTAGAATCGTACTACTTTACTACAGAGTCATCAACAGTCATCAACATAACAAAATGTAATGTGTGGTAAAAAAAAAAAAAAAAGAATCCTGCAAAATGATTACATGTGCACTAGAAACAAATATATATTTTCATTGTTTAATTCACTCTATCTGGGAGTGCAAGGTTGTGAACATCCTAGAAAGCCATTATTGATTAGAAGTAGTGTTACCTATAAACGTTTGTTTTTGTGTTGTTGTTATTGGTCCTTTAGAGTAATAGCACATGGAAACACCACAATACACATGGGCCCTCATTACGACCCTGGCGGAAATCGAAAAACGATGGCGGAAATGCAATACCGCCATCGAATAGCGCTCGGTGCGACTATGACCCGTCACCGCAAAGTACGAAGCCATTAGCGACACCGTAGTGAACGCCAACGCTAACTGCACCAAGCACGCGCGCGCGCGCCATGCCAAACCGCAAACACCACCATGGTGCAACGGTACGCCAATTCCGACCCTAGCGGACATGTACCTAACGCCATCAGGCATGGCGGAATGTACCATTCCGCCATGGCGAGAAGTACGGCATCGCGAATCAACCGTAAACGGCCCCACTGAGTGCCTGTACACCGCTCCCTGCCCACAAAGTACAACTCCCCGTAGGTGCAATGAAGCCACAATGCAACCATTGAAATGTACAAGTCACCCATGCATGCCAACGAACAAAAGAAACACAACAGGGGCCAATGGGAGCTGCAGGGCACAGATGGCACGAATACAGAAGCCATCCCAATGGACATGACCACAGTCCCCCACCAAGAAACGCACGCAAACACAGGCACCTGTGACCAGCAATATTCCGAAAACCACATCATTCAACCAGTCCACCTGGCTGACCGGCATCTGTTACACAAAACCCAATCCCCCGCCCCTGAGCATGACAACATTCAAACTGGCATATTGGCAGCCCCCATCCCTGACCTCACTGGGCTTCGTAGGCAAACGCGCACAGCACAGTACCACGCAACTAAACCCCGAAGCTGGAACCCAATGCAGATCTCCTCACAATACATCGCCCCCCAAATAGGCATATGCCACATCACTTGCAAAGAAAAACGCTACACGGGCCAAATCAGAATAGAAATTTATGCACATCAAAATCACCAAGCACATACAGCCATCAGGCCATGAAATCCAAAACACCAATCACCATTGTGGGCTGCTTCCGCAAGAAATGACCAGCCACTACCTGTGTGTCGCCCTGTTCCCCCATGGTACACAGAGCCACATTCACGTACGAAAAGGCAACATGGAAGCGCACAGAACCGCAGGGCCGTCCCAATGGGGAGGCACTAGTCCAGCTGAAAGGCCGAAATGTTGCTCCGAGCCACCAGTACTGCGTAAGGGCATGTGGCCCATTGGCGATCGTCCCATAAGATCGTAATGCTGCTCCACTGATTAACACGAAGCAGCAGGTGTCGGGAGTAAAATCCATCTGCAGGAGTGGCATACAGATGGCAGTGGCAAAAGGGGAGGAGATACCTGTCAACCAAAAGAAAAGAAAAAGAACAGAATGGCCATCAGAACTACATACCAACAACTCACTTCAATGATCACACGAAATCCACAGCCATATGCATGCTAGCCCACTCCAAAGGAACATCACCACCCCAAAACCACTTGCGACTCATAACCATCTATATCGAGGTGCAAACACCATCACAAACGAGTGTCTGAGGGCGCCTCGAGACAGGGAGGGCTCTACAAGGCCAGATGGACGATGGTCCCACTATGGCAGCCCTGCATCACATAGCGTAGGGGAGGCGGATAGATCCCAAGAAGCCCTGTACATGGCAAACTCTGTATCAAATCACCTGCCCATGCATCCATCCATCATTCCCTCATCCCGGGATCAAAATGCCTGAATAATTACTCACATGACATTAGAAACATCCATTGAGTCTGTGCGTTATGCAGCCTGCTAAATCCACAGTGCCCCAGCCCGTAATTCCAGTGTTGTGAAGTAACATGTATTTGGGAACGGACGGCCTCATCGCCCACGTAGCTATTGCGCATCCCAAACTATTCATATCAATCATTGCTCCCTCGCCATGGGCCCTGTCTCAAGGACATAGAACAATAGAACGTTACATTTGCAGTCAGACCTGTGGGCATCTCCTCGCCGCTAGCTGGAAACCGAAAGCGCCGCCCTTCGAATTCCTCATTTGCAACATCACGTCGAAAAGGCATCTGTGGCCGTTTGAAATCACTAATTATCCCATCGAGTGCGGCTGTGTGTGAAAATGGCAACTGCCTTCACCCACGAATGGGACGCCCCGCCCGTCGTTGCAACTCGGTACAGTGATGCATGAGGGCCCACCGTTACTCGAGTACTACGTCCCACTGACCCCTCACAAGTCTGTTCGCGACTGCACAGATAGTATGTGAAACAATGGGACCACAGCAGAATGAACATATCAACCAATCTTACACGGCCATCGGGTACAAATACATGATTGCAATAGCAAGATACAATTCCCCGAATTGCAGCGTTGTGCGCGGGACGTGCTCGGCCAAAGGGGAGAGCAGTTTGCACAGGTGGAATCAATCACCACAGGTGGAGGCCATACAGCCTGAAAACACATAAATTGCACAGCCAGTCTCCTCCCACAACCACACCGAAATGCTACCGGCAGGACTCGCGATGTTGGCCCTGGGGGACCTGATAGCACTGCAAGTGCTCCGACTCCAAGAAGTAGACGAACACCAACTACAACCAGCCGCACGGAGGAGACGCAGGAGGAGGAGGAGGCCAAGGCAGGGCCAGCAAGGCCAGCAAGGCCCACCAGCACAGCCACTACCACCACGCAGGCAGCCCGCAATTCAACGCCTCCGAGCACATCCGTTCAACCTCACTGATGAGCAGATCCACACCCTCTACCGTCTGGACCGGGACACCATAGCCGCCATTGTGGACATGACACAGGCTGACCTTGTCAGCATGATAGATAGCCCAACCGCCATCCCACCCCTACTGAAGGTGGTGTCTGTACTCCACTTCCTGGCCACAGGCACCTACCAGCACACAGTCGGACAGTTGCATGGCATTTCTCAGCCACTGTTCTCACGGACACTATTGCAAGTGCTCGATGCCCTCCTGAAGCACGCAGACGACTACATCTCTCTACCACGCTCGGAGCAGGAAATTACCAACACAAAAGTGGGATTCCATGCACTTGCCGGCATACCGGGTTGCATTGGTGCCATCGACTGCACCCATGTTGAATTGGTCGTCCCACATGCCATGGAGGCCCAGTACCGCAACCGAAAACAATTTCATTCCCTGAATGTACAGATGGTGTGTGACTCCAACAGGATCATTACACATTGTTGTGCCCGATTCCCTGGATCAACCCATGATTCTATGGTCTTGAGGAACTCTACAATACCACGCTACATGGAACGACACGCAGGGAACAGATCCTGGCTACTCGGTGAGTCTCATTACATGCATGATGATGTGGGGTATGTGAATTGTCAATGACCTGCCAGGAAGGGGGGGGGGGGGGGGGTGTGCGTACGTATCAATGGCATTCCACATCATACGTTTCTCGTCCACATACAGGTGATGCTGGATATCCACTGAAGAGATGGCTCCTCACACCAGTCCGGAACCCACGGGACCAGCATGAGGAGGACTACAACCATGCCCACTCACGTACCCGTGTAGTCATAGAACAGGCATTCGGCCTACTGAAGACCCGTTTCCGCTGCCTCAGCAGGTCTGGCGGGGCACTCCTGTACCGCCATGAGAAGGTTGCAAAGATGGTCATGGCATGTGTCATGCTCCACAACATGTGCGTACGTAGAAATGTGCCCATGCCCCCTGACGCAGAACTGCAAGCACCTGATGATGGTCATGATGAGGGTGGGGATGTGGCAGCACCTCAAGGAGTCTGCGAGGCACCGGAGGGCCGTGACATTCGTCAGCATCTCATTGATGTATGCTTCTAGCACTCACGCCTGGTGGCTGATACATGGACACGGGACTCGTGGCACTGCGTGTGTCTGGGACATGCACAATATGGACTGTACGCCTATGATGGCCTAGTACACAAAGATCAATGTCCACACTTCTCATTGGTTGATCGTGCACTTTTTATGGCATATGTGATATCATGTTGAACACCCTATCGACCCGCCACCCAAGTGAGCCCAACACACCCCCTCCACCCTCCTACCTCCCACCCGAACACCAGTGTCCAAAGATGCTCATTGTCAGTGGGCTGTCGCTATTGCATGCCCCCTCTGCGGGTATCAGGGGCACCCCTGCCTGTGGAGCGCAGGTTCCTTCCAGATCTACGTTGGGGGCTGCCCTGGACGGAACTTGCAACGGATGATGTGTCTGCCTGCTCACGTCCATGCATGTCCCTAAGGGTTTGCGAGAGCTCAGTGAGCACACGGCGCACTGCGGCAAGTTCGGCACATACGTCTTTGGACGTCGCATGCAGTTCCCCCCTCAGGCTCTCGGTGCTACTCTCAATTTGTGCCCTTAGCGTCTCTGTACCTCTCTCCATTTCTGCCCTAAGTGTCTCTGTTGATGTTTCTATGTCTGCCTTGGTGCCCCCACATTCATCGGCATGGCCCTTGAGGAGTGTGGCCATTTGCTGCTGTTGGACGATTAACTTGTCGAGGGACTGTTGCCTCTGCTGGGCCATGGCCATTTGCGGTGGTGTCACAGAGGGGCTGTTGTCCTCATGTTGCCTTGCCACAGGGCTTGTGGGGGATGGCCAGTCGTCGTCTTGTGGCTGCACCTGCGTGGTATCCTCATGTTGTACGGGATGGGACAGACAGGGGGATTGGGACAGGTCATGGATGGATCTGACCTCGACATCCCCGTCTTCTGTGTCCGAGCATGCTGCCATCAATGGGGTGTCACCTATGGTGCTGCTGCCACCAGAGGCAGTGCCTTCTGTGGCATCCATTGGGGGGACCTGTGGTGGTGGTGTTGTGGCCATGCTGGCTGCTGGGGTGCCTGTTGATGTTCCCTCCTCTGTGCTGCCACCTGATTTGTGCTGCTGCCGTGTCTTGATGCGTGCAGCTGAGGTGGAGGGTCTCTGGCCGTTGGTCTTGGCCCTCTTTGCAGGTGTGCTGGTAGGGGTGTCCTGTAGCTCGTCGTTTGGATCGGACCCTGTGGTGGAGTAAAGGAGGGCGAGGGTTATTGATGGGTCAGTGGGAATTGGAATGGCATTGTATCACATGCATTGGGGTGGTACCTGAGGGTGATTTGGGTCGGGGTCTTGGAGGTGCTTTGATTTGTGTGTGGAGTGAGGGTGCAGTTGTTTGGCAGCCTGCAGTTAGGGTGTGCCTGCTGCACGTGTAGTGCGTGTATTAGGGGTTTTTAATTATTTATGTATTTATTGTGGGTTTTGACGTGCGCTTTCAGGCCGATGTGTGTGGACGTTCTCCTGGACATGTGTTTCTGTTGCACTATGTGGACGCATGGTACTTCACATGGTTGGACTTTGTGGATTTGGCATTGTTTTATCTGGCCCACCTACCTGAATCTTCGGATGTCTGCACTCCTTTCTCCATCCCTCCGACTCCCTCTATGCTCTCCATTCCGATGGTGGAGGCACAGATTTCTTCCCAGGGGGTCAACTTGATGGGTGATTCAGGACCTCCCCCGGTGGCTGTGGCAATGTTGCGGTTGGCAGAGAGTATGCTGCGGACGCGTATCCGCAGGTCGTCCCATCGCTTGCGGCATTGCTGTGGGGTGCGGGGTGCGGTCCCCACCGCACTTACCCGCTGTGCCACCAGAGCCCATATGGCCTTCTTGTTTGCAAGTGCCGTCCTGGTCATTTGCGTGGAGAAGACGACGGCTGCATTCTCCTGGAGGGTCTCTGTTAGCACGGTGAGTTCCTCACGGGAGAAGTGGACCTGCCGCTTGCGGTCGCACGCTTTCTTCGCTACTTTTCCCATTTTTCGTGGTTTCGCTAGGGTGGTTGACGGGTTGGGGTGTGTTTCAGGGTAGTGATTTTAGTGCTTGTGTGGTTTTGGTGTTTTTATAGGTGTACGCCGGGATGTTTCCCGTTCCGGGCCCATGTTTTAACTTCCGTTTCCGTATATTTCCGGGCACCGTACTTTCCGGTAGGCGCACACTGCGGTGACCGCTAAGAGGGGTGGCGGTATTGCACCTAGGGCGCCGTACGGCGGCGGTGTGGGCCGTTTTGGGGTCATTTCCGCCATCGCGGACTTTGCACTTCCGCCGTGGCGTGGTGCTCGTGCCCGATGGGTCGGAATGGGCCGCACTTTGCTCCTTCGTACAATGGCGGAAACGCTATTTACGCTGTGGCGCTCCGGTCAGTCGCTTTCCGCAAGGGTCGTAATGAGGGCCATTGTCACAAGGCCAACACATCCTTGCATTTGAGGGAAATGAGCATTGCAGGATCACAGCCTCATTGGGAGGGCCAGGAAAGTGACGCATCAGCAGGAGTCATGCCGGCTTGTGCGCGGCTGCAAATTATATTTTTAATAAAAATGAGTGCTAAAGAGACATTTCCATTCGTGGTGCCCTGAACCAGATACCCTCTTGTTTTTTTAAAATTAGAATGATATTAAAATAAACAGTTTTATGCTTCAAATATAAATTGTGCATAGAATGAACTTCAGATTAATTCATAATAAAAACATACACCTAATGTACAATTACAATAAAAAAAGATGAGGGATGAAAAGCAAAGAATGAAAGAAGGATAATATAGATTGTACTAGTTAGCAAGAAGAAGGCAGGCCAGTGAATAGATCAAGGTGCAGACACATGACCACAAGCAAACCGTTACAGAATGTTGCACCATATCCTGCTATGCTTTTCCAGGTTATTTCGCGCTCCAAGTCTCCATTTTCAAGTGATTCTTTCTTTTGTCATTTTGAGACATAAAGGCAACTTGGTGATGGAAGATCTTTTGACCCCAGGGATTTTGTTTCCTGTGTTGTAGTAGTGCGGGCATCCTAGCGAAATAACGTGAGATGAAAAGCTGTCAATGTTAAAGTAATCCTGCCTCAATAGGTGGCTAGCGTCTCGAGCCCTGGATAAGCGGCGAGCGCCATAGAGGGTTCAGGGGCTCAGCCAGCACAGCACTACTTGTGCCCCCCTGGGGACAGTAGCCTTGTAATGTATCCCAGAGTTAAACTCCTATACTATTCGAGAGTAGGCTAAGGCGCTCTATGCAATCCGATGTCAATTGCCATTCTCTACTCTACAATAGATCTGATAGGAATGCACCATGTGCACGTTGTTGTGGCCATCAGGCAGGAGTGCTCTTGAGTTCCCAACAGATTCTGTGTCTGTGTTTCCCCGACCAACATAATCCAATAACCAATGAATTTACAATCTTGAGGGTCTCCCAAGTCTTAGGAAGTCTGGCACTGTGTCTCCCAGAGCAACGAAATCCAATAACTACTGAACCTACAATCTTGAGGGTCTCCCAAGTCTTAGGAAATCTGGCACTGTGTTTCCCCGAGCAATGTAATCCAATAAGCAGTGAATTTACAATCTTGAGGGTCTCCTGATTCTTAGGAAATCCGGCACTGCATCTCCCAGAGCAATGTAATCCAATAACCAGTGAACTTACAATCTTGAGCGTCTCTTGTGGGTCTCCTGATTCTTAGGAAGTTCAGCACTGCATCTCCATGAGCAACGTAATCCAATAACCAGTGAGTTTACAATCTTGAGAGTTTTCTGAATCCCTTTTATAGGCCTTCTCATTGAGGGTTTCTGAGAGTTTCCCAAACCCTTTCCTCCACAGTAATAGGGGTCTCTTCACTTGGGTCTCAGTCCCCAGATTTCAGAGTTCCAGCTACCTGTTTCCACACGGTGAGTCCTTCCTTCACGGCATGGAATTTCCATTCCAGCCTCATCTCTGGATTGGTGCCTGTTTTCTGGTCTGAGTAAGTGGGGCACTGAGTGTCGGGTCCTCTAGCAATGAGCAGAGCCACAGGAGTACAGGAAGTTGCCCTAAAGCTGGGTCCTCACTCTGTCCCTCCCTGCCTGCCTATCCTCACACATTCTGCTCGTCCAGCCATCTCATCCAGTTTCTGTCTCTTCCTGGAGGTCTTGCCTCAAATCTCGCTCCCACAAAACGTTGTATTGGGATGTCTGTCTTCAAAAGTGTACCGCTTTGAGGCACCTCCTCTTTAACAATATTTGACTCCGCCCCCTCTCTACCAGCTCCTTGCCTATTCCTTTACTTTACTTTAATTCATTTATTCAAGTGCTGCCAAAAAAGGCTCAGAGGCACATGGGAGCCCAGGACTAGAGTCCCAACAAAGATGCTTATGGACAATAGAATTGGACCTACAAGTAACTGTGTGAGCGGCTGTAGGGGCCTAACTAAATAGGCAGATTTGCGGGCATGGCATTCCAGCTCAGAGGTCAACCACCAAGAAAGTGCTTCTTTTGACCAAAGGCAAGTTAGACCTTGGAACCTCTAATAATTTGAGGTCATTAGATCTGAGTGTCCTAGTTTCTCTCTTCTTATTCAGTCTATCTGCCACATAGGCTGGATATTTTCCTGCTAAGCACTTATAAGTGATAGTAAACGAAACTCGATCCTAGACTCTATCGGTAGCCAATGGAGACTGTTAGCATCAGAGACATGTTCAAATTGTTTTAGTCCCATAATGGCTCTGACTGTGGTATTCTGTACCACTTGCAATCTAGCCATCTCAACCTTCCCAATCCCCACCCGTATGCTGCCGCAGTAATGAATCCTCAAGCATATGATAGCTCTGGTCACTGTCTCACAGCTTTTTTGGGACAGATAGGTACGGAAATGATGCAGGAGTCCAATGTAATAGGAGACACGACTACTCACCTGAGCCTTCATGGACAGAGTTTGGTCAAAATGAATCAATGGGCCTCATTACGAGTCCGGCGGTAACTGAGCCGGAAATACTGGCAGGTTACCGCCGGACTTGTATTACCATTCCGCCTCCGTGATTCCCAGAATCACCGGGGCATTACGACCCCGGTGATCCGGGAATTCCGGAGGCGGAATTGTGTAAGTCCCCATTCCCATGGAGCCCCATAGGACTCCATGGGGATGGGGACAGTGGAAACACTGGTTCCGTCTATGACAGAGCCGGTGTTTCCATGTCCACCTGCAGGCGGGTGGTGTTAAACCCGCCAGGTCAGACCTGGCGGGAGTGACACCTCCCGCCTGTAGGACTCTTAATCAGCTGGTCTGGAAAGAACAGTGGCGGTGGTTTTACCACCACCGTTCTTTCCGGACTGGCTGACTCGTAATGAGGCCCAATGTCTTTATTTTAGCCTTGGTCATAATTTCACAATCAGCGATTTCAAAGCTTTGATATTCTGCAATGAGGTTTTTAAGTCTAGGGCTAGAACCTATAACCATGAGTTCGGTTTTATTGTAGTTGAGTGCCAACCCACTCATGCACATCTAATCCTGGATGCAGTTAGAGGTCTTGTTCACCGCTCTTACATCTTCCTGATACTCCCCTGTCAGTGAGATAAGGCACTGGGTATCGTCTACGTAATTTGAGAAGCATATCTTGTTCTCCTCCAGCAACTGGAATAGTGGCATTGTGAAAATATTATATAAAATTGGTGACAGACAAGCGCCCTCTGGTACTCCACAGCTCCGAGAGACTAGCTTAGCTTCTGCTGTGTTAATGCAGACGCTCATAGTTCTATTACCCAAGAATAGAAGGACTGCATCCATGCTAGGGCCTGGTCACTAAAGTTAGCAACTTCTCGTGATCCTTTTAAAAGTAGTGAGTGATCCAGTAAATCAAAAGCCGCAGGCAAATCTAGGGCAGTCAACAACATAGCCTGTCCTCATTTATCTTTTTCATTATATTTGACTTTAGATTTAGGATGGCTGATTCTGTACTAAAACCTGGACGAAACCCTGATAGATAATTGTTCAAAATGGTGTGATTCTTCAGATGTTCTAGCACTTGTTCGTAAGCCACCCTGTCCAATATTTTAAGAAGGAAAGGGGAGTTTGTTACGGGTCTATAATTAGTTTGAATTGTGGGTTTAAGACCCTGTTTTTTTAAAAGAGGGGGTGGTCCAAGCACCCTTCAAACGAGTAGGAACACAGCCTTCCTTCAAGGAGGTATTAATGATTCTCGTAATTGAACTGATGAGTAATTCGGAGAATGCTTTAATTGCCGTGGCTGGAAAGATATCTCTTTTACATGGAGAAGGTTTACATTTATTCAGAAAAGATCTGAGCTCAACTTCTGAGATACTGATGAAGTTAAAAAGTGGGATCTCTACCACCTCCTTGCCTTTAAATGTCCTCCACTTCTCCTTTTCAGTTCCTCAACCTTCACATCCTTGATGGCACCCTCTTCTCTTCTTTCTATCACTGCCTCCTTCACAACCTCCACATTCTTTCAAAACTTCTTCCATCAACTCTGCTTCTCTTACCTCTATTTCCTGTCAGTCCCTTCCGGCCATCTTCTCTCATTTCCACATTCTTCAACCCTTTCAGCAGCTTATATGTAGCGGTCAAGGTCCTCCAGTTCCTTACTATCACTCCCAACTTCTACACCCTTGTGGGCCCCTTCTTCGCCCCTTTGGCACCTCACATGTAATAGAGGGTTATCTAGTTTTTACTATCACTCCCAGCTCCCCCCCCCCCCCAGGGTGACTTATTCTCTCCTTTAAACACCTTGTATGTACTTGTTAGGGGTCTCTAGTTATCTACTACTATCTGGGGTACCCGGCGTTGCCCGTGTCCTGATCGAGTGGTGTCCCATGTGCCCTGGAGGATGTTGCTCTTGTCCTCATGTCAGCAAGTGTTGCTTCAGTTTCCTCTGGTGTCTCATGTGCCCTGGAGGATGTTGCTCTTGTCCTCTTGTCAGCAAGTCTTGCTTCAGTTTGCTCTGGTGTCTCATGTGCCCTGGAGGATGTTGCTCTTGTCCTCGTGTCAGCAAGTCTTGCTTCAGTTTGCTCTGGTGTCTCATGTGCCCTGGAGGATGTTGCTCTTGTCGGCAAGTGTTGCTTCAGTTTTCTGTGGCATCCCATTTGCCCTGGAGAAAGTTTGCTCTTGTCCTCTTATCGGCAAGTCTTGCTCCAGTTTGCTCTGGTGTCTCGTGTGCCCTGGAGGATGTTGCTCTTGTCGGCAAGTCTTGCTTCAGTTTGCTCTAGTGTGTCATGTGCCCTGGAGGATGTTGCTCTTGTCCTCTTGTCGGAAAGTCTTGCTTCAGTTTGCTCTGGTGTCTCATGTGCCCTGGAGGATGTTGCTCTTGTCCTCTTATCGGCAAGTCTTGCTCCAGTTTGCTCTGGTGTCTCGTGTGCCCTGGAGGATGTTGCTCTTGTCGGCAAGTCTTGCTTCAGTTTGCTCTAGTGTGTCATGTGCCCTGGAGGATGTTGCTCTTGTCCTCTTATCGGCAAGTCTTGCTCCAGTTTGCTCTGGTGTCTCGTGTGCCCTGGAGGATGTTGCTCTTGTCGGCAAGTCTTGCTTCAGTTTGCTCTAGTGTGTCATGTGCCCTGGAGGATGTTGCTCTTGTCCTCTTGTCGGAAAGTCTTGCTTCAGTTTGCTCTGGTGTCTCATGTGCCCTGGAGGATGTTGCTCTTGTCCTCTTATCGGCAAGTCTTGCTCCAGTTTGCTCTGGTGTCTCGTGTGCCCTGGAGGATGTTGCTCTTGTCGGCAAGTCTTGCTTCAGTTTGCTCTGGTGTCTCATGTGCCCTGGAGGATGTTGCTCTTGTCCTCTTGTCAGCAAGTCTTGCTTCAGTTTGCTCTGGTGTCTCATGTGCCCTGGAGGATGTTGCTCTTGTCCTCTTGTCAGCAAGTCTTGCTTCAGTTTGCTCTGGCACCTCATTTGCCCTGGAGAAAGTTTGCTCTTGTCCTCTGGTCGGCAAGTCGTACTGCTGTTTGTTGTTTTGTTTCAGAAGCTCTTGATATTGATTTTTGCTTTGCATCAGTTGGAACTTTTCAAAGTAATGTTAGTTTTTTGTGCGGCATGTTTCAGTCACTCAATGGCTTCAGCACATTTGAGAAAATGTCCAAGAAAGATTGATTGACTGTGCTCTCTTCTTGTGAATGAATTTAAATAAACTGTAACCTTGCCAATTCCCATATTTGGAGTGGTGTGATAAAAAAGAAATTGAATTCTTTTTTTAATTCCTTTTATGCTTTAATAACCACTTTCGAACTGTATACAGTAGTAATACATTTCAAAGGAATAACCAACACATCAAACATTTTGCTTCAAACACTTTTCCAAGTGTTGCCTCCTTCTAGTACCTACTGTAATGAATTGGGTGAGCATCAGTAAATGACGGTGTCTACGGAGTGAATTTTTTGCATCCAAACATAGACTACAATCTTGCCCCAGAAAAATGAGGAATCCATGCACAATTCTGTAGCAGTGGGTTCAACGGTGTGGATTTGTGTAGCCGGACTAACATACAGACACACATCCCCATTTTTTTGCACATAAGATTTTTGCATCCAAACATAGACTACGATCTTGCCCCAGACAGAAAAGGAAACCATGCAATATTTGGTAGACGTGGGTTCAACAGTGTGGATTTGGATAGCCGGACAAACATCCCCACACATAAAAACATTCCGCTTCATATATAAAGCTCATCCACACCTTGTTGAACTCTGTGGGCCTCCTCTGAGTCTACCTTTCTCCGACACCCTGGCTCTTTCTTCTCCAAGCTTGCTGGGTTTCTCAACTCCCCGTCTTCAGGGTTTCTCTTTTCCTGCAGCCTCCCCTTGGACGATCCTCTTTCAGCCTGTCAAACCCTGTCTCTGCCTTCCAGCCTCTCTCTCTTGGTTAAGGGAACTCTGGTCTGCAGGTTTGGTAAAGGGAACTTGGGAGTTGTTGGTTTCTGGGCCTGGGTGGGTCTCTAGTGTCTGTTGGACTACACCTTCAAGAACCATGTCTGCTATTTCAGAATTCCAAACTCCCTCTTCCTCTTCAGCTTGCTGGCATTGGGACCGGCTGTCAGTCCAACCCCTGAGGATGGCTTCCAGTTTAGAGATGGGACTTGGGTCTGGCTAGTCCCTACAGTTGGGTGCTCCTCTCTCTAGTTGGAACAGTTTGACCCAGGGGGCTAGCTGTTCTCAACTGTGTTAATTTGGAGGACTAGCGTGAGGACTGGCTGACTTCCTCTAAGATTCCCCTTCCTTTGGGTAGATTCAGGAGCGCTTTCTGCATGGGAAGCAGGGCATGCCGGCAGGCACTGCCGTCCCTGCAGGACCTTTGCTCCACAATCCTCTTAAAGGGACAGGAGCATTAGTGGTTACACTTTATGGAGCCCCTGCCCTCTGTGCATGGCATGGTGGGAATAGCAAGGTGTACCTCCTCATGCATCCCTGGTCCAGCATCACATTGCTTGTGGCTGCCCTTGGCCTCTTTGGTGCCCCCCCCCATGTCCACCAAATGGTCAGGAAGGGGACTTCATCACACATCTCCTACACGCTGTTCACTCTCACCATTTTCTATACAGGTTAACAATTACACCCGCTGTAGATTTTTTTAATCAACAATAATGCCACACGCACTCC
Source organism: Ambystoma mexicanum (assembly GCF_040938575.1). NCBI lineage: Eukaryota > Metazoa > Chordata > Amphibia > Caudata > Ambystomatidae > Ambystoma > Ambystoma mexicanum. The sequence goes on along the minus strand of NC_090927.1, from coordinate 111,729,399 downwards.
AGAGAGGTGTACAGAATACACATCCATAGGCTACGAAAGCTATACTCACACACGCTGCAGTGTTTCACAACTCATCCACTGGGAAACTGGCTGCATTTTAATAGAATTTCTATTTAAGTAGTGTTAATTACCCAGGTGGAGCTAAGTTGGAATGTTATGAGGTGATCAATAAGACCAAAGTCCTCAGAGAGAGCCTTCCATAATTTCTCTTGCCAAAATGATGGAATTCCCCTTGGCTATGGTTTTTCTGAACCTGGGAATGGGAAGAACGCACTACTCTTTAGACTATAGAGCCCTAATAGGTGAGTACTCATGAAATTTGTTTTATGTTGGTAAGTATTTGGCTATACAGTGCCTTGTGGACAAGGTCATGACCTTGAAGGAAGTCTGCGCCTTGAAGGCCAGCCAATAAAGCCTCCTCAGAACAGGCGAGGTATGTTCTCTTCTGCAAGTGTTGATTACCTAGGTGTCCTTTACAAGCAGGACTTGCAGGCATTGTAGCATCTGTTGCTTGCGATGCCCTGTAAGAAGTGAGTTACAGTAATCCATCGTGTCTCTAGTGCAGGATCGAGGAATAGTGCCCCCATTCTTTCAGCATGTCAAAAGCATGAAATGTTTCATAATTTCAGGAGCCAATTATAGAGTTGATATGTACATTCATGGATAGAGTACTGAAGTGTAATTAATCCAGGCAGGGATACACACACGGATTCTACACACAAAAGCACTCTCAGCTCATTACAGACGGGCAGTGAGGTTTTAAACAGGCCTGAGATCACAACCAAAAGTTACATTCCTTGAGTGAACAGTATAGGCATAATTTCAGCCTATAGGGGACAAATAATCTGAATGGTTTGGCCAGATCTGGTAGCTCCGCCTGGCACCACCCCCAGGAGATCAGTTCAAACCTTGTCAGTTTAGGAAATTGTGATGCTGGAAATGCATTGGAGGGACAGGGCCTACTCCCTTATCATGTGTGTTCTGTGATGTTGTCTGCACAGAAGTCCATTTGGGAATCCTGGCAGTGGAGCTCTTCCTCTTTTTGGTCATGGTGAACAGAGAACCTTGGGATGACCTTATGGCGCCCATGGTTGGGGGTACAACCCTGTACCCTTGGTGTATGTTTTTGGGCAACTGTGTGTGGCCGACAGAGTAGGGCAGTGCTTAAAGTGGGCCGGGGCCTGCCGGGACCGGGCCCCGGCAGTCTCCAAAAAGTGGGACTGAGCCGGGGCCCTGCCGGGGCCCCCTTCCTACCGCGACATTGGCGGGATGCATTATCCCGTCGCGGCCGCAGCCGCGACGGGAGATGCGCCTGCCATGAAGTCAGGCGAGCCGACAGAAGTGCCAGCCAGCCACAGCGACGCTGTGACTGGCTGCCACTTCTGTCAGTCATAGTAACTGCATCTGGTGACCCCTCGCGCGAGAGGTCACCAGAGGCAGTTACTGTCCCTTTGTTTCCCCAGGTCGCCGAGGCGTCTTTAACCCTCGGCGAACCTGGGGATTCCTCGACGTTTATAAAAGATGGCTTTGAAAGTACACCTTTCAAGCCATCTTTCATAAAGCTTTGTCGACGGACAATTTTGTCCGTAGTCAAAGCTTTATAAAAGATGGCTTGAATTGTGTACTTTCAAAGCCATCTTTTATAAACCCGAAATCTTTAAAAAAAAAGATGGCCTGAAAACTAGGCAAACCGTAGGGTATGCACACAAATATATATAAATGTTATATATTTGTGTGCGTACCTTACTATGGTTTGTGTACTTTGCAAGCCATCTTTTATAAACGTAGAAATATGTTACATATCTCTATGTTTAGAAAAGATGGCTTGCTTTGCGTACTTTTTAGGCCACACCCCTCCCACAAGCCACACCCCAAATGAGGGCCCCCCCTCGATTTCTTACCCCACCTAAAGCCCTGGAGTAGGGTATGGGCTGGTGGCAGCTCCATGCTGAATTTGACAGGTGCTATGAGTATCCTCCATTTTGTAATACTCAGGCCCTGCCATTGGAATCAGTTGATTCCTGATAGAAAACAAGGTGGCCCCTGTAGCCTCTTGCTTTCTATTGCCTGTTACCTCGTTTTCCCAAAGTTCTGGGAAGCCCAGCCTTTGTCCCTTCCACTGACTGGCTGTCGGGTGGATGAACCATATATGGCATTGTGGGGAAGTCCAGGCCAGACTGGCTAGAGCCTTCCCAGTGACTGTTGTGAGTACACCCTCGGGGTGGGACCTAGGAGAATAGAGTGTGTGACCAATATGCATTCTATGTTATGGGTGTTTGGTGTCTGTGTGTGTGACATAATGAATGAGACAGCCCTGACTGCATGAATTCGGTGTGGTGTGCTGACAGGCTGGATGCTTGCCCCAATCCACATTCCTTGTTATGGGTGTCTAGGTGGAAGTGAGTAGCCTGAATGCCTGTGAGCCTGATTGGCTGCCTGCCTGCATGAATGCCCTTCTGTCTGATAGGCTGACCGAGCTTGGCTCAACAGAGTGAATGAGGGACTGTTGCATTTCATTCGACACAATGTAAAAGCTGTTGAGTCTGTCGAGGACTGCTCCGAGAGTGGACCTGGCTAGGAGACCTCTACCCGAGCTACGAGGGAGCATCATTCAGAAGCTGATCTTCATCGAGGTACCCTGGAAGCTAGTCCCAAAAGTCTGTCGACCGGAGAAGGCGTCCACCGAGAATCTTGAAGTAAAGCACCCAGACATCGAGGCCATCGAAGTCCATTGCCGTCGACAGGGGTTTGGAGGATTTACGTAACCACTGGAAGCCTGTCAAGTCATATTGCCCAGAAGCGGGTACAGATTGACGCTGTGCTCTTCGATGACCGGATCCGCACCGCTCCACCCTGCCTAAGAACATTTGAATGACGGGCTCCCTTGCAATCACTGTTGACCGCTTTATCCTGCTGGAGTAAGTCAAGGTCGTCGATGACTGAGAAAAGTCTGCTGGTGGGTTTGCCGCCACCTGAAGTCCACAAAGACGCCGACAAGTGAAGATCCGAATCCAGCCCATGGTCGAGACCCGATCGCCGAAGCTATCCCGACACCCGCATCGAGTTAGACCACACACCTCATCTTTCCAGGACTTCCTCAAACAATGATCAAAGAGCAGCACAAAGGTTGAAGCTGCAGTCTTGACGCAAGTGTTCACATTTCTTCAAGGAATCTCGATGCCCTGTGGCTCCTGCTTTAAAGAGATTCCATCCTCAAGGGATCCGTTGAAGACCCGTCAAAGAAACTCTTCTATCTCAGATACATTGCTGTAGTTGAACATTTTAAAGAGGAAACAAGACTATTTAAACATTTATGGACTGGGCTTCTTAATACTCTTTATTACAGGTTGCCCAGGTGGGGGGATACTCAAGAACTGTGTCTTAGTAGCAAGAGAACCATTATGCCATTGTTTAACCCAACTTGTTTTCCATCCTATGATCTATGCTGCTACACATTGCTGCATGATTTGTATGCCACTATAACTGTCAGCAGTTGAAGCATTTTAAAGGAGTCAATAGCTAAGCGAGGTACCACATAGACATTGTATATATTTGCCATATAAGAATTGCCAGAGTACAAAGTGTGTTATTCATTTATGTGTATATCTTGAACCTTATTTCTATATAAAGAACTGTGTTAGCCCATAACATAGTGTGGGGCCATTCCTTTGTGGGGGGCTTGGGGACTACACTATACTTAAGAACCAGTCCACATCACCTCCGGAGAGCGTAAGCCTTGGTTGCTCGTCCATACTACCACATAGAGAATCTTGGCTGGGGTGCTCTGTGCTTCTACTCTGCCATATAGAGGGCAGGAGCACAGATACCCCCTCCAGTCTTTACAGAAATATACCAGCATGTGAACAAAGAATGATGGGTGGGGAAGGCGATCTCAGAGCACCTATATATATATAAAACCCCACTGGACTGCTGACATAGGTGTGGACTATTCAAACACAGCCAGATTGACTAGAAATATTTAATACATAATTGCTCCATCAATACATACCCAGAGAATTCATCTCAAGCAGAAGCTACATTAACAAACATCTGAAACAATGTAAAATACACCAATGCATATAAAAACCGTACATTAGTAAAACTATATTCTAAAGTACTAAAGTGCAAAAAATATGCTCAACTCAACTCAGTGTCAATATAACACTTTCAATTATTCTGTAGATCTTTTAAAGATGTTATTCCTTTACTTGCCCAACATGTTTCGTCCTTCTTTAGTCTGAATAAATCAGTAGAACCTCTTCAGGGGCCGATTAACCTTCATAGAACATGGGTAATAGCGTCTGTGTTGCCCTATTCCATAAAGCACTACACTCTTGTGCTATGCTACAAGGTGAAGGGGCCCCTGCGGGACCCTCGGATGTGGAAACAAGGCACAGTCACCACACACGGATAGATACGCCAGATGCAAGGTTCTGTTCCCAAAATCTAGGGTTTATTGCAATACAAAATAGTCCCAGTTGGCCAAGTGGTGCCACGCCCCGCGACGTGTGTCTAACAGACCTCAGAAGACGCAAGAGAGTGTGATTCGTACATCAGTTACATATATACAAACGGAGCATCTTACAATCAGTAATGACACATTTGATGCCGCCCCCAATTCATTTCCCTTTGAATTAGAGGCGATGATTGACCATCGTGACAAATATGACATCTTAGACCACCATATTTAGTAACTGTTTGCAATCTCCAATTTTACAGACACCATTCTTTGTTTGCGAGAACACAGCGTTTCTGTTTTTCATGGGCAAGCTGCGCATAGGAGACTGGCACATACCAAGCCTCACTATCTCTAAGTTTCGATTCTCGCTCCAGAAGTCAACCCGCTCTCCGGTGCCTCACTTGGCTCAGAAAGGGGGGCCGTAAAGAAGATCATAATTCAACTCTTTAAATGCTAGTTTCGTACATTGCTATTCTTTCAGGAGACTTGCTGGCATTCGTATACTGATTAAATGCCTTTCTCCCTGTCTTCATGGATACGTGAGGGAGGGAATTGGGCATTCCTGTCTGGCTCTCCAGTGTAATGTTTCAACATGTTTCTTAGCCTTGGACCATTGAAGCAAAATAATATCTACAGCAAAGCAGTTTTACATGAGGCAATGTGACAACGTTAGAGAGAGCAGAGAGAAAACAAAATGGCGATTCTGGTCATCTTAAAATGGCTTCACTCTAGTTAAACTAATAGCTACGTAATAACTAATGACTAATGAATATATATTCTTACACTGTAAATGAGGCACTTGGTCTTCGGCCAACCAATTATCATTCATTTCCGGGCCCTCAAGGGGTGCTTAGATTTGCTGGACTGACAAACCCTCCTCTTGGCCATAAGCCAAACTTCTCATCCATATATTGCATCCTCCTCTGACCAAGTATTTGGATTAGATTTGGAATCTGATTCAAATTCGGACTCATGTACACTTGTTGTCTCCTCGTTATTATTATCAATATCAATTGCCATGAATTCTTTAATGGTTTCAGACTATGGCGAGTGCTTGGTTTAGTAATATTTTTTCATTTCATCATTTGTACACACTCTTCGCTGATTTCAGTACATATTATGGGGAGACAATGTATGCAACAACAACATGTCACGAATATTCCTAGGATTGCTACTATGATTGCAAAAAGTTTCCATCCCCAGGATCGCAACACTTCCCAAAACCAAGAGCTTATGTTCAATTGCCAACCGCCTTCAGGGGGATGAAGATCGGAACTTAACACATGCAATTTTCTTATCGCCTCAAAAATCGTGGGGGAGGAGTCACTTACAAATACGCAGCACGCTGATCCCACGATTTTGCGAACACTGCCGCGATCAACTAAGATTATATCAAGGGCCATTCTATTTTGTAGTGACATTAATCTAATTCCTTTTTCTTCAAGAGTCATGTTATATAATATATCAGTGGTTCCATTTATTGTTTCTTCTAATATCCTAGACAGTCGTCTTATGTTATAAGAGTTTATCGCCTGGCCCAAAAATGGTATGAATGATTTTGCTATGTCCTCTACAATCAACCCGTCTTCAATATTACGGCGATGTCGTGACCTAGTCAATTTAGTTATGTCTGAAGTTTTTAAAAGAAACACCCCAGGAAACAGAAATCACAAATAACACGTACCTCCCCAGTTCCTAGGTAACGAAGGATATGCTTTTTCTCCACATATGAAATACACAGGATCTCCCACATATATTGGTTCCACTTCTTTATCAAGGAATGCTATATTCCTGCATCTGGTAAATATTCCTACCTGGAAAGAACAGAATGGGACAGAATGAGGGTTATAATTCACTGTACATGAAGGGTGTTCTGCATCCTTATTCCCATGTGGGTTCATGTGGATCGTGATCACAGAAGTTTTATAAGGTACAGACAATCTATCCTGTGGCATTATTGCTGGTGTAATTAATCGTCTTTTTTGGAACACGGAGCAACCCACCGGTTTCATAATCACTTCCTCGAATTCATCCATATTTGTTTTATCTAGTTGACCAGTTTCCCTTACGTTCCATTTCCCATAATATAGAGCACTCAGAGAAGCATAACATGCAGAAGTTAAGGGCAGGGGCTGTACATACCATCCTATTCCCTGACCACCATGCTACGGCAGGTGGGCACAAACTCAACAATAATTTTTTCTTAGGATTGAGTGTGTCATATTCATTATTAACAGCAATGTGTTGTTCCAATATCCTTCCCTATGTCTCTCTTCCATTGGGGACAAGGTATAGGAAATCACATGGACTGGGCTTTCCGTCGTGGAAATGTTCATCATGGGCAAAAGTACTTCTCTAGGTACCATAACACTGTTATGGTTAACACTGGGGCTAATATACTCATTATGCTCATTACTATGGTTAGACCCAGCATACAATTCTTTTTACCATGTCCTTTTTTCACCTTATTATGTACTACGTTTAACTCGCTATCAGCATTGGTGCAAGATGAGGCATTTGCAGGTTCCGACATTCCTCTCTCGTCCTTCTTCTTCCGCTGTGCTCGTCGTGAATATTGTTTGCTCTTGGGCTTCTCCAGATGTTGAAATAGTTCAATCAATGTCTACAATCTTTTATGCTAGTTTTCTGTCTGCCTGAATTGCCTATTCATTGGCAAGGCCTCCGTGCATTTTGCACATCGCTCTACAATTTCAGAGCAGCTTCCTTTGTACCATGTGCGCCCCGCTTGTTCACTCGGGTTCCTGACACATGGATTTAGCACCGAGGAGTTGCGTTTTGTGAGCTGTCCAATTTGCACAACTCTTACGCCACCCTCCTCTAGGCCTCCTGATCCCACTTCATCCGAAAATAGGAAACAGAGGCAAAAAATTCACCAAGAGATGAAAAATGTGATCACTTCTTCTTTCTGCTCCGCAGGTTGTACCGATTTTCTCCTGGTACCGTGTGATCAACAAATAGTGCGGGTGCACTTCCGGTCTCAAGCTTGGGGTCAGCCTGGGGCACAATGGCAGATGATGATGGGTGCCCATGCGACAATGCAGGCTGTGGCGCAACAGAAGATGGTGGGCGCCACAGAGGTATGTGCTTGATGTCGGCCAGCAGAGATGCAGAATATGCTGGACAACGTTGAGGCACTCTTTGCTCTTCGGTTTTTATGGCAATCTCATCAGGCTTTGTTTCAGGATCAGGCTGTTTCTGTGGCAAGGGGCTGGCAATGGCATTTTTCATTTCTGGAACCGCTGCTATCTCTTTCTGGTCTTTGTCCCGATCAGTTGACGTGTCGAATGGCGATGGGACTTTCTTGGTGTGCGTGGCATGAATCCACGCCTTGCGTCCATCCACGCGTAATGCTGTCTGCGTGGTTAAAAGTACCTGGTAGGGCCGACGCCACCTGGGTGCTAGCGATGTTTTCCGCTCATAGTTTCTGATGAGCACTCAGGTTCCTGGCTCCAATGCATGTTCTGGGCCAGTATACCGCACCGGTAATGCCTCCTGCACCTGCTGATGAATCAAACACAGTTTTTTTACTAACAAATTACAATAAATGCTGAGTACAGGGTATCCTACCTCGCACATTTTCTTAGGCTGAGGTGCGCACCACACATTCGACGGTCTCCCCATTATAATCTCATAGGGGGAGAGCCCAGTTCTGGACTGCACTGACGTTCGCATGCACAGTAACGCTATTGGTAATGCATCTACCCAGCTTAATTTGCTACCTGCACAGATCTTACTGATTTTAGATTTCAGAATTCCATTATGGCGTTCTATAAAACCGGCTGAACTCTGATGTCTCAAACAATGGAATCGCTTATCGATCTGCAATCCTGCACAAATCTGCATTATCACTGCACCTACAAAGTGCAGACCATTGTCCGACCATTTGACACGGGGCAGACCAAAGCGAGAGAAATACTCTTTTAGCATTACCTTCGCCGTGCTCATGGCTGTGCAATCTTTCAAGGGATATGCTTCTACCCATTTGCTAAATGCACATATGATCACCAGAATGTATTTCAGATTTTGGCATCTCTCCATCTCTATGAAGTCAAAGTGAATCACTTCGAATGGCATAGAGGGAGGTCCAAAACTTCCCGTTGGAGTTACTGTTCCCACATTATGCTGTAGGCACGTGATGCAGTTTTGCACCAGCCTCTCAGCATTCTTTTTATGAGTGGATTTTGCCAAACTGTGGCTAAATGTTGGACTATTTTCTTTGCACAGATGTGTGTGGGACTATGAGCCATTGTAACCATTGTGTTTACATACGCATTTGGCAACATCCAATTCCCATTTTTTTTTGTCCACCCAGCAACCCTCCAAATCCAGTTCTGCAGAGCCCTTGGCCCGTCGGCGGTAGCTTCCGCCTGTATTTCTTTAACAGTCACAATTCCATTTTCTATCATGCAGGGCACTTCCTCCGATTGTACTGTCAACATTTTTGTATTCAAATCAGTAGCAGTCTGTTTCGCAATCTTGTCTGCAAATGTGTTTCCTTCTCCCACTTTACATGTTACTTTTTTATGCGCCTCGCATTTCACTATTGCCAGGTGCTTTGGACACGTAAGTGCAGACAGTAATCGCATAATTAGAGGGCCATGTTGAATTCTAGCCCCATGGGATGTTAAGAAACCTCTCTCGGCCCATAATCTGCCAAAATGATGAACTACGCCAAAGGCGTACTGGCTATCAGTATAGATATTTACACTCAAGTTCTCTGAAATTTCACAAGCTCTTGTTAAATCAATTATCTCTGCTGCTTGGGTGGAATTATAAGGAATTATTTTACTCTCCACAACGCTTTTTAATGTCGTAACAGCATATGCAGCAGTTGATGTGCCGTCAGGTAGTTTAAACCGGAGCCGTCACAAAACAGTTCCCCATCTGGTTCTTTTAGTGGTGTGGCACTCAAATCAATTCTCCCTTTTGTTTCTTCCTCAGTAACCATTAGGCAATCATTGGGAGGCAATTCAGTCCCACCACTATTTTCCCCGGGCATTGCCATTAATTCTGCTGGATTCAAAGCGCTGCACCTCATAATTTGGATGTTGGGCGCGAACAATACGATTTCATATCCAGTCAATCTAGCAGAGGTGAGGTGTTGCGTCTGTGTTCTATTGAGTAGAACATCTATGGCATGTGGCGCCATCAAAATTAAGGTGTGCCCCAAAACCATCCCTTCTGTTTGTTTCACTGACGCAGCAGCCACTGCAACAGCTCGCAAACATCGTGGTAGTGCGCACGCTACAGGGTCCAGCGCAGAAGAAAAATAGCCGCACGGCCTATTTCTTCCACCGTGTTCCTGTGTTAAGACAGACAACGCGCATCCTTAATTCTCATGCACAAATAGCCTAAAAACCTTTTCATAATTCGGTGTGCCCAAAACTGGAGCAGAAGTCAAAATGTTTTTTAGCGAATCAAATGCTTTTTGACATTCTTCATTCCACTGCAAAGGCATCACAACATCCTTTTTTGTTAGTTCCGCCATTGGTTTCACAATCAAAGCGAAGTTCATAACCTATTGACGACAATAAGAAGCCATCCCTATTATCGCTCTCACACCTTTCTGTGTTGTTGGAATAGGCATACCAGAAATACTCTTTATTCTCTAAGGTGTTAATCTTCTTCCTACCTTTGAGAGTAGGTAACCCAAATAAGCTACTTCTTTCTGACCGTACTGGAATTTCTTTAGGCTTGCTTTATGGCCATGCGTGGCTAGATGAGTCAATAATAGAACAGTACCTTCTTTACATATCTCCTCCGTGTCAGCAGCGATTAGTAAATCGTCAATGTATTGTAAAAATACACAGTCTGCTGGTAATTCTAACATGTCCAACTGCTCTTTCAACGCTCTACTGTATATGCTCGGACTTTCAGTATAGCCTTGTGGAATGCGTGTAAATGTGAATGATCGTCTTCCTAAAGTGAAGGCAAATAAATACCTGCTTTCTTTGTGGACTGGAATGCTGAAGAAAGCGTTTTTTAAATCAATAACACTAAAGTATTCTGCTGAAGCAGGGATCATTGTCAAGATCATAGTGACGTCTGGCACTAACGGGAATTGGGGATCTACCACTTTGTTCAGTGCACGGAGATCAATTATGAAACGGTACGGTACCTTGTTACCCCCTTTCTTGTACACGGGAAGAATGGGGCTGTTACATACACTACCTGTAATCTCTTCAATAACTCCCAATTTCACCAAATCAGAAACAATACTTTTCAATCCTTTTTCTCCTTCTGCTGAAATTTTATACTGCGGAATACACGGTAGCGTTCTTCCTTCTTTCAATGTAATTTTTACTGGCTCTGTTTTCAAACATCCCACATCATTGTCATTCATGACCCAAATGCAAGTTGGCACTGTACTTAATTCCCTTGTTAAGGGTTCCGCCATAAATTCAGATGTCGGCATAGTCTGGGGAGAAATAGTCAAAAATACCCCATCTGGTGTACAATGGATAACTGCGCTCAGTTTTTTCAGTAGATTCAATCCTAAATGATTCTCCCCACAATGCTCTGTTAAAAGAAATGGACAATGTTCAGTAAAAGGCCCTATTGTCACTGCCACTGATTTGGACTTGGGGTTTATTACTGGGGTACCTGCGAACCTTACTGAGATATTTTGTCGCCCTGACAGAGGTATGTCTGGAACCAAGTGATGATCTATCGAGCACTTTTGTGCCCCCGTATCTACGAGGAATCTATGCTCATCATTCCCGATTTTCATCTCTACGTAGGGTCCTTTCTGGTTCACGGGATTTGACACTGGTTCCGACCCCTGCCCTGGGCTGTCCTATTGGGGTAACAACACGTCATCCGATGTGTAGTCACCACTGTTATTATAGTATGCACCTGTCTGGTTGTCAAAAATGTTCCCCCCTCTCACTCTATTTCCCATTTGTACACCTTGCTGATTTTGACTCTGAATAGTTTGATTCAGATCCTGGCCTTGATTCTGTGCACCATTCCCTTGATCATTCTGATGCTGCTGCATATGATTTCTGTTGCGACCATTTGTTCCCATGTGCCCTCTGTGAGGCCTTCTCTGACTATATCCGCCTCTATTTTGCAAGTGCATATTCGAATTTCCCCTACTCTGTGCATTTCCCCTTCCCCTGTGGTGTCCTGCTATCTGCTGGAGTAACACCCGTGTTTTCAAGTTTGTTCTATGCTTTGCTTCTCTTTCCTTCTCGGTATTTACCCGGTTCTCATAATATTGGGCCATATGTAATACTTCTCCTAGCGTTTTTGCTTGCCATGCGCTTTCTGAAGTCATTATCAAATTTTGAATCGGAAGTATTAATCCCCTCACATATTTATCCACAAATAGCCTTTTCCCTGCCTCCGTACTCACATCCTGTCCACTGAAATCTGTAAATATCTCTTCGAATCTGTTGAAATAATCTGTGGACAACTCGTCTTTACCTTGAACACACACCGTCATCTTGTCCCATTGAATTCTTTTCTCTGGGACCAATTCTTTTAACTTCTGTACTATTCATGCTGGTAATGCTAACATATTCGCCCCTGGCTGTGCACCCACTGCTTTATTTCTATCCTCCAGTATTAAATTTGCCCACGTGGCGCCATAGGCTGTCTCATCATCTACCTTTCTTATTCGTTTCCATATGTCTGCTGGCAAAATTACGGGGAATATTAGATCTATATCACCCATCGTGAACACTGAAGATTGCAATAAAGACTCCACTTCTTTATAAAATCCCTATGGCTTTTTCCGTATGTCAGGGATTGTCTGTTTTATATTATTCACTTCCTGTCTAGAGAAGGAAACGTGCACATATTGGGCTGTGTAATGTGCTGGGATTACCACAGGTGGCGCATTGCCTATTGCGGGAGTCTCTACCTTCGGTACAAAGGTAGGGGGCACTTCTCTCATGGGGAAAGCCACACTCACTATCCCTCCCCCCTCTCTCATATGCAACAATATTCCCAAGTCGAGGGATAAGGCTGTCTCTCCTGTTCCCCGTTCTCCTCGCTTATATCTTTGTATATTCAACCATCATTTGTGACACTCTTCTTTTCATTGCTAAAGTGTATTCATCAAATATTCCATGTATTTCCATTGTGGGAATACTGGGATCTGAAATCCATTTTTGTGCCTCCCGTATACATACTTTTAGCTCTGCACTAATTTGCGCTGCTAGTGACATAAATCGCTGCTTTCTACCCCTCTCAATATTCTTTCTCTTTTTCCCTGGTGTGGCGAGTACTTCAGAATACCCTTCATCCAATTCATTCTTTATTTCAAACAGTCGCTTCACATGCTCCTCTATTTCTTCATCTCTCCCTCTACAACGGGCTAATGCATTTAAATCCAACAATCGTTGCGGTGGTAACTTCCCAATTAACTTTTTCCATTGTCCTGACAACTATTCCCCCATGCATTCCAACAATACCTGTCTTTCGTTATTTCTTCTGAAGTCATATAGGGACGCTAGCGTGGATGCCTCATCATTATCATCTATATACATTTCCACCTGTTCTTGCAGCTCACGCTTTCTCTCCTTTCTGATCGCGCAGCGAGTTACTCTCGTACATTCATTCTGCTCAATTCCACTCATGGGAGGGGCAGTCGGGACAGTGGCACACTCTTGATCGGGAGGTGCAGAGGGGGCAGTGAGAGTGGGATCCGTCTGCTGGGGCTGTGGTAATTGCAAAACACTCGGGGCTGGCTGGCAAGTGGGCAGTGCAGTGTCTGATGTAGCCTGTGGCTGTACTGGTGTTGGGAGGGGCTGAGCAATGGGTGGGGGTTGAGCGGCGGCTACTGCCGTAGTCTTTTTAGTTTCACTCCTCGGGCCCTGTTTTGTTTCAGTTAAGATTCTGTTTATTAATTTGTCCGATGAGTGTAACTCTCTTTGTGGATATATTTTTTTCTATGTTTAATTCGTTGCGCCGTCTCGCCTTTCTCAAGCTATTACTCCACTCCTCCTTCTCCTCCTCTTCATCTTTCTCCGTCTTTGACTTATGCCTACGCGCATGTTTCTCTCTACTTCTAAATCAGAGCATTGCTTACCTCCTCCAGTCCCTAAGGATATCAAGTGCTCCTGGACGTGCTCTTTTACTTATCAACACCTTTTGCAGGTTATCTATACGTTCCATCTCAAAACTCCCATCCCTCGGCCACTGAAGATTTTCCTGTTTTCTGGTTTGCTTATGCCAAGTTTCACAAAACATTATCGCTCCCATACCATACTTTTTGTACATATCATAAGCCGTTGATCCTCTCGTAGGTGCTTCCTGGCCAGTTTCCAAAGATTGTTCACCGCAGCGGAAAAATTCCGCTAAGGTGGACAATACCCCAGGCATGTTTTAACCTTACCCTTGGATAATCAAAATTACTCTGGGTGTTTGATTTTGCAAAATCAACTCTCAACCAATATCAGGATTACTTACGAATTGGGGCACGACTCACCTGATCAATCAATTTGTCTTTTCAAGACACAATTCGTCCGTATACTGACGCAACCAATGACGTCGTGTCTGCGTATCTCGGCTCTGCCTCATTTCGGGACCCTTGCCTCCTTGTTCACTGGCCAGGGACGTCGATCAGGGATCAGCGGTGTGCAGATCTGCAAAGGAGTGTCTCATCGCTTTCGCAGGGGCGCCCCGAACACCTCTTGATCCCGGCTCAATCGCTCCCGTCCTCACCATTCTTACCGCCTTCCTTATTTTGCAACGTACACGATGGAACAAGTGGGGGAGGGTCCCTATTCAGGCGCCATCTTGAAGGGGCCCCTGAGGGACTCTCGGATGTGGAAACAAGGCACAGTCACCACACAAAAATAGATACGCCAGACGCAAGGTTCTATTGCCAAAATCTAGGGTTTATTGCAATACAAAATAGTCCCAGTTGGCCAAGTGGTCGCACGCCCCACGACGTGTGTCTAACAGACCTCGGGGGGACGCAAGAGAGTGTGAAACGTACATCAGTTACATATATACAAACGGAGCATTTTACAATGAGTAATGACACATTTGATGGCGCCCCCATTTCATTTCCCTTTGAATTAGAGGCGATGATTGACCATCGTGACAAATATGACACCTTAGACCACCATATTTAGTAACAGTTTGCAATCTCCAATTTTACAAACACCATCCTTTGTTTACAAGAACACAGCGTTTGTTTTTCATGGGCAAGCTGCGCGTAGGAGACTGGCACATACCAGGCCTCATTATCTCTAAGTTTCGATTCTCACTCTAGAAGTCAGCCCGCTCTCCGAGGCCTCTCTGGGCTCAGAAAGGGGGGCCGTAAAGAAGATCATAATTCAACTCTTTAAATGCGTGTTTCGTACATTGCTATTCTTTCAGGAGACCTGCTGGCATTCGTATACCGATTAAATTCCTTGCTCCCTGTCTTCAAGGATGCGTGAGGGAGGGAATCAGGCATTCCTGTCTGGCTCTCCAGTGTAATGTTTCAACATGTTTCTTAGCCTTGGACCATTGAAGCGAAGTAATATCTACAGCAAAGCAGTTTTACATGAGGCAAAGTGGCAACGTTAGAGAGAGCAGAGAGGGAAAACAAAATGGCGATTCTGGTCATCTTAAAATGGCTTCACTCTAGTTAAACTAATAGCTACGTAATGACTAATGAATATATATTCTTACACTGTAAATGAGGCGGTTGGTCTTCGGCCAACCAATTATCATTCATTTCCAGACCCTCAAGGGGTGCTTAGTTTTTCTGGACTGACAAGGAGCCTTACAATCTTCTCACCCTCTTTATCAATCTAGGGTGGTATGTCCAGTACTCTACCTATGTAACATATGCATATTCTTAGTAATACCATTTACATGTTCACAGTAACATCTTCAAACCAGCCTTTTATATTGTAGCTTGATTTCTTTAGGCCATTGTGATTGGGCCGTGCATTGCAGCGCGAGGGAGCTTATACACCTAACCTCCATCAGCTACTTCCTTTAAATAAATCCTAATAAATATCATCAGATAGCTACTCACAGGTTATGTATCTTATTGTTAATTATTGAGTAATCTGTGAGTATACTCACAGAATGTCAAGATCTCATGTAGGGTAAAGTCCATGTGTTTCCTCTCTACTGCATCTAGGAACATAAATAGAGAACTTATTGTCTGTAACTGACGAGCATTGCAATCTGTGCAAAAAAACATGAATCGTTCTTATTACTCTTGAGTGCTTGCATTTGCATAAAGCGATGCCATACCTTGTCGTTTGTGTTGCTCGCTCATGTCTATAGCGGGTTAAAAATTAAGCGATGCTTGTAAGTTATGGAGTGTTTTCATATCTCAGCAATGGGGGTATCTCAATCAGGACTGTCCTGCAATTAACAAATCAGCCTGCAATCAGTCTCTATTCTATTGTTATCTGCACTCTTCTTACATGTGGTTAATTGTTAGCATCATTAAGTACTTACCTATATTCTAAAATGGTCCGTTTCTGTCTTTGCTCTGGTAAGAGTCGTAATCTCTGTGAATCGTTTGTTGCCGCGTGGACAACCCGAAATCTTAAAGCTAGTTGTCGTAGGTAACCTGACCATGTGTCTCCATCATTTATCTTAGATCTTTTAGCAGGATACTATGGCGCCATCTTATCAAGGTGCGCTTATAATTCAGCTACCCCGATAATCTTAATACGGACAGTTACAAAGCCTCTATCATAGCAAAGTATTAAAACCTTGTAGAGGTAAGTTTAGTGGGTCTCTGTAAATGGATCAGGGCATTATATCGAGAGCTCTGTGTATATAAAAACAACCATGTTTATCTTACTGGACCCTCTGCACTAGTTATGTCATGCACAACCCCAGTTGGACTTTATGGAATAATGTGGGCACCATCTTTTTGTGGAGCGGTTGTCATGCAGCTACCATGATAATATTAGTCCGAGCAATTTTCGTCTCAATTGATTGCTGCAAATTGTTCAGGCCTGAATCTAAAGCGGAGCATCATCTATGGCTGTACACAATTAATCAACAAATGTAAATGAAATAACTCACAGTTATTGTTGTAATACTAATAACCAACTCTAGTCAGCTGTATCCGTTGCTGGATCTTGGTTATCAAAGTTAATTTAAAATGTCTCTGTCAAAGGATGTGGACAGCTGTCACCTCTAGTATTAGTGTATATCCAAAACAGCAATGTCTCTCTTCCTGGGCCGTCTACAGTTATGGTGTTATGCACAACCCAAACTGGATTGCTCCAACTTTCCAATTTATGTTATACACATTTCTGTATAGGTTATGTCATTAGGTCATATGCCATCTCATGTAGTATAACATATTACTGTATAGGTTATATCATTTCATTTTACGCCACTTGATATTTTCATTTAGGCCCACTTGGCCCTATTTAGTCATGAAGATTAACGCTTGTTCTTTCCTGAATAGGGGATCTTTGTCTGCATTACTATCATTACTTTTGATCATTTTGTATAATACTATCCATTTGATGTCTTCACATTCATGATCTTTCGTTACAAAATGTGCCATCATTGGTGCTTCTTTCACTTTATTACGAATGCAACTCTTGTGTTCGCTTCTCTGGGTTTTTTCCCCTAAACAGTAATGGACATGGACACCAAATTGTGTATTTAACCATTTCTGTGTTACAATTGGTCAGTGCTGTCTGCTGCCATTTGGTCTTCAAGCCTATATCGATCTCTTTATACCTTTCGGTAGTGGCACAGCATTTACATTTACCACATGGTACATGCCCTCTAGCGGCTTCCAGCCCCCATATTGCTGGCAGATTTATTTGTTTCAGGAGTTTGGGACGAATATCATTTCACATGATCTGGTATTTCAGGTTTCTACTTCTTTTGAAAGCTATCAGCTCTGGTCCCATAGGTTGTTTCCCTTCTTGTAATATTTTCCAGTTTTTGTTAATGGATTTGGATAGTGCATTTGACCTGTCTGAGAATGTACTCACAAAACCCCATTTTGTCAGAATTCGCATCTTCTTTGTTACTATATTCAAGGATGGCTTCGCTATTGTTATTTTTCGCTCTTTTGCAATATTTTTTAACCATGGGTTTAGGGTATCCTCTTTTAATATCTTTATTCTTGAGAGCTTTAGCTTCTGTATCATAGTCAGTTTTGAATGAACTGTTGCGTCTCGCCGTCTTTCTCCTTGTAGTAAACTGTCTCTTGGAACTGCTGTCTTCTCGTATGTTTTGCCTTGCGTGCTCTGCCTTTTATCTGTGTGAGGAAGTGTGATTGAAGTCGGGTGTGTGTAATGATCTGTAATTGCCGGACCTTGCCTGACCATGGTGTTGGGGCATGTCAGATATACGGTTCTGGTGTTTGTCTGTTGTCGCTCATGGTGGGCTATCCGTTAGAAAGTGTTCGCATCAGGCAAGGGGGTGGGGGATTCAGTTCCCATGTATCCTACCTGGTAGGATGGGGAAAAGGTGTTGTAAGGAAGGGGATACCGCGTCTCACCCTTCAGTGTCCCACTCCCAGAAGACCCCTCATCCAGGTGATCCTCCCACACTGGTCCACCCCCAAGAACAGGATCCAAAAGCGATGGCCATGCCCTAGCCACCTGGATGACAGATTCCTGGGGACTAGCGGGTGAGACACCTTCAGGTTTCTCACAGTATTGATGGAGCAATTATGTATTCAATATTTCTAGTCTATCTGACTGTGTTTGAATAGTCTACACTCTACCTATGTCAGCAGTCCAGTGGGGTTTTATATATAGAGAGTCTTGTTGGACCAGGGAAAACCTTCCTGCTGCTACATCAAACCCCCTCGTACCTCCCAAAGTATACATATAGATCTCAGAGCACTGCCTGTCTCCCATCAATGTTACATCTTCCAACTTCTCAAGCCCAGAGCAAGGACCATTTTCTCAATGTTCTGTCTTCAGTTTGATGGAAACAACATTACCTGTCTGAATGGGCCTTGTTCCCCAGCTCCAGGTCACGTGTTCGGGGACCGTAATAGTGATTTTTTCTGCCTGCATTTATGAGGGATTTGTCTTCTGTCCTTGTAGGTGATGTATCTTTTCTGCTGACTCAAACTCTTTCCCAGGGTCCTTGGAAGGGCTGTACATGCTGCCTGCTCTGCCAGATCTGCTTTGCGTCTCAGTTTTAAGCTTTCCCAGTTCATTTCAATGCAGCTCTGGCTTCCACTTTGCTTTCATGTCTGTTCATGGTAATTTCTTTCTCAGTATCAGCAAGCAGTTCATGTGTGTTGTTTTACACCTGGCTAATGTCTCTGCGGGTGTGTTCAGCTATGTCACCTTTTCATGATTACTTTGGTGATGTCATCCGGGTATGGTCTTTGGGGCTGCTTCAGTGGGTGGCATCTGTCATCTTGGCAGTGTACTGGAGTGGGTTAAGACCCTCTCAACAGTCCAATCAAAGAAGACACCTTGAGGCTTGTCCTGACCCTCGACTGGAACACTTGCTAGTGAGACCAGTGAGTATTTGTGTTGGATTTTCTACTGACGGAGCAAGTTCGCTCATATCCAGATTTGTACCCCACTTCTTGCCCCTGATTTATGATAAGATTGCGTTAAGGAATTTCCACCAGAATGAAGGTGGATCATTTAGAATCCTTTCCTTACGCAGTTGACTGCCGAGTTCCACACGAGTCATGCTTCCCCCGTTTACTGTTTACATCAAGACCACCCACGATCTGCTACAAGTTTAAGAAGTGATTTTACATAGTTATGCAGGCAATACACAGATCCTGTTTAGGCTCTCCGTAGAAACTACAGACAATTTTTAACCACATTAACAAAAACGTTCACGCTCATCTTGGATGAAGGCAAGCTGACTTAATCTCAATCAGTCAAAGGCAGAGTTACTTCTTCTTCTTTAAAACCCCTTCAGGAGGAAACAGTCTTAATGTATGTGATACGATATATGATATATTTTATCTATAGCACGCTCATACACAAGAGTTTCAAAGCGCGACGAGGCAGTGGAGGGGAACAAGTGGGGGGGACAAGACAACGATCTTACTAGGCCAGTGAACTTGAGATTGAGCAAGTGCAGGGGAGAGGAAAGGGGAAAAGTGCCAAGGGAAGGGGAGGAGGAGCAAGTGCAGGACGTAGTATCTAAACATCAAGAAACAAGAAGTGCGGCCAGCAGGTGGCAGTGCAAGGTTAAATGCAGAACAGTAAGTGATAGTGCAGGTAGGGGGACTGTAGGGTTACAGATACAGTCATAAGTGCAGGGTTGCCAGGAGGCAGTGCAGGTGTGCAGCTGGGAGGGCATGGACCTGGGCCCGTGGTTCAGGGGGTAGCCAGGTAACCAGTGCAGTATCAGACAGGAAATCAGGTGGGAAGAGGAAGAGAGAAGGCTGAAGCAAAGAGTAAAGTCTTGAGCTGCTTCCGGAACCGGAGAGGGATCTGCTCAAGATCCAGAGAGGCAGGGAGGCTGTTCCAGAGGGAGTTGCCCACCGAAGAGGGAGATCTGCCCCCAGCTTGTTGCTTGAAGAAGCGGCTGACCCTGAGGGAGTTGGAGGTGGAGGATTGAAGAGCTCTAGTAGGAAGGTATTTACGGAGAGAGAGTTGGAGGTATTTAGGCCTCAAGCCCCAGAAGGCCTTGTGGACAATGCAGAGGGTCTTGAACTTAATCCTCTCAGCCACTGGTAGCCAATGCAGAGATTTCAGTGCTGGAGAGATACGATCTGTGGGCTTGAGTCCTGTTCTGGATGAGTTGCAGAGGGCAGAGAGTAGAAGCAGGCAGGTTTAGAAAGAGGCTGTTGCAGTAGTCCAGCCTAGAGAGAACCAGAGTTCTGGAGACAGTGACCTTCTGGGGAAAGAAAGAACACCTCTGATCAGGTGCAGCTGGTAGTGTGACTTCTTAGAGACGTCAGAGATGTGAGGAGAGAAGGAAAGTGTGGAGTCGAAGATGACCCTGAGGTTTTTATCCTCACAGGTGGGAACAGGAAGAGGGCCAATAGAGGCTGGCCGGAGGGTGACAGGAAAGGAGGGAGCAGGTTTGCCAATGAGGAGACTCCCAGTCTTACTGCCATTAAGGCAGAGATCATTGGCGGTGCACCACTCTTGGATTGCAGAGATACAATCTGGGATGAGAGAAGAAGAGGCGGCTGAGGGGAGCCTGAAAGTGAACCGGGTGTCATCCGCATAGCACTGGAACTTGGCGCAGAAAGCACCAATGCAGTGGGCAAGAGGGGCCAGGTATTGGTTGAACAGCCAGGGAGAAAGTTTAGACCCCTGGGGAACGCCGCAGGTGAAGATGAAGATGGGACATGTGCATGTGTCTAACTCATACGCTTGTATTTGCATGCAAAAACAGGTGAAATACTTAGGTGTAGTAATCCTTGACTCCTCACTGTGACAATCACTACCAGGTAGACCTAATTCCATTTTGCTCTTTTGCGTCAGATAAGCCCCTTTTAAGCTGCAGTAAATTGTGCAACTGTAGCCTGCACAATTGTCAGTGCCGAGGTGGGTTACTGCAGTGTCCAGTTTCTAGGTGCCAACCCAAACATATTACTTAGGCCACCTCCAAGTCCTCCTAAATACAGCTGCGGGAATAGTGACATACACGCCTAGGAGAGACCCGGTTCTGAAGAGACTGCACTGACTCACAGTAAAGTCCAGGCTATCCTTCAATGCTCTTCCCTTGGTTAACAAAGGTCTGTATGGACCAGCCCCCTTCTACCTCCAGAACAGCATCAAATGACATCTTCCAGGCAGAGAGCTTCACTTCAAGCATACATTGTGGGTCTTCCAAGCACCCAAAGCCATGGGACATTGTTTTTCCAGGTCCTGCCTCCCAGGAAAAGGTTGAAAGCCCTCCTTTTGTCTGCCACTTTGCATTATCCTGAACATTGCTTCCAGCATTTTTATATTTAATTTGCCATTTCTCAGAACTATGAGTTTTGGTCAAATGATGTTGTAAGTCGTTTGATTGTCGGCTGAATACTTCTCAAATACCGGCCTCTCTTCCCTTAGAAGATGGTGCAAGGGATGAAAATAAACATTAAAAGGATGTGTATGGTTGGATCATTGGCGACCGGATAATGCGGAAAGACTCGTTCCCCTTCCCCACCCATCCGCGCACCCCCACGACCTTCTTCAATATCTGCTGGTACAATTCGTCACCTCTGCGGTCAGCAAGGCCAAGGCAAGGGTCAGTAAGCCTTGTAGCAACCTTTACCTTGCTGCTAATGACTATTGCCATGCATTGTACCAAAAATAGCCTATTGAGTGCAATATTGCACACATTTATTGCTGGGGGAGAGTGAGTGTTTGACAATCTGAGGATATTGAAGTAAAGGGTTGAATGGGGTGGGCTGTTGCGGAGTCCTGTAGTGCTCCCACTCTTGGGCACAACCATCATTTGTCTATGTTTTGAATATTAGGTGTCACTGTAAATATTGCCTATATGCCAAAACGATTGCCATGGCAAGTAAAGCTAGGAGGGGATGCGAGGAAGGACACACACACAGCCTTTGGGTGTTGTTTGGCATTCTACAGCCTATGGCTATGCTAGTGCCTATGGCATTCCCTCCAACTACCTGCCCATCCTCCCCCAGAACAAACCTCCCTCTCTGAGCTAGCTCAGTACTTTTAAGGGGATGTCAATGGTATTTCTAAGCAGTCTTCTGAAAAGTTGTGGCTTAATTGCAGTGGTAGACCAGCTCCTCGTAAAATAAAAATGTCTTTACCAAGTGTGCCTTCGGCCATTTCATTCATAAGCAATACGTGCATCCTCTCATCTGTTCCTTGCACTGAATTCATGTTAAAAACAAACAATGGCAAAGACAACCCTTTTGGCACTTGTATAGGCCCTAGGCATTTGATAGGTACTGCCAATATTTGGCAGCTGTTGCCATCTCATGGCCAGATAGTACCATTATGACAGTGCCTCGAAAATGCCCACACCATGCCTAACTGTTGGCTTTGCCAATGCGTGTTTGATGAGTCCTATTGTTGAGCCAGAGAAGTTGTGATTTTATCTGCCTGTGCATTTATGGCTTTCTGGCTTTGACGGAGTCCACTTGTTTAAAAGTGTTAGTGTCGATGCATTGTCCTAGTCTAGGCCAGATACACATGTCTGCAAGTTAATAACGCATGGCAGTACTTCTTTCCTGTCACAAAGCTGCTCCCACTGGCGTTAATTTCCGACAAAGAAAAGGTGGGTTATCGCTAGACGGCGTCGGCAACGTGGTGCTTTCTGGAAGCCCCAGTCTCTGAGCTCCCACCGGAAACGGAAGTCTGGCAGCCCGGAGGGGGCGGTGCCTTGCTGCACTCTCATTATATGGCCCAGGGGTTCCAGGGATTCCAGGGGTGGAGGTTGGTATAAATAGCCCACAAATAAAAAAGCCGGTGGAAGTGGCATGCTGGCCTTGGCATCTTCCGTGGGCTGGTGCTAATCACTTTTTCGCCCAAGGGGTGGAAAGGGAAGCGCAGAAGCACAGACGTGCTAATTGAGAGAGAAGGGAATGAGAAAACGATTAAAGCACAAAAACAACCCGCGGCCATTGAAATGCTACATTTTAATAGCCGATAGAGGCGGGCACACAAACCCCCCACCAATAATTCACGAATGCAGAATCAAATCTACTTGATTCTGGTACTTGGAGTTTATATGTGGCTCCTAACTATAAACATTAACACGGTAGTACCTTTAAACTTTGTTGTTTATTATAAAAGTACCACTCAAATCAAGTGTCTGCTAAAAATTATCTATACACATTCATAGCCATTGACATCTGTCCTGTCCCGCATACCTAGTGGCGGCTGGTGCATTCTTTAACTGGAGGGGCGTAATATTAGTCTCAGATATGCCAGAGCGACTGCACATAACGAGGTAGCCCAAGTGCTTTAAGTGGGCCGGGGCCAGCTGGGCCCAGACCGGCAGTCTCCAAAAAGTGGGGCTGAATCGGGGTCCCCCCATAAAATTGGCGGGACACACTGTCCCACTGCGGCCGCAGCTGCGACGGGAGGTGCGCCTGCCATTTTTGAGTCTGGCAAGCTGGCAGAAGTGCCAGCCAGCCACAGCTATGGCTGGCACTTCTGCCACAGCTATGGCTGGCTGGCACTTGTGTCAGTCACTTACTGTCCTTTTGTTTGTGGCCCCCTCCCCTGGTCACTGAGGCATCTTTCACCCTCGGCAAACCTGGGGTCTCGGTGCCATATTTCTGTGTTCATAAAAGATGGCTTGAAAAGTACACAATTCAAGTAATCTTTTATCAAGCTTTGCCGACGGACAAAGACGCGTCAGACTTTGTCCGTCGTCAAAGCTGTATAAAAGATGAATTGAATTGTGCACTTTTCAGGCCATCTTTTATAAACATAGATTTGTTTAAAAAAGATGGCTTGAAAAGTATGCCAACCATAAGGTACGCATACAAATATATAAATGCTATATATTTTTGTGTGCACCTTACTATGGTTTGTGTAATTTTCAAGCAATGTTTTAGAAACAAGATATTGATAAAAGATGGCTTGCATAGTGCACACACCATAGTAAGGTCTGCATACACATATATACATGCTTACATACATTTATATATTAGTTTGCATAACTTACTATGGTTTGTGTACTTTTCAGGCCACGCCCATCCGGATAGCCACACCCTCAAATTCTTACCCCACTTAAAGCCCTGGGTAGCCGCACCACTCAAGGGTTTATTTTTAAAATACTGGGTGTAAATGCTGCATTTTAGAGCACACTTTTATAAAATGTGGGTAAAAAGCCAACCAGTTTGCAATTGGGTTTTGTAGGGTAAGTAACTCATGAAAAAAATCCAGTAGATGCAAGTCACCAACAGTGCAGAGGAGCATTTTTCCAACACTTTTTCATGATGCCTTTTCTTACAATATGTGCCAGTATAAAACATCTTCACACTGGCTGTGCCCATACATTTCCATGCAGACTGCACCATTAAACCCTATTATTCCCATATAAGAACATACTCATGCTTGCTTTGTGC
The DNA here is from genome assembly GCF_040938575.1 of Ambystoma mexicanum. Taxonomy (NCBI): domain Eukaryota; kingdom Metazoa; phylum Chordata; class Amphibia; order Caudata; family Ambystomatidae; genus Ambystoma; species Ambystoma mexicanum. Next base: position 111,704,995 of record NC_090927.1, on the reverse strand, counting down.
ATAATGCCAGTAATGATACCATAAGAAAACATGTCCATGTTTGTTCTGCCAATATATGGCAGCATCACCACGTACGAACATACTCCGGGTGGCTTTACCATTAAAGATTCATGCCAAGGTATGAAAACATGTCCAAACTGGCTGTACTAAAATGGCAGTCGAACTACATATTAACACTTATGATGCTTGCTTTATCAACCATGCACAGTAAAAACTGACATGCCTGCTCCATGGTGTACCAGCGCCTTGCAGTCAGACATAATAAAATTAATGTTGAATCTGATTGCGAGGTGCTGGGGGGTTCAGGGGGTAGATGTGTGCCAGAAGCTGGGGTCCCAGGGTACAGTAATAGCATTTTTTATTGGGCATAGATGCCAAAGAAAACCTGCCATGCCCATCCCCCGAGGCCCAAGCGCCTCACAGGAACACATTAATTGTGTGCATGCGAGGTGCTGGGGGGCCCAGTCATGGTATTTTTACTGTGCATCTATCAGATGGCCATTAATAAATGGCTTTCCTACCCTCATTGCCCCCAAGCACCTCACATGCACAGATAATCAATTGTGTGTACATGCAAGGCGCTGGGGGGCTTAGGGGTCAGGCTTATTGTTTCATGTGAGGCACTAGGAATCCCAGCGTACTGGGCTGGCATTCTTTACTGGGCATACCCACTAAGAAATGCCGCCTGGGCCCCAGTGCCTCACACGCACATGATGAATGTGATTGTGTGTATGCGAGGCGCTGGGGGGGGCAATGGGGTAAGGCATTTCTTTTTTACTGGACATCGATCATATATGTCCAGTAAAAAAATACCATCCCTTTCCCATGGACCTCACAGGGGGACACGGATTGTGCAACAAAGGCATTTTAAAATTATTTTTTGTACAAACCTCCTACCCCCATTAGCCAAAATCATCTTGGAGAGACACACACACACACACACACACACACACACACACACACACACACACACACACACACACACACACACACACACACACACACACACACACACACACACACACACACACACACACACACACACACACACACACACACACACACACACACACACACACACACACACACACACACACACACACACACACACACACACACACACACACACACACACACACACACACACACACACACACACACACACACACACACACACACACACACACACACACACACACACACACACACACACACACACACACACACACACACACACACACACGTTTTACCTACCTTGTGGGGACTATGTGTGGAAACCAGCCTTGTGGGGACTAACCTTTCCCAATGTTTTAAAAATATGCTAACAGCAAAAATATATTCAGAAAAAATTCCTAATATAGGATCCAGCTTCAAATCTGAAAAAATGCTAATTTTTAATCGCGTGTCCGGTACCATCTCTGTGGGGACCTGAACGCGTGTTACCATCCTTGTGAGGACTTAAATATTCTTATTTGGAATTTAATGTATCTCTATGCAAATAGCAACATGTTTGTTTCATAGGCATCTTTGTAACTTGCACAATTCTATTTCTATATATGAGTACCTACCCACACCGTAGGTATACACAATAGATGGATTGTAATGGTGGTGTATTTTCAATAAGAACCTCACTAAAAATGTACTAAATTTGGCATGAGACTATATTATAAAACACTCCAAGTATGTCAGAAAGGAGAACTGGGGAACCAAAATATTAGGTGAATGGCTCAGGATCACACAATGTGGTCAGGTATAGAAGCAGAGATTTGAATACCGGTTTCATTATTTCACAGTCACCATCTTGTCCACCAAAACACATCTCTCTATGATTGGTGTGATGACAAATATGTTACAGTCCCCATTAAAATGGTGTTTGACATTGGTGATGTTGAAGTCCCAATAGAGATTGTCTGCCATGATACTGATTTCAGGTCCTCACAGAGATGGTTTGTATGAATAATCGTATTAAAGACAGCATTCCTATGTTGTTTTATAATACTGTTGTTAAAGTCCACATAGAGTTGGTGTGTGATTAACATTATGATAAAGTACTAATACACATGGTGTTTGATGTTGGTGAAGTCCCAGCAGAGATTGTATTTTGTGATACTGATATCAAGGTCCCCGCAACGATGGTATGTGCTATTTATGGTAAAGTCCCCACAGAACTGATGTGTGTTTATAATAACTTTAAAGTCCCCACAGAGATGGTGTGTGATTATCTTGATGCTAAAGTCCCCACAGAGATGGTGTGTGATTATCTTGATGTTAAAGTCCCCACAGAGATGGTGTGTGATTATCTTGATGCCAAAGTCCCCACAGAGATGGTGTGTGATTATCTTGATGTTAAAGTCTCCACAGAGATGGTGTGTGATTATCTTGATGCTAAAGTCCCCACAGAGATGGTGTGTGATTATCTTGATGTTAAAGTCCCCACAGAGATGGTGTGTTATTATCTTGATGTTAAAGTCTCCATATATGTTGTGTTTGATGTTGGTGAAGTTGAAGTACCAATAAATATTGTATGTCATGATACTGATCTCCAGGTCCTCATTGATGTGGTGTGTGATATTTACGTTAAAGACCCCACAGAGCTGGTGTGTGTTCATAATAACTTTAAAGTCCACAGAGTGATGGTATGTAATAATAATGATATTAAAGTCCTCACTGAGATGGTGTCTGATTATCTTGATGCTAAAGTCCCCACAGAGATTGTGTGTGATTATCTTGATGTTAATGTCCCCACAGAGATGGTGTGTGATTGTCATGATGTTAAAGACCCCAAAGAGAAGGTGTGTGATTATCCTGATGTTGAAGTACCCACAGAGATGGTGTGTGATTATCCTGATGTTGAAGTACCCACAGAGATGGTGTGTGATTATCTTGATGTTAAAGTCTCCATACATGTGGTGTTTGATGTTGAAGTACCAATATATATTGTATGTCATGATACTGATGTCCGGGTCCTCACAGAGATAGTGTGTGAGGTTTATGTTAAATTCCTCACATAGACAGTGTGGTATGTTCATGATGTTAAGGTTCCCATAGACATTGTGTGAAGTTGGGGATGTTAAAGTCCCAATAGAGATTGTGTGTCCTTATACTGATATTCAGGTCCCCACAGAGTTGGTGTGTGATAATAGAGATGTTAAAGTCTCTCTTGAAGGTAGTGTGTTAAAAATAGGGCATACAAGTCTCCATAGAATTGTGTGTGTTTGGAAAAGGGGTGATGATGACAATAATGATGCTCTTGGTTATGTTGCAGTCCCAACAGAGAGTGTGCTTGTTAATAAGGATGTTGAAATCCCCAAACTGATTCTTTGTGATGAAAATGGTGTTACAGTCCACATAGGGATTCTATGTGGTTATGATGATGTGAAGGACCCCACAGAGATGGTGTATCTGCCCTCACAGAGACAGTGTGATTGAAAATGGCAATGTTGATGTCCCCCAGATAACTTGAATGTGATAATAATTATGTTAAAATTCCCTCTGACATCCTGTGTGATATTGAAGCCCCTCCGAGATGATGTGTGATAGTAATGGTGGTCAGGTCCTCAAATGAATAGTGCGTGATAATGGTAATGTCAAAATCATTGCAAACATGGTGTTTTAAGTTCTGATTTCTCTGCATTGATAGCTTGTGATTATCTTGATGTTAAACTTTCAAAAGAGATTTTGTACGAGATGAGGAGTTTTGTGTCACAAGAGGTGTGGAGCGTAATAACAGGAAAGAAGAGAACAATGTAGTATAAGTCAAGATTCAGTGATCCACTATCATCAAATGAGCAAATAGACCATCTCTACTACGGAAAGTAGACTACATATTTTTAGTACTAGTTTGATGTTAGTTACATGTTCAAAATAGATATACTATGTCATATTAGTGATGTCAAATGTCTGTTAGGTAGCCAACGATTAAGCACAAAGAGATAGCACCAACACCTTGGGGTTCATTACGAGATTTGTGGTAAAAATCGGACAAAATCTCTGTTAGCGGCATCATGCAATGCGCTCACACCTCCTCTGCCTACCACTAAATAGCGGGCACAGTAATAGCGGGCACGGTAATAGCGGGCACGGTAATACCGGAACCCGGAAGTAACACCGTCGAACCGGAACAGGAAAGGCAACGGCAGCCATCTTGAAAAACACAATCCATGGCAATCCTAGGGACACAGGACCTGGATCCATACACCAGCAACTACAACTCCATCCACTACACCAGCAATATGCCCAAGGCCCCTAAAAAAGGCACAATGAGCCAGCGAAAGGTGCGAATTTCGGAGGAGGAGTTGAACATGCTGGCTGACACCCTGGCTGAGAATGAGGACATTGTTTTTATGGCAGACCTCAGGCGGCTTGCCCAGCTGAAAAAGAAGGACATTTGGGAGGAAGTGGCCCAAAAGGTCAGTGCGGTGGGCACCACCCCACGCACTGTTAAGGAATTCAAAAAACACTGGGACGACCTGCGCCTCTGTGTGCGCAATATCCTTTCTGCCAACCGGAGCCAGGGCCTGGCAACAGGCATCGGACCCAACTCCCCAATAAAAATGACACGCTGGGATGAAACCTGCGCCAGCACCATAGGCATGGAGGCCATAGAGAGAGTGGGTGATATGGAGCGGGGAGCGCCGTCATCGGCAGATGGAGGTGATTGTCCACACAAACCACTGTAATGCAAAGCATGGTGATGGGCCACCAATGTGACAGTGACATGAACCAATGCATGGCCCATCACACACACACACATGGACACATCCCTGCATACATGTTGTCCCCAGCACCATCACATCCACATGCATGCGGCAAGTCAAAGCCATACCTGAGACACACCCCACAAGCAGGAAAACGGCATGTGTCACATTGCACACATTTCACAACAGAAAGGCATGTCACACAGCATACACCACCTCAGACATGTGTGAACCGGATGTATGCCTGAATTATCCTCCCATATATCAAGCAACCTGTATGTCACAACTCCAAGTCAGAAATCCATCAAATGTGTAGAACTACAACAATACCATGTAGAACCATCACTGATGCCGTCCCTCTCTCCATCCCCCACAGGCTCAGATTTTGACAGCGATGCACAGGACTCAGCAGCACAGGCTACGACACCATTGAAGAATGCCAGGGGCAGGGAAAACACCAACAGGCCTTCTACGTCGAAGGGCCCAGGCAAGGCACATCAGCCACTGAAGGCAAAGGCGCCACAGGACGCAAAGGCACTGGGGCGGCAAAGGGCCCCCACAACAGCAACAGTGCTGACAACAGGTGTATCCACTGCAGAGGAGCCAGTGGCAGATGGGGCCCTCTCTGCTGCCAACAGCTCGGTTGGGGAGGCAGCTGCCACCGCGCCCCTGAGTGACGACAAGGAACAGACACATGGCGAGGTGTGTGTCCTTGAGGATGACGTGTCATCTGAACTCCATGGCACACCCAGCCCCCGGCTATCACCCCAGCTCACCCAAATTATCACCCCCACTGGCACCACGCATGAGCAGTCTGGAGGAGAGTCAGGACCAGAGTGCTGGAGCCCCACAGAGGACAAACCTGAATTGGGACCCTTGCCAGATGCACCATCCACCTCCACAGGTGTCCAGGATGGGGAGTGGCGAATGGCACAGATGGAGAAGCAGCAGGAGGAGCTGATTGGGCTTGTCAGACAATACGTGTCGGATGTTGCCCTGACAAGGCAGGTGGGCCGGGAGAACACTGCGGCAATGAAAGATGCCATAGAGTCCAGCACAACTCGCATCTGAGAAGAGCTGTCGGCAGTGAGACAGGTCCTTGGCAGAATTGCGGATGCCCTGGAGGCACAGTGTCCTGGCCCGAGAATGGAGCAAGCGGGCACGGGCTCGTCCTAAGCTCCACACAGACACCCCCCTGAGCAGGTCTGCGCGTACCTTGCAGCGCTCAGACATGCCGCCACCAGAGGCGGGAAGAGGACAGAAGTAGCAGGGGCATCCTGCACATGGCAACTGATGCATACCCGTGCTACATTCCATTGCACCCCATGTGTGGGGGGGTTGTGGGGGGAGGGGGGAAAGGGGGTGTGTGTGGGAGTTGTGGGGGGAGGGGAGAAGGGGGTGTGTGAGGGAGTTGTGGGGGGAGGTGGAGGGGGGTCTGTGAGGGAGTTGTTGGGGGAGGGAGAGGGGGAAGGGGGGGCATGTGAGGGAGTTGTTGGGGGAAGGGGGGGAATGGGGTGTGTGTGAGGTAGAGGGTCATAGCACTTTGTTCATTTCTCATGTTTAATACACCCGTTGTGTACCAAAAAATCACATGACTGGACATTGCTTATTCTGTATGTGTGTTTTATTGGTTTACAGTGCACAGTGTCCATGTATCCCCACACCCAGTGCCCTACATCCATGGCACCTTCTGCATCCATGTGTCTTATAATTTTTGGCCTATCACAGACTGGCACACAGCACATCCCTCCTGTGCATCACCACCTGGATGATGTGCAACCACATCTTCTTCATCATCTTCATCATCACCGGGTGGTTGCTGTTTAATGTCAAGGGACAGAGGCACGTTCCGTCGGATGCACATGTTGTGCAGCATGGCACATGCCATGATGATCTTGGCCACCTTCTCATGCCCGTACAGGAGTGCCCCACCAGACCTGCTGAGGCAGCGAAACCGTGCCTTCCACAGGCCAAAGGTCTGCTCAATCACCACACGGGTACGGGTATGGGCACAATTGTAGTCTGCTTCGTGCTTGTTCTGCGGGTTCCGGACAGGGGTGAGGAGCCACAGCTTCAAGGGATAGCCAGCATCACCTGCATGGGTTCAAAATGAGGTATGTGTAAGTCATTCCTGCAATGACACCTGTACTTATCACTTACATGCCTGCAGATATTTGTTTTTCACACGCACATGTCCCTGGATGAATGCAAACATTTTAACTTGACACAATGTTTGCTGTCCCATGGTCTACAGGTGTGGGTTGCATCATCCAGATGATGCAAGGTGTCCACTTCCTTGCTGGTGTTCATGCACCGTGGTTACCTACCGCAATAATTGCGATCATCTATGTGATGTGTATTGAATCGTGTGCATTGATCCTGGCACTGTTGCCACTAGTCCCATCATGATCTCCCATTCACTGCTTGACATTCCCATGGTGGCATGCTGTGCTACTGTGGTGGTGGTCCAGTAAAAATCTGTGAATTCCCTTGGTGTGAATTATTTCTGCACACTCATGGATGCATGTCCGGTGTTGTGTTGTTGTGCGGTCATTTTCATTGTGCATACTCACAGCATGTTGCTGCATTGTGTTGCAGAGGGTACGGTCTGATGGTTTGCAGTGTACGTGTTGAGGGATGTGGGCTGGTTGCAAGTCTGGCATTACTTCATTGTTGTGCAGCTTACGTCTTTCATATGCGTTTCAGGTGTCATGTTCAGTTAGGGATGCTTTGGGGCACAGTGTATTGCAGTATGGGCATTGTCCAGTCACCCCCCCCCAATCTCACCCAGGTGGAGTATGGATCCCCCCCATTACACTGCCATCTGCCTGTCATGCAACTTACCAAGCATGCAGGCACATCGTCCAGCATGTCGCTCCATGTAGCATGGTATCACAGAGTTCTGCAGGACCATTGAATCATGGGTTGATCCGGGATATCGGGGACAGCAATGTGTGATGATCTTGCTGGAGTCACATACCATCTGCACATTGACAGAGTGGTATAGGTTACAGTTGCAGTAGGCCACCTCCATGGCATGTGGGACCATCAATTCCACATGGGTGCAGTTAAGGGCACCGATGCAATTTTGTATGCCTGCCAGTGCATGGAAGCCAATTTTGGTGTTGGAGATCTCCTGGGCAGTCCGTGGTAGGGATATGTGGTCGCTTGAGTGCTTCAGGAGGGCATTGAGTACTTGGTTCAGCGTGCGTGAAAATAATGGTTGGAATACGCCATGCATCTGCCCCACTGTGTGCTGGTAGGTGCCTGTGGCCAGGAAGTAGAGCACAGACACCACCTTCAGTAGAGGGGGGATGGCAGTGCGGATGTCAATCAGGCTGACAATGTCATCATGTACCAGGCGGTACAGGGTGTGGATCTGCACAGGAGTTAAGTTGAGGGGATTGGCTCTGATGCAAGGTATTGGTGGCTGCCTGCGTGGTAACACTGGCTGCACTGGTGGGACTTGCTGGGCCTGTCTCACCCTCCTTCTCCTCCTGCGTCTCCTCTGTTGTGCCTGTTGTAGTTGTTGCTCATGGCGTAGCTGTGCAAGCATGTCCTCCAGGCCCAGTATCGCAACAGCAAGTGGGATCATTTTGTTGTGGGAAGGGGTGTGGTGTGTGTGTGTGCTCCTTTTGTGCTGGTCCAGACTCCATTGCCTCCACCTGTGATGATTGTGTGCACCTGTGGCAGTTGGTAACACACAGATTGCTGTTAGCGGGTGATCTGCGATGCCGGTAATACCGGCATCGCAGTATCTGTAATTACCGCACTCGTGGCAGCGGTAGGAGCATGTATGCGTGACTTGTGATGTCCTCCTGTTAGCGCCATCCCGGTAATGCCGGGCCGAAGGGGCGCGTGACCGCGCAGATGCCGGTACGGGAGAGCACGGTATCAGCGGCGGTGCTAATACCGGGATGTGGACTCGGAATGGGCCGGAGCAGTATGCAGTGCTGGTATTCCCTTAACGGCATCATTTTTAGATTACCTCCAAACTCGTAATGACCCCCCTTGAGTCAAACTAAGTTTATTTACACAACCAAAATATAAGGTAAACAACAGCATATAAGTTAAGTCTCTTGAATCACAGTCTCAGGCTTAAGATTTTCCCTGCACACTTCTTCACATACCACAGGGTCAATGCCAATGTTTATTCATCCGGCTTTAATGGGGTTCCCACATTCTGCCAGTAGGCAATGCTGTTCTCTGATCTTCTGTCTGTAATTGCTGCCCAACTAAACAGGTACATGTAGAGTGTTTCAGATGTGGTCAAGGAACACTGGGTTGGAGCACCTCTCGGATGGCAAGTCTTATTCTGCTGCCCCTCATCATTACTCCTCTGCTTGTTCTTTACCTCCTGATTACTGTGCAATGGTCTCATTCCTCCTTTCACGATGGGTGTAATCCTTCAGACTGGGATTCACCCCTACCTCCTGTCTTGGGCCAAGATCTCCCACTCTGTCCTTCACTGGCTGTGTAACTAGGCTCTTTGTTAACTCCTCCAACCGTTCACTTCTGCCTCCTCCTAATCACTAACTTCTTCCTCCACCTCCTGTTGTACACCTCCAACCACTTCTTGCTCTTCATCTTCAACCGCTTACTTTTGCTCATCTTCAGTCACCTCATGCAGGACACCTCCAGCCAACTCCTGCTATTCACCTACCGCCAAACATGCTGTTCTTTCTCCTCCTATAGTGGCTCTCCCTCTTCCAATTTTTCCAAACACTCGCCAATGGGTAATTGGCTGAAGTCCTGTGATTGGGTGTTAAATGATTGCCCCGAGTCAAATGGGAACCTGGGAGATTGGGTAAAGTTTGAATATTACAAAATGCCCATCTTCCAAACCCCTTCGCTTTGTGTGCCACACTGCAGACATCCTGGATGTGGCTGTTCTCCAGAGACCAGGTTTATGAGCAGTGAACAGGCAGATCAATGGCAAACAATGACTAAAAAATCATTGGAGCATGGCACTGGTTTCCTGTGAGGTTGTGGCAACTTTGTGTTGCAGGGAACTATGTGTGGAGCCCCTTTAGTGAACAAGCTTTCTAGACAGATGTCAATGAGAATTGCAACATTGTTATGTTTACATTATTGGTCTGTGAACCGAGTGCATAGTGTCAAGAACTTGTGGTCCTTCATGTATTATTTCCTGGCTCACTATGTCAGAGTCTACAAAAGTACTGTGGCGCTTGAGGCGAACGTCTAGGAACCCATTCCGTTCTGTATATTGCCACACACGAACACGAGAGAAGAAGTTCCTCTCTGGTAAAGGGATGCCATTGTACGTTATTAACGGCGTGAGGTACTTTCCTTGAATAGAAGGATGGTGGTCTCGAGCAGAAGGCTTGTGACCAAACAGTTCAGGCTGGAATGTCCCTTTGGTGTGGGACCAAGCCTGATATTGCATATGGTTGTTCCCCTTTTGTAATGGCTTGGCAGGTGAAGAACGATGTTCTGCAGGGTTGCCCAGAGCAATGCCAGACGTTAAGATTAACTCTAAACCTTCCATCACCCCTTTTGTTCTGCTATAGTTACACTTAGTGGGACAGGTACACCCAGACATGGGTCTCGTGCCTTTTGGGCTTAGAGACCCACACAACTCCTCACAGATGTGACCCAACAAGGCTGAAACATGTTTGCAGATGCTTGTGGGCTCGTGCATAAGGGATGTGACCAAGCCGTTCAGGCTGGACTGTCCCCTTTGGGGTGGCACCAAGCCCAATTTTGCATATGGTCTTTCCCCTTCTCTAATTGCTTGGCAGGCGAAGAACGATGGACTGGAGGGTTGCCCAGAGCAATGCCAGAGGTGAAGGTTAGTTCTATACCTTCCTGCCATCACCCCTTTTATTTTGCCATGATGGGTGTGGGGCATGATTCATTACCGGAGCAAGTGTTTGCTTCATCTCAATCAGATCTTGCTGTTTAAAGTGTTATAGTTATGAGACATTTAAGTTGTTCGACTTTATTCCAATGGTGTTGTTATGCTACATCTCACTCGACCTGTGGTATTAAGACACCATGGCCCATTGGCAATGGACTGTGGCCACGTTGCAGCAATTAGTGATTGGGACAAACGTTTATGCTCCTCTGGCTGTGTTCTAGCAGACATTTAGAAAAGGCTTCCTTGTGTCCCGCTTTTTTATTCTCACTAGATTTACTCATGGAATTTAACCACAAGTAAATATCTCAAGATTATAATTGTGGTTTCCGATTGCCATGAGAATTTCCCACGACCTGGCTTCACAATAAAATTATAATTTTTTACAAGACTCCTCAAACTTTACATGTGCACACATCCTCTTTTATTGTTTACCCAGATCCATCCTGAAGGCAAAGTGCCCCCAGGCTATCTGCCAATATAATTTTAACAATGTTTAATTTTGTGATGCACATCCAATTCCTGTGAGAACCCTGCAGTTTTTGTGAAGTGGCAGTGAAAACGGTACATGCAAAGCAACAAAAATGGAAGGAACTAAATATAATTTCAAAGTCCTCCCTATGTCATGACCTTATCTCCACCATATGGTAACGGGACCCGAAAGACCATAAGACCATATTTGGCCCCCCTCGGATCCCTTGGAGTCAGTCCTGGCGCCGTTGGCATCGGACTCAAATACCAGGATGGGGTTTCAATGGCCAACGAACAAGCATGGATGCCCCCATGAGGACCAATGGGGAACTGCAACTAGCAGTCTAGCATTCATGTCGGGGCCCGCCCCGAAGCTCCTGGGATACCTGCTGGGTATTTAAACCACGCCTGGGCGAGGCACGCGCTTCGCGTTATTCTGCTCTTGCAGCGTGACTTTCACCGGGTCCTGCTCAGCATCCTGGCCTGCACGGGCGAGAGAAGACAAGAACTGCTGTCATCCTTACCTGGTCAGCTGCAGCCTCCATCCAACCGAAGTCCTCCAGACTTCATCATCTTCCTCCAGCTACATTCCTGGAAAGAAGGGCGTGAAGGAGATATTGTTTAAGCTTACTTACCCAGCCCATCTGGAAGGCCATCGCCAACTGCACATCGTCCGTCGGCTTTGGGTTCCGGTTGGTCCATTCTTCCCGGATTCTCCCAAAACCTGCAAGAAACAAGAACACAGGTTAGCCAATTGCAAGGACGCTCTCAGCGCCGCTTTGCGCTTCCATCCTTACCTTCTCGAACTCTGCCTCCAGCATCCGCTCTCCGCCTGCAGCATCTGCAAGATAAGAGGAGAAGGTTATTTGGTGCACCATCCAATACATACATTATTCTTAATTTCAAGACTTACCTGAAAAGTGGAGTCGCAGCCGGTCTGGACTTCGGGCCCACGCCAGTGAAGAAACTCAGCGGAGTCACTGACAACGCGTCCCTGCCCTACGCGGCAGGGCGGAGAGCGCATCCTTACAGAAATCAAGGTGAGAGAAGCCCCAAGGGGAACAGCGGGGGGAACACCGGGAGGTGGGTCACGAGAGAAGGAATAGTAGCTAAACCTACCCTCCTGTCTTCTAGAACTGATCCTCGGCAGCGTGAACCCCTGTGAAGGTGCAGAGTCCCAGAAAGCATCCAGGGCCTGTCGAGGGGCGTCCCTTTGGATACAAGGTGAGCGTTACACCCTAATTTCCAAACTCACCAATTAGACGGTTTCACCCTCCTCTCATCCACCCTGAAGGAATACATTCCTTTACTTCATTCCTAGTATAATTTTAAGCACATTTCTTTTTCTGTCTTTGCAGGAATTCTTGCGAAAACGTCTCACACTGAAGGGACAAATGTGTACATTTTAATTTCTGAAAAGTCTTACTTGCTTTAATGCACCACAGGAGATATACAAAGATTTTGGTGCCAGTAGCACCCCAATATCCACATAAAAAAAACAAATACTGGATGGATTTGTACCAAACTACCACGAGGTACAACTGCATTGCTTCCTGCCCAATTTGTTTTGTATTTGAAGCAAATCCATGGAGCTCTTTGAGTTCTGAGACTGTTTAATGATGAACTATTGGAAAATCAATACAAAAGATGAAAACCACCCCTTTCTTCAATGCCTTATAACTTTTAAACCGTTAGATGAATTTGCAAAAAACTTTCCATTTTAGGGGATGGTGGTAGAAAACATATTTGGAACATTTCATACAGATACATCAAAAGAGACAAGCGTTATTAGCAGTCTACGTCGATGGATCTTATGGTTCACCCTTATCTCAGGGTGACGAACGTTGCTGTATAAAAGATATACAGTTATGGTGAACCCTAAGATCGATCCACTTTGCAAAAATAATATTGCTAATAACTTTTAACTCATATATAATCTTTGTGCAGAGAGAATTGTTTAAAAAGCATGCAAATTAAATATACTATTACTCGCACACTTTTGTATGTCTTCTTTCTCTTAGATGTCCATAACTATTTATATACATATATATAATGATGGGAGAATTGTGTGCATACCGTGATATTTCCTGCGGGTCCCATGTCCACCCTGAAACACAATAGAAGGTACTCATTGCTGGAATAAGATCAAACATTGTTTGTTGGTAATATTCAGGGATGTGAGTGACAGAAATAAACTCTTGTTGCCAGTGCAATACACTATCTCCTCGTTCCTTGTGCAACTAGCATCACATGGGGTAAAATGTATTAAAAAGGTATCTCCAAAGATGCTTTGTGATGGTACTGATTGACATGCTGATTCAAATCTCTATATCTAGTTATTAGAATCAATCAATGGGATTCGTTTCTCACATTTATCCACAGATATTGGCAGATAATTAAATCCAAATTTAAAACACCTTTCACAACGTAGAAATAGTAACTACTCCTGTGACAGGTACTTCTTTAACATATTCTGACAGATGATAATGTCAGAGCATGGGAGTTTTGATCCCAAAGAAAGTGATCACATTTACTGTCCCTATGTTTCAATAGTTTAATTTTTAAATAGCACCTCCATCCATGTTAATCCAGCATCTTAGTGCTGCCCAACAGATGGTATTATTTTACCCCAATCCCATCTGGCTCAATTTATCAACTGCAGAAATATGAAAGGTTAAATCTGATCAGATTTAAAAAACGAGTGCTTAATTCACTGAGCTTTATTCCCAGCTTACATATCAAATCAAAGTTTTTGAATATAACATGGAGGCTTCTCAGAAGTGTTTTAGCAGCAGAATGAGACTAGGATTTGGATATACATATCAATGACCTTTGTTCTTTGAATACAGTTGCTCACGTATATCTATTACCCAATGTTCTTTGAGATGTGGTTTTTAGGAGCTTTCTCAAACCAATTTTTTTGAAATGTGTCCATTCCCAAATGGACCTTTCTGGAAAAAAAGATGTCCTTTGTAATAAACAGTATAATATGTACCAAGAAGGAAGAGGGGTTCACATGTATGCAACCGGAGAGCAAATCGCCGGGATAAACTGCAATAAGCACAGGAATCAAGTCGGGGGATAGATCAGGTCAAGGAAAGTAAAATTTCATCAATCTTTAATGGACACATATTCAATTATATCGTACATAGTGCTGAAATGACAATAAAAGCAGCATAAAAACATACCATCAATACTCCACATTTCCTATTAAAGTGCATATAAGCTTGATAGTATTCCTAACATATTGGAATAAATACACTGGGAAAATTATAATGGTAGTTTGAATTAACTAGAGAAAACAAAAAGGAAAAATTATATATTCAAAAAGAAAAAACCAAAAAGAAAAAGAAAAAACAGAAAAAACAGAAAAACAAGGGCACTCATCCAGGCAAGACTGAACATTCAGTATCTCCTGCGAGGTGAACAAGTTGTCCCCTATTCAATCCAATAAATTGTTATGGGAAACAGACAAGTGTAGTCGCGTCGTAGCTTAATAGAACAGAAGCAATTACTTGTCTCCAATCTGACCATGATAGTCAACAACCAGTACCTCGTACAGCGACCGACCATTTCATGGGCTGTACTGGTATCATACACGGGTGGTTTCGACGACTAATTAGCACAGTCTAGGCAGTCTATCTCCTGCCCTAGCAGGAGAGAGAAGGCCTGACAGTCGTCTTCCTCAGGACAGGACAGATTAGATAATTTAGTAATACAATTTGAACATTTCATTTCTTCACATATCTCAAGGCACAAAGCACTTGGTTACAGGCAATATGGAAATAATTTTGAAATTCTTCCATGCAGATATTTATCTTCATGTAGATCTTCCGTGATTCACAACGATGAGATACTTCTCCATCTTAGTGATACTCAAAACTAACATTTGAAAAAAGATATACATCAAGGAAGGAAGAAAAGAGAAGGAACTAATTAGAACAATAGACAATATTTTATTTAAACATTAAAATCACTCATTAAAATATTCCCTTGACCTGATCTAGCAACCCCATACGTGACCCTATCCGTGCAGTAAAAAGTCATATTCCCATCTATGTTAACTCCAGGGATAGCCCCACAATCTGTTCTAGGGAAGAACTAGAGGTGAGCAGCTCCCGATCAATTTAAGGAGAAAACCAGGGGCCTGATCGTCCCTGCCTATTATGCCGTGAATATGCAGTTAAGTCAATCCAGCCAGGCAGTTAAATCAATCCAGCCAGGCAGTACGGGAAAGGGAGCCTAAAGGCATTTCAAGCTCACACTATCATCCCGTCGGTCAAAGAGCTCAAAAGCAGAGTGCAAGCCAACCAAACGGTTCAATGTAAAATTATAGAAAAAAGTGCATCCCGTACCTTCAAATTGAAGAAAGGGGGGCTCCTCCAAAATATGAGTGAGTCTAAACAATACAGCTCCGAATTCTTGTAAAGGTGCAATGCGGGATTCGCTAGGACACGAGAAGGTAGGGCCATCTAGAGACCCAATGCGGTCCGTATCCTGTAAAAGGGAAACCCATCTCGGAGTTAAAGAAAATAAGGAGAGGACTAGCATATGAGCAACAGAAGAAAGCCGAAAGAGACTAAATAGAACCTCCCACTCTTACCTATCCACGATGTAGTCCTCCTATGAGGCTGTAGCCGCTATGCAGGTCAGAGTCAACTGACTGCTGCTGAATGCGTAAGTACCTCCAATGGCTTCGGCTTAGTTCCCGGAAGTCAAAAGAGGGAGCTACTCAAATTGCCTAAAATACCGTCTCCACGTCCCATGTGACTGCCGTCAAAGATCACATGACGCGGACTAGAAAGTCGCGTCCTTAAAGGGACAGTGCATACAAGAGGAATAGACGGGAGAGAAAAGAAAGCCCCAAGGAGAGGGAGACAGAGGTAAAGACCCAAAGTTGCTGGTTGTCATATGACATGGATGTCATAGTCCTGTCATTAGAAAAAAGATAAGTGAAAAAATAATGAAAAGTAAAATAATTATGAGCAAAGTAATGAAATGAAAGGAAAAGACTCCGATGACATTGACAGAGAAAAAGTCCATTCATTAGGCCCAATTGAGGCAGAATTGGAAACGAGAGACGCCGTCCCAGGATCGGTTCTCAAATGGCACATTGTAGCCATTCTTCTTGGTGGTTGAGTCCAGTATAATAACTGTCAGTGTGGTACATCCACCACTGCTCCCTTTGTGCTAATTTAGATGCTGTGTTATGGCGATCAGTACCTTGGACTCGTTCCAATATCCACCATTTAAATTCATCACAGCTGTGGCCCAATTCCAAGAAATGGGCCACTAGTGGAGCATTGTGAGTGCTGGTCCGGATTCTAGATTTGTGCTCCGAAATTCTAGTTTTAATGGGTCTAGCTGTCTTGCCAATGTAAGATTTATTACATGGGCAGACAATAACATAGACAACATTAAAGGAATTACATGTAGTGTGTTGTCTAAGCGACCAAACTCTACCATTAATAAATAT